>NC_091852.1:40975564-41600564 GCF_037783145.1 Equus przewalskii
TGATGATTGGACGAAAGTGACAGCCTAAAATTTAATGGCAATAAACATAAAATCCTGACTTTCAGCAATAACTAGCATAGTGACATTTTACATGAAAAATTATGGAAATTTTTATTAGCTTACATAATTATTATTTAACTATAAGGGCCAATATTGTGAACCTGTTCCTAAATCTAGCTAATAAAACCTTATTTTATAGTGATTAGATGAATGCATTATTAATTCAATTATGAGTTGAATTTTATTCATCTCTCCATTCATTTTTAAAGAAATAATAACTAAACATGTGCTTGGAACAAGGCAGGGTCTTTAACTCATTGGGTGCTGTAAAGATATGACAAATAACCTACCCCAAACAAAATTCCCCTCTAGCAGGAGATACTGTCATTCACCCAAATTAACTAAAATAATAGGCTAAAAAGCTATGAGTCTATTGAGAGAGATGGAGTGTAGACAAATTACTATTGTGTTTTGTCTGAGGGAGAGATTATTCCCAGTCATGGGAGTCAGAGAAGACGTCATCAAGGAGGCAGCATTTTACCTGGTGTTGAAAACGTGAAAATCAGACATGAAGGGATGAAAGGCAGTACATTGTAGGAAGTACGTGAAATGGGAAGAGGATATGCTTCAGATTCAGAAAGATCCCTATATTCAGGGGCCAGGCTGGTGGCATAGTGGTTAAATTCACATGCTGTGCTTTGGCGGCCTGCAGATTTGGATCCTGGGCACGGACCTGTACACCATTCTTCAGGCCATGCTGTGGTGGCATCCCACATACAAAAAATGGAGGAAGATCGGCACAGATGTTAGCTCAGGGCTAATCTTTCTCACGAAAAAAAAAGAAAAAGAAAAGATCCTCATGTTCAATTCTTGGTTTCACTAACTAGCTGTGAGTCATTATTTGACTCAGATTTTAAGAGCATGTCTTACCTCCCCATCATCTAATTCTATCAACACCACATCATTTTTCACATCCCAAATCAAAGAACACATAAACTCTGAGTATAATGTGGTGTTTTAAGAAACCATGAAAAATCCTTCATGTCTAAGTTTGATCCAGTAACCATCTTATTTTCTATTTAGAAAAGCTAGAAACATAACCATCTTTTTTCTAGATTGCAATGACGTATCTTCTGTGGTTAAAAATTGGCAAGTAGTTGTCTTATTCTTGGAAAGGAGTCAAGGTAGTTAAAAAAGTCATAAAGCTATCAAATTCTCATACTGAGAATAGTGAAAACCTCTCCATTTTCTGTACTTTCTTGTATTATTAAAAGATGATTATATATTTTATTAGGGATCACAGAAATAATTATTTTCTGCCCTATTATTCTGCATAGTTATATGTAATAGTGACATAAATATGTTAAAAGAGGTTCTCTCAGTTTCTTTTTTATAAGGTTAGATTTTAATTCCGAACATTTTTGACATTTGCATTCCCATAGCATCTTTTTCCCTAAACTAATCTTTTGTGAAGGAATGTTTCATTTCCTTTGTGAAATCTCTCTGCCCTCAATGTTAGCTGCCCACAATAAACAGCTAACCCTTATATCCAGGTTGGCTTGGTGAAACATGAGTTACAATGGTAGCAAAACATTCTAAAATATGGATCCCTTCATTTTTGCTCATTTATAAATTTGAATTTGGAATAGCTTAGGAATACATTTTCTCTAGCTTAAACAGGGAAGAGGAAGAAGACAGAGGGTAAAACTCAGTGCTGTCCATGCGTGAAATTGGCATTCGTAATTGGCTTTGGCAGTACTGAGGTACTAAACTACATCACTTCACCAAGTGTGAGGCTGGGAGGAGAGGGGTATGTGGTAATTAGTTAGTCACTTTGACTTTTTCGACACGGCTTAGCATTTATTACTGTTTCCCTCATTGCTCTGACCTAAATCAATGATCTTTAAACTAGAATATATTTCATTGTACCTCCTCATAACCCCTCCCTTTTCCACTTCTATGTCACCAAGAAAAAAAAAAAAAGACTAAGTGATTCCAAGTGTGGAAGACACCTACCCATCCATGGAAGAGAGGCTATTTTTAACTTCACTAAAACATTGAGAAGCACCCAGTACGACAAAAAATACGCCTCATTTAACTTAAGAAGTACAAACTCGGCCATTTACAATTAAGGTGAGAGTTATAACATCATTTTTTTGTTAGATATAATTTATTCTTAAACCAGTTTTCTTTGAGATAATTAAACAAACTAAAATAAAAATTGAAACTTTGAGAGGAAAAGATAGAAGATCCTCCCAATATAAATCATCTGTTTCTCTCATTCTGCCACGGGCATGTAGGTTTGGAATAGGTCAGTTTTTAAAAACCAATCACTACATACGAAGTTCAATTTTATAGTTTTTAAAAACCATTTTTATAGGATATATGACCTGGTGGGCACTAAAATTGTTCCACCTCCCCCTCCATGGTTTAATGCTAGACTTACAAAATCAGAATCTTTGAAAATTAGGGCCCAGAATTTCATGTTTTTAACATGACCCTCAGGTTATTAGAAAACTCAGAAACTCTGAAAACCACTGATTTAAATGGATTATTCTTTTTGATGGAAAAAAAAGTCCTATTGGCATTATTCCACACTAATAATGAGAGCTTTTTATACTCTATATTTAATTCCTGAATGTTTTTATATAATGAGCAAATGGAGAAATTTCATCAGAATTTTTTTGTGTGAAAATCAAATAGAGGCAAAAGTTCAAGTTATCATATATCACTTTCTCCTCAAAACTGTAGCCGTGAAAATAATTTATAACAATGGAAAACCAAGTGGAACTAGCAGGGTTCAAACATAAGATCAACATCTCTAAGAACCAGAAAAGGAAAAGAAATATTGCAACGTGAATGGGACTGGAGCATGGACTTCCTGGTATCTTGATCCAATACAGGCAGTGGCAGCCAGGAGTACAATACCTTTAGGGTGAAAGTGACTGAAAGTACTTCAGCACAGAGGGAGGGGAAGAAAGGGGCAGATGAAAATCAAGTTTACTGCTGGAAATTAGGGCCTTGGATGGGATTTTTTTGTAGGTAAAGGAAGCTAAAAAAAAAATCAAAACAAAAAGTTCATTTTAGATCATTGCTAGTGGCTATAGCATTTAGCAAGCTGTTCATGCAGTAGGGAAGATTAACACAGACACCACTTCACAATGAGGAACTTAAATACATTCCAATGGTGCATGACTGAATCTGTGATATTCTCAGTCTCACCAAGAGGCAGAAGCTGTCAAACGCCACTACAAGACCTGGTTTCAGACATGAGCTTAGGGGCTAGGAAGAAAAATTGCAAAATTACTAGAGAGAGGGGTGAGCACAGAGGACGAAAGAATAGATTGGTGGATAGATTACTGAGAGAGCATTACAGATTCTCCCCTGACAATGAGAGTCACCACATTCAGAATTGAAACATAAATTTGTTCCACATGAAATTAATCTTATGGAACAATCTGACAAAAGCCTCAAAATAAATACACTTAAAATTAAAATGCTCAATGAGAGAAATAAAAAATAGCTTTCATTTAAAAAGAGTATAAAATTATAAAACAAAATGGGTCAAAATAAAACAAGAATAGGTGGATAATAAGAGAACCCATTAAAAATCTTGGAAATTAAGAAAAATAATGACTAAAACATTAATTAAAAATATAATAGATGAGATAAACTCAAGAATGACCAAAAGGGAATGATCAAAAATGGTCAAAAAGAGAATTAGTAAATTGAAAGGTGATGCTGAGGAAAATATCCAGAATGCAAAAGAGAAACAGGTAAAAGTTTCATAGTGACTGTAAGAGACACAGAGAGTAGATTGATAGAATTCACTACCCATGGCAAAGATGCACAATTTGAAGGAAGAATGGCTACAAATTTTCCAGAAATAAAGTCACAAGTCATCAAATTGAAAGGAGATGCACAAATATAAGATAAATACAAATACAAAAAAAAGTCTATGCTTAGACACTGATTGAAGAACATCAGGGTTAAAAGCTCAAAAGTTTTCAGAGTGAAAACTGGAATATGTAGAAAAGAAACAGTTGGACTGACAGTCCATTTCTTAGCAATAATTAATAGTTGAAGACAATAGAGTAATATCTTCAAAGTGCTAAGGAAAAATATTATCAGCTTAGAATTACTTGAGAAAGAGGGGAGGGTAAGACATTTTAGACACACAAAGTATGTGTACTTCTAGGAGAGAGAGTCTTAAAAGAGTCATGAAAGGCTGCACTGCAACAACAAGTAAACATGGACAAAAGATATGAGAAAGAAAATAATAATGACTACAAAAATTGATAAAGTTCAATTAAGTATTGCTAAAAGAAATGATATCCACTAAATTTTATGTGTTAGACGAAAACAATAAACAGAGGACCTGGCCTTCGTATCCTCTCCTTGAGGAGTTATTATACATGGACCACCATCAGGGAGGGAGTGCAGCCTTGGCTTGGGCTGCATCCTTTGGCTGAAGGCAATTCTTAGAGACCTAGTTGCAGGCCAGGAGCAGCCAACACTCCTGACCTCTCAGAGGATGTATGGGGAATGAGAGCTTTGGTCTTGACTGGGGATCTGGGTGGTACATCATATCATCCATTCATACAAAAATTTGTAAAACAAAATCCTCAAACTTTGAGGAGAAAATATAGAGGACTATATGGCATTGGGACAAAGACATTTTTGGTGAAAAAGAAACAGAAAAGAAAAAAAACAAATGAAAAGATACAATGTTAAAGATAGGCTATGTATATCAGAGGCAGATAAAAGACAAACAAAAAGATATTTGCAATGCATGTAGCTATTTAAGGAAAGGACTCTTATTAAGATTTATTAGGTATATACAAATCGATAAGGAAAAAAAGACATAAAAAACCTGGATGACCAATAACTTATGAAAAAATACTATGAAGGCACCAGCCATATTGGATTAGGGCCCACCGAAACTACCTCATTTTAGCTTAATTACCTCTTTAAAGACACTAATCTCCAAATACTCTCACAGTCTGAGATGCTAGGAGTTAGGATTTCAACATATGAAATTTTGGGGAACACAGTTCCACCTATAACAGCATAGAAAATATTTAAAAGGCTGTGAGGATGCAGAGAAATGAGAACTCATAAACTGTGCTCATTGGCAAACCTGCCAATATGATAGCAATATGATAATAAGTTAATTTAAAGACGCTCTTATCTTTCATCAAGCAATTATACTTTTAGGTATTTACCCAAGAAAAACTTTTGCACACGAGCACAAGTTATGTACAAGAATGTTCATTGTGATATATGCATTTAGAACATCACTCAAAATGTATGTTAGAGAGCTATACAAAGGCGTAATGTTAAATGAAAAGATAAGTTGCAGAATTTTACATTTGATGTCCACAGAAAAACTTTAAAAGGACACTACGTAAATATTGCTATGCATACAAACATGCAGAACAGCTTAAAGTATACATGCTGTCGATAAACACTAAGTTCAGGGAATTGTCTACATCTTGAGAGGAAAGGAAGGAATTTGGAACATGCATGGGTACCCAAGTGTGCAAGGCAAAAAAATGGCTCCTCAAAGACATCTCTGTCCTGATCCCTAATCCCCTAGACCTGTGAATATGTTATATTACATGGCAAAGGGGAATTAAAGTTGCAGATTAAGATTACTTATCAGGTGACTTTAAAATAGGGAGATTATCGTGGAGTGTCTGGTAGGCCCGACGTAATCACAAAGGTCCTTAAAAGTGATAAAGGGAGGAAGAAGAAACAGCACCAGAATGATGCAATGTGAGAAAGACTTGAGAGCCATTGCTGGCTTTGAAAATGGAATGGGTCATGAACCAAGGAATGCGTGCAGCCTATGAAAGCTGGGAAAGGCAAGAATTCTCCCCAGAGCCTCCAGAAGGAACGCAGCTCTGTGAATACCTTGATTTTAACCCAGTGAAACTCGTGTCAGACTTCGGTGTTGTTTTAAGCCAGGAAGTTTTTGATAACTTGTTACAATAATAATACAGAAGAAATAAACTGGGATGATTCATTTGTTTCTTATAATACTTTTATCACTTCAAAAATTAAAACTACAATGTATAAATCTTATGTTTTGTTTCCTATTACATCAGCTTGCACAATGTTATTTTCTTATCATTCTGCAATTGTAAGGGACTTCATAGTGCCAGTAGAAGCTGGATTGAGAGGACCAGCTTCCCTTCGGAACATTCATTGCCTCGGGTGTTTCAGATCTTGTGGATGCTTCTTTCAGTGTCCAGAAAAGTAGCAATTATTATTATGATCGTATTCTTATATTGTTAAATTTTCAATGTCACAGCTTACTCAGGTCTTTGAAGGATCAACATTTTCCTCAATATAAGGAATTATTCTTTTGTTTAGCACATTTCTGCAATTGCCTTTGGCATAAAATATTCATCACTTGGAGCAAATATAATAATGCTATTAGCTTTTGTTAAGATACATGGATGGTCTTCTTACCAAACAAACAGAAGATGCTCACAAATATGTCCCTTTCTTTCTGCTGCAACTAATCTCTCCATGGACGCGAAATATTGCTAATGGTCCACCACATATTGCTTAGGCACTGAAAGTTTATTTCCGGTTATGCTTTAAATATTTCTGAAAACATTTTATTTCCCTTCCTTGAACTCTGTGCCATCTGAGTGTTCTACTTGAACATTTTTGATAAATTTTGGGATGTAAATGATTGGTAGTTTATTAGTCTTTTCCATTATCATCCTCCATGTAACCAAATGTATTTTAAATTCTTTAAGATCACTTTATTTATATTGTTCTATCAATGTCTTCTTGTTCTGGACCCTGCTAACCTTAAACATTTGCTTGACATCTGGCATTTAAGTCTCTCAGGATTTTCCTCTTAATCTCTTCCTTCTGTTATGAATATAAATCACAGAGTATTCCCCTTGTAATACTCACTGGGTTCTTTATCTGATCCAGTCAGAAAAAAGGATGCAACAAAGTTCAAAGACTTTCTCCTTACTGAAGGAGCCATTCTTTCATTGCACACTATCACACAGTGAAAAGCAGGAATCGTGGAAAGAACCACTCCTGGTATTTTTCTACTTTCCCTCAAGGCGTCTTGGAGAGTGCGGACAGTATTTTAAAGAACGCCGTTGCAAGACATGATTTGGTAAGTACTCTAACATGAAATTAAGATGACTACTACTTTTATTCAAGGCAAATTCCTGTAGAGTGTAGAATAATACTGTAAGATGCTCTCTCCTTCTTTCTTCCCTCCCTCCTCGTTTCTGTCTCCTTTTCTCTTTCCTTCCTTCTTCCTTCCACTCTCCTTTTCTCCTTTCCTCTCTTTCTTCCCTCCTTTCCTTTTTAATTTTCTTCCTCATCTGTCAGATCTTTTCCCTTTCACAACTGTCCTTTCTTTCTTAGGCTCTTTATCTTTCTTCTGTCGCCCTCCCCCTATTCTCTTGTTGTCGTCTTTCCCGACTCAAATGCTTTTCCTCAGAAGTCTTATATTATCTATTTCCAAGATATTTCTATAGAAACAGTACTGGTTCGAGCCCAAAATACTGCAGAGGTACAGTAAAAGTGTTTTATGTCATCCTTGATAATACAAATTCAGATAGAATACAATTGTTGGTTGGCTACCATCTTTTACTTAGCTCCCACCTCTTCTATCAAAGGGCGTAGGGTAAAGTTCTTATCTTCTGGGGGCAAACTGTTTGTGGGCCAAGTGGGAAAGCCACAGCAACCCACCTAAGGTAGGGGGAGAGCAGACGGTGAGTTCTTACCTCCCCAGGATTCTTTTCACCCAATCTCCCTGGTAGAGCTAACAAAGGACAGCAGCTCACTGGGAGATTCCTGGAATAATTGTTCCTGTCCTGGAAGCCCTAGGCAGTCTCCAGGACCCAGAATAATCCCTATTACTATTTAAGCCGGAGAGGCAATTACCAGCAATGGGTAAGCGGTGCCAAACAGCAGTCAGACCAGAGCAAATTTATGAAGGGCAGTCAGATCCTGGATGTCCAGAGTGGTTTGCTCCCAACCTTGTAATAGTACAGTCTGGAACTTAATTTAGTATTTTCTATCCCGTGTGTACCCTCATGGCAGAATTTTACTCTATGTTTTCATATTATCCTCCTTGCTTTATATTATTCTCCTTGCTTGCTTAATCGTTGGTGACTGAATGAACTTTCGTATTATCTGATCTTGTCCTATCTTTGCTTATAACGTTCTGTAGGTTCCTAGAGTTTTTTAAACTTTGATCTTGAGGATTTCCAAGTATTCTCACTCTTCCCCATAATCTACTCTTTTTTTGCTCCAACTATCCCCTCTCCCCAAGCAAAACCCATAATTACCACTATTTTTGTATGAAGGGTCTAAGAACTTCCTATACTTACCCAACTTATATTTTTGAGTTGCAAGCAAACACACTTTTCCATCTTATCCTGTTGTTTAACCATCTAAACTTATTCTACTTTTATAGCTTTTTCTCGTATTTATAAAAGTTAGTCTTCGTACATGCTGCCCAAAGGCTTGCACGAAGGTTCCTGTAATAAATCAATCAGCAGTATGCCCTTCCTCTGAAACTCTTGGGTGACGTTCCCTTTTCCTAGTTGTGCAGTATTTTAAAATTTTTCTCTTTTTTTCTGCTTTTTCTCCCCAAATCCCCCCAGTACATAGTTATCTATTTTAGTTGTGGGTCCTGCTAGTTGTGGCATGTGGGATGCCACCTCAACGTGGCCTGATGAGTGGTGCTATGTCCACGCCCGGGATCTGAACTAGCGAAACCCTGGGCCGCCGAAGTGGACCACATGAACTTACCACTCGGCCATAGGGCGAGCCCTAAAATTTTTCTTTTTAATTTTCTTCTGTTTACTCATCTTCAGGTGAAGAGAAAACCTATTCAGATCCAGCGTTTGCTGACAAAATGGGTATGGGATTCACCCGTTGCTCTTGTGGCTCCACTGAGAAGTTACTTACTCAGACCATTGGGGCTCGAGTTGATATGATATCTTCTAATGCCAGTACTTAGCAGATTTTTATTTACTGCACCTTCCAGTTTACCTAGAATGCAAGATGTGACCTGCTTGGCCCTGTTTTAATTTTTAACAAAGTTATTAAAAATTATTAATGTTTTAATTTTTCCATTTATTTTTATTCAAGAGTCACACATGTGCAGTAAAGTCTCAAATTTTAAGTGTATAACTCGATGATTTTTACATATCTATGCAATAATATAACTGACTGTCTCCCACATCAAGGTATAGAATATTTACAGCACCACATTAAGCTTCTTTGGACATTTTCCTAATCGATAATATCCCTACTCCTCCTCAAAGATAGCCACTATTTTGACATCTATCACCAACAATTAATTTTGCAATTCTTGAACTTCTGGCTTGTTCCATGTGGTGGTAGTTCAATTTAAAAAATTTATGTGTAATATCTCATGTCACAATTTATATTTTCATTTTACTGTTGATAGCTCTTTTCTGGCATTTAGTTATAATAAATAAAGGAATTATGAACATTCGCGAACATGTCTTTTAGTGTCAAATACACTCATTTTTCTGGATATATACCTAAGACTGGAATTGTTGGGTCATAACATTGCTGGTACAAACAGTTTTCCAAAGTGGTTTTACCAATTTATACTCCAATTATTAATATGTGAGAATTCCAGTTGCTCCATTTCTTCACCAACACTTGATATGATAAATCATTTTAAATTTTAGCCATTGCAGTTGATATGTAGAAGTATTTCACTGTTGTTTTAATTTCAGTTTCCTTGATGACTAACTATGTACCTTTCCAACTATGTAAATATCTATATGATGCCTTTTCTTATGAGTACTACTTTAGGAATTGTGCCCATTAAAAAGTTGGGATGTCTGTTTCTTTCTTAATGGTTTTTAGGAGTTCTTTATGTTTTCTGGATGTGTGGCCTTTTAATGGTTATGTTATCTCCCTCTCTGTGGCTTATGCGTTCACTTTCTTAATTATGCTTTTGGATGGCCAGAATATCTTAACTTTAATGGAATTCAATTTCTCCATATATACGTATATTTAATGTTTAGTGCTTTCTGTGTTCTTTTAAGAAAGCTTTGCCTAGCCCAAGGTCATGGTGATATTTTCCTGTTTTCTCTAGAAGATTTATTGTTTAACATTTAGGTCTATGATCCATATCAAATGAATTTGTGTATGGTGTGAAGTAGCCATAGTTCATTCTTTCCCATTTATATATTCAGCTGCTCTAACACCATTTATTTAAATGATCACCCTTCCTGTATTAAAAAGTACAGGTACCTTTAAAGTAAATCAGGTGACTATTTATGTGTGAATCTGTTTCTGGACTCTAGTCTGTTCCGTTGGTGTATTTGTGTATCCTTTTGCCAATACCACATTATCTTAATTACATTGCTTCCTATATGTCTTGAAGTCTCGCAGCTTAAGATCTCAGATTCTGCTCTTTCCAAGATTGCCTTGGCTGTTTTAGGTCCTTTTAATTTTCACATAAATTTTAGAATCTGCTTGTCATTTCTCTCTCACACAATAAACAGGCTGGTATGTTGATTAAGATTGCACTGACTCTGTAGATCAATTTGAAGAGAATTGACATTTTAACAACATTCAGACTCTTTATCCATGAATATTGCATATTTCTGCACTTATTTAAGTCTTTTAAAATTTCTCTAATAATGTTATATTTTTTTTATTGTGGAGATCTTGTATATATTTTATTAGGTTTATTTCTATATATTTGATATTTTGAATGCTAAGTAAATGGTATTTTTAAAAATTACATTTTCCAATCATTTCTTGCAAATGTATAAAAATACATTTTGTATGTTGAATTAGTATCTACAGACCATTAATTCACTATGTCTTACTATTAATTTACTTACAAATCCTAACAGCTTATAGATTCTATTATTTTTTATTTTTTATTTTTTGGTGAGGAAGATTTCCCTGAGCTGATGCCTGTTGCCAATCTTCCATTTTTTTTGCTTGAGGAAGATTAGCCCTGAGCTAACATCCCTGCCAACCTTCCCCACTTTGTATCTGGGATGCCTCCACAGCATGGTCAATGAATGGAGTAGGTCTGCACCTGGGATCCGAACCCGTGAACCCCTGTCTGCCAAAGGGGAGTGCGCAACTTTAACCACTCAGCCATGAGGCCAGTTCCCTGTAGATTTTTTTAGATTATCTATGTACACAATCATATTATCTATGAATATTGACAATATGATTTCTTCCTTTTCAATTTTAAAACTTTTTATTCATTTGTCTTGCATTATTGGAAGTATAATGTTGAATAGGAATGGTGATATGGGTCATGTTTCTTTACTAAAGGGAAAACTGTTCAGTATTTTACCATTAAGTAAGATTCTAACTTAGGATTTTTGTTGCCAGCTTTTCTCAGATTTAGATAGTTCCCTTCTGTGACTAGTAAGGTAAGAGCTTTTATCATGAACAAGTTTTAGATTTTATCAAATGATTTTTATGCATATATGGAGATGATAATTTTTTTATTCTGTTAGAAATGGTGAATCACACTGATTGATTTTCTCACGTTGATCCATCCTTGCACTCTTTCTTAGTGATGATATATTTTATATATTTGTAAATTCAACTTACTAATATCTTGTTTAGGGTTTTTGCATTTATTTTTATAAGACATATTGGCTGTGATTTTCCTTTATGTAATGTCCTCGCCAGGTTTGGTATGAGGGATATGTTAGTAACAGAGACAATGAGAAGTATTTTCTCTTTTTATATCTTTGGAAGAGTTTGCATAAAATATTTATTATTCTTTTTCCTTAAATCTTTGGTAGAATTCACTACTGAAGTCGTCTGGGCCTGGAGTATTCTTTTCGGGATTTTTTTAAAGCTTCATTGACATTTAATTGACATGAAATAAATTATAGAAATTGAAAAAATAATATGATACCTTGTCATATGTACACACCAGTGAAACAATACCACAGTCTAGATAATGAACATAATTATCACCTACAAAAGCTTCCTCATGACCCTTTGAAATCCCTCCATCCGGACTCTCTCCACTTCCCTGACCCCAGGCAATTATTAATATGCTTTCTGTAACTATATGTTAGTTTATATTTTCTAGAATTTTATGTAAACCAGCTCATATGATATATGCTTTTTTGCCTGGCTTCTTTCATTTAACATAATCGGTTAGCTATTCATTCATGTTGTAGTGTGTAACAATGGTTTGTTCTTTTTTATTGCTGAGTAGTATTCCATTGTATAGATGTACCACATTTATTAATTTACTTCTTTTTGGATTGTTTCCTCCAACACAGTTTGTTATCCATCTACCTCTTGTTGGGTTGCTTCCAGTTTGTGCTTATTACAAATAAACTTGCTATGAACTCTATGTGCAAGTCTTTGTATGGTCATTTGCTTTCATTTTTCTTAGGTAGATACCAAGGAGTAGAATAACTAGATCAAATGGTAGGTGGATATATAAAGTTTTAGAAAGTGCTAAACTGTTTCCCAAAGGTGTTGTGTCATTTATATTGTTACCAGCAGTGAATGAGAGTTCCAGTTCCTCCACATCCTCATCAACACTTGGTGCAGACAGACTTTTTAATTTTAGCCATTTTAATAGATGTGTAGTAGTATCTTATTCTGATTTTAATTTGTGTTTCTCTAATGTCTAATAATAAGCATTTTGTCATTTGCTCATTTACCATCTGTGTATCTTCTTTGACAAAGTGTACATTTGGGTCTTTTGCTCATTTTTAGAAAATTGAGTTGTTCATTTTCTTATTATTGAGTTTTTAAAATTATTTATATATTCTGGCTACAAGTCCTTTATCATGTATGTAATTTAGAATTTTTTATGCTAGTCTGTGGCTTTTCTTTTCATTATCCATATATTAGGCTGCCTGAGGTTGTAATGGAGCTCTCTGATGCTCTATTCATTTTAAAAAAATTCTCTTTTCTTTCTATGTTTCACTTTAGGTATTTTTATTGCAGTTCGCTTAAATCTGCCAGTATTACATCTGCTGTATTTTTTTTAAGCTTTTGAATTCTAGTTTTTATCTCTAGAAATGAGATTTGGTTCTTTTTTATATCTTCCCTATCTCCATTTTAGTCTGAACATGTGGAATACATTTATCATTACTGTTTTAATGTCTCTTAATTTGAGCATCTGTGAATTTCTGGTTTGGTTTCAATTGATTGTTTTTTGTTTCAATGGATTGTTTTACTCCTGGATTGTTTTAGTCATCATTATGGGTAATATCACCCAGCTTCTTTGCATAAGTTGATAATCTTTGATTGGATGTCAGATACTGTGAATTTTACCTTTTCACTTCTGGATATTTTTCTCTTCCTATAAACATTCTTGACTTTTTTTCAGGATGAAGTTAAGTTACTTGGAAATGGTTTGATCCTTTTCAAGATTTGTTAGATGGGACTGGAGACAAACTCAGTCTAGAGTTAAATTGTCCTCACTACAGAGATAAAACCCTTCTGTGTTTTCTACTGACTGCCCCATGAATCGTGCTTTTTTTCCATTTTTGTTGGTGGGAAGAGGCAAGATTCCTGGACCTATGAAAGCATCAGACATTGTTAGCTCTAATCCTTTCCACTTTCTTTTCTTCGCCATAGGTAGTTTCCTTCCACACTTGTGCTGATCAGAATCATCTGAATACTTGAGGGGACCCTGCAGTTCTCTGAAATTATTCCTTTCTATCGCTCACTGGTCTCTGGTGCTCTTTCCAGCAAACTCTTGCTGCCTTGGCATCTCCAGACTTTCATCACTGTCTCTTCAACTCAGAGAATCTGCTGGGCTCTGCCGGGTTTTCCCCTTCCCCCCTGGTGCCTAGAAACTGTCTAAAAGAATTAAGCTGGGGTAATAGCAGGGTTCCTCCCATTTCTTTTGTATTTCCCAGTAATCACTGTCCTTCTGCCTGCTGTCAAGTGTCTTGAAAACTCTCGTTTCATGTGTTTTGTTCTTTTGTTGGTTGATTTAAGTAGAAGCTAAGCAGTAATGGTTGTCTGTAAGAAAGTTTATGATTACAAATTAAATTTATTTAATTGATAAACGACTATTCAGATGTTTTTCTTGATTCAACTTTGCTGTTTTATAGTTTTCAAGGAGTTCTTCCATTTCATCTAATTTTCAAATTTATTGGCATAAAGTTGTTCATTATATCTCCCTCCCCTTTTTTATGTTAAGAATTCTTAGTAATATTGGCTTTTTATCTTGATTTTGACAATATGTGATCTCTCTCTCTCTCTCTCTTTCCCTGGACAGTCCTACTAGGGGCTTATTCATCACCCTATTTTAGAGTCCTCGTTTATTCACCCCAATAGGTGGGTAATCTGTGGATCTGCTTCCACTATTTTTTTCTCTTGATTATTGGCTACATTTATCTACTTTTCGTAATACTTTTAGGGGTCTCTCTGTGCATTTAAAAGCCTCTTGATCTAGCCTCCAAGCTTCTCATTCTGCTTTAGGACTCAGCAAATGTCTCATGGGGAAAATGGGCTTAAGTTTGGTGCTTCCTTGGTTTCTAATCTGCTGTGCCAACCTCACGGGGCTGCCAGAAGCTCTGCTGTTGAGCCCTTCACCCTAGGAAAGGGCGATCCTCAGCCATGGTCAGAGTCAGGAAATACCCCCAGGGAAGAAAAGGGTCAGAAATCTTTCCTCACCTAGTGTAGCAGTTTCCTGTGGCTGTTGTAACAAACTAACACAAACTAGGTGGGTTAAAGAACAGAAATCTATTTTCGCATAGTTCTGGAGGCTAAGGCTCACCCTAATGACCTCATCTTAACTTGATTACGTCTGCAAAGTCCCTATTTCCAAAGGTCTCTTTCATAGGTTCTGGGGTTAGGACATCAGCATAACATTTTGAGGGACACAATTTCACCCATGATACCTAGGAAGGGCCTTTCTGCCTCTGGAATTTTAATTCATCTAGTCTTCTTTGCTTTCAAAGCTTTCCAATATACCTCTGAAAAAATTGTTCCAATTTATCCATTTTTTTTCTACTTGTGACCAGTCACAGCTTACTATATCCACTGAGAAGCAGAAGTTCTTGGATATTTTTCAGTCCAGCTTCGTAGCCTTTGTATTTAGTGTAAATTCACTCCAAATTTTGATAATGGTTTGATTTTTAGCTGACTTTTCAGTTTTGTGAATTTTTATATATGTCTGTGCTTTCATGAGCATTTTAGTGAAAGTTGTGGTAGGATTCAGGAGAGAACAGTTGGGTAATTTACAGTAGCTGGTATTAGCGTACTCTCTGTGTTTCGGACATTGTATTAAACACTTAAAATGCATTATACTATTTAATTTGCACAACAAACTTTTGACAGAGTTACATGCATCATATGCATTTTAACTATGGTTATGATGATAGCTCTAGGTCATATTCAGACATTCACTTGGTAGTTGGTATATGAAGATACCAAACCTTGTTTTTCCCATCTTATAAAATTAAAGATGCCTCATAGGAATATTGGAGGTGTGTTTACAAGTACATTGCTTATTATATTAACTATTTAGATTTCTATGCTTCCTACTAAAAAGTATGAGCTATTTTAGGACAGAAGCCAAATCTTATCCACTTTTACATTACCAATACCTAGCATCACATAATAGCTGTAGTGCTTGTTGGATAGATAAAGACGAAAAATATTATATACTATATAGCTTTTAAATTATATTATTAAGATAACAGTAAATTTGTTTGACAATATGAATGACAATCATTGGGGTAATAAAGCTTCTGTGCACAGATAGAAGATATTGAACACACTTGCCATCATCCCCGTTCTTGTGTCCATGGCAGACATCACTAATCGGTTAAGGAACCATTTCCCCCTAAACTTGGACATAGCCAACAATTGCCTCTTTAACCATACAGTTCATGCAGCCACTACCAAATTATGTGAGTTTACCTGTTCCTAGAGGACTACTGACCACTTCCAGTATAGTAGTAAGAGCACAGGCCTAGGTGTCTAGAAAGATGGGATAAAGCCTGTCTTTGAAGATTATTAGGTACATCATTTTGAGCTTATTATATGAATTTTTTAGTCCTCCTTTGCTGTATCTGTAAAATGAGAATAATAGCAGCTGTGTGTTTTGTTGTTGTTTGTGCCTTTGAGTTCATTCCTATTTCTATCAGGGCCTCAGAGGTGAGAGAGCAAATCTTAACCACTAGACCACCAGGGCTGGCAAGTGGTCTAGAGGACCAAAAATGAACAGAAAATGCTGGGTACTGAAGAGAGCTTCCGAGGAAGGGACTCTAGTCCCAAGTCCTGGGTCAGGCTCTTATAAACTAGATGAATTTGGACAAGTGGGTAAACCCTATGATGACAGCATCTGCATATATTTTGTGTTCCTCCTTGTCTTGAGCATGGCGCCTCCTTAGTGGGTACACACGTGGTATTTATTGAATTAGACAATTTGTCAAATAAGGGGATTTAAACAGATTATACCTGATGTCCCTTTTGTTCATGGATTCTATAGCTCTTGATAATGTATGTATAAGTGCTTTGAAGGGTACATTTGTAAGGGACCGTTCTTTAATTCTGGCTAGATTATCACTATGAAGCTGCTGAAGCAGAAGTAAGAGACTTTTATTGATATGAATGCTAGATAACTGCTGTCAGGGTTAGATTTTTCAATAGGGACTCAGAAGTTGGAGTAAGGACTACAAAATTCTGCTGGACTAAATGATAACCATTTGCATATCGATGTTAGATAGACCACTCGCACTCACTTTGTTTTCACAGTACTGGCTTAATAATGCTAAGATGTATATAGCACCCTTATCTGACAATAATTATACATTGGGCTTTCCCTCACCCCCTTTCCTTTTGAATATTGGTAAGACAATACTTGGTTCTTTTCTAGCAAGAAACAATTCCTTTGTTGATACTTTGTAAGAATGATTTGGCTAAAATTGGTATTCAGTAGACAATGAATTATTTATATGCGTGTGGATGCCGGCAATGGTGATCTTAATGCATTTTGTGGTTATTTTTTCTAAAACATTATGGTTTAAAGCTATTGTAAATAGATTAAGTTAATTTTCAGGCTCTTTTACTTCCTCAAAATGCAGGCCACTAAATAGAATATTTTTTGACATGTGCATTCTGCTGTCACTTTGAATCTTACACCTGCATCTTAAAAAAAGTCAGATAGTATAATAACGATACTGGTAAACTCGAGCAATTTTTAAAGCTTTTCTTGTATTAATGGAGGATATTACCTGCTTTCCATTTGACTGGGAAAGATTCAGGTCAGCAAAGATATAGCAGAATGCATATCATTGCAGAGTTCCTTCATTGTCACCTGTTGCTGGGGGCATTGTCAGATGTGACAAAGAAAATCACTGCTTCTTTTAATTTCCTTTTCCCATCTTTTAAAATAAGATATCTGTCTGGTGTGTATTCCTGGCAAAATATCATTCATAATGTGTGTGTCTGTTTGTTGAAGAGGCACATGGAGAGAAAAAGCTGAAAGGCAGATATATTTCCTTTGCTTTCCTTAGGCAAAGCGGTTTTTCTATTTGGTCTTGGTTCTTTCTGCTCAGCATTCATGGCAAGTTCTAAATCATGACCTTTGGAACAATATATTTTCAGATAGAATCTATGCCATCACTTCCTGTTAGAATGTTCTGATTTTATGGATTAACATCTTCTATTTTTCTATCCTCAGGAATTTCTGGGCTTGTAGACTTGTGGACATGTGAGAATTATCTTCTGTTCAAAACTATAGAGCCTTTATCCATGTGTTAAATTCTAATTCTTCTATAGAACTACATAATAAATACACAGTCTTTGTTTAAAAAGCAACAGCATTTGTTCTTTTTAAGGCTGAACTTTAGGCTTCACATATTGGTAGAATATTAGGATTGCAACAACTTCCAAGATCATTTGTTTAACATTTTTATTTTTACAGATGAGAGAAATGTGGATGAGAGTGAGCAAACGATTGTGTTCAAGATCTCCTTGCTTTAGTAGTGACCAGGCCCCTATGAAATACTAGATCTCGCATTTCATGGTCCTCTCTGTTTTCTGCTGTGTCACCTACAACCTTATAGGATTTCCCTAAACATCTTCAGAAATGACCATTAGGTTCCCCTGCTGACCCCGCGACTCAGCCGCCATGGTAATAGGATAAAGGTTTCCCAAGTCTGGTAGTTTAAAAAAATCTCTCTTCTCCCTCTGTGGCGCAGTGGGAAGAGCATTTATTTGGAGTCATTTATTCAGCCATATTTATTGAATGCCTTCTCTGGGCCAAGCAAGAGACCAGGACCTGGGAATGCAAAAGGGAATGAGGGCCACAATCCCGGGGTTTATAATCTGTTTGAACTTCCAGTACTAAATTTTTGTACGCATGAGTATTTATTTTTTGACTTTTATTTTGTTTTCAAGGTTCCATTTTATAAGACAGTACCATCCTTTAAAAATTCTGTTGTTGTATTACATATTTTAAAAGATGGTCAGTTAAATCTCATCTCTTTGTTCCCAAAATACAGCCTAAAAGTGAACTTAAAGAGTTTGTGTTTGTTGGAAAGATCACACATGGATCTTTCATCCTTTATTATAACAACATCAGCAGTTTCTTTGTTCTGGTCAATATTCTAGCTTTTGCCATCTTGGATATGTGCCACTTGAAATGACATTTAGTCAAGCCTATGATGCAATTGATCTTTCGATTATTAGCAATCTGGAATGCAGCTGGATTTCAAGTAGAAAGAATGTCGTGGACAGGCAACTTCCCAATATAAAACTGGCTGCTATCATAAGGAGGCAGGGACGGAACAAGGAGTTGAGGAGAAACATAGAGGCTTGTTTGTTTCTTTCACTAAGACAACTTTTCATTATCTCTCTGGATTGAGAAATACTCCTTTTTCTCAATTAGAAAAGTCTAGTGGTTGTGCGATTTTAGACATTTGGAATAAGATGCCAAATTTGCTGTATGTGTAGGTGTGAGTTATGCTGTTTAAAATAGATCATTCAAAATTATACAGAAGCTCAAAAATCTATTCCACTGGATAAATAACCAATCTTTATGACTCTTCCCGTCAAATTCAAGAAATAACTCCAATCGACTTGAATACACGATTAATTTGCAATATGTCAATACCTTTGGCCTACTACTAATTTTACAGTATTTGTGTAGCTTCTTTGGGACTGTTATAATTACAGCTAGAAGAAGAGATTTCCAAAAACCAACTAGAGTTCTTTAATTCAACATATGTTTTCTGCCTTCAGTTTATATGACTCACCATGACTTAAGAATTCATCTTCTAGGAATTTATCCTGAGGAAATAATGCAAACTGTAGAAAAAAATGTATATGTGTAATTTTATTATTACAATACTACTTAAAATTATTGCAATACTGAAGTCATATTATTGTAGTATTACTGTAATACTGTAATACTACAATAATACTACTTACAATACTACAATTAAAGTAGCAGTATTGCAATACTACTTAAAATTACAACTTAGAAAAACTGAAATGTTCCACTTAGGGAAATGGTTACGTAACTTATGTATTTACAGGTATGGCATATTAATCTTAAAATAACATTGACAAAGAGGTTTTCAGGGGCTGGCCTGGTGGCATAGGGGTTAAGGTTGTGTACTCCGCTTCATTGGCCTAGGGTTTGCTTCTTTGGATCCTGGGTGTGGACCTACACACCTCTCCTCAACCCATGCCGTGGCGGCATCCCACTTAGACGAACTAGAAGGACTTACAACTAGGATATACAACTATGTGCTGGGGCTTTGGGGAGATAAAAAAAAAAAAGAGGAAGACTGGCAATCAATGCTAGCTCAGGGCCAATCTTCCTCACCAAAAAAGCATAACTTAAAAAAAAAAGGTTTAAAGAAAGGATGAGGCAGATGAAAAAAAGTTAAATTGTAAAAAATAATGAAATAGAAGGCAATATCAGCTATCAACGTTAGATTATAATTGTGAAAATGATAGTAGTAGTTCTCTGAGTATTGGGATTATGGGTTGTCAATATTTTTAGCTGTCTAATTTTTATGTTTTGTCACAATTTTTACAATGAATGCAAAATGTAATACCCCCCCCTTCTAGTGAGAACTTTTAACTTCTACTCTTAAGTAAAGTAGTAAAATTAAAAAATTAATTTTTAAATTTGTCTTACAATTTTTATTTGTCTTACAATTGAAAGTTTGCACTATTTTATCAACCTCTCCTAATTTCCCCCACCTCAGTTCCTGGCAACTACTTTTCTATTCCCTGTTTCTATGAGTACACTTTTTTTTTTAGATTCCACATATAAGTGATGCCATACAGTATTTGTCTTTCTTTTTCTGGCTTAGTTCATTTAGCATAATGCCCTCCAGCTTCATCCATGTTGTCACAAATGACAAGATTTCCTTCTTTTTTAAGGCTGAGTAATATTCAATGTTTTATGTATGTGTATATATATATCACATTTTCTTGATCCATTCATCCATTGACAAACACAGGTTGTTTCTATACCTTGGCTATTGTGAATAATGCTGCAGTGAATATGGGGTTGCAAATATATCTTTGAGATAACGATTTTGTCTCCTTTGGATAAATACCCAGAAGTGGAACTGCTGGATCATATGGTACATCTATTTTTAATTTTTTGAGGAACCTCCACACTGTTTTCTATAGTGGCTGCACCAATTTTACATTCCCACCAATAGTGCATGGGGGTTCCCTTTTCTTCACATCCCCACCAGTATTTGCTATCTCTTGTGCTTTTTTGATGATTGACATTCTAACACGTATGAGGCGATACCTCCAGGTTGTTTTGATTTGCATTTTCCTGATAATTAGCTGTGAGCATCTTTTTATGCACCTGTTGGCCATTTGTATGTCTTCTTTGGAAAAATATTTCTTTAGATCATCTGCCCATTTTCTAATTGTACTACTTATGTTTTTGCTATTGATTTCTATCAGTTTCTTATATATTTAGGATATTAACCTCTTATCAGATATATAGTTCCGAAATATTTTTTTCCCATTCCATGGGTTGCCTTTTCATTTTGTTGATGATTTCCTTTGCTGAGCAGAGAAACTTTTTAGTTTGATGTAGTCCCACTTGTTTATTTTTACTTTTGTCGTCATATCCCCAAAAATCATTGCCTAGACCAATGTCAAGGAGCTTTTTCCCTATATTTTCTTCTAGGAGTTTTACAGTTTCAGGTCTTTTAATTCTTTAATCCATTTTGAGTTAATTTTTGTGAGTGGTGTAAGATAAGGGTCCAATTTCATTCTCTTGCTTGTGAATATCGCGTTTTCCCAGTATCATTACATTAATTTATTTCTGAATGTTGAACTAGTCTTGAATACCTGAGATAAGTCCCATTTGGTTGTGCTATATAATTCTTTTTACACATTGTTGGATTGGATTGGCTAATATTTTGGTGAGGATTTTTGCATCTATGGTCATGAGAGTTATTGGTCTGTAGTTTTGTGTTTTTTTTCTGGTCATGTCTTTATCTGGTTTTGGTTTTATAGTAATGGTATCCCCACAGAAGGAGGAAGGAAGCTGCAGTTACTAAATTCTTCATCTCCATTCTGTTTCACCTCCTATGCACACTGCTCCTTTTCTCCTTTCTATTACCCTGCTAGACACACCCGGATTAGATTCTTTCACCATCAAGATAACATTTTTTTGAAAGCTTTGCATTTAGTAAATTTTACTGAAGGTTTGGTATCCAAGGGTGGGAGAGGAGGATTAATGTGCCATGCCCCACAGCACAGCATGCAATTGAAATTTATGTTAGACATCCTTTCTCTTATATACCCTGTGCCATTTCAAATAATGTGAACTCTCTGGTTGTTCCACTTCCTCCATCCCCGGACTTTCATTGTACACAGGACTCTTCCTTCTTGTCTCTCTTCAGCTCTGCTTTCAAGAACCATCTGGCTTTATCATGTAAACAATTCAATTTTCTTCAGTTCTGGGCCTATGTTTGTGTATTAGCCAGGGCAGGCTGATATCAGTTGTTGAATAAAATAAACATTTAGTGTTTATGTTGTAGTTTGCTGTGGGTCCCCGGAGAGGCTCTGCTCCATGCGTTCATTCAGGGCATCAGGCTCCTTTTATGTAGAGGCTTTACCTTCTTCTTGGACGCAAGAGAGGAAGAACTTGAAGAATGGCTCAAGAGATTTTAGGGTTAGGCCTGGAAGCATCATTTCTTACTTCCTCCTGCATTCTACTGTTCAGAACTCATTCATAAGTCCCACCTAACTGCAAGAGAGGGTGCAAAATGCTGTCTGATTGTGTGATCCAGAGAAAATGAACTGTTCTTTGATGAACATATAGGATTCTTTCTGTCATACTTTAAAAACATATTAGGTTGATCTGCTAAACAGAAGCCTAATCTGGGTCTCCACTCCTTTATTAGCATTTTAGTGAAAATTTCTTTCTTCTACCTGACCCCATCATCTTAAGCATGTCTTCTTGTCTGATATGATATTGCCAAATCCCTTAGAAAGAAGTGCCTCCCATCAATTTTGTTTCTTCTTTTCATTGTCTGTTTATTTAAGTGCCTTAAACTGCCCTTTTTATTGCTTCTATATTTAGCCTAGTTCATGCAGTGTGCATATATAATTGCTACCTTTAAATTTTGCACTAATAACGCTCAAGGGATTTTTTTCTTATGAATTGATGCTATCTACTGGACCCTGAAATGATATCGGCTGCATTTAGTTCTGATTTTAACTAACAGGCTCAATGTTAATGTCTTTAGAGCTTTTTGACTGTTGCTGAAAATCTGTCCCCACATTTTGTGAAAGCCCACTTCTCTTCGTTGTCCCCAAGGATTCCCCAGTTACCTTTCTCAGTTTGTCAGCTGCTTTATTTTTATTTCTCGTCTGTTTCCAAATTATTCCCTTTAACTGCCTCGACTTCTTGCTCTTTTTTTTTTTTTTTTTTTTTAACTTTGATTGCTCCCTGTGTTTCCATAATCAACTGGGTGGTTGTTTTTCACAACGTATGCACTCAGTCCCCCTAAGTGAAAGGAGTTAATGAGCACTTCAATTACTTCTGTTTGCTTCCCATTCCCTGACCTTCCCATTAATTTCAGTCTCCCAGTGTGTTTTGTACATTATTGTTGTACTTTGTACAATTTTGTTTTTCAGAATTTTAATATGTGGATCAGTTTGACTTTGAATTCAGTTTTTCTGAGCTATTTTGTGACAGTGTTTATCAAGCGTTTAGGGGGTTAGCCAAAGCTATGTGAACAAAGATTGTTTAAATTGAGCTCAGGAAAGGTTTTCTATGGACATGATGGGTCGAAGAGATGATAATTGTAATAACGCAGAAGGAGCAATAAAATATTTTGTTCAAATTTGGATTTTTTAATATCTCTCAAATGCAGCTATTTTAATGCATATATCAGTTTAGAGTCTGGCTACTAGCCTGCTGCTTTTGCTGGTGGGATTGTCTTTTTTTAAACTGACAAGTTGAATATAATGGGTGAGCTTAGTAGAGTTACCAATTCAACAAAATAACCAAAATAAGGTTTAAAAGACTCTTGGTGGTGTTGATCATTTTATGAGGGGTAATTTCTTTGAAGGATATGGATAGAGAAATGTTTCTTGCCGAGTGAGGTTATGGAGTAGCTAACACTTTTATTTCCTTGACAGTAATAGGTATGTGGTTTATTGATAAGCTTCCCCCTCCCTAACATTCCAGGAACCTGTCCCCGCCACAGGGATGAGTTACGAGCATTACCAAGGCATGGCTAGTTAGTTTGGCCATTTTGCTTGGTTTAGAGATGGATGTGTGACCCACCCATGGCCAAAGAGAGCTCCACCAAAAATGTTTGCAGGAACTTTCAGGAAAAAGTACTTCCCCGACCCCTTAGTTGCTAGGCTGTAAGTTGGAGCTTCTGGGAGCTCTTGTTGCCATCATGTGAAGAGAGCTCTACCCAAGGACAAAACAGAATGAGGAGAGCAAAACTAAGAGGGAGAGAGACAAAATTCCCAGATGTCAGTTTCTCTCTCTCTCTCTCTCTCTTTTTTTTTTAAGATTTGCCCTGAACTAACATCTGTTGCCAATCTTTTTTTTTCTTCTTCTTCTCTCCAACTCCCCCCAGTACATAGTTGTATATTCTAGTTGTAGGCCCTTCTGGCTGTGCTATGTGCGACGCCACCTCAGCATGGCTTGATGAGCAGTGCTAGGTCTGTGCCCTTGATCTGAACTGGTAAAAACCTGGGCTGCTGAAGGGGAACATGCAAACTTAACCACTCAACCATGGGCCGACCTCCTTGCTGGCATCTTTGAAGCCTTCATCTAGTTGTGTCTGAAGTGAGTTACCTCTTAGTTTTCTCAGAAAAGTAAGTCATGAAGTTACCTTTTAATTTAAGCTGATGTTGGTTGAGTTCCTTTCACTGACAACTAAAAGTGTACCAACTAAATCACTGACTACCTATATATATATTTTTAATATAGCGTTACCATGTTAGAATATTAATTTTAGGAGGACAAGGAAGGCCCTTCCCTATTTTGTTCACCATTTTATCTCTATTATATATCACAGTGACTGACACGAAGACGTGCTTAATAAATATCTATGGAATGAATGAATAAATGATTAATCTAATTAGTGAAATTTAATTTAATAATTTAGATCAAGCTGTTGGGCACCCATTTTGTGCAAGGCCTTATCTTAGGAGACAGGAAGATGATAAAAGGAATAACAGAAACAGAGACTGTGTCCTCTAGTTTCTGATTTTGTGCAGGCAGTGAGGTATAACAATAATTTAAGGCAGAGTAAGAGAAGGGGCTCAAGGGTGTGAAAGTTGTATGTTAAAGAGCAGCCAAGTTGTCAAAGGGCTCTGGTTAGACTACCTGAATTTGAATCAATGCTCTACACTTGTTAAGAGAGGAACCTTGGATATATTACTTAAACTTGTTTCCTTATCTGTAATATGGGAGTAATATTTGTATGTCCTTTATAGATTTGTTATGAGGACAAATCAAGATTTTCTCCTTAAAACAATTGAAATGCCTAGGATATATTAAGTACTCAGTAACTTTTAGCTGTTTTTATTTCAGCAAGCAGAGATAGCTGGAACATAAGTTAAATACTAAAGAAGAGAGAGCTGGAAGTGAAGTCACCCTTGGAAGCTGAATATTGGTTATATTGCAAGCCAATAGCAACTATTAACAAAACCCCATGTACAAGGTTTGAAATATAAAATCATCCAGCAAAATCTTACTTTAGTGTTACGTGGGTTAGATTCATACAAAGCTAGATATATTTTAGAAGAGATGAGTTAAGACATGCATCCTTGGTCAATAGAAGAAGGAAAGGACTTTTACATTATATTTTTAAGAATTTTAATAAGAAACAATTTAGCATTTTAAACTCTGAGTGATCATGATAATGTTGGATTTTTACTAGATATTCTGCAGGAGGAACTGAAAAAAAAGGATTTTTCAAAAATAAATACTTTCCCTTGTCTTGCTAATAAGGTAGACATGCAGAAGATTAATTATTATACAGTTAGATGGAGATGGACTTCTGGATTCATTAATATACAATGCTTAAATCTCATAAAATTTGATGAAATTTTACAAAGTCTCATTCAGAAATAAATGTCCTTTTAAGTCATGAAATGCTTTTTATAATTACTTTTTTTTTTGCTTTAATCTGCAACTCATGGTAAAGTAGTAGTTTCCCGAGAGTCTCCAGATACAAAGGAAAATGGAGTCCCATTAATGGAAAGAAAGTAGCTTCAAATATGCTTGGTACTGATGGCCTACCTATTTCGGAAACATGGGGGCATTTCCTCTTGATTCAGGGGTCTCTGGAGAGAATGAAACAGCATGGTGTAGTGGAGGAAAGAACACAGGCATTGGAAATCTTAACAAGAATATTTTAAAGTTGTGTGACCTTGGGCAAAATAACCTTTTTGAGCCCAAGGTTCCCCATGAGTAGAAAGAAGTAACAACATTAACTTCATTGTGTTTTCGTGAGGATTAAAGACAGTATTTACAGGGTGACATTCATGTTTTTTGGCAAATGATAGGTGATCGATGTATGACAGCTATTCTTATAAATTATCCATTATCTCCAGTTATTAATAACAAAAATATATTAATGAGATTCTATTTCAGATCTTATGCAGTAATGGGAAATATTACACACATCAAAATAAAAGTAAAAGAATAAGTGACTGCTGGAAATTCAAAGGCAGAAAGATGTGAATAAATAAAGCTATTGAGACAAGCGTTAAGTAGCAACTTGCAAGATTTTGGTAGATGTTGATTGAGTCTTAGCTGATATCACAGCTGATGAATAGCCACAGCCACGTTGAGCACTGCAGCCTAACTTTTTCATAGCTGCAGCCTGCTCCAAAGGTGAAGTGGACGGAGGTTTTCCAGACGAAGATTGTGACGATGAAACAGCTGTTCTCCACGTCCTCTTCTTCTCAGCCTGTATGCCTTTCTTGTATAGCCTGTAAAGTAAGCATAAGTCCAGTTTCTTCCAGGAGCCAGATTTCCTGTCTTAGCATTCTCTATCCAACTTTTCTGCCCTTGTTCCTACAGTCTTTTCTGGCCTCCTCTTCTGACCTTCCACTCTATCCAGTTTCTGTTTCTTGTTTGTTTAATGAAATGCTCTCTTACGTTCTCAAACCTAAGTTTCCTCCAGGGCCCTCTCAATTCACCTCACACCATGGAAGGACATAACTCTCCTTAAGAATTATAAAATACAGACTGGAATTTTAAAAGCAGTTAATCTTTGGCTCTAAGAACTCTTCATTGTCTTAGATTGAAACTGATCAACCCCCCAGATTTACATTTTAACATGTATAACATTATCCACTGGCCCAGGGTTATCCTTAAGAAGTAAGATTTTTTTTGTTTTCTCTTTTTTAATGAAACACTTCACGAATGTATGTCGTTCATGCGTAGGCACCATGTTAATCTTCTCTGTATCATTCCAATTTTAGTATATAAGCTGCTGAAATGAGCACTCTTTTCTTTCTTTTTTTGAGAAGAGTATCTCTTGCTGTATATATGGTCTATTTGCAATAGATTAAAACTTATTTTTGCTTTAGGGGATACACATTTTTTCCTCTGTGTTTTCTTTTTTTCCTAGAAAAAAATCTTGCAAAGTAGTCTATCACATAAAAAAGATAAATTAGAGCTGATCTTGTTGAGGGGTAAGTGGGAGCAGACCTCTGTTCTTTCATTCCCATCATTTCCAGGGCCCCTGTAGTACCTCTGAGGAACCCCATGCCTGGGAAACACATTAACAAACTCTTGGGTTAGTGAAAAGAGTTATTAACTGGAATTTTGAAGACGAGTTTTAGCTTTAGTTCTAACATCAGATTGGTCTGTGTCACTGATAGGGTTAATTGTTTCATCTGTAAAACAAGGGTTTAGAACAGTGGTTCTCAATTTGGGCTGCGTATGAGAATCACCTGGGGAGCTTTTAAAAATCCTGATGTTTAGGCCTCACTCTGTACCAATTAAATTAGAGTCTCTAGGGCGTGACCCAGGCAACGGCATTTTAGAAAGCTCCCTGGGTGATTCCAATGTGCAACCAAGTTTCAAAACCTCCGAAGAATTTTTGAGCAATAATGTTCCACAAGCCTATGTGTCTGTGCAGCTTGTTTTGGTAGATGTAGTTAAAATGTGCAGAGTCATTTATTTATAGATAGTTCTCAGCGAGGAGTGGGGATGATGGTGGGCATAAAGATTGAAACCTAGGAAAAAACATTTTTTTGATTATCTTAATAGCTCAGTGTGTTGGGCAAAACACTTAACTTTTTATATCCCTGATGGGAGTGATTTTAACTTCCTGTAAAATGAGGCTCTCAACTGAGAAATCATATTTAAATGCAACGTTATTATTTTTATACCAATAATGACACCATTTGTTGATATGATCAGCCAAGAATTACACCTAAATATTTTATTCACAAAATAAATAGAAAAGGCAGGTTGACTACTGAAATGTAAAATTTGGTTAATATCTCTCGGTTGGTGGTATAGATTGAAGGCAGATTGAAGTAACGTGCTGATAACAATGGCAGTCTCTGATACTGAGATGTTGATTGTAAGTTCTCTCATCAAAAAGGCAAAGGAAAGGGGCTGGCCCCGTGGCCGAGTGGTTACGTTCGCGCGCTCCGCTGCAGGCGGCCCAGTGTTTCGTCCGTTCGAATCCTGGGCGCGGACATGGCACTGCTCGTCAGACCACGCTGAGGCAGCATCCCACATGCCACAACTAGAGGAACCCACAACGAAGAATACACAACTATGTACCGGGGGGCTTTGGGGAGAAAAAGGAAAAAATAAAAAAAAAAAAATCTTTAAAAAAAAATTAAAAAAAAAAAAGGCAAAGGAAAAAACAGGATTACTGCCATGTGCTTCTTGTCAGTTATGACTAACTATTGTTTCAGCAGAGTTTTCAAATTAGAAAAAAATTTCACAGTATTGGTAAGCAATTGATCCTAAAAGATATACAAATTGGATGATAATTATTCAGGCTATAATCTCCAAATGTCAAGTGAACTTATTATGATTGGGTAAGTTACAACGAATACCAAATAGTTTAAAAATGATAGCACAGAACAAAATGACTGATACTAGGTATGTTAGATGTATAACTAAACAGAACTACCTTTTCATTTTATTATTACCAATGCCATTTACATATTTCCTTTCATTTTTGGGCAGCTAATAGGTATTGAGGATTCATGTGCTTTAATCTCCCCTTTTAACAAGGTAGTTCTTTTCTGGAAGTTGGTAACCTTTAAATAAAAGAAAAAGTGCAATTATCACTTGTGGAAGGATGATATATTAATAATTTTGTGACCTTGTCCTTAGACTTTTTGCTGGAATAGGTTTACAACAACCGAATAAAAAATAATTTTACACGTTTTCTAGACAGAAAAGTCAGCTAGTGCTTTGTGTTTTTGTGCTCTAGTCCTTTTCACCCCAGAAAAAAGTTTACACGCATGTTTTTATGTGGAAGTGCCCCAAGAGGTTGGGCAATAAGCCCCAACACTGACTTGACAGACTAGGAGAAAGTGCGTAGAGATAATTCACACAACGTGGAATTGAGCCAGTAGCAGCATTGGCTATCTCTGAAGGAACCATATTAACAAGGACAATGAGGGCTTTTCCCAATGGCCATGGGTGACCACTGGTGGAGAACTTCCTCTGTTTTTCTGGGACTTTGTAAGTTATGATGTCTTGGTACCATATAAAATGAATGCATGAGTGAGAAGAATTGGGCTGTGGAGGGAAGGGAGAAAGAGAGAGAGAGAGAGACAGGCAGGCAGGCAGGCAGGGGAGTAGAATGGAGCAATGAAACACAGAAATTATTGATGTTGTTCTTTTCACCAAACTTGGCCAGTGGAGACCAAGTGGAGACTGGAGCTAAACATAATTTGGTTTAGATAAATTAAAGGTATATAAGATTTCCTGTACTTTGTGTGTTATATAGCACAACTTTGATTGTCACATACCTTTGAAAATGTATAATTGGTACAAATAAAGCTCAATATTTGGTCATTAGTAAGTTGCCTCTTTTTAGAGAACAAATCTCGGAAACACCTCCATGATGTCTTCTTAGTTTGCCCAGTTCCGTAGTGACCGCTTCCTACTCTGAACTTGATTTCATGACTTATGAATACCTGCTTTGTGACTTTCTTCTTAGTTTCCTCATCATGTAAATGACATTTTATTAACATATATAGATTTCAAATTTCCACTGTGATAGGATTGCCTAAAAAGAGAAGTTGAGCTAATGAGTGTATGAATATTGCTCTAGACTAAGCTCTAGGCTAGAGGGCAGGAACTAACAATACCGTTTATCCATGTGTTTTCAGCTGACAGCACGGTGCAGGCACATAGGAAGAGCTCAGTATGTGTTTGTTGAAGGACTGCATGAATAGACTGAACCTGAAATGAGGGCACAAATACATGTAACCACTTGAAGAGTTGATTGATCCATATCTCATGAAGGGTTAGTCTGTTATACCCAGATAAGAATTTCTAATCCGGCATGATATGTGCTTTTTACTAATATATTGAGGCAACTAGTCTGATTAATGTCAGTAATAGAGGGAACTTTGATCAGATCTCGCAAATTATAGTCTCTTCCTAATTTTTCAACCAAGTCTCATATTTTGTATTTTTTATCTTTTCTGCAAAAATGAAGATGGCAATCCCCTCACCAACACGCACACTCAATTTTTCTCAAGCTGTGTCATTTTTCCCTGAGAGTTTTATTTTGAGTTGCCCCAAATCATCCTATCATGCCACTGCATTTTATCTCAGGCGAATCTGAGAGGTGAAATCTAGAGGTTCTTTTGGTAGAGAAAATCTAGGAACTTCTTGTAAAGTATTTCTGTGACCATTTAAATTAAATCTTTGACACTTCTCTCCATTGAGATACAGGGTCACTCGCCTTGTATTTGGGTGGGCTTGTGTCTGCTGAAATCAAGAAAATATGGCAGAAGTGACACTCTGTGACTTCTGAGACAGATCATATAAGGCCACGGGTGTTCTGACTTGTTTGTCGAAACAACTAGCTGTGGTGTGAGAAGTCTGACTATTCTGAGGCCCCAAGGTGGAGAGGCCGTGTGTAGATGTGCTCAGCTAAGCATCTCACCTGAGTCCAGCTTTCCAGCCATGCTTTCCAAGGTGCCACATGTATGGATGAAGAAGCCGTCTTGAAAGTGGGTTTCAGCCTCAGCCGTTCTAGCTCCAGCTATTTGAGCCACCCCCAGCTGAGGCCCAAAACATCAAAGTGCAGAAACAAACTGTGCTCTCTCTGAATTCATGACCCACATTTTCTGTGAGCATAGTAAAAATGCTTGTTTTATGCCACTAAGTTTTTGGGTGATGTTTCAATGCAAGAATAGTAACTGGAACAATTTCAATACCAAATTTTGTATACCAAGGGATATATTTAATTTTAAAAAGTTAAATCAAACGATATTTGTATTTTTCTTTTTATAAGTAATATGTCATTTCAAATTTAATGTGGAAAACTTCAAATGTGCTTTATTTTCTCTATCGTTTTAAAGTTCGAAATCACTAAATGATAAATTCAATGTTTCAGTGTCTTTTGAGGACATGTGGAAAATATATCAGTTATTTTTAGCTGCTACCCTTTTTTGGGGAGGGTGGGAGGGAAGAAGAAATAAAAGTCCCTCTATAGCACTGCTTTCTATTTTCACTGTCCCTGGAGCGATCACTGTGGAGGGCTGAGTTAGCCCGAATCTCTCGACGGCGTTTTTCCACTGGAGTCACTTCTGGCATATGCTAGTATATGTGACAGGATAAAGGGTCTCCATGGGGGAACGGCTGGGAACTGTTGTATCCTATACGCTGTTCTTAGGAAGTGATGATGAATATTCGCATACTGACTAATCTGAGGGGTCCTAAAAGAAGGAAATCTGGGTGACTCTGTTTAACCCGTGTTTCTAAACTCTTTTGACCATGTCCAGGCCATTTGACCACAGAACACATTCATAGAACACATCTTTTAATATCTAGTGTTTTATGTTACCAGTTTAGAAAATTCTGATTGTTCTAGATGGAGTAGTAATTAGTCAATATGCAAAGAATGTGTTTCATTGTTTTTCTTTCATTCATATACAGTCCTTCAAATTTATGAAGTATACAAGAACATCAATGATGACCTTTAGAACTCCAAAGAATGAATGAATGATAAATGTGAAGAGAAAATGCAGGAGGTAGGACCAGAAAGGAAGGCAGCAACACCAATTAAGAGTATTATAAATAATCTAGGTCTGATATTATTAACCATCATCCCCTTTCCCAGCTTCATTCCTCCTACTTAGTTCCAGGGATTTTTTCTGAATTTCCAGGAGAAGCACAAAAAGCATTTGAAATAGGCATGTTTAACACTATGATTATTTAAATTTGCTTTTAGTTGTATCATTTAACTGTCTTGATATTTCAAATAGCAATAGGGGAGGGTGTGAGCATAAGCATAAAACAGTTGAGAGCTCCAGGTCTAGGTAGAGCAAAAAATTGACAATTTTGGACAGTGAGGTAACACCTTGGCATTCCAGTCTAGTTGGGAAATGGTATATTCTGGTCAACCACGTTTCTAGTTACTTCATTTTTGACAGTGAAACTGATATTAGGGCATAGGTGTGAAGGTTGAACAGTAGAACTCTCTGGATTGATTTTTCAAGTGGTGTATACATTTTTAGAAAAGCAACACTCTAACAGCTACAAATCTTTAATAGAGTTGCTAGACCATCAACTGACATGTCAACACACCTCGAAAGAGGCTTCATCAAACGTAAAGGTAAAGTCCTGTCAGATGATGTTAGCAAAGCCGAATAAACTCACAGGAAGAAGGAAATATTTCTCCTAAATACCCCAGTGTTATAAAATACAATTCTTCAAGAATCCTTGAGAAGGTGTTTCAGATATGGAATCTGGGTAAAAGTGGAAGAGATTGAAAAGGCAATAAGGTAAATGAAAGCACTTCTCAAAAGATTTAAATGGAAAGTGATAAAAATGTCAAAGTGAAGCTGCACTTAATAATGGGAAAAAAACCCCCCAAAACTCTAGAGTTACTTTAAGCTGAATCAACTGTGGTTTCCATAGGGTGAAAGCAAGTTAAGAAAGATAGTACTTCATAGGCTTGGGGAAATAAAAGACATATTGTTAATACTAACTTAAATTAGGCCAGAAACTGCTTTATTTAGATAGTTTTTGACAAAAAAGAATTCTATGGTCAAAGAAGTTCAGGAAAGTTGCATCAAAAAAAGTTACAAATCTTTTTACTCCAAGGTTTTTGTGGTGTTAATATACTAATGTGTATTGTGAATCGTTCTGACATGCATCTATTATACAGTGTTTCCAAAAGTCGCTTGACTACAGAATTTTCTTTCTTTTCTTTTTTTAAGAGGTAACCTCTTTGAGGACTTGGGTTCTAAGGGGGCAAGCTTTGGGAAACACTGATTTAGCCCTTCTGTTCAACAAAGGTCTTACTGACCTTATAATGAGACTTGCCGACACATCGTCTGTAGGCACCTCATGGTCCCTGCTCTCTGTATTTGTAGCTCTAATTATCATATCTAGTTTAGGGGAAACTTGTGCCTTTCCTTGACTTAAATCACTGACTTAATTTTTCTGCTTTATGAAATTCGGATTATTACCTTTTGTAGAGAAGAATGGGATGAAGAAATGTAGGCAGGCTCTCTCAAGGTCACGTGATGCATATGTTACTATGTTAGAATTTGAAATTTATACTTCTTTTCTCCACTCTGCTTAGTGTTGCCTTCCAGATTAAAAAAAATAAATAAAAATAATACTGTATTGCATATTTGAAAGTTCATATGAGAGTAGATCTTAAAAGCCCTGATCACAAGAAAGAAAATTTGTAATTATGTGTGACGTTGGATGTTAACTAGACTTATTGTGGTGACCATTTTGCAATATATGCAAATATTGAAGCATGTTGTACACCTGAAACTAATATAATATGTCAGTTATACTTCAATAAAAATTAAAAAATAAATGAAAGGAAAAGAAAATGCTGATTCTTAAATAAATAATAAAAGTCCAGGTTAAAAAAAAAGTTCTGTTTTTGGTTAACAAGTGAGTTCTGACTTGGATTGAATCCCTCTTCTCTGAATAGGACTCTGGTCTGACTTGAACTTTGAGAAAAAAGTCTGAAGTGTTTAATGAAAGACTGTATATATCTAAAATGGGGTCTGCTTATTGGATAATAGGGATCATGCCAGCAAATAACAAAGAAAGAAAGGAAAACTTGTTTCCGGTTTTGAATAAAATAAAGAAGACTTTTTCAAAGTGAGTAAACTTTCCAAATTGAATAATCGTGAAAAGTCAAATCCTAAAAATGAATATATTTTGAAGGATTTTAGAGATATTTTATTTCAGATGCAGAATTATTCAAAAGATGGTTGGAAATGTGGGTGTGGACCTTGGGAGGAAGGACTGGCTGTGGAAAGACTGGTCATCTTCATAAACGGGAAGTTCAAAGATGAGGGAGGAGCTACAGTTACATCAATGATTCTCAAGTTAGATCTCTCACTCTGTCTTATGCTTCTCCATACCTTTGCATGCTTTCACTGCTTTCTTTTTCTGCTGTACAAAGTCACCTTTGTGAGTCATATATCTACTTATGGAACACCAATGGGATTGTCTAGTTCTGTGGTCTGTTTGTAGAGAGCGAGTAATTCCCTGGCAGGGACCTTCTTTCCTAAGGCCTGATTTTACTGTTCGTGGTAGTGCAGGTCTGTTTGTTTGTTTGCTTATTTTTCCAAGACCAAGTGGCATTGTCTTACTCACATGCTTTCCCCCATCTACCATTTTGAATTGCCCTAAATGCTTCTTTGCATGTGGACAGCCCTGCTAAGCAACTGAAAGTAGATTGATCTATCTGAAAACTGGTTTGCTTCCACAGCAAATATACACCATATATTCCTAGTTTGTGGAAATTACACGTTGAGATCGACAAATGTCCTAATATAAAGTTTTAAGGAGGGCACGTAGGAGAAGAAGAGGCAGTTGAATTTCCCGAAATCAACCTTTGTGAGGAAAGCATGCAAGAACTCCCAGAAGTGTCCTCTCCTAAATTTGCTTATTTACTTTTCTGTTCATGTTCTAGGAAAGTGAGCTCTTCACCCTGAAAAATTCAGGCAATGTGTTGTCTTCTAGACAAACAAACAAAAAGTCAGCTCACCGCTTCTTCCTCTTTCGTGTTTAGGAGGAGTGTTTGCCCCTGTGCGATTCTCTGGTAATAAGGTAGATCTTTGGTGAGTGAATGAGATGTCTTGTGTGGGATGACACGGTTCTCTGGGAATGGGTGAGCACCAACACTGATAAGTGTGAATATGATTAGAGGCAGATGTGAACCTCCCCTCCCCACTGTAAAACTTTGAAACATTAAAGAGAAAAAGTCCAGCTATTCAGAAAGTGGATTTTCAAGTGCATTCTCTTGATAGTACCTCTCGCTTTTTTTCTTGTTTGCTGGCTTGTTTATGGTTTATTCCCGTCCCTTCTGCATGTACTTGGGAAGGTAAAATACATGTTTACTGCTGCATTCTCAGTGTCTAAAATAGTGCTAGACACATAGTAGGTTTTCAGTTAACATTTGCTGAATGAATGTCTGGATTAATAAAGAAACATTCATCTTTATTTTAAGGGGAGGAAATTGAGCTAGCTGAGGGTAAGTGATTTACCAAAGGTCTTATAACAAGTTCAGAGTGAGACCTGAAATAGAATGCTGTCTGCAGATTCTCAAATCAGTGCAGCAGGCCTGTATGTCTTCCATTTTGTCTATTATAACTGCATGCTTATGCAAAAAAGCATTTGGAATTTCAGACATTGTATGCCAGGCCTAAGATAAGTTGTGTCTGAGGATGAATCCCTGTTTAATATTGTTTGTAACCCATTGACATTGCAATTTTTGGATTGTCTGAGATATTTCCTCATACTTTAGGGCACTGAATAAACCTTATAAATATAGATCTTGTATTCATCTTCCATTACATAGAACTCTAGCAATATTCTTCCACTAGATGATATAATACACAATTATGATATTGATTTAAGAAATAGATTTGTATTATTATTCATGAATTATTTTGATTCTAAATCTATATCATATGAATTTTATTTGTGTATTAATATTTTGCTCAGATAGTTATGTTTTTTATTGTAAATGGCTTAATTTACATTTTCCTCTTTTACTTTAGTATCAAAATGTGCTTGATTTTGTGGACTAAGTTAACTATTTACATTATTTCTTTCCTTCCTTCCTCCCTCCCTCCTTCCTTCCTTCTTTCTTTCTTCCATGACTCAGCAATTCTCTACTTTTTGGAGCGTTGGCAATGCCCTATTCTTGACCAGTGTGATGGTTACACAGCATTTAGCTATATAATTACTAGTAATGTTTTTTCACAAATACAGCCCTGTTTGTAAGTAAAATACTGAGCTCTGATCGTTGCAACTTTTGGAACTACGGAAGGATTTCCCCAAGATTTTTTAAAAATTGATTTTCCTTAGAAAAAACAAAAGTGAGGATCATGAAAAATTAAAAACCATTTGATTCAGAATGTAATCTTTTGATCATATATACAAGAGTAGATGTTGCTTTTTTGTTGTAGAATAATTAAACTTTAGTTCAAAAAAAAAGAAAAGAACCAAAAGGCAGGATACAGCTCCTAATGAGCTAGTCTTGAGAGTAAATAAGCCAATTGGGAATGAACTCCCACTTCTGAAAATGCAACCTGGAGGGACATATTCACTCTGATTCTTGATGATGGAAGCAGGGGGATAAAACTTAGATAAGGAATGAATTCTGATTGTATTCTTGAGACTGCGTGTGTCTTGTCCACGTTGCTTTGAGACTCACAGCAACTCTTTGTCTTTCTCCTCAACAAACAAGGATTGGAATTGGGACCTACTAAGCAGGGGTCCAAGTGTTCTTTCCACTCCCCCAAACTCTGTCATTGTTCTATGACTTGGGCTCTGCCTGTGGACTGGCACAGATATTTAACTTTAGAGAAAAGACAAGAATGACATTTTAAATAACAATTCTTGAGAAATTTATTCTTTAAATTGCTTGATATTTGTTGGCCTCCTAAAATCTGCAAAGCTCCCTGAGAGCACGTTAGAGATATAAAGAAATGTGAAGATCACATGTCCCGAGGACAGTAGCTAGCACATTCTTATTTGTTGGTGGAATGAATGGTGAGTATGAAAGGAAGGAAGGATGGAAGGATACAAGGAAGGAAGGAAAGAAGGGCAGAGAATTGGAAAAAACATTTATGAATGACTGTTACAAGTTGAAGTAAAGTGGATGCTGTAAGAGTAGGCCAACCCTACTGTTGTGGAATGTTATGGAGAGAGTTAACACACAGTTGGGAGGGAACACAGGAGAATTATGGAGTAGTAGATCAAATGTAAGATGACTTTTGAAGGTTTACAACCAGGACATATTTCATGAAGAAGTTGGCAGTTGAAGTAAGTGGAATATAAGTTTTAAATAATATTGGATTTCCTTTTTTGTTGTTCTTTTTTACAAATTGCAATGAGAACAGTGAATCCTCCTTAATTTGGATACTCTTTATTTGGAAACTGGGGTAATTTAAATAAAATCTCTCTTCCTGAGCAAGGGTAGGATTTCCTTATCAATCTTATCTTCATTTTTAATGCAATTTCATACTATAAGACTTTGACAGTTTACGTGGAGTAGTGCCTGGCATTTAGTAAGTGCTCAAGTTCATTACTTGACTGATTTGGTATCAAGTCATAGTCACAGAAAGCTATGAACTAGGAAATCCTACTTTTCTGGTTCCTGTCTTTATCCCCTTTACTGGTTTTTCCTCAGGCTCAGTTCTTGGACTTCTTCTATTCTATGCCTGCTCTGACTGTTGTGATCATCCAGGCTCACGGCTTCAAATACCGTCTACATACTGACCATTCCCAAGTGCACAGCTCTAGCCTGGAATTCTCCTCTGAACTCCAAGCTCCTATATATAGTACTGATGTTTCATCTTCTCTTAGCTATCTAATAGTCATTTCAAACATATCATATCCAAAGTGAATTCCTCTGTCTGCTCCTAGCAAAGTGTCCCCATCTCGTCTAATGCCACCTGGATCCCTCCCATTGCTCAAATCAAAGACCTTGGCGTCATCGTTGATTCCTTTCCTTCTTTTATACCCCAAATCCAATAAGTTAACAAATCTGTTGCCTCCATATTCAAAACACATTCAGAATCTGACCACTTCTCCTGATTTCCATTGCCACCACTCTGGCTCAGTCCACTACCATCTCTCCCCTGGGTAGCTGTACTTCCTTCCTACACCTGTCTCTTTGTTTGCACACTTCATTCAGTTGACACGGGAACAATCTATTCTCTGCACATGAGCCAGAGTGATCCTGTTAAAAGGTATGTCTGGTCATGTCATTTGTCTCCTTAAAATCCTCCAATGGCTCCCATCTCACTGTGAGAAGCCTATAAGGCCCTAAATGATCTGTCCTTATCATTCTCTTATGTCATCTCCTTGTTTATTTCATGCCAGACACACCTGCTTCCTTGCTGTGCCTTGAGAACACTAAATGCCTTCCTGCCTCAAGACCCTTGTTTTTTGTTGTTGCCTCTCCACAAAAAATTCTTCCCTCACTTCCTTCAGGCCTGTGCTCAGGTGTCTGCTTCTCAGTGAGACTCTCTCTGTCCGCACTATTTAAAATCGAGACCCTACAGAGTGTCCATCTCCTTTACTTTTTCTCCGTAGCACTTATCACTATCTAACACACAGATTTTACATGCCTGTTATGCCTATTGTCTTCCCTTTATAATAGAAGTACCCTGAGGATGTGGATCTTTATTTCGTCCACTGCTCTATCGTAGTGCCTACAAGAGCACCTGGTACCTAGTAGATACATAATAAATGTTTGTTGGGAAATGAATTGTATACAATAACTATGTGAACCTGAGGTTTTGTATGTTTATTTCCTCGTATTTATTATAATTTTATATCTTCATTTTAACATTTCTGTATTCATAAATTGGGTGGACTGGGACATAGGGATTTTTTTGGTTACTATGGGCTTCTGGCAGGGGTGGGCTGCAGCTGGCTGACACAGGTTCTCTAGAGCTGATTATACACATCTCTTTGCAACTCTACATCTGGTAACATCATGGTATTAGCCATAGTGGGAGTATTTACATCTCAGAAATTGGCAAACAGCACACATTAGGTCTTCTCCTCAGAAGTTGGGTTGTTCCATATTGCAGCACACCCTGGTTGTTGAATAAAGTGGGGAAGGCCAAGGAAGGTGATTTGATACTGGAGATACCTAACCCTTCAGCTACAGGCCGTAGCCAGGTCCTTTGCTGTATAAAGCTCTAGGACTTCATTTAGTCAGCCATAGTTAAGGAAATCATTGCTCTGTAAGGGAGACAAACCAGTAGAATCTGCATTGGTGAAGAAGTTCAGTAGTCACAGGATGGGAAAGGGCAAAAGAAAGATTGGTAATTGTTATTTGAGGCAGTCAGTACCTTCACGAACCTGTTCTAGTTGGTGACTGAATGGATAAAGGTGTAGGATCTACGTCCTTGACAATGGAGGAGAGATAATGGCTAAATAGTGAGAGGACCTCAGCCACAATGGGTTAGATGTGAGGAAATGGTTACACTTCTAACAAGGAACTGGAAATCTGGACAGGGACACTGTGCAGAATATTAGGGATGGAATACTATCTGTGACACAGTGTCTTGGGAAGACTAATAATTTAACACCCATTAATTTTGTTTATTGCCCTTCAGTTTTTATTCAACCCTTAGAGCAAGGCTTCTAAGGTTGGAGAATGCATCCGCATCACCTGGGGGACTGGTTAGAACACAGAATGCTGGTTCCATTCTAGAGTTTTTGATTTAGTAGCTCTGGAGAAAGGCCTGAGAATATGCCTGTCCAACAAGGTTTCAGGAGACGCTGAAACTCCAGGTCTAGAGATCTCACTTTGAGAACCACTGATTTAAAGGAAAAGCATGGGGCAGGCGGGGAAGGGAGAGACTGAGGACTGATGGTGGCCATGCCTGCCTCCCTAATGTGGTTCTGAGCAAGTCACCCAGAGTCCCAAACTCATTCACCTCAAAAGTCATGCAGTTAGGGGTTGGCCCCGTGACTGAGTGGTTAAGTTTGTGCGCTCCACTTCAGTGGCCCGGGGTTCCCTGGTTTGGATCCTAATAGACCTAACACCACTCATCAGGCCATGCTGAGGCAGCATCCCACAGAGAAGAACTAGAACGACCTACAACTAGGATATGCAACTATGTAGTGGGGCTTTGGGGAGAAAAAATAAAAGAGAGAGATTGGCAACAAGTGTTGCTTAGGACCGATCTTCCTCACAAAAAAAAGCACGCTTAAAAGAAAGTCCTGCAGTTAGCCAGACCCTTACTCTTTGGAAGACAATTCAGCTTCCTTGGTGATCGTATTCCTCCTTCCTTCTAAGATGGCTCATTCCTCCCAATGGAATCTAATATTTTTCTTGAGAAGAGTTCTGATTAATCGATTTTCTCATTACAGTTCCAGTAATAGTTATGATTCTTGTAATATTTTATTCTCTCTGACTGGCAAGTCTTTCAGCTCTGAGTTTAGTCACTTGACGCTGAGACAATACAGTCTCAGTGATGATTAAGATGCCAGTTCTCATTCCCAGCCCAGTGGGTATCAGGTGTATGGGAAACAAGACTCATTCTGGGCTCTGCTAGTTAGGGACCTGAGCTAAGGACACATCTACCTTTTCAAAGATTGTGTGTGTATATGTGTGTGTGTGCGTGTGTGTGTGTGAGAGAGAGAGAGAGAGAGATAAAGCTGGAATGAGAAATGAGACACAGGAGCATGTGACTGAGGCTTTAGGCAGAAGGAAGTATCAAGAACTGTAGTTGGGAAGAATTAGGAAAATAGGGACTACTGTGAATGCTATATTTGTCCCTTATTATATGGTCACAGTCATCTAATCATTAATAAAAATATGTTAACATCTTCTAAGCTTTTGATATACTGATATAACTTATTTTCTAATTATATTATATTATACATATCTTAAAAACCTATTCGTTGAAAAATCTCTCTTAAGGATCTCTACAAGTCTCACTCAAAGAATGAAAGATGCTCTGTTGAACTTGTAAGCCTTTGTTTGGATAAAGATGGTATTTTGAGGCACAAAATTACATTTCTTCTAAAAGTATCCTAACATGTTGAATTTCCTTTGACTTAGATAGGTTTTTCCAATTAGTCCAAATTGTGGAGGTTTTTCTCTCTTCACCAATCCTTTGGTCTTCCAAGCTGTATTAGGTGAAATCAAAGTTAAAAGTTTAGTGGCGAGTTGTGCACATAGGAAGAGTGTAAAGGTTAGGAAGATATATGCACCACAGCCTGGAACACACCTAGCTTTCATTTGCTAGCTCTTGGCTTTCCAGTATACTACTACGTAAGTAGATTTGCACTGCATTAGTAGTTCTCTACCCCAACCACACATGAGAAGCACCCTTTGGGAACAGTAATTTCTTAGTTCAACCCCAGATCTTCTAGTTTAATTGGTCTAGGATGGGATTGGGAATCGGAAATTTTTAAAACTCTTTCTAGATGATTTCAACGGGCAGCCACGTTGAGGACCACTGCACCAGAGAAGAGTAAAAATCATGATAGCTTAGAATAGATCAGCGAATACCTTTGGACAAGTTTTCAAGACCAGGGGCCAAATCTGATGATTCTCTCTGATTTATAGTTCACGTCAGCTCTTTACCGTAAATATCATATTTAAACTCATCGTGATCTTGTGACATGAGAGAAGAAGATGATGCTCTACTCATCTTCTCAGAAGAGAATGCTGAGACTTTATACTAATTTCGCAAATTTCATTAGCTACTTAGGTGAGTAATTTTCAGAAGATTTTTGTCGGGTTATGTTTTGCTAAACACTGAACTGGAAATTTTCAATTTCATAGTATAAAGATGCTACATTTGATTTCATAGACTGAGGATGGCACATTTCCATTTTTTTTGTTTTTTAGGAAGATTCACCCTGAGCTGACATCCATTGCCAATCTTCCTCTTTTTTCGCTTGAGGAAGGTTAGCTCTGAGCTAACATCTGTGCCAGTCCTCTGTTTTGTATGTAGGATGCCTCCACAGCATGGCTGATGAGCAGAGTAGGCCCATGCCCAGGATCAAACCTGCGAACCTGGGCAGCCAGAAGAAGAGCATGCAGAAATTTAACCTCTTGGAGATGGGGCCAGTTCCTTGCATTTTTAATTAAATACTTTTTTTCTGTACACAAATTTGACCCTGGGTGGATTCAGACTTATCTGATGTTTTCTCTTCTTTTGCAGCCAGCATTAGTTGTAAAGAATTTCAGGCACAGTTTGCTTTTATCATCCTTGTTATTTTGACTTATTCATCACATTCAGGATGTTTACAGTACATTCCTAACTTTGGGGCCATTATTAAGCTCAGAAGTGACATTAACCTTCCCAGAGAGAATTGTTGACACAGGAAGGCTGACAGCCTGATTCTCTAATATGAAATCACAGGTTTGAAAGGTGGGGAAATTGACCTTGAAATCTTCCTTTCGCCGCCTGCTGGACTCTGAGCAGTCAAAGTCATTCTGACTGAAGGGCAAGCTGGGCCACTCGCTCTTTGCCTTTCGCTATGGTTTTTGTGGCAGACCAAACCTCCATTAGAAGACTATTGGGAAATGCCACAAGCACAGCTGCAAGAAAGATTTCTTTGTGTTAGCATATAAGCACAGTAGTTCCAAGCTTGTTTGAATGCCATGGTGAGTGCTTTTATAGGACAGCTCACATCTTCAGAACAAAGGTGTGTCAGAGTCGGGATTTGAACTCAAAGTTCCTCACTCCCAGACTTGTGCTCTGACCAGCAGGTCCTGCTGCTATTCAGATGTTTGCTATTGTGAAATTGGGCTGAGCAGCAGAGAAAAAGAGAGCATAGCTTATGAAATAACATGGTTGCTTCACCAGGTACAAATATGTGGATCAGGAGCTCAATGCTTCTGCCAGTGATAGATGAATAAGAAGAGAATCATCAGTTGCCATTTTAATAAATACATGATGAAGAATGGACATGTGGTGGAAAGAATGCAATAGAAGACTCACTCAAGCAGATTTTCTCCAGACTGTCAAATGACAGGACAAGAAAGATTTTTCAGAACCCACATTTGGGAACTCTAGATCCTGGAGTGGGAACAATACATGGAGAGAAATTGAAATCATATCTCGGGGGAGAATTCGTTCCATGGATGGGTACTTGCAGAAAGGGCAGTGTTTTATCTGGATCTGATGAATCTCTTTATCCACTGCTAGTATAACCAGGCATATCATTAGTTAAAAATGGGTCCCAAATCAGCCAATCCAAGTATTATGTGGGCTCCACCCTTCCATGCACAATTCTCTCCCATCATATCAGTATTGAAACCATTTAGACAATTGTGCTAATCCTACTCTCATAAAAGCATGAAGTTAATAAAAAAACAACTTCATCAGAGCATTTGAAAAACAACTGCATTTTTTTAAAACTTTCTAGAATTAATCTTACAAATTCAACAGTTCCAGGTCTGCATCATGGCTTGTTAAAGGAGGAATGGTTTTTACAGGATCACCTTCCCAGGATTTTGGGGATTTCTTGAATGATGCTTATGCATTATACAGATTTGTTCTTGGGATCATGCTCCACCCCACTCATGAGCCAAGTCTCTTCTACAAATCTTCTTTGCAATTTCTGGAAGAGAGAGTTCCTTTGGGTTAATACATTTTTTACATGTAGAGACATAGATACTTTCCATTAATTTCTTTCACTGATGGCTGCAACTAGGTTAAAATTTAAGTGAAAAATTAGTGAAATATTAGGGCTAACAAGAAAAGCACTGTTTATAGCTTATATATAATATGTGTCTGTATAGGTATGCATATATGTGGTTTGTTGGTGTGTACATACATACTTGATATCTCCTCCACTTCTTCAATTCTAGCTCTGTATGCCTTGTTTTTTCCCAGGAACTGACTGAGGGAAGTTCTATTGCTAATGAGGGTAGCACTTGGAAGGGGAGAAGACAGAGGAACAGATGGTTACAAAATAAAAGGAGCTGTGCTATTTAAGAGCAGCCCTTCCACAAACCAGCATCTCCTTAAGGTGCATAGTCACTCTACTTTTTGAAAGATGACAGTCTCTTCCACGGCAGCTGAATACTCTGGTTAGAAATGTGTGATTCTAACATGATTTGGCATAAGTTGGTAAGATGCCACTTAGAATCCTGGAATACTGTAGCTGGACACCATTGCAGAGAGCTCATGGTGCAAACCTCCTTGATACAAGTGAGGGAACAGAGGCCCAGAAAGCAAAATGCCTTCTTTTGGAGCACTGAGCTAGTTAGTAGCCCAGAGAGAAGTAGAAGCCAGAAAGCTCATGCCCTAGGGTTATTTATGCCTTGCTTACCCTCTCTAAAATGTGTGGGCAAATTAGGGAACTGTGGGTTTATTGTAAAATGGCCCCCAAAGCAAATCTGTTGGTAAACTGCATAAAACCCAGGGACACCCATCAAGATAATAATAAAGAAAATAATAAAGTAATTTTCCTCCATTTCCCTTTCTTTCCTTTTCCCTCCCTCCTTTCCTAGTTCACTCTAACCCCAGGGACAGGAGCTCACTGTCCTATTGATGCTCTGACTATTGTCTTAGACTGAGGCTTACATTTTGGCTGTGTCCCAGGATTCAAAACTTTTCTGTTACTCTTCATTCTCAAGTACTGTGTTTGTTTTTTATAAGTTATTCCAGAATTCTGCTCTTCTCAGGATAGTGTGAAAATGTTCTAGATATTAAAGACAAACAACCTTTTACTGAATTACCTTTCAGGGGAATGTGTGTATGTACGTATGTGTATACACACACACACGTACACAAATGCACACATGTCTCAAACTTTAATGTGCATGTAAGTCACCCAGAGACCTTATTAAAATGCAGACTCTGATTCAGCAGGTCTGGGTGGGGCCTGAGATTCTGTATGTCTAAGTTCTCTCTCAGGTGATGCTGATGCAGTTGGTCCATTAGCTACACTCTGAGCAACAAGGCAACTGCCTTAGTAGTTAAAATATTTGCATTTTAACAGAGAACATCACTATTTTAACCAACAAAGTGACTCAACATGGGAATGTCAGGCAGGGACAACCCTTGCATCACAACATATAGTCAAGTCGTTATTGCCTTTGTATGAGGTCAATTCTGGTAAGCCCGTTTGAGCCCATTATACGAAAGAGAACCCAGAGGATCAAACAAATTAGCCTTTACTGATTGCAAATTTCAACCACGAGCAGATGACCTCCTCTTCCTCTTACATTCCTGACCTGTCTTCCTCCCTTCCTCACAAATGCATTTTAAGAGCTTCCTCTCTACAAAATGCTGGTTTTATTTTATCTGCCTTTAAAAGAAAAAAACAGATACATTTATTGAATGTTCTTTATGTCTTAATTGATAGGAGCAGTGGGTTCTAATTTTAATTTGGGAGGAAATTAGTTTTCTTTCTCCTTCTCTCTCCAGCCCCCTGGCAATCTATATCTCTAACATATATCTTGTAGTCTGTGTGTGTGTTTTTTTCCCCCATCTCTAATTGCCTTTTTCAAACCAGAGTTAGCATTTTTCTGCCTCCCTCACTGTTATGAAATGTGCTTGGCAGTATGGCTTAATTTTGCCCCAACATCTATCATGGTACTTTGTATATTAATATGTGCAATAAAATCTCGATTGATAAATACACACTTCACAAGTGTTCATGATATTTAATTGCCCTGGTTCTCTGGCAATTGAGGTATCTCTTCTCCATGCTTGTTTTCAGTGACATAAGGACAATACTTGTAGATTTTTGGTTTTCCCCTTCTAGACTCTAGTGTTTTCTGTTCTTTACATATTTGTGTACTTTTCAATTATGACAGCAACACTATTTTTACAAATAATATCTCTAATCCTATCAGTCCTACCTGTGGAGTTGCAAATCTCTCCTCTTCGGCAGCCCGATGTAGAATAATCTTGTATACATGCTTTTCTCCATGCATTTTTGTGTTCTGATGCAACTAGAAGAGGTCAGTAGGTGTTTCTGATTGATAATTCTTTCTAAATTTGAAGCTCTCGTTTTTGGATGAAATCATGGAGAGAATGTCTATAATGAAGTTGCCATGCCAGACTATAGGTCTTTTGTGTGCATGTAATCTAAGTGACAGTCAGCACTCATTCTTTATGAATCACTCATTCATTCACTCAACATTTATGGAGCACTACCATGTACTGGGCATAGTTAGCAATAAAGTCTCTGCCTTCCTGGAGCCAAATTCTATTTGTGTACATGTGTGCATGTGTGTATGCACAAGTCAACAACACGTTGAGAACATGGTTTGTATTAGTGGTAAGAATAGTGAAACTATATCAAGCAGGTTGAGAGGATAAAGAGGAATGGGGAGACCATAGCCCTTAAATTTGGGTTTTTAGGAAAGGTTTGTATGAGAAGACATTTGAGCAGAGACCTGGGGTGAAGTGAAGGGTGAGACATGAGTATGTTGGGGCAAAGGGTTCCAGCCAGGGAGAGCAGCAAACGCATGGCCCTGCATTGAGAATAAGTCTGGTGTGCTGGATGAAACGCAAGGCTTACAGGGCAGATGGAGTGAGGGATGTCAGTGAGGAGATGGGCGGGCCCATAGCGGTGAGTGAGGTAGCTGCTCAGTAAATGGAGGTCATGCTAATTTTTATGCTTAGCATTTCCACGTGGCTTTTATTGCTCTTCGGATGAAGATGCAAAAGCTTGATTGAAAGCTTGATTAATCTCATCAGGCATGTCATACCCTCCTCAATTCCCTCTCTTCCAGCCTCTGCCCCAACTCTCACCCCTGGCTTCTTTTGGTACTTCTCCCTCACTGTTCTTCTCACCACCGGGCCTTTATATGTGCCAGTCCCACTGCCTGGAGGAGTCTCCACCTACACCTTCAAGCCTTTGCTCCTTTACATTTCATCTTCATTATCAATTACTTAGAGAAGACTTCCCTGGCCTTCCTATGATCTCTGTTATGTGCATTCAGCACACTGTGTACCCCTTCTTCATGATGCTTATCGACATTTCAATTTGACATTTCTTTGTGTGGTTGTTCAATTAATGTCTTTTTCTGCTACCAAATAATAATCTCCATGAGGCCAGAAGCTGTGACCATTTTTTCCACCTCTTTCTCTCTAACGCCTGATGCAGTATCTGTCATGCAGTGGTTGCTTAATAAATACTTGAATAGTTGACTTTTTTAATTCTCCTACCTTTTTTTCCTTTTCTTTCACCTTTTCTTTCCCTTCTTTTGTTAGCCCCCTTTCCTCCTTTTGCTTTTGTTCTCTTTCTTTATTCCTCATTTCTTTCTTCTCTCATCTTACTTTGTGAAGACTCTTTGACTGCTGAGTTCAAGATTCTCTATGCGAGTGAACATTTCCTAATGACTGAAGGACAACGGTAAGAAGAGAGTTGGTGGCATTTAATAGCATGCTGCCATTCTACCTGAAACCAAAGATGCCCCTTCATCAGAGAACATGACTATTATATCTTCCTTAAAATGAAGACTTACATCAAACACTGCAGCAAGGGTATTTTTCCATTTCATTTCTTTTGTTCTGCTTGTGGCTTTGCTGAATCCATCTATCATTAACATTTATAATTTAGCACTGTCTTCTGGCACAGTGTGATGCTATCTGTATTGCTGACAGATTTGTCTCAGTCTTGGTCTTGGGTCTTTCAGCTGTCTGGTTTCCCGAATTTTGCTTATCCAAGCATTTCATTTGTCACACTACCTGCCATTGTCACCACGTTTGTCTTTATCCTCAGTCATTACTTTCCTATGCTCTGTCTTAATTCCATTACAGGGCTTGTTCTTGCTATTTTTATTTGTCACAGTATCTATTTTAGTAACAGATGTAGTTGTCAGAACATTTCCTTTACTCTCATTACTGGTCTTGTCACTTGTGCATTTGGTGTTACAGTTTGTCTTCTGTGTGATTCTGGGTCTTTCTACGTACTTGTGTTAGTCCACTTCATTGTTTTAATTATATCAGATCTTTTCTTCTCCTCGTGATACATAACTGTGGTTCATTCATTTCTTCTTGCCGATTCTGAATATTATTGAATTGCTTTGTGTCTAAGGCAAGCATTTTCGGAAGGCCAGATCAATGGAGCAACAGAAGAGAATGCAAATTTATAAGTGTTCTCTCTGAATGGGTATGCGTTCGGTCAGAAACCTGAGCTATAGAGGATGCTTTTGATCATGTGAGGATAGCATGTTCATTTATTGGGGTTTGATTTTCACTAAATGCCCTTCACATCTGTTTTAATATCATATTCTACAAGATGAGAGGTTTTTTTTTTTTACAGTTCAAAGTTAGTGATTTCTATTGTAAACAAAATTTTGAACTGAAATACACTTTATCTTTCCTACTCTTGGGTGATGGATTAACAAACCAAAGCAAAACAGATTTATTCTAAAATGAATTGATTGCTTGGAAAAAAGCTTACTAAGCAGTGTTTTACCAGAAAAATACAAGACGAAGAGAAACATGGAGAAGTGCAGATAATAAAAATAAATAGAATTTGTCTTGAGGATGGGTACAAATAGTATTAACTTCCAGGAAATAACCATCAAACATTTACAATTGATACTCAAATGATTTAATATCACTCAGAGCACGTGAGAGGGCTTTAGCTAATTAAAAGATAGACGGAAAACCCATTGCTCAGGAGTTGTGGGTGCTCTATCAGTGGAATTAGCTACAGCTTTTCTAAGGTTTAGATCTAATCCATAATATGTGAAGGAAAAGAAAATGTACAAACGGGTTTAATGCCAGAAATCCTCTAAGTGTATAAGATATTTTATGCCCAATCAACTCATTTGGAAGCAGATCACTCTGAAATTTACTTTCGTCCCCTTCCCCATGATGTTACAATAGCTTTTAAGTTAGTGTTTGAACTGTTTTGTTAGCTTGATTCTTCTAAACTGAGAAATTTAGAGCATTACTCATTTTGAGGAAAAATTCAACATCATTGTGGAGTCTGAGGAATCAAGGAATTCAAGAGAGAGTGGACACTTGAGGGTCATGAAACATAGCTTAGTCCCCACCTGTCAGTATCTGCCTCCTATTTCTAATTTTTACAAGATTTAAACAATTGACCATTAAATAGTAGGGAAATGGGTTTTCATAGGGGAGAGGGAGAGGTTCATGGGAGTCTGGGTTTTCTATGACTAAGGAACACCTACCATTTATGAATTTGATAGACCTATGTAAGGCTCTTCTAGTGAAAAGGAAAGCAGCTTCTACATTTATACTATGAGGGAGTAAAACCCCAATAGCAATTTATGCAGAAGGATGTTTCATGGATTCATTTAAATATCCTTGCAAAAATCTGCTCTCCCATACTTTGTGACATGTTCTCCACTTGGTACCTCTGTGGTATTTGGTATTCAGTGCTCTCCTAAGACTTGTCATTGCATTGTGACTGCATGTCTTCTTCCACCCCGGTTATGAGCTCCTTGGGTGTGGAGCTGAATTATCCGCTATTTATTATGAAGTCAGTGCTTTGTGGGTAATTGGTTTTCAATATACGATTGCTAATGAATGGTCACCATTTTATAATTCATGCCAGATAATTAAGTAGTATGGATACATGCTGTAAATCATTTGCCTGTTTGAAGATTTTACAACCTTAGAATAGGGCAGTGAAAAGAAAATCTGTGTTGAAATATTTGAGGGCAGACTTCTTTGTGTGTGTGTGTAAAATACTTGAAAAAGTAATTGAAAACAAAGCAAGTCTTGGAAGTGCTGGACATAGACTCCACACTGTGCAGAACACCATGCTGTAAGTATGACATCTAAGTTACTCCTCGTGACAGTTCAGTGAGGGGCAATTCGTAGTAGATACTTCTTAGGTAAGCTGCTGGCTCAAAGTAATCTGCCCTTTCCTAGAAAAAATATAAGAACCTTCATATGTCTTCTCCTACCCCTAAACTTCTGGCTGGGGTTTGGATATGACCCAAGATGGGATAGTTGGATTTTATCTTCCAGGAGCCTAGAATGTGGGAAAGAGAAAGATGGAATTGTTGGAACTGAGTCACATTAATGGTAATCAACAGAGAAGTTCCCTTCATTCATTTACTCAGAAATACATTTTGAATTCCTTAAATGTTCCAGGAACCAAGGAGGGGCTGGGGATTAAATGACAGCAAAATCAGACATCATCTCTGTTCTTAAGGAATTTATGGATTATTGGGAGAGAGAAAGACTGTAATCAAACATTCACAAAATTAATCAAAACTGTAAACTGGTATAAGTGAAGAAATGGAATATAGTTCTATCATAGCAAATAACAGTAGACCTGAAGTCAACAAAGGCTGAGAAGGCTTCTACAAGGAAATAAAATTTGCTTTTCTATTTGACCATTTATTGTTTAGAAAGGATACTAAGTAAGTGAAAAGGGTGGATGTGGTCAAGAATGAGACATTTCAGCGAGAAGAAACAGCATGTCAGAGGCCCTAGGATACAAGAAGGGAGCGTGGTACAGTATGCCAGTGTGCCTGGACAGTGAGAGCTGGGAAAGAGTGGGAGGTGAGCATGGAGGGCTTTGATTGCCTTGTTAAAGATTTCTGTCTTTATTATAAGAACAATGGCATTCAACTGAAGAGTTTTCATTAGGCATCTAATATGATCAGATTTAGTCCAGGGAAGAGTTGATGTTAGTTTTTCATGGTAAGAACAGTAGAGTGGGAAGAGAAATGGATGAGTTTGAGAAATATTTAGGAAATAAAGTCAACAGAATATGGTGATAAAATCTATCCAGTGGGTAAGAGAGAGAGAGGTGCAAGGTATGATTTCTAGATATTTGATTTGCAGGATTAGAACTAGAAAAACTCACTGAGTTAGAGAACTTTAAAGAATATTTAAAATATTGAACAACATTTCAGTATGGAATACTCCTAGGATTTTCTGTGCCCATTTGAGATGGTTATGATGGTCATGGATTTCTGTTTCTAGTACATATAAAGGATTAGTTATGTCAGTTTTGATGTTTAGTGTTTTATAGGAAAGAATTTGGCTGGCAAAAGATAGGAGGTAAGGTTTTTTTAATTTTCTAGATAGTCTCCAGAAATTCATGAATTGTGTTTACCCAAAGTGAAGCAGAGTGCCATCTGGTGACTATTTACAAGAATAGCAGGCACATGTTCCCTGTGGACAAACTTATAGTAGCTAACATTAGCTAACATTTATTGAGAAATTATTATGTGCCTGGAACCTGTACTAAGTATATTTATATACAGTATCACATTTATTAAGACACTATAACATACTGGAATCTAAATGAAAATATAAGATAATAATATTAGATATAAAGTAGATAATTGAGCAACACCTGAATGATTTAAATAAAAAGTGTTAATAAGATTTTAATAGGATGATGAACTTCCTTTCCCCCACAGACACATGCACTCACACCACCTATTCTTCCAGGGGAAAATTTGGAATCAATTTTGCTATAGGATTTTGTGTCTTCCTTCCTAAAGAAAAAAGAGTCATTTGTAGCTCTTGAGTCATTGTTTTCAATGTAAGCCAGGCTTAGAAAAAGTCACATGTTCTTTTGTACAATTTATCCATTTGTTTACTCAACAATTATGGTTATATTTTGAGCAACTACTCTGATGAGGTGCTATTCTATTGAAGATGCAACAGTGGAAAAAATGTGCAAGAGCTCCTATCTTTATGGAATTTTCCATGAGTGGAGACAGAGAATGACTAGTAAAATACGTAATATGCCAGATAGAGTTAAGTGCTGAGGAAAAAAGTAAGTGGAGAAAGGGAATAAATAGTGATGGTGGAGGTGCAAGCTGCTGCTATTTTAAATAGATGTCAGATCCCATGGGACAAATCTTCAAAGGGGTAAAGAGACCATATGGACATTTTGAGGGAGGATGTCCAGGTAGAAGGGACAGAAAGTGCAAAGCCATGAGGTAGAAATGTGCCTAGTTTGTTTAAGAAAAACCAAGGAGGCCAATGTGGTTGGAGTAATGTAACTTATACAGTGAGTTAGTAAGTGTTCCTTCTGCTTATATTTTCTGGAAGAGATTAAGAAGAATTGACATCATTTCTTTCTTAGAATTCACGTGGGAAACTTTCTGGGTTTAGTTCTTTCTTTATGGAAGATTATTAATTACTACTTCAATTTTTAGAACTGATATAAATTCATTCAGCTTATCTATTTCTCTTTGTATGAATTTTGGTAGATTGTGCCTTTCAAGGAATTGGTTCATTTCATCTATGTTATCAAATTTGTGGCTATATTTTTTTAATAGTGTTTCTTTATTGTCCTTTTACTGTTCATGTGATCTATAGTGATGATCCCTCTTTCATTTCTGATGATGATACTTTATGTATTTTCTCTTTTTTTCTTGATTAGTCTAGATAGAAGTGTATCGACTTTATTGATATTTTCAAATAACAATCTTTTGGTTTTGTTGATTTTCTCTATTTTTCTGGTTTTAATTTCATTGATTTATGCTCCAGTTTTTATAATTTCTTTTCTTTTGCCAGCATTAGGCTTAAATTGCTCTTCTTCCTGTAGTTTCCTAAGAAAGAAATTTAGATTACTGATTTTAGGTCATTTTTCTTTTCGACACATGCATTTAATACTATAAATTTCCCTCTAAGCACTACTTTAACCGTATTTCACAAATTTTGATGTTGTATTTTTATTTTCATTTAGTTCAATTTTTAAAAAATTTCTCTTGACACTTCTTCTTTGACCACGTGTTTTTAGAAGTATGCTATTTAATCTCCAAAGATTCTGGACTTTCCAGCTGTCTTCCTGGTGTCTAGTTAAATTCCATAGTGGTATATGGACATGCTTTGTATAATTTATATCCTTTTAAATATGTTAAGGTGTGTTTTATGGCCCAGAATGTGTTCTATATTGTTGAATGTTCAGTGTGAGAAGTATTCTCACACTGTTGTATTCCACTGTTGGATGGACTATTATAAATGTCGATTAGATAAAATTGATTGATAGTGCTCTTCGGATCATTTATGTCCTTACTGATTTTCTGCCTGCTTGACCTATCAATTATGTAAAAGAGAGTTGTTGAAGTCACAAATAGTAATAGTGGATTTGCTTATTTCTCATTGAAATTCTATCAGTTTTTGCTTCACATATTTGGATGCTGTACTGTTAGGCACTTACACATTAAGGATTATTATGTTTTCTTAGATAATTGACCCCTTTATCATACATAATGCCACTCTTTATCCTTGGTAATTTTGCTTGTTTTTATGTATGCTTTGTCTATAATTATAGTTACTCTAGCTTTCTTTTGTTTCTTGTTAGCCTGCTATACCTTTCTCTATCCCATTACTTTCAACCTATCTGAGTCTTTATATTTAAAGTAGGTTTCTCATACACAACATATAATTGAATGTTATCTTTTTAGTTCTAACCACTCTGATAATCTCTGTTTTATAATAGGTATATTTAGATCATTCATATTTAAAGTGATTATTGCTATAGTTAAATAATATATCTTATATTTGAAACTATTTTCTATTTACTGTATTTTTTGTTTCTTTTATTTTCCCTCTTTTTTATATCTTTTCTCAGTTTAATTGTTTTGTGTTTTTTCATTTTATCTTTTTTCTTTGCATATCAAATATACTTCTTTTATTCTTTTAGAGTTTTAGCAGTGGCCATAGAATTTGCAATATACATTTTTAACTAATCTAAGTGCATCTTCAAATAACACTAAATTGCTTCATATGTAGTGCCAGTAACTTTTAAGAGAGCATTTCCAAGTTTTGTCTCCCATCCCTGATGATATTGCTATTATTTATTTATTTATTTTCAGTTTGTTCAATTTTTACTCATTATAAAGATGAAAGCAACACTTCCAAACTCTTTATATGTTAGTGCTGAAAACCAGAAGTGTATCATCTTTTTAAAAAGTCATCTCCTGAAATAGCTGTCCATGATTTGGGGGCTATGGATCAGAAGCATTTCATTGCTTTTGACACCTCTCACTAGGTAAAGCAGCTTAGTGGAAAATACATGTTCTGGAAATTAAAAAGGGAAAATGGCAAGCAATCAAATCTATCTACCTATCTGTCAAACTAGGTACCTACCAACCTGTCTATCTCATTTTAAACAGGACTTTTGTTCCACCATAAATGAAAAATTTGGGCTATCAACAAAATAATATAGTTCAAAAGATATAATAATGACTTATATACTTATCAAATATGATTAATTGTTCTTTTTCAGTAATTACAGCTTCAGTTATATTTTCTATTTGTAAGCTCTGTGAGTATATTAAAAACATAGAATTCAAAACCCTAGTAAATATAATTAGAAAGTTATGAGTAAAAATAACCAAAATAGAGTTGCACTTAGAGCTATTGATCAACCATATATACGGATATTCATATTTTATATTTCAAAAATATATAAGCCAATTCTCTATTTTAATATTCAAAAATTTTCAGTCTCTTGCTTTTCTTCATTGCATTTATTTTTCATGTTTCCTATTGCTCAAAAACAGAGATATTTACACAACTCTTGAAACCCTAAAAGTTTTGTTTGCTGCCTGCAGAGTATGCATGAATAGTTGATACATATTTTGAGTGAAGCTTGACAGATGTCCTACTGAAACACACACAGAATGGGGCACCTTGGCTGAGATCGGCCTCTACGATTTTTGAAATCTTAAAAATTTAGGGCTCTAAAAGCCACCCTTTCAAAGCTGCAAGCAGTTTTGCTTCTTCAGAACTGAAGACTGCAATTCGTCCTGGGTGGGAAGTACACACTGCTAATACTTCTGTTTCAAACTAAGAGTTTAAGTGTGTTAGTGTGCTATTTGTGAGTCTGCTCTCCCAGGATTCCTTTTTTCTTTTTTTTGGCGGAGAGAATAAAATGTTACTGAATTTCTATGTATTTAGAATACATTGTGCCATATGCAAACCATGGCTTGTCCAAGTAGAGGTTTGGATGTCTTTCATTTGCCCCAATTTAGTGGAAAATGATGAGTATAGAGAGAGAACTGTAGGCTCAACTCACTTATGCTGGATTAAAAACTATAAAAAAGGAACTGGGATATTAATGTCCTACACATCCCGTTAGTAAAGAATGGATAATCCAGAACAGAGGGATGATGGGCTATTGGTTTGGATATTGTTGTCCACAGACTTAGGTCATAACTAAGTGGGTGGGTAAAAGGTGAAACATAGTTTATAGTGTATTTCTTTTTAATCGTGTACTTACAAGAAGACAGACAACTCATGTCCTAGTCTCAAAACTCAGGACTCAATTCACAGCTGATAAAAGAGTCTGGGGATTGCCAGCCAGGATTCCTGTTAGTAGCAGCCATTCTTGGTGCTCACTAATGGCAGTTGGCTTCCCTGAAGAGAAAGGGCAGCTCTGGATGTTGTGGGGGTTGGGTGGTGGGTAAGAAATTCTTCCTCTCTTTGGGAATTTTGAAAGACCGGTTTCTGAAGGTAAATGTATTCAGAGTACTGTCAGTGGTGGGGAGTTAGGCGGTTCCTATGTGAGAAACACGCAGGAGCATAGCAGGATGACTTCCAGTAAGGGAATCAGAGGCGTGTGAACTGCTACATAGAATAATCCTAAATTATTCTTGAGCATTTTTTTTAAACTTCAAACTTTCAATGATGTTTCTTAAAAATTGTATTTTAGTTTCAGTCATTCTGTGGAGAATAAACGAAAGGGCTTGTCCTATACTTGGTAAAAAAAAAAAAAAAATGGAAGGAACCAATTTTTAACCATTTAGACCAGTGATTCTCGACTGGGAATAATTTTGCCACTGAGGGGACTTTTGGCAATGACTGGAGACAGTTCTGGTTCTCACAACTTGGGGTGTAGGGGAGAAGGGCTACTGGTATCTAGTAGGTAGAGGCCAGGGATCTTGCTAAACATCCTACAGTGCACAGGACAGCCCTTCATAACAAAGGATTATCTGGTCCAGAATGTTACTAGTGCTGAGGTTGAGAAACCCTGAAGTTTAGATATTTTTGAGGGGATTCCTATGTGGGCATGGGAAAGCTTGAAGTCAATTGTGAGTTATATGTTTAAAGGAATATATTTTACATTCAGTCTGCATGTTCCAGTTACTAAGTAGAGCACCTGAACACGTGTGTGTGTGTGTGTGTGTGTGTGTGCACGTCCCCCGCCCCCAGAAATAAGCTATCCTGGGATTATCTTCTCTGTCGTTAGCATTGCAACAACTTAAACAACTTCTGCAAAAATGTCATATCCCTCGTCACTACATGAAAAGAAACTAGCAAAGCTCAAGGTAAGCTTAGGGTTGCAAAAGAGAGGACTGTCTTTCCTTACGATCTTGTTGGAAGTCAATGCTTTGCTTTGAAGCTTTCTTTTTAAAAATTACGGATCAAGTTTTGGTTTTATATTTGCATTGTGCCTGGATACTTTGTGTTATTATTTGTGTTATTATTATACATGTTGATTTTTAGTGATTGACTACAGAATATGGTGAAGCCATCTCTGGACCTTCTATAAATTAGTGATAGGTATTCCTGGAACAGTTCCAGAATTCAAGATAAAACATTCCTTGGAATAGGACCTTCGAATGAAACCCATTCTTCCACTCTGGTCAGCAGCAGAAGTAAAATTTGACTTCCCATGAGTGGTGACTGGAACAGTAGATGTCGTATTGTGTTACTAATTCTTTGATCAATTTGACCTATCAATAAATCAGTTCACTTTATGGTCTAATTTTAAGGACATTAGAATAGAAGTGCAACCTTATGTTTTGCTTTAATTCTGGTGATTCTAGTAATGTTAATATTAGAGAAGGCATTTTATAATTATTTTGAAATCAAAAAGAAATTCTAGAACTAATAAAAGTCTTCTTTTTATCTCTCTGGCCTGAGATAGCCTTTTCAGAAAGAGTAGCCCCAAATGCTGTGACTGGTAAGGTATTTGGGAGGCCATATTGTGACTCTCCTGGTGGTAAAGAAGCTGTTGTCATGTGACAGGTCTCCCATGGATAGCCATTACCTCCTGTCAGTGAGAAATGTGAAGATTAAAAACAGTGTCACCAAACACCGACACCATCCTGTATTTTTTATTTAAGAGCTGCTGAAAGATTTCCTGCTGGCTGATCAAATATGTGAACAGCTGGCTCCTGACCATAATCTGTCACTTGCAGCACATTTCAGACTACCCATTTAAGAGCAACACAACATCCCTGGGACCTTCAAGCTGGTCAAAGGGGCAGGAGAACTTATAAGGAAGCACAAAGCTAGCCAATCCCACGGGTAACCCAAAGACCAGTAAATGGTTTGTATCAAGTGTGACTCCCAGATACTCACTTTTTTTTAGCATGGATTATAAATCCTGGGATTGGGGATTTATCTTTGGGAATCTAAATCCTTTCAGGTGATTAAAAGAGAATCATGTGATAGCTTGTTATCCCCTGTATAGCACAAACAATGGTCTGAAATTTTTAAAAAGAATGTCCTAGATATGCTTGCTTATATGTCTAACTGTCTAAGGACCTATCATCTCTTTAAGAGATTTATAAATAAAAAAGGGGATGGTTGTTTCATTCTTTTCTTATGACCCCAAATTAATCCTACTCTCCTCTATCAATCAGCGATTGGAATGCCAGTTTGGCTGATATCCCTGTAATAGAAAGTCTCATTTGAATTGATTGATCAGCTGGATAACTTAGATAAAATGCAGTCTGCTTTTATTCATCTTTCTGTTTAATAATGAGCTGTCTGGAACTTCTACTCCTTTGATATATGTTGTATTCTAATAAGAAGCAATCAGCTGCAGCATTTGCTCAATTCTGTGCTCTTGATTCCTTGATAACATCTAAGCTTTCTTGCTTATTATTGTGTTGTTAAAATGCTCTCTTCTGAATCAAGTACAGATATAAGCCTCTTTTAAATGAAAATTTCCAAAATGTTGGGATTTTATGCCCAGCCAAAAGAGGAGTGACTCTCTTTGGCTGCTTTCTCAAAGTCAACCTAGAAAATTGCCATCTGCCTCCACCTAAAAGGAGACTGGAAAGGTAGATAAGAGTTCATTTAGGAAAGGCCTTATTTTGCCGAGATGGAATGCTTGGATTCTGTCCTGTGTGACAGCGAGCCAGGTGAAGTTTTTAAGAAGGGACTGATATGATACATTTCTAGTAGTTGGAGTAAAAAATTATAATGATAAAACCAGAAAGCAGCTGTTTGAAGTAGCCAACTAAGGCTTCCTCAGTGATTGAAAATACACTGTAGCTGAAATTCCATTCCCAAATTTGTCAGCAAAATATATTAGCATTTTAACCATATGCGACACTTTCTTTCACCAATAAATATTTGAATACAGAGCAGGAATAATACTTGGGAACACAAATCTTATTGAAGACCCATGTTAATTAAACAAATAGCACCTTTTCTATCTGCCACTTTATTCCACACCCATTTATGTCAATCTCACTGATGGAAAAAAGATCTGCTTTTAAGAAGGCCGTGAAAGGATACAAAAAGCATGAATGAGAAATAAAAATTTAATATGGTGAACTCAAAGGAAGAAGCAGAGACTCTGAAAGACCCATATTACATATATGGTTATAGTTTAGGATTAAAATTTATGATACATTTGAAATACCTGAATATTTGAAAATATTAATATTGTTGCCTCACCAAGAAGAGTCTAAGATTCTTAAAGGCAAGGCTCTTGTCTTACACTTTTTTATCCTCCATAGTGGATAAGCATCATGCATGATACACTGAAGATATTCAGTAATTGCTTGGTGATTGACAAAGTCTTCATTTGCAAACTTTCCTGAGCATTATCTCTGCACCAGGTGCTATAGGGGATTGATAAAGGCATAAGGTATAGCCACAGTTCCACAGGTGTTACGCTTGACTTAAACCAAATAGAACTGAGAAACACATTTGCACTTTAAGGTTGCATAGCATAATAGCAACATCTGTCTCGCTAAAGAAACCAGGAGGGATATTAACAACAGGCAAAATTTTTAAGAGAGATTTTTGTGGATCAAGTGAATTTATATTTGTGTCTTATGCAGTACATTCTTAAATTTCATTAAAAAATGCATCAATGTGCCCACTTAATATTTGAAGAAAACATTCACAATAACATAGGCACAAAAGAGGAATCGGTATAAGAGTTGGATTCCCTTAAAGATAAACGTAACTAATTTTCATGTTGGTAGGTTGCCATTACACCTTGCTTCTATACTGAGTCAATTCAATACACTGAAATATCCCAAAAGTACAGCTGAGAAGAAGCTTCTAGGGGACTGATGCAATTTTCCTATGGCAGAAAGTTCCCCATTTGCCATCCATCAAAGAAGAGCAAGAGCTCTTTAGTTAGTTGTTCTCTTTGCTGTTGATGCAGAGCTAGGATACACTTTGTGAACTAAACCTTGGGGGAATTTCAGATCCTTTTCAAACTGTGCTGGATTTTTTTCTCCCTTTTCTATCCATATTGGGTTGTGTGATGATAACTTTTAAATGAATCGTTATAATACAGAGACATGTCCTACAAATTTAATAATGGTCACCATGAACAGCAGTATGCAATAAGGTTTCCTCAGCAGGGACATATTCTTTCTGGAAGGGAAATTTAATTATCTAGCTTGACTACTGTGTAATTCAAACATTGGCTGTTGTGGCTCTTTTATACTACACAATGGTGTTAGTGGCAGACAGAAGAGCGATGGTTACCACCCCATAGGCAAACTCGGAGAACTGAACTGCTCAGTGCTTACTTTTACTCAATTTCTGAATTCATATCCGTCTCTTTAGGCATTCCTCCCTCATAAACCACGTATGATAGAAGAAAACAGTGGGGATTTTAATTATGTGATGATTGTATACCATCTTCTTTTTCTCACATTTCATCTTCTACCTTTTGGTAGAGGCAGGGGGTCAGAAAGGGAAAGTACCATAGAGTACAACTTAGCCCAGAGGGAAAGACAGGCTCCCTACAAAACTCCCTACCAATCTCTCTTAAGCAGTTACAAACTTACTTTGAGTTTCGGAAAAAAAAAGAATACTGTATAAATCCAAGGTGGTTGTTTACCGTGCTGGTATTCTGAAGTGTGTAATTAGCCTGTTGAAAGGGAGGTAATTTCATGGGAGGAGATGATAGAGCAGAAAGGGGAAGGTTGGGGAAAAAGGGCTGCTGACATCATAGGGAGTGTGCAGTGAATTTGTCTTTGAGATGTCCTACTTGACTTGATCTTCCTCAGTTGCTGAGAGCAAGAACAGATTGGAGAATTTAAGGGGAGCTTGCCCAATCCACTGAAAATTAGTTAGCTTAGCTTCCTGGAATCCTTAGTTGTCAAAGCAAAGGATGTGCCCAAGTCTGCTCTTCTCTACATTTGTAGTACTGAGCAGTAGAAAAAGCAATACATCTGAAGTTGAAGGACTTAGATTCTAGCACTGCTACTTGGATTCCTCTTTTTCCTAGCTGCCTGGCCTTAGTTTTGGTATAAATATATATAAAGGGGAGATAAAAAGAGTAGGTCCTGCAAAGTTCTCTAGGTCCTTACAGGGATGCTGTATTGATTATATGAGATATTAAATTTGAAAATAATTTATAATTTTAAAGATAAAGGAGACCTGTGATATTGTTATTGTTATTAACTAAGGAGAGAATTCTGTCTGGTATAAAATTAAAGCCTGTTAACTCTCAATTGCTTTAGAAAGAACATGTATTCTGTGCTTTTCTGCTGAGAGGGGGAGATAGTGCTAATTTATTTACCCCGGCATTTTCTTTTGTACAAATGTCACCTCTCTCCATCCAAAAAAATATGCTTGCTGGCATTTCTTGTAAATTGCTTTTTTCTCTATCTGCTAAAGTGAGACCAAAGGCCATGCATGTGCAAGTCTATGCTATTTTTGATATTATTAGTGATATATGATCGTTGTACTTTTCTGTGTAAAGTAGATGGCAAGGCAGAGTTGTTTCACAAAATTGGCCCCAGGTTCTGAGAAGCTGTTCCCTGAGCCTTCTGATTGAGACAATCTTCCTGATCAGTCTACAATGCCAATTTGATCATGCCCTTCCTTGCTTAGAAACTTGCATTGAAAGTCATCACTTTTAGGGAATAAAATCCAGTATTATTTGCATTGCACATAGCACACAAGTGTAGTCCTAATCTGCTAGACTCATATCCTGCTTCTTACACCTTAGGCTTCATTAAATTTTTTTGTGTAGTTATCCAAGAAAATATTGCCATTTCATTTATGACTTTGCACAAGCTATTTCCTTTGCCAAATGTACTCTTGCTGCTTTGCCCTCATGGAAAACAACTATTTATTCTTCAAGAGAAAGTTCAAAAGTCACCTACTCTATGAAAGATTCTCTGCTTCTCCCAGGTGGAGAGGTTCCCTGCCTTCTCTCTGCCACGATGTACTTTGTACTTGCTTCTGTTATGGCACTACATTTTGGTCACAGAAGAATTTCCTAAGTCTGAAGATGAAACTAAGATCAGGTATCTTCCTCCAATTGAAGAGAGAAAGAGCAGAGATTCACACTATAAGAGCAAAACAGAAAGCAAGCAACTTTCACCTCTTATGTCCCTACCCTCAGGGGGGAGGAAGCGCAGAGTTTTGCCCCACCCCAGGCAGGCACATGCTGATGTTGGCCAGAATGTTGTTCAGGCAGGGCAGGGGCAGGGCAGTCTTCTATTAGCACGTTCCTGCAGCTGCAACAGTGATAGCAAGGACAGAAACGTGTCATGCTGTGTTAAGTTGCTCTAGGGAGAGGACCAGAGGACTCTTTCCTCTCTGAAGTTGAGTACAGCTGTTACTCTTCTTGGGAACAGAAAGGGCTTTCAGAGATGAGCTACACATGCATGTAGGGAATCCAGGGGTCCGCCTACATTATATCACCAAAAATATCATCCTCTTGTGAATCAGACATAGCATTTGTGCCTAAATTCAAATTATTTCATTTTAATTAAATAATATTTATTTTAATATTGTAGCACTTCCATAGGCTTCAATTATTGTGGATTAGGAGACCATCTTGAGACCAAAGGAAAAAGCTGCTTGAAGTAGCATTTTCTAGGAGGTCCTGTATCTTGGAGGGACAGTTTCTCCTTGCAGAGGAACTGTAGATATCTTTATCTCCAGTTGCACTGTGTATGTCCTTTAGTTCTTGAAATGCATGCCTATAATGCCACTTCTGATGATAGTGCTAATTTTCTGGCAAAAGACCTTTTGTTTCATTCAAGGATTGGGTTTCTTTCAAATCCCGGAGGACTATGGAATACTTCCGGGAAATCATTTCAATACATCGAAAGCCTTACATTTCACTATTGTGAGGAAGGCCAAGTGTGATCAGGGTTAAGTATTCCACAATCCAGTGAAGTCACCTCAAAACTGAAACACTCTAAGAGAATGAATACTCTTCTCTTGACCTCTCAGCTTTTATACTTCATCTTGGCAACAAAGAGTTTTACTGAGAATGAATATATAGTTACACGCCTCCTGAGTTTCTGTGCTAAAAGTGAAGAACTAAGTGCATCCAATTGTTCAAAATAATGATGGATTTCCACATTAAGCAATGACAAGCCCCAAATGGTTTTATTTTCATGTGAATTATTCAGGTTAAATCTCCCGATTTAACCTCCTTGAGGAGGTACAATGGAGAAAGCCCTCCCATAATTCAACCTTGAGAGCTGAGAGCAACTTGAGAAATTTCCCTTTTGCAACCAGTTACCTCTCTGGTTGCTAGCAATATAGCTCTCTGCCATGCTTCACAGGCGGTATACAGATGTGCATAGAGGATGCCTCTAAGCTGCCTAAAATATAGTCAAATGACCCACGGCCCAGTAGTACACACTTAAGACCACCCATGGTGGCAAGAGAGTGAGATAATTTCTGTAATCCTATTTTTGGAAGGTCAGAAAAATGATTCTTCTATCCCCAGATGGAAATTAACTTGGATCACTTCTGCTTTGTGGATTCTCTGTTATTTGTGTGTTTTCATTGGTGTTCCTCATGACTGTTTTGGGCCCACTTCTATCTGTAAACATACTTTTGGAGTAAGCTCATCCATGGTCATGATTTTAGTTACCACCCAATGAAGACAATTCCCAAATAATGTCAGCAGCCCAAATGTCTCTCCAGGGTCAGACTCTTAATATGTATTTTCTTGACATCTTCACTTGCATATCTCACAGGAACCCCAATCTCAATGTATCCCAAAGTGAGCTAGCTTACCATATTTCCCTAATCCTCTTCCAGTGAGCTCTCTCTGCTGGGTTTCCTTTGTTAGGGAATGGGGCTAGCAGCCAGCTATTGACCTAGCCAGTCACGAAGAAGGAGGGTTCTCCTTCTTCCATATGCTCCACGCCATTATTAACTCCTGTCCAGCCTAACTCTTACTTCTCTTGAACCAGTCACTATTTTTCCCATCCCTTTTGCCCTACTTTGTTCATGTCACTACTGTACAGAAGGTGCTCAGTGAATAAATTAGTCCAGTCATATTTCTATTGGTATAACCTTCAAGCCAATTGGTAATTTATAAGTATTGGGTGTTTTTATTTCCCCAAGCCCTGATATTGTTTCCAGGACCTAATTTACGTGTCTGAATTCTGCAGTTTTTTTTGCAGGGCCTTTAAGAAACTCAGTTGTGTGATCACTAGCATCACCTCTAAATCTGGATTATATTTTGTAACATACTTCTGTTTTCATTTTCAACAAATATAGACATTTAGCTTTACCTTTTCTTTTCTTTTTTAAAATTGCTACTCAGTTATGTAACAGAGGACTACGGCAAATAGTGGTTTTCCAGTTTAATATAGTGGCAAACGATAGCCTATACTAAGATTTAGCCCAAGGTAATATTTCTTTTTGTTTTTTTGAGGAAGACTAGCCCTAAGCTAACTACTGCCAGTCCTCCTCTTTTTGCTGAGGAAGCCTGGCCCTGAGCTAACATCCATGCCCATCTTCCTTCACTTTATATGTGGGACGCCTACCACAGCATGGCATGCCAAGTGGTGTCATGTCCGCACCCGGGATCCGAACCAGTGAACCCCGGGCCGCCAAGAAGCAGAACGAGTGCACTTAACCGCTGCACCACTGAGCTAGCCCCTAATATTTCTTCTGTTAACAAAACCTATCTAGTCTTTAAATGGACAGTTTTTCTAAGTCAGCTGTCAAACTCCTAGATGGTGGAAAAGAGCTCATTTATGTAGTCTAGTTATGTACTTACTGCTTATGTAGGTATAGAATAGAATGATTGTGTACTGTGGCTGTGTTTAGCATCAGGTTATGATTTCTATCAAGAAAAGAAACATTGAGTGTCATCCATTGAACTAAGTGGGGAATGGAGACTGAAAAGTCTCTTGCCTTTTGGTTTCCAATCTACAAATAAGACCTTTTCATTCAAGGCAAAGGGAAATGATCAATGTTAATGGAAATACATCCAAAACAGGTTAAGTTTAGGATAAGCTCTAAAGCAAGACGTTTATCAGCTTGCATGACTAGTAGTTTTAAAGTGATGGCACAAGTTGGAAAGAACATAAAGTCCAAAACAGTCCTCGATGATGTGCTAATCCACCTGTTCGTTCTACACCCATGTATGTCTACTTTAAAAACTGATGATTCTCATGAACTAAGTGAAGCGTACAAATCTATGTTCTCTATTTTCATGTTCTAAAGAGCAAAATTTGTTAAAATGTCGCTAAATATTTACCACTAAATAACAACTGTCATGGAAAGTAAAGACAACTCTAGAGGACTTTCTAGAAATTGGAAATTCTTAGTGTCCGTTATCTATAATTTTCTTCTACATTTCTTCTTGCAGTGTTTTTTCTTTGTTGTCATGTCAAACTCTTTTGGGCTATATCCATAATATTTTTTGCCTTAAATACTCCCTTTCCCATCTCTAATATCCTTAGTAATTCTCTACTCTTTCTCTCCTATTCAATAGTTGGAGACTTTATTTTTAATCTGTCAGCACATTCACAGTCTTTGATCTCCTTTTCCACTTTCGAGAGTTAATTTCAGTTATTTCTTTAGGTAGATATCTGTCTTTGCAATGACTAACACAGTTTTAGACTTACATAAAATTTATGTATATATACATGTTTATAAATATGTGATACATCTATGTGTGGATACATTATATATATTTGTATTATTATAGAAGAATATTATATACTATTAATATTTATAAATGTTTATTATATGTATATCTATTTATATTTAACGAGAGAGCAGATATACAAAAGGTGAATATAGTGTATAGAATTCTATTAACAAATATTTATGTATCAGCCACTAGGAATACAACAGAAATTAAAAGAGTAGGAAAAAATCCCTACCCTTATGGAAATTACAATTTGGTGGGGGAGACAGTCAATAAACATAATAATAAAGAAAATTATAAAGTGTATTAGAAGGTGATAGGAATGGTGATGTGAAATAAACCAGGGAGGAGGCATGGAGTACCAGGAATAAGGCTATACTTTGAAATAGGTGATCTTGGAAAGATTCACGGAAAGAGTGATGTTTGACCAGAAATTTGCAGAGGGTGATAGAGAAAACCATGCAGATATTTGGGTGCTGGGAAGTGTTTCCAGCAGAAGACAGAGTAAGTGCAAAGGCCCTGAGGTTGGAGAGTTTTTAAGATTGACAGAGGCCAGGATGACTGGAGCCTATCAGAGGAGGGGTAAATTATACAGCTGAAGATGAAGAGATAATGGAGTCAAATTTTGTAGATGATTCTAAGTATTTGGCTTTTTCCCTGAACTATTAGAGGTTTGGGGTTATGGGAGTAGCACACTATCTGACATATTTCAGATGGATAACTCTGGCTCCTGAGTAGAGAATGGATACTAGGGGCATGGATGGAAGCAAGGAGACTTCTTAAAAGGTTTTTTAAAGTAATTCAGGCAAGAGTTGAGAGTCACTGAGCCAGAGAAATAACTAGTGGTAACCTAATGAGAAAAGGTCAGATGCTGTGTATACATTGATAATAGAGAACACAGCATTTGCCAATGGATTGGATGTAGGACAGGGAGAGAAATGGAAAGGAGAAGAGAGGAGAGGAGAGGAGAGGGAAGGGGAGGAGAGGAGAGGAGATAGTCTTAAGCAACTAGAAGAGCAGAGTTGCTCTTAATGCAGGTAAGCAATACTGTGAGTGGAACAGGTTCGAGAGGACGTGGGCAGAGAAGATGAGTTTTGAACATGTTATCTCTGAGGTGTGTATTCTACATCGAAGCTGAGAATTTGAGTAGGTCGTTGAACATGCCAATATTGACTTGAGGGGTGAGGTTTGGGCCGGAGAGGAAATTTCTCCATTCTAAATTACTGTTAAACTTTGAGTCATTTTATACCCTGGCAGTGCAGAATAAATCCTGCTTTGGTGAGATACCTAGGGAACTTTACTCATTGCTGCCTTCTGCACCATGCCAGAGAGATGAGGGCTGCATGATGCCTAACAATTGGTAGACCAGTATAGACATTTACAATAGAAATGAGGGAACCAAATCACGTGAATGTATTCTAAGTGGAATGTGTCTAGCAGAGGCGATACAGCTTAGTGAACAGAGGGACCTCAATTCAAATCCCAGGTCCTCCACTTACGAGCTTTATGAACCTCAATCCTCATCCAAATATCATAGATGTACCACACATTCCCTATAGGATTGTTGTGAGTATTCAATTTTACATGTATATCTGAGCATACTGTTCAGCACATAGAGACACTCCATTAACATAATTACGTAAGAGTTGACCTGTTTCAAAGTAATAAAAAAGTAATAATAGTAAGGCTATTAGCATTACTTAAGAGCATATGTTAGCAATGATTATGAGTAACGATGTAAAAATATATCCAGATTTTTCCATTTTGTAATTGGTTACAGGTGAGAATATGTTGACAGAGATGAAATATGATTGATGGCAAATTTCTCCATTATCGTCGATATGATCTTTTTGTATTTTTCATTTTATTTATATATTTACTCATTTATTTAAATTAATTTCTTTTTAAATAGGTAGTACATACACATGAAATAAATGTAGTAAGTATAGAAAGATGTACTGAAAATTACTTCAGTCACTTTCAGCTAGCCCTCCCGCTACCCAGTTCATCTGTCCTTGAGGCAGCCATGATTGCCGGTACAATCTGTAATCGCTTATCATTGCACATATTTGTGAGCACGTCTGAAAATTCCTGGAAATGTAATTGTTATATCTAAGTGTATATGTGCATTTCAAAATTGTTGGTAGATATTGCCAAATTGCCGTTGATGTTGCACAATTCACATTTCCACCAACAGAGTTTGAAACTTTTTTTCTACAATGTCATCAACAAGAACAAAATTTTTAACTTGATCTTTCTATACTAATAGTCAGATTAAGCTGATATTTTACTTTCCTATTACTATTTTTATAGGAAAACAACTTTAAGACTCTTTCAAATAAATGACAGTGTATCAGGGGAATCTGAAGGGCCACAACTGCTCTCTTGAAATGAAGGCTGATTATTTGCAGTTAGAAAAGGTCACTGCAACCATTGCTGGTAATCAACAAAGAAATAAACTTACACAGTTGTTGCTCTCAGACAATTTTTTTCTCCTATTATCTGCTGGGCATATTTGCAAATGCCAAATTATTCTTAGTCTTTATCATTTCACTCAACATTTTAAGACATCTTATTTCATATATATAGATAGATAGATAGATGAATGGAGAGATAGATATGGAGAGAGGAAAGGTACATTTCTGGACAAACAATAATAATGAACATAAGTTGATGATTCATGTCAGTTTAAATAAATATTTCATAGATTTAGTTGACATGTGTTCTCTTCTAAATCAAATACCTAAACGTGTTTTGAACTTTTTTAAAAATTGAAGCTCACACGAAAGAAGACAGGGGCCAGATTTCACAAACGACGTGCAGCACGAAAGTTACTTCACTGCTTGCTGGCATTCACGGCTTCTCAACATAGCTCAGAAGCATTTGTTTCTGTAAGGTAGAGATGCCCAGAATCCTGCAAAATTTATTTCTGTGATACGGCTTTCCTGGTGAGCAGTTTGATTTGGGAGCAAAATTTCAGAACGAGAGAGAGTGCCATTTCCTTGAAAATTAAAAAATATCCCTATGCTTTAATTACTATTAATGGCAGTGGGAGCAGGTGGTCTGCAGAGAAACACATCCTCTCATTCAGGCAGATGCTTCCTAGAAACTGTTAAAAATATCCACACTACTGCAAGGTCTTCTTCATACTAGGTGGTCCATAAATATTTCTCGAATAAATGGAAGAATTGAAAAAAGGAGAAAACAAAGACATATGGAGTGCTTCCAGTGAGCTCCTTAACTGCTCTGGCCTTCAGTTTCTTCATTTATAAAATAGAGGTACTGACAGTACTTACCTTACAAGCATTGTTATGAGGATTACATTATATAATGCAGGAAAATATGCTGTACCTGCCAGGACATAGTAAAAGCTCAACAAATATTAACTATTATGGTGATGATTTTCCTTATAGTGAAGGAGAGAATTTCATAGCTTTCATTCATACTTTTGTTCATAGTATAAGGAGGAAATAATACTTTATTGAATAAGTCGGGGCTTTGTAGCGAAGATATTCTTCAAAGAGGACCAGAAATTTTCATTTGCTTTGCCAGATTTCTTGTTTCTTAGTCAATATTGGTTGCCAAAATGGCACCTTGAATATCAAATCATTTAGTCACTAGTTACCGCTTTATCTAGACCCATCTCATTAGTGCCCGAAGAAGCCACTTTATTGGGTGGATTTAACTCAAAACTGGCTTGAAGCTTATGTATACATTGCCCGTGTCAGTGCACTTGAATACTTTCTTTCATGGACTTTGAGCATTTTAATCTAGCTCACCCTTCTAGAAAACATGAAATATATAAAATAAAAGTTGAGCATACTGGGCCAGATAACTCTCTGATTATAAACTTATTAATAATTAAAAAGTTCATATAACAAAATGAGATGTGTTTTTATTGAGAAGTCCATATTCTCTATACCTCCAAAATTCAAATCTGTTGATGGTTTTCAACCCTGTGTTTGAAAGGGCAGACTATTTCATGGGTCAGCTCTTGAATCTCAGCTGGCATGATCGTCTCTTATCTTTCAAGACCTTGTATCTTGTATAGTCTATGATGGGGGTTCCGAAACCAAGACGATAATTCAGAAATGAAAGTCTGACAAACTTCTCTGGTCAGACAAGAAATTAGAAAAATAAAAACAGTGTGGTGTGTTCTCCATAAAGTTAAATCCAGTCAATTTTTATAAAAAATTTGAGATATCTTATCTTATTTTTGATCCTTAAATATTCCTTATAAAAGGAAAGAGTGGTGATAGTAGATAGTAGTAATCATTGAATAGCAGCCAAAAAGAAGTTGATTACTTCACGCGTCCCATAACATTTTTTTCCTAAGCAGGCTAAGGAGGAGGTTCTAATCTCTCCTAGGGTCACACTTCCCGTTTAGCTACCCAATGACCATCCTTCTCTCTGGTATGATATTTTATTAGAATCAAGCTATGTTTATATTCCTTTATTATTTGAATTCCACTAAATTCCATAAATATATATTGAGCACTTTCTCCCTATGTGTATTCTGTCTCTCACTTCATATATTTATACACACACACACACACACATACTCTGTATGTATGTAAATAGCGTATCACTATGTAATATGCAATGATTGGGTATTTGGTTACTACTGCCCAGCACTATCTAATTTGACATAGCGTCTTAATTTGAACTCTTTCCACCATCACTTTTTTAATTCTCCTCTAATTCCTGCTACCTTGTTCAAATAAAACGAAGAAATTGTTTTACAAATATATAGCTGAAGGGTGCTTACAATGCCAAGAAATAAATTTCATCATCAGAGCCCCAACAGTACGTTTCATATTCACCTAGAAATAAAACAAAACAAAAGCAAAGAATAAAAAGTACCCAAATTAGAAAAATATCTTAACTGAACCCTGAAAACGTATTGTAGAGTTTGAGTTATTTTTCTTAAGAAGAATGAAGCCTACACATCATTGAGCCCCAGATTTTGGGGAAAAGTTCTAGCCCACTGCTTTTCGGCACTTGAATCGGCTTAAAGGGAATTGTCTGCCATGCTTGATGGTTTGGCAGATTCTGGAAGCTGCTGGATGTTCTGGGCTCAATGGAGTAGAACACCATAGGCTAAAACTGATTCATGATCCACTTAGTGGAGAAGGAAAAAGTTTTACCTGGGGGAGTTATCTTTTCCTCTAACATTATGTCCTGGGTTGTAGCTTAGAATAATTTCACAAAACATTCCCTAATAGAAACATTTTCCCCATGCCTCCAGTATGGTGGTTGATGACTCTGGGTGAAAAGATAAGGCCACAGATAAACTGTTAATTTTTGGCTTATCTTCACAGCGTAATTTTTTTTGTGGTTTAGTACTCTTGTTTAAACTATTCTGAAATAAGACTTATAAGTCTAGAAAAATCTCTCTTTCTCTTTTCCAAGTTATGAAATTAACAGTGAACTCAGGAACTACAAAAATACCTTTGACTTGCAGAATAGAATATTTTGCAAAATGCTTTCATGTATGCAGTCTTATTTGATGGACAGTGGTCCCATGAAAGAGACCCAGGAAGTGACTTGTCTACATTGGCTCACCTCTTAAGTGTCCCAAGATGTGTTCTCTGACTGCAAGTTTTGGATCTTTCTATGAGAACATACTGCCTCTGATAGTCTGTATTATTTCTATCATCTAAAATGTTTTTCTGCCCTGTGTATTTTACCTACCCATCCAGACTTGATGGTTGAGTTGAAAAAATTATAAGGAAGTCAAACTTCCTTAATTATTTGCTACACATGTTGAAGCTTTCTTCTATGTTCATTTATATATTCATTTCCTTAGATATTCATTATCTTTCACCTTTTTAATTCCTTTTCTGTGTTTGGAGAAAAATCATGATTTATGAAAGTCACTGAGAGATAATTATCTGCCTGTAATTGATGGTAACTGCTTGGAATTTCCCAGGGACTATGTGGATTATGGCTGGTCATCACATTAGAATCTGTCTCATGGGGTTCCATCAGGCTGTTTGAAAAACAGTGTAAGAAATAGTAGGACTACTAAGAATTTCAACCTAAAATCACCCAAGTGGCTTACTCTTGATCCTGTCTGATATTTTTCATTTTTAATATGGAGACTGGGATTTGTGATGTAAATTTTATTTGGCAAAAATCTTCTTGCTGGAAACTTGAGCTTTATTTTGTCTATTCTTTATTTCTATGCTTTCTCCCTTTTCATTATTAGTTAGAATAATCAGAGTGCAAAGAATTACCTTCTCCAGAAAACCTTTTTGATGAGTGCCAGAAATTTCATTCTTCTGTCTTTGTTCACTAGCTTGCAAGGTCATGAATTATCTTTTATTTTCTAGTTAACGTATTATACTTTGTGCATCTTCTTCCCTTCCCCACTCCAAGTCCAGCTCTCCATCTACGTCCGCAGGGATGTGGCCTCTCCTTAGTTTCTCTAATGGTTATTGGGACAAAATTTTCTGAATTCTTGGTCTGGCAAGATTCAGAGTGAATGTGATAGTAAAATTAAAAACTGTGTTAGATGTACCACAGTACAGTGCAATATAAAAGAACACAATATCAAAGAGGTAAATGAGATACTCCCAAAATTTCTTTAGCTTAGAGATTTCATTTCTGCCCGGGTAGAATTTAAAAAATTCTATTTTATTGTGAATATAATGGACATATGGAAAAGTGCATGAAATAAGTAATATTGGTGCAAAAGTACATCTGTGTCACTGCCACCTAGGTTAAGAAATAGAACATTGCCAGAATCCCAGAAAATCCTCTGCTTTACCCATCCCAATTAGCCTGATTTTTATGCTGTCCACTTCCTAGCTTTCCTCTAAATTTTACCTCAGTTATGCAGTCTGTAGTGGATGCTGTTAGTCCTCTACCCTGCCTCCCACATCTCCTTTAGCAGATGCTGTGAGTTCTGCATGGCAAAAACTCACAGCTGCCAACCTATATGGAGAATTGCTCTTGGCCAATGGGAATCCCTACCCAGGAGGCCATGCCTCCTCTCTCTCTGCAGCCTCAGTACTTACTGACTGGCTCTGTGGATAACGGCCAATACCCTAACTTAGGGTGGAACTAACTGTGTTATGCTCCAGGGCTTCCCCTTGGGATCAGACCCAGGCTCTAGCTGGGACCTCATTCTTTCAGGCTTCTTTTCCTTGCCTTATCTGCTTCCCTTACACTCCTTCTCCTGGCAGCACTCCTTCAATAAATGAATCCCTTGAACGAGAATCCTTGTCTCAGGCTCTGATTCTAGGGAGTTGGAACTAACACATCCTGTATGTTTCCTATTGCTATGTAACAAATTACAGCAGACTTCATGACTTAAAGCAACACACACTTCTTATCTCACAGTTTCTGTGGGTCAAGAGAGTCCAGGTGTGACTTAGCTAGGTCCTCCACAAGGTTGCAATCAAGATGTTGGCCGGGGCAGAGGTCTCATCTGAATGTTTGACTCTGGAAGGATCTACTTCCAAGCTCATTTCCACTGTGGGCAGAATTCATTTCCTTGCAATAGGCACGAGGGCTTCATTTTCTTGCTGGCTGTCAGCTAGAAACTTCAAGGGAACTCAGCTGGAGATCCTTGACACATGAGTTCCTTAACACGGTCACCAGCTTCATCAAAACCAGCAAAGGAAAAGAGAGAGAGACTCCAGCAAGACAGGTGCTACAGTCTTACATTATATAATCATGCACACATAATCATGTATATCCCATCAATTTTGCTGTATCTTATTGGTTAAAAGAGAGTGACAAGTCCCAGCCACATTCAAGAAGAGGAGATTACAAAAGAGCATGAACATCAGAAGGTGGGTGTTGTAGGGGCTACCTTAAGAATCTGCCTGCCACACATCCCTAGCCAATTTAGACTAGTTTTGCCCATTTTTGAATTTCACGCACTAGGGATCACACATCATATCTTCATTGTATCTATTTCCCCCTTTCATTTTTGTTCATATGTATACCTGATTTTCTCAAATCATTTGTTGTATTTTTAAGATCCATCTGTGTTTTGCATGTGGTTGTAATTTACTCATTTTTATTTATGTGTAATATTCTGTTTAATGAAAACCAATAAATTATTTTTCATTCTAATATTGTTAGACATACTGTTGGTTTTGATTTTTTCCATATTTTTGCTATTGCAATTATGAAAATAATTGTATGTGTCCTGATGCACCTAATCTCACTTTTCTGTAGGACCATGCTCCTCAAACTTTAGAAAGCTTAAGTATCATCTAATGGACTTGTTAAAACCCAGATTCTGGGATACAACCCTAGAGTTTGTTTCAGAAGATTTTGATGGGGATTTGCATCCTAACATCTCAGGTGATGCTGCTGCTGCTGCTCTGGGGTCCACACTTGAGGAGCCACTGATGTAGAATGCATTCTCAGGTGTGGAATTGCTGGGTCAAGAGTATTGATATTTGTTAATATGTATTTCGGGTGAATTTAACATTTTTTCCTCATGTAGATCATTTCTCTAATAATTCTCCTTGCCTTAAAAATTTTTTGTTTAATGTTAATGTAGTTACATTAGCTGTGTTTTGGTGTTTGATTTGTCTTTTGTTTTTGATCATTTTACTTTCAAGCTTTCTGTAAACTCCAATTAAAAATACGTGTATTATAAAGGCTTGTAGCCAGTTATTATTTTCTTAAATCAGTACAACATTATTGGTTTTTAACTTATGTAGCTAATTTAAATTTAGTGCAATTACTAAAATATTTGAGTTTAAATTGATTATATTTTTATGTGATTAATAATTGTTTTGCCTATTCTATATTCTCTTTTTTTGTTTGTTGCTATGCAGACATACACACACATGTACACACACACACACAAATATACATGTAAATACATATATATATATACACAAAGTATAGACACATATATATTTAAGAGTTTGGAAGTTATACCCTAGAGATAATAATATGCACCTATGATTTATCAAAAATTAATAATTATTTTTATTTGAATTGTTCTTTCATAAAGTAGGAGGATCTTAAAACACTTTTTATTCAATTACCCTCTCCCAATTTATATGCTATTATTTTATGTATTTTAATTCTCTTTCTCTAGATTAAACCCCACAAGACACTTTCCATTTTATTTTCTATAATCAATGTTTGTATAAATTAACCACATATGTACCATTTTCTTGCTCATCATGCCTTCCTGCACTTCTGGCTTAGATCTCCATGAATGCAGTAAGAATGGAGATACTATTATTATTGTCTATACCCGATAATTCCAATATGTGGATTCCCAATGTGTCTCTTTCTGTTTTCTCTTATTCTTCCCGGTCTGGCTCATCTTGTCTTATGTGTCTCATTATCTTTCTTTGTTGGACGTTGTATTCAAAAATTGCTTTTAGAAATAATTTGAGGCCTAGAATGGTGTTTGTTTGTTTTCTGGGGAGCATAGGATAGTCAGGGTCTTGGCAGCAAGAGAATTCACTTGAAAGGATTAAGGGACTATTTATAGAGTGTTGTGGGGTAGGAAACCAACAAGGGATGTTGAGTCATGCAGTCTGAAGTTGAAAGGACAAGGGGAGGTAGAGTGGAGGACCACCTGGGGAGCTTTACTTGTACTTGGATGCAGTCCCGGCCAGATCCAAAGCAGGCATGGGGGGAGAGGAGCAATGCCCTGATTTCTCTGTCTTCCCATCCTCTGATCTCCTGACCATGCTTCCCTTTGTCCAAAACCAACCAGAAGCCAGAGGACAAGGGACATGAGTGATGCAATCAATTAGGGGTCAATGACACTACAGAAAAGAGTAGAGAAGAGAAGGGCAGAAAGTAGATCTGGAGGTCAAATGTGCAGTAACAAGTATAGTATACGTATTTTTGATTCTCTTAGGCTCCTTGCTAGGGCCAAGGCTTGAGTTTTTCTGGGACACATAAGTAACCCATTGAAATATAGTCCAATCTCTCACTGTCAGAGTGTAGAGCCTCCAGGCCTGAACCCAGAGCAGCGGTGACTCTCCCAAGTCTCCTGTCTTGGTGGATACCGTACGCCACCCTCTGCTCAGTGAGTCCACTTAAAGCAAAGCTCCACCTTCTAGTTATCTTCAGTCAATCTGTAAAATCTCCAGGGCGGTGGCAGGGCTCAGCTCTAGTGTTCTCTGATCTCCGCCTGGTAGTTACCCACTCCTTTTGATTAGGATATTTTATTGATATTTTGATTGATTTGACTAGGAATTTTGGAGGGAGCTGGGGAGGACCTAACTAGTTCGTCTTCAGTAGGAGGGCTGGACAGGGGTTGGCAAACTATGGCCCATGGGACAAATCCAGCCCAATGGTTGTTTTTGTAATTAAAGTTTTATTAGAAAAAATCCACACCCACTTATTAACATATTGTCTATGGCTGTATTCATCTTGCAGTGGCAGAGTTGAGTAGTTATGACAGAGAAAGCAGGGCCCACAAAGCCTTGATATTTACTATCTAGGCCTTTACAGAAAAAGCTTGCTGAATCCTGTTACACATGCATACCATTTTCAGAAACCAACCATCCTTCCTGCAAGAATATTTAAAACATATATAATTCATCAGTATGAAGCATCCTTATATATGCCCTCTTGTTAAATTTTTAGTAGCAAACTTGACTGGATTGAGTTTCTTTTCCTTATTATTACAGATCTGTCTAATGATGGTGATATTAATGAGATAGTCAGTGCTCAAATTGAAGTTAATTGGAAGGAAAATAAGTAGAAAGAATTGGTCTAGATTACTGGAAAAAGCTAACCAAACTGCCACTGATAGAGATAAATGGAAAACTATAATTTTAAGGTGTTTAAAAATCTGATTAATAGATTTAATTAAATGTACACACAAATAATATGGGCTTACAATCATTTAAATCATATTTTGATAACATCTAACACCTCATATGTAGCTGATAATGTGCTAGGACTTTTATGTGCCTTATCTCAATCAAGTTCCAATCTCTGTTGAGTTAGTTATAATTCTTCTCATTTTGCAGATGGGTAGATGGAGTTCTAGAAAATTTGAGCAATTTGATTGTGATCTCAAGTTCACTGGTAACAGTTACGATTTGGATCCACTTTGGAGCAAAAGCATCAGAACGAGCAGCCGGAGCCTTTTCCACATACTTCCTTTAGACAACAGGGCTGTGCAGACCCAATTGGTTTTGTTCATGCTAAACACAGTAACAATTCCATCTCTGACTTTTTGTTTCACTTGTACACTGGAAAAAAGTCAATCGGCAAAGGCAGAAATGTTTCCTTCTAAGAAACAGTAGGACAAATCTGATTGATTTGGGCTGAGACATACTGACAATTCAACAGTAGCCAGCTGAAATTGCCTTTCCAACTGAAGTGTTTAGGCTTGGCCTAGAGTGCTGCAGTCAGCTTGCACCTGCTGCACGAATCCTCTGCAGGGCTTCAGAAGCAATGGGAGTCTTTGAGATACCTTACGACTCTGTTATGTATTTATTATGTTCATGAATATCAAAGAAGTGGAGGACAACTTCTGAGGCTTCAAATAAACTACAGAAGGCTCTAGGAACTTCTAATTGCATTTTTTAAAGTGGTATTTTATGTGTACTCTTTCTAAAACATATTTTTTCCCTGTAAATTCCTAGGAGAGTATTTCTTAGCCTGAACTGAACAACGGGAAAGTTTTTGTCTCTTAAAATCCAATTGATTTTTAGGTTTTGTGCCTTTTTAATGTCCTCAATTGCTTTCCAAGCAAGATACTTGTACTTAGGACTTTGTTTTGCTTTAACTTTGCCAAAGATTCACCCTGAGCCTGAGGCCAAGAAGGGACAAATTTAGCCCCCTGAAGGACAACTTCATCTTGACTGATAAGTAATAGAGAATGGGGTAGTTGTTGCCGAAGGCTGACAGTCTTAGCTTTAGCTGCTGTGAATACTGCAATAGATTTAAAAGGTTTTTGTTTTCAAAATAATTAAGTAAAAGAACAAATGCATAATTAAATTCTATATAATGTTATACTAGGAAGCATGTTTGTATATTATAATTACTTGGCCGTGAAAAATGAGCCAAGTAGGTTACTGAAGTACTAGAATCCTTTCACTGTTAGAACGTTTCTTCCTTTCCGTCCCTATTTTCTGCTCCACACACCCTGTTTTTTGCTTCACAATATATTAGTCATGAAAAGAGAGAAATATAGGGGAGGAGAGTGTAGAAAGGCAGAAAGATTAGAACTTTTTAACAAGGGAAACTGAAACCATAGGACATCACTGGAGAATCAATTCACTTGGAGATTCAAATATGTGAGCTCAGCATAACATAGCATCAGAGATCACTGAAAGTTGATCTCTATCTTTTTCATAGTGTATCTCATAACAAACAATAAGTATACTGTCTCTGGAAGGACTGACTACTGCATAAAGTCTTGTCTCAACGAACACATCGAAAAATATTTTTGTGAGTTACCTTTACATGTCTCCTGTAAGAAAAAAATAAAAAGGGGATGGCCCAGAATATTTTTGACATGACAATGAAATGGTCTTACTTGTTCTTAAAGGTGGAGAAAAGGATTGGAACAAAGAATATCAATACATTCAACTTAAAGTTTGCTTGCAATAATTCGTACAGTTCAAATCCTTTTCTAGTAAATAACTACTCTCTCTACACACACACCCTTATCCAAGGGTTGCTACGGTTCTGATAGTTCCACCATCCTAGGTTAGTTTTACCTACTTCGGAAACCTGCATGGAATCATATGGCAGGTACTCTTTGATGTCTTTCTTCTTTTACCCATGAGATTCGTTCATGTTGTCGCATTTAGTTTTAGTAGATTCGTTCTCATTGATGTACTATATTCATTGTATGACTATCCTACACATTATTCATTAATTTTACTGTTGAAGGATATGTTTTTTGTAGGGCCACCCCTAGCATATGCAGAGTTCTGGGCAAATTTATTTTTTGCAAGGTCCTTGCCTATAGGAATGATTAAAAATGAATTACAAAGTTTATGGGCCCATATGAATATAGTGATTTATCAATAAACATTTAGAATAATAAGTAGAGAAGAGATACTTGCATATTTGTTTATTGTCCAATCAATAGACATAAAGATTCTTTGTAATGTCCAGGTATCTTTTTTTTCAGGTCCGGGAACCATCTCTTCATGTTCTTTGTCATCAAGTGTCCTGTTAAAAGCTAATTTCCTTCTTCTCACTACAAGGAAAAGATAGCAACACTGTTATTATCCACATGCCATGGCTCTTCAGAATCTGTTGGTATTGAAACAATATAGATCTTCTTGCCTTTGCATTTTTCTAATACCTTTTATTAAATGCTGGTTAACTCCTCACCCACAGTCATGCGTCATCCATTGTGCTACCAAGAGCATTAGCTTCCAATGACTCTCTCAAAGATTCTTGCCTTACTTCACTGATTATGACCACAAATGAAAGTCTTCTCCATAGTATACTGGAAAATGTCAATAATAATTCTTTCTCTAGTCATGTTAAATTTACCTTTTGGAATTTTATAGAATAAACATTGATGAATACATCTTCTAACTTTGCCTTCTCTTGAACTCTTTTGACCATAATCACTATAATCCTAGAATGTGATATCTTTCAATGTTGGTTATAACCCCTGCCTTCTATATACTCTCACCATTGGGGATGATAGGCTAGAGGTCCATCAGCAGAGCAAATAGTATGGTCCTGCTCACACAAGGAATGACCTTGCCTTATTCAACACAGCTTAAGACCAATCCAGGGAAGCATTATGTTGCCCCATTTGTTGGAAGCAAGAAAAGACAGATCAAGAGGACTCACTGACATTACAGAGCCTCAATCTGGATAGCCTGTGGAGGAGATAGGCATGGCCAGCCCTGGATGACTGGCTGATACGTGATGTGCAGTCTCTGGAGACAGTAGACGATTGCACTGGGTACCCATGGAGGGATATGTGCTGTCAGTCTTTCATTCCCAGGTTCAATCAACCAGAGGTGGCACTGAGGTAAAAGCTGATGCACAGGCCTACACAGGTGGCTCAAGTTCAAGGGTTGGCAGTGGACTGTTGGTAGCTCAGAGCCCTGTGTCTATCATGTGTCACCCAAAATCAGTGTATTAGCACCATTCTGGTCAATTTCACATGAAACTATTTAAAAAAACATTTGCTGGCCAAGGAATTCTGGACCTCACTGGGGCATCTGGTTGACTCCATGAGTAGGGTAGAGGGTTGGAAAACATCAAGAAAAGGGGAAACAGGGACCAGGACTCATGTGAGTCTTAGTCTGGGCTCAGACACCCCACGTGAATGGCATTCTCAGCTCTAGCTGATCCTACCCACTGGAAAGAGACAGAAAATTTCAAGGAAGGCATGCAGCTTCTTGAGGCCTTGCTTGGTAGGGCCCCACTTGCCCAGGACTAAGGACAGTACTGTTGGGTCATTTGTAGTTACAGCTATTACAAATAAAGCTACCGTGAAAACACTTTTGGTGCACATATGAACTGATTTCTGCTGGCCCCATGCTTGGGGTGGAATTACTTAATTACAATTGAATATAATATGCATGTTCTTTTTAGTAGATGCTGACGGTTTTCTAGAGGGTTTGTAACAAGTCACACTCTCGGTAGCATGATAATACCAGTTCTCCACATTCTTGTCAACATTTGATGAGGCCATTATCATTATTAAAAAAAATTAGCTATTCTGGTGGATTTAGTGGTACTTCATAGCAGTTTTCCTTCATGAATAATGATGTAGAGTAAATTTGAATGTGTTTATTGGCCATGCTGACATCCTTGTTGAAGTACCTGTTCATCCTGTTTCTTACTGATTTGTAGAATTTCTCAATATATATCCTTAATACTAGTCTTTTATTGGTATTTGTATTGCATGTATCTTTATCTGATGTAAGGCTTACATTTTCATCCTCTTAATGGTGTCTTCAAGTGACAGAAAGTTTTAATATTAATGAAATTCAATTTATCAACCTTTTACTTTATTGTTAGTACTTTTTCCTCCTTGAGAAATCTTTGTTTAACCCAAGAGTATGAATATACTCTCTTTTGTTTTCTTCTAGTTGCTTAATTATTTTATTATTCTCATTATTCCAGTTATTCTAGCATCAGTTATTGAAAGGAACATTCTTTCTCCCACAGCATTGCACTGGCATATATGGTGAAAAGCAAATGACCACATAAAGTGTGACTATGATTCTAGAATCTCTGTTCTGTTACAGCGGGTCTTTTTTTTTTCTTTTTTTTTTACCTTATGCTGGTATTACAATGTTTAAATTACTAAAGTTATGCAAGAAATCTTAATATCTGTGTGTATGTGACTTCCAAAGTTTTTCTTTTTCTTAAATATTTTTTCACTACTCTTGGCCTTTCTGACATCATTCATACCTTCATGCATTATCAGGATTCTTTCTAGAATAATTTTCTGAAAGAAACTGCTACTTTAGTTTTTTATTTCAGTGTATGTATCCTGGCAATAAACAATCCTTAGATTTATTTGTCATTTATGAATGATATGTTTTCTAGGTATTAAATTCTAGATTGGCAAGGATTTTTTGTAATAGTTTTGAGTTGTTTTCAAGGAGTTGTTTTGTTTTGTTTTGTTTTCTCTCATTGTTTCTGATGAAAAGATAGCTGAGGGTCTTATTGCTGGCCTTTTGAAGATAATTTTATTTCCCCCTCTGGCTGCTTTTCTTTTTTTAATTTAATTTTAGCACAGCTTTAGATTAACAGAAAAATTGCAAAGCAATACACAGAATTTCCGTATTCTCTGCATCCAGTTTCCCCCATTATTAACATCTTTTATGAGTATGCTACCTTGATTGCAATTCCTGAACCAATATTGATACTTTATTAACTAACATCCATACTTTATTTAAATTTCTTTATCAAACCCATCTATTATATTCTTAATCTCAGTTGTTGTTATTTCAGTTCTAGAACTTCTATTTGATTTCTTTTATTGATTCTCATTCTCTGGTGAAATTTTCCATCTTTACCAACATTTTCTTGACATTTTAATAATAGTTATTTTAAAGTCTCTGTCTAATATCTCCAATATCTACTTTAACAGTGGCACTATTTTATGTTTTGATTGTGTGCTAGACATTGTGTGTGAGCATTTAGATTATGTTATCTTTCTCCAGAAAAGATTCAATCTTCCTCTTACAGCCAAATAAAGGAAGAATCAATTATCATGCTAGAGTCAAGTCTTTGTTTCAGCCCTTCTTAGAGCAGTTTGTTCTTTTTTCTCTGAGGTAGCCCTTCAGGGTCTCACATGAAATTCTGGGTTGTTTACTTAGGAACATTCACCTTGGCAGGCCCTGATCCCTAACCTGTCTTTACAGCACCACAAGACTTCAGATGTGTTTGCTCAGTGTTTTAGCCTCCCAGCCTTACTTTCTACTTGTCTTCTTGGTGTTTTGCATGTGTAGCTTAGATGTCAATTAATTACTTGTGGAGAAATTGTATGCAGAACTTCTAACTCAATTCTATGCAGTTCCTTCTTCTCTGTGACCTTGGCCCTGCAATCTGGGCATCTCCAAACTCTAACTTCTACCTCCCCAACCTGATGGAACTGCCTCCCACTCCAGGAACTTCTTTCTGCCTCTCTTCCCTGTGCTGCAATTTGGTAAATGCCTCAGGCAAAAAGCAATGGCAAATTCGAGTCTCACCTCAGAAAGCTTACTTTCTGTGATATTCATTTTTAAAGTCCTGTCTTCTTTGGATGATTTATGATGCCTTCAAATATTTATTTATTTGTTTTTGTATTTATTCAAAATAAATCAGCTTTTATTGTTGACCTCAGAGGGAGGGTTAATCTGATGCACGACACCCCATCATGCCAGAGGTGGAATGACATCATAATTATTCTTAAAATCATCCTTTGACTATGCCACACCCGGAGACTTTCACTCATCCTAGTTGGTATCTAGTCCCAACGTTTCTCCATCTTTTTGCTTCTCTTTCCTTATCCTTTTGCTCTTTCTTATTCTCTCATTTTCTTTCCTTCCTCTTTGACAATAGCAAATTCCTCTGCTTATAAAATAAGCAGAATACTGTTGCTCTTTTTTTGAAGCCTTGAGCTCTGTTCTCACCCTAACTTGCAGGATCCAATTTTCACCCCAAGCCTTTAATTTTCCAAATGAAGACAGTTTCCACTTTAAAAGGAATTCTAATCTGATTGTTACAAAATTTTCCCCCAGCCCCCACCAAATTTTTACAAACGCATGTATCAATTTTTATATAAATGATGCCTAATTCCAAAGAGAAATTGAAGTGGCTTGACAGACAGAAGTCAAAGTCCTTAAATCTAAAGTGCATTTTTTTGTATTTATTTTTCTCTCAATTTGAAGAGTAATGTTTCATGTACTGCACTATGTTTTAAGATCTTAGAGAATGTTTGAAACTTCACATCAGACTTGAAGTTTCTTAAAATTGAAGGAGATCTATACCTTTTAAAACATATTTTATAGATATTTTTGTTTTATATATTACTATATATTTTCTCTCTTTGTATGCATGTATAAATGTATTTTTTCATTTTTAAAATTGGCTTCAACATGAAGCATTGATGCTGTGAATATTGCCCTTTTAAGCCTTGAGTTTATTTTCTTAGGCTAATGCCCTGGATTCGCTTAGATAACTTACCATTCAAGCAGATTCTCAGTGCATAATGCTGTTCACTTCTTCAACAGGTGTTTATTGAATGTTAACTCAGTGCCAGACACTGTGCAAAGTGCTAGGCCTACAATGGTGAGCAGAATGCACATGGTCCCTGTCCCATGGAGCCTACAGTTCTGTGGGGATGAACAAATATCGATGAAAAGACATAAAAATGCAAACTGCAAACTACAAACTGTGAGAATTGTTGAAAAGTAAATATGCAACCTCCGTGAGAGCATGTAATAGAGGGGTCAGATATTGGCTGGGAGTTGCTAAACGAAGCCTCGTTATGTTGAAATTTTACTTAAGGTTACGTGTAATTTCTGTCATTACCCTGAATAATCAACAAAGTGAGTGATTTTCAGGGACAACTGGAGTCAAAGCTTTTTTTCCAAATGTAGTACAAAATTTCTAATCCTCGCATTAAGAAAATTCCAGTGTGTAGAACATATCCCTCAAGCCTACATATCGTGTGGATAGGATGCCCTTTCTTTTAAGTGTCACTCTATTTAACGGCATAGGTGGGTGGTGTGAGGATAGAGAAAAAGAGAGTTCTTTGTTACATAGTACTAAGTAAATTTACATGTTCAGTGCATTATTTTAAAATTTCATTTATGCTCTAAGTTGTGTGGATTGATAGAATGAACAAAGTGCTAATATTTTTCAGGGCAAATGACATTTACTCCTGGTCGTTGAACATAAGCTTCAACATATATGCAAAAATGAAGAAAGTGGAATACCTCAGAAGAGAGTACCTGCCAAACATTATTGTCACTTGAAATGCTACTAATTATGTTCTTGCAGCTTTGCCAAGGGGATGCTATGAACACAGAAATGGAGACATGAATGTGTATAGTATTCTTGGGGAATGGCAAGTGGAAGTGAGTACAGAGAGGCAGAATGGAATGGAAAAAATAGATTGTATCCAGATTAGGGGTTGAGGTGTGTCTTGCTAAGAATTGGTAGGTATTGGGGGAGCAACCGAAATGGGTGTGTGTGTCTGAGGGAAAACATCTGTTATTTGGTAAGATTGCTTTGAAAAACCTGAGAAACTGGAATGAAAAGAGGAGAGCTCTAGACCATGAGACCGGTTGGAGCAGATCATAAGTCTGATGAGGGGTGATACTCAAGAGTTCCAGAAATATCACCTCTGATTAAAAATAATCTCTTTGCTTTTTCGCTTTTGGAAAATGCTCAACAACTGGGGAATTTTAGTGATTCTGATAAGATTGAGATGTTCTGATTAAAAAAATCTCACCTTTTGGACAATTGATCTGTATTTAATAATTAGGGATTCTTTACATGATTTTCATATTACTTGAAGCATTATGCGTTCTGACTTTTTGCTTTTTGACTCCCTCAAACCATGCTGCTCCACAATTTAAGAATGTATTAAAATGAATATATAAGGAAATCCTCATCTTTATGATTTGCTACTAAGCCCTGGACAGCTCTGATGTAAATCATTTTAGAAGCCTCCCTAATTAAAATGGAAACCCATTATGTCAGTTTGTCTGAAGGCGCTAGAGTAATGCACATATGAATGTTTGTTTGAATATAGCTTTCAGGCTATTGACAGAAATTTGAGACTGAGGCCAAGCTTAGCAGCACGGGCCCAGAGAAAGACCAAAGCTAGGCAAGAATATTTACTGACAGGCACTTAAGCAAAACAGCCACTCTGCTGCTCATCTTTTCACTGTCCTGGATATTTGCTTCTTATTAATCTTTTAGGATGTATTCCTCCTTTGCTGAATCCATTATTAAACAGAGAACAGACACTGCGTTAGCATTGTTTGTTCTTGCTCAGGTTGATGGAGAAAAAATGTGTTAGATGTAGTTAAAAGAAATTGTATTACTTTTCTTATTATGTGCATTTACAAGTAGAACATGATGTCTAATAAGATACCCTGTATTTTTGGCTGTTTTCAAGTGAGAAAAATGTATATCTTAACACTAGATTGTAAGGAATGATCTCACAAATTCTCTAAAATCTGCCCCCTATGCCCTGGGAGTTTTAATAGAATTATAAAACCAATTACGCTGATGGGTTTCTGTGATATAAAATATACACTGGAATTTGGGTTATATAGGCCAGCTAAGGATTACTATCTGGGATGATTTTTGCCATATTTATCTACAGTCTTAATTATTGCCTTATAATAATTAAATATATTGTATTGTTTTATTAATATTAAGTATCTGTGAATCTACAATTCCGTTCCTTTTAACAAGCTTGCAATTTAGAGATAAAGTGACTGAAGCCCATAGAGTTTAAGTAACGTGCCCAGTATCAACTAACCATAAATAAAGATGTTGATATTCAAATGTGTCTGTCTCCAAAGGTCCTATTTTTCCTAGTACACCCTGCTGCTTCTTCATAGAGATAAATGTCATCCCAAATGATCTTTATTCTTCCTACTAAGAGGAGGAGGATGAGGCACGGAGGAGTTGTGTCTTAACAACGTGAAGCAGTAAGCCTCATTGTAATAAAAAATGGCAGCCAATCTTCTGGTGGCCTGCTCATTAGTGTCTCAAAATAAAGAATTTAGTTCTGGTGGTGGCAAATTCTTAGCAACTAACAAAAAGAAGCAAAATACAAACACTCTGAAGTAGGCTTCTACTGTTACTTCTATGTGAGAGATTTATACTTTTGTCTTTTTATTTTCCCAAAGTTTGGTTTCAAGAAAACCAAATCTCCACTTCAGTTTGACCTGAATGGGTTGTGTGAAGCCTTGTAACTTACTGCCTGATGGATGATGTCACGGTGAGTGGCATGTACAAGGATGGAGTCAGTGATCCCAAACTTTCCAAAGCTTGATTTGTATTTTAAGAATGTATATGTCTAGCCAAAAGGAAAAATACGCTCAGTGGCAAGGAAGTAAATTTTGGCATTTAAAAGTCCATATTGTTAAATTGTGCAATTGGAACTATATCAGGTTTTAACAAACTATATCAGGTTTTAACAAACTACAGCCCTGGGCCCAAATCTCCATCATCTGAGTCCTGTTTTTATATGGACTCCTCAAGTTAAGAATGGTTTTTACATTTTTAAGGGGTTGTAAACAAGACAAACAAAAAATCCCCAAAACAAAGAAGAATATGTGGGAGGCCTTATGTGGCCCCCAAAGCTCAAAATATCTACTGTCAGCCCATTTACAGAAACAGTTTGCCTATCCCTAAACTAAACAATGGAGGTCAAGCAATCTAAACACACCATTTCTATTCCATGCACTTGCTTTAGAGAAGCAATAGATTTGGGCTGGAATCCTATTTACTGCCTCTGTGAACTTGAACAGAATACACAATGTTCTTGAGGCCCCCTTACTCATTCTTGAAATAGGTATAATATTATCCATGTCAGAGTGTAGTTGGAGGATTCTATATGTAAAGAGAGTTTTTAAGTGTCAAAAGCAGATTACAAAGAAGCATGTAGAGTATAATCTCATCTTTGTAAAAATATGTTTATTTTTGCGATTGTAGTCATGTGAAAAATGACTGGAACATAGCTGCTGAATTGTTAACAGTGGCAAATCCTGGAGAGTGAAAATAAAAAGACGTTTACTCTTTATTTTATATAGCTGTGTATTAAAATTTTTATCAGGGACCACTTTGTTAATTGCAGACTAAAAATAGTTTGAGAGTTTTGGGCGTACAATAGGGATCAGCTAAGTGCTGATTCTTTCTCACACCCTTAAGAAGGGTGAAAGATCCTCTGGATAGCTGATGCTAATTTTTGGATTGGAATAGCATTGTGGAAAAGCCTTAAGTATTAACCTGGGATAGCAGAGCTCAGATTCCTTTAGGAGGATAAACATATAGTCTTTTAAAATGTACTTTATAATTTAACAATTTGTAATGTCTTGACCCCTGAAAAGGAAATCAGATTCAATACTTCATTTCAGGTTTTAACTCCTAACTGTTGCAGGATGAGGGAACCTCACAATAGGGTGCCATTTTCTCCATATCTCGCGTGGGGGAAAATCCCACTACTTATGTGTGTTTCTGGATTCTCTCTGTCCCTGAAGTCAAATTCACCGATAGCTCAGGCTAACCTCAGTGGACTCAATGCTTGTGTTATTATAGAATGTGACTGTGACTGAAATTGTTTCTGTAGCTAATAAGAAATAAAAGAAATAATACGCTGTCTTATTCTTATATTACAGACCCACATGAGCTCCACCAGGCCTGTAAAAATTCAAGACTCCCTTAGACTGGTAGGCAGTGCTGTTTGATGTGGTTTGGTTGTGATAAGCCTTCATTCAGATGCATAATGTAACTTAAACGAGACTAATTTCACTTGAACTTAGGGAACATATCCATTAGCATTACTTGTAAATTCTGCGACTTCTTACTAAGGTCTCCTTGACTGCTGAAGTTCCTTGACTTTCAGAATTCCCTCATTAAACACCTCAAAATAACCCAAACATTCTCCGGGCCCCAGAAGCTGTCAGATCCTAGGTAAGGTCACTTGAGGAGCTTCTCACCAAGACTGATGGCTACCCTCATCCTCTCTAACGGCAATACTCTTTTGTTCTTTGCACAATACACAGGTCCTGCATATCATTTCCTGTAGCTCCCACTCTTCCAGGACCAGTCGCCCCCCTCAGATTCCTCTCACACCTGAGATGCAGAGTGACTCTCACACTATCTTCCCAAGGCATGGGTCATCCATTTTACCACTTCCCTTGCCTGGCACTCTCCCCACTGTCTTTAGGATCACCATTACTCATCTATCCTTTTAAGCTGTTTGGAAAAGCCTTTCCCCTTCTTTGCAATGTTTCTGTTACAGGATGTAAGGCAGTTGATTTAATTTTAGTACTCAGCTGTCTTGAACAGGATTGTCTCAACAGAGTGACTCCCTCCTGTCAAAGGTACATAAGTAGTTTGGAGGTGGGAAGGGAGACAGGTTGGTTTAAGTTCAAGTACAATTCACTTTACCCAAAACCCTGCTATGACCTGGTGGATCTCATTCCTCACGCCTCAGTGACTCTCCGTCAGAATGCTGTGCTGTCTCTGAGTCTGACCGAGCGCCACTGCTCTCCTTCCTCAGCCAGGCCTTCGGTCTTGTCTTCCTTTGGTCCACAGCTGTGAACAGGGCTTGGGTCTTTCCCGTAGGAACTTCCTTTCTCAGGAAAACGTTGGGAGAAATCTAGTTGTCTGATAGAGTCTCCGTATTCCGTGATTCTTTTTTTAAAAAAGTCTTTAAAAGCTTTTTTATTTTAGAGTAATTTTAGGTTTGCTAAAAGTTGCAAAAGATAGCACAGAGTTCTCATGTACTCCTTGCCCAGTTTCTCTCCTGTTAATGTCTTGCATTACTATATTATATTTGCCACAACTACAGAACCAATGTTGATATATTACTATTAACTCAATGCAACACTTTACTGTGATTGCACTAGTTCTGTGGTTCTTAAGGAGGTGTTTTTGCCAAGACTACAATGGATGTGTGGGAGAGCGTAGCCTGTTGTATTTTAGATTTGGCTCTGCTCCTTGATAGACAACTTGTGACAATTAGTTGCTTGGTTGACAATTAATTATGTTATTTTCTAGATGTGTCCTGGTCAAATGATTAGAAAGGGGTGTCATTAGGGACAAACATTGTTTTTTCACATAGCAGCTCTTTGCATCTCTGGAACTCCAAAGTCAGAGGACAGATTAGGGTAACCTAAGTCTTTCTTCTTTTCCTGAGACCTTTGCTGGGAAGGAGCAGGCTAGGGCAGCTGCTCCCATGATTCTCCCTGCCCTGGGCTCTATAGGAACCATGCTGACTTCAGGCAAAACTATAGTGACTGGGAGAGCAGGAAGGGTTTATGTGAGGCTTACAAATAGGAAAGAAATAAAAATCATTTTGGATAAAGAAGAATGAAGTGAAACAACAAAGATCAACTTAAAAACATACAAAGTTATTAAAGTGCCCAAGAAATTTGAGTTGATGGTCATAGAAAGTCTTGTATATATACAGTATCTTCTTAAAATGTAAAATCCATCTCTGTATATGTTCTGAAGATGCCATGCATGCACATGCACCCATGTGTGTGTGTGCGTGTGTGTTTGAACTGGCAGGATGACATTCATTAAACAAATAAATGTGGAGCAGCTGCCTATGGACCAGATGCTGTGTTAATTACCAGGGCTACTGAATAAAGAAAACTGTTCTTGCCCTCAAGAAGCTTATAGCCTGTGTCGTGGTGGTCTTATATGTGTGCAATCTAGCAATTTTTCTTCTTAACTGTTTCTCTTCCTCCATTTTATACTTTATTTTATCAGGCATGGCAGGAGATGTCCAGCTACGGGCAATATGACCATTGACATAAGTTTGTCATTATCTGCCAAGAGAGAAATACCAACACAAATTAAGTATCACTTTCATTAACAAATATTAAGTTCTTATTCTCTGTAGCATGTTTTCTATCCATTAGGCAAATAAAAACAATATAAGACATACCCTGTGCTTTTTTAGCTTGTTACCCAGGGTATTGTCCTATAAAGAAACACAATGATGCAAGGTAGCCTGTTAGTTCCAAAGAATATTGCAGATCTCAATTCTCCAGGAGATTAGAAAAGAAGCGTATCACTCCTAGCTGGAACTGGCAGGTGAAGCTTCATGGAAGAAAGCTTCAGATTGTGCCCAGAAATAATGCATACAGGGTTTTCAAGGGTTGAGCTAGACCAGCCAAATTTATTAAATGCCTTCCCTGTCTCCCTCTCTTGGCTGTTGTTCATTTTCTCTTATTTCTTGCCTTTAGTGTGCCAAGATGACTGCATTATGGTGAACCGCTGTTCATTTCTCATTAGCTGAATTAGGAGAAATGGTTAAGATGGGCAGCAGCAGGGCAGGCTACCTTGAGAGTAATTAAATGTAACACAGTGAGTATGGAAATTGTCCTGGTTGCTTCACTTCTCTGGGTTCCAATTCAGGCCTTGAAATCCCCGTATACCAGTGGTTAACTCATTGCTTATCTGGATATTGTGCCACATTATAGACGTTTGGCCTGGAGTCTTTAGTTCGTGGGAGAAATTTACACTCATTCTGTAGTTTGCCTCATTGTCCTCAAATGTTGTCTTACCCATAGGATATAATTGGAGAATTTCCGTCATAATCTTCTAAGTTTAGTTTTCTAATAGCCTTTGTCACACAATTTTTATTTTTAAAATATAAACAGCACATGATTTATTATGCTATTGTCATATATATGTGTGTGTCTATGTGTGTGTATATATATATACATATATATATATATAATTTTCCACCCCCAAAGAGGTGAATTCTTTAAAGGAAATGAAAATAAAAATTTCATAGGGTGTAGGGCAGAGAAAACGCTCATCACAGGCTCATCTGACAAGTCTCTTTCAAGAGCCTGTCCACAGATTGAAGATTCACTCTTTGCTCAATTTGCATCCTTGCCCAATAAATGTTTTATGACCTCCCTCTATGAGCACTCACAGCCAGAAGGAGGTAATGCAAAATTGATCTGTATATTAAAACTGCTGAGCCAAGCGGGCTTGCTCCTGGAATTACACTGATTATGTGTATGTGTGATTCAACAGGCCCCACTGAAACACCATAGTATTTGAAAAGACACCCATCAGCTGCATTTTTTATACGTGCAGTTACTTCTTTTCCTCCCCCTCTTAATGCTATAGACCAACTCCTATATTCACATTTTTAGCTCCCCTTTGGGCTCATGAATAGCAATAAATGTTTTCAGCAAAGAAGATGCTTCACCATTATGCTCAGGAGTCTATTCTTTCTAGAATACAAGGAAGGACATGGACCTTGGCATCAAACACACAGGGCTTAGAATCCCAGCTTCATCATTTATTTGCAACATGGATTTGGGCAAATTATATATCTCTCACAGCCTCATATTGCTATTTTAAACTGGAGATAGTAACATTCATCTGCTCAAATTGTTGCAAATATAACTGGGATAGCCAGGTTTTGACTGCCTGTAAATATAAAATGAGGGCCATTTCCTTTAATATTCATCTTACGATGATGTGAGTTAATAGAGGCATGATGGATCCCCTTAAAACATGGCCTAGTTATTTCTGGAAATGACACCAGTTCTCTCTAAGATGGGCTAAGAACAGGTTTATTCAGTTTCTTTACTCTGTCCTTTTTTGACAAGATATTCATTTATATAACAGCTACTTTTATTGAGTACCTATTTTGCGCCAGGAATTTTTCTAGCACATGAGTTATGTGGTGAACACGACAGACAAGGTCCCGGTTTTCATAAAATTTATAGATGATGGCAGTAGGGGGTGAGAGAATCAGACAAAATAGATAAATAATTATAGGTAAGGACAAATACTCTGAAGGAAATAAAGGCGAGAGGTCCTGTAGAAATCGACTGGTAAGGTGATATAAAGGAACAACATTAGAAATGGTAGTCAGGAAGGTCTTCTCTGAGGAGTAGATGTTTAGCTAAGACCTAGAATGTGAGACGGAGCCTACTAAATGAAGATGAGAGGTAGAGGAAAAACACCAGATTGAAGGAGGAACAAACGCAAAGTTCTGAGGAATAACCACTGAGTTAGAGCACCCGAGAGAAGGGGAGTATGATTTGGGTTACCAGTTCTGACGTGTGGGATTTTTCCCCACACCACCAAGGGTTTCTTCAACACCAGCTGGGTATTCTACAATTCAACTCAATTCTGACACTACTTACCCAGAGATAGCATCAGATTCCACAGGTTAAGTGTTCAGGCCCACAAGACTGCCTCCCACTTGAGCTACCAATCGCAAGTCTAGGTTGTTACCTGTGCTTCTGACTGACTGGCTAAAAATTAGAGATTCCCATGACCCCCTCTTTGGGTTTGATTAATTTGTTAGAGCAGCTCACAAACTCAGCAAACCAGTTTACTCACTAGATTACTAGTTTAATGCAAAGAATATCAAGGGACTTAGATGAACGGCCAAATGAAGAAATACACAGGGCAAGGTATGAGGAAATGGTGCCCAGCTTCCATGCCCTCTCCAAGCATTCCACTCTCCCTCTATCGTCAAGTCTTCACCACCCCGGAGGCTCTCTGAGGCCTGTCCTTTTAGCTTTCTGAGGAGGCTTCATTGCATGAGCATGATTGATTAAATCCTGACCACTGGAGATTGATACAGCCTCCAGTCCGTCTTTCCTCCCTGGAGATCAGGAGGTAGGACTAAAGTTCCAGCCTTCTAATCAAAAGGTTGGTTTCTCTGGTGACCAGCTCCCATCCTTAGGTGACCCAAGGGCTTTACAAAAGCTACCTTATTGAACATAACAAAAGACACCTGCATCCCTCTCAGCACTTAGGAATTCCAAGGGTTTTCAGAGCTTTGTGCCAGAAAAGTGGTCAAAGACCAAACATGTATTTCATAGTATAAATCATATTTTCACAGGGAGTATAGATGAAATGGTGAGAAAGGGTAAGGTGGCACAAGGTGAGTCCAAGAGTTGTGCAGGGGCCTGATGACATATGGCCTTGCAGGGCATCTGAGGACAATTAGAATGATTGGAAGATATTGACATTTTTTAACCAGGAAAGCCACATGCTGTAATTAACCTTTTAGAAAGATAATTCTGGCTGTTGGGTAAGTAAGACTACGGGTACAATAGCCGAAATAGGGAAAATATTTTGACTATTATTACAGTCCAGGTAGGAGAAGATGGTGGCTGGCTTTGTTGAGGAGGTGGAAATGGAGGGAAAGAGAAGTAATGGATTTGAGATCTACTTTGACATAGAACTAATATGAATTGTTAACAGATTAAGTAAAGGGCAAAGAGGATTCAGAAGTGATGGCTAGGTTTACATATTTAGGAGTACTTACTGACATGGGGAAATGATAAAATAATTTTTCTTGGTGATGGCTAGGTGATTCAGCACAGAGCATGAATTCTGTTTTTTTATAATCTATGCTTAAGCTTACTATTGGAGATGTCGAGAAGTTAGATATACAATCTAAAACTCAGTGTTGAGAGAAGAGATGGGAGATTTAAATTTGAGAGCTATGAAGTTTATGTGGCATTTTAAGCAGTATATTTGGCTGAGTTATTGGGAATATGAGAGGAAGATAAAAGAAGAGGTTACAAGATCAGTCCCTAGGATACTCTGATATTTAAAGGTTGGCTAGAGAAGAAGAGAAAGTAAAGAAGATTGGGAGAGAGAATCAATGAAATTGGGGGAAAAAAGGAGATAATGCATTATGTTCTGAAATTCAGGGAAAAAAGTATTTCAAAAAGTCAAGAGCGTTTGACTATGTAACGCACTGCTGAGAAGAGAGGCAAGAAGAGACAGAGAAGGGATTACAAAATTTGGCCACATGGAGATCATTGAGGAGATCTTGACAAGAGCTGTTTCATTGGAGTATAGAGACTGAAAACCCAACTGAAGTGAGTTAAAGAGAGGATAGGATTTGAAGAAGTGGATATGGACAACTATTTTGAGACGTTTGGCTGTTGAGGGAAGTAAAGAAAAGAGAGACTCTTTGGAAGGAAATGAAAAGTCCAGGAAGGTTTTGGCAGATACTAGAGCCTGTATATTTGCCAATGTTAGTTACCCTTGGAGAAGAATAAATTCATGGTTCTGGAGAGAGAGGGAATCATTGCCAGAGTGAAATCTTTGTGAGAGCAAGAGACGATGTCTAAAGAACACTCGTACTTTGCCTGGCATTTGATAGATAGGGACTGGTCTTCCAGTGAAGAGCCGAGAAAGCAGAGGCTGTAGGTTCATTCTGAGGGATATTGAAGACAATTCCATTTGATTACTTTCGTTCTCTCAGTCAACTACAAGGTAAGGTTATTGTTTAAGAGCGAGCAGGGAATAAGAGGGGTTTTGGAGGGTTTAAGGAAAGAAGAGAAGATGCAAAATAGTCACTGAGGAGAGAGGGAATGTTAGCTTATAAGGAAACGTACTAGTCTTGCCAGGCAGGCTTGTGTACCCTCTGAGAAGGAAATGAATTTAGAGTGAGACGTGTTAATAAGGTGAGGGGCCTCTGCCTCTATTGCTGCAAGGCCTCCTGAAAATGCTGCTCAGCGCTCAAGGCTCTACTGCTGACTGCCACTGCCCCTCCTCTGAGAGGCGCTATGAGATGACCTATTCCCTTTGGTGCTCCATCCCAAGCATAAAACAAGCCCCCACAGAACAGAATTTGGCTGCAACTTTCAACAAAATTTTATCAAAGTTTTGGATGTGGTAGAAACGGGCAATGATGGTATGAATTTAAAAGTATTCTTTGGTATAGCTACTCTTGAACCCCGTAGGGGCATTTTCCAGGAAAGCTTGATGAGTATTTTGATGTCTATCAATCAACTGGCTGCCATTTAGGCAGCAAGGGCTAGTTTACTTCCTCCAAAGAGAATGCCCTTGAGAATGACTGCTCTCTGTCCAAGAACCAACTACTCCAAGGTCAACGGAGATGAAAATACTTCATTCTCATCCTAGCCTAAGATCTGTCTTCCAACTCCCCACTTTCTGTCCCCAGAATCTTCCTTCTCCCAGGTTGACTGACTGTAGAATACCAACTCGCTTTTGAAGAAAGTCTAGCTTAATCAAAATGGATGTAGTCCTGCTTAGTGGCATGAAGGAAATAATAATATCAGTGCATTTTGGATTATTCATTCTAACACATCATGTATAGAATGTCCATGGTTTAGTCCAATCACAAACTTTTCAAGTCACTAACAGTAGCTTGAGGAGAAAGTCATGTCTGTATAGAACCTTTCCATAGTTCTCTCCAACCCAGCTCCGCACATCCTACTTCAGCTACTCAAGAACACACGCAATTCCAATGAGCAACACTATTTTCTCATTCCAGACGCAGTCCAGGAATATGCTTTGCAGAAACACAGTTTATATGCAGAACAATTTACATTGCCAAATAGAATTCATGGCAGTGAATATTTTACATTTTTCCCTAAAGAAAATATGTGTGTCCTGGCTTTACATTTGCAGAATTATGGCCCATTCGAGAGCACCCCCCACACCCCAGCAAATGGTTTCCCTTCTCTTCCACAAGTGAGAATTGAGGTCTCTTCCAACAATGATGAATAACCACTGTAACTTTTAAGTAACTATTTTCATAGGTCTCAAAAAAGTTTGAGGTTGAGTTGCAGTCTAAGGACTTTGCTAAGTGAATTTTAAAGATCACATATTTAATGTGTCTGGAACATACCGGCAATATGATAGGGGTCCCAACTTACAGATTTTAAATTACATCCCAAGGAGATATATACTTTTGTTACAAGTTAATTGTAGCTATATGATATCTAGATCATAGGTAGCTACTAAGGAACATGTAGATTCTTCTACTTATAATAATATTTATTATTTTCAAAATACCAAAATAAATTATTATAATGTATATTACTATTAGTATAAGTGCTTAAATTTGCATTATATTTCTGCTACTCTGTTGGCTCTTCTTCAGAAGCTTATTACCCCAATTTATTAAAAATTGGCATTTGGTATAAGAAGCATTCATCCTGAAACTTTCCCAATGGATTTATTTATCAAATTGGATTAATTTGACTTCTAGCATATATTCAAAATAATTAATTGTAACAGTAAATTTTTATTATACCACTTTATTAAAAATATATTGTTTGCTACAATGAGAATCCAATTCAGTTAAATGTTTACACTGGTGGGGTGATTAAAGCAGGGACTGGGAAAGAGAGAGTGAGAGAGAAATAGAGAGAAAGAGATTTGCAATAAAAGCCAGCAAGGAAATAAAACACTAGATATGGTCATGTGGGTTAGCAACTATAATCATAGAAAAAAAGGAAGATGTCTTCATGATTGGAAGCAAGAAGTAATTGCAAACAATGCACCAAGACTCAAGGCAGCTGCCTAAAGAACATCGACTGTGAAAGAGAAAATGTTCACCTGTTGAAAGAAATGTCAGTCTTTTTGATATTCACTTATTCATTTATTCATTCATTAATTTACTCATTTAAATAGCAATCTTTTCATTATGTTTAGAAGAGAACATTGAGGGAAAAAGTTGACGTCTAAATTCTGAAAATGGTAGTGAAATAAACTTACAATATTTGGTTATTTGTCTTTTCTTTTAGAGTCATCTGCATACTTGAATAGTCATCACAATTAATTCCACCACATTGAAAAAAGATTAGGTCTGCAAAACTATAAACCTCCTAGAAGGTAACATACAAGAAAACCTAGATGACCTTGAGTATGGTGATGCATTTTAAGATATAATACCAAAGACATGATCCATGAAAGAAATAATTGATAAGCTGTATTTCACTAAAATTAAAAATTTCTGCTTTGCAAAAGATAATACAAAGAGAATTAGAAGACAAGCCATAGAGTGGGAGAAAATATTTGCAAAAGACACATCTGATAAAGGACTGTTCTCTAAAATATACAAAGAACACATAAAACTCAACAATAAGAAAACAAACAGCCCAGTAAAAAAATGGGCCAAAGACTTTAACAGACACTTCACTAAAGAAGATATACAGATGGCAAATAAGCATATGAAAAGATGTTCAATATCATATGTCATCAGGAAATGCAAATTAAAACAACAATGAGATACCACTACATACCTATTAGAATGGCCAAAATCTAGAACACAGAAAACACCAAATGCTGGTGAGGATGTGGAGCAACAGAACTCTCATTCGTTGCTGGTGGGAATGCAAAATAGTACAGCTGCTTTGGAAGACAGTTTGGTGGTTTCTTACAAAACTAAACATATTCTTACCATATGATCCAGCAATCATGCTCCTTGGTATTTACTTAAAGGAGTTGAAAACTTGTGTTCACACGAAAACCTGCAAACAGGTGTTTATGGAACTTTATTCATAATTGCAAAATCTTAGGAGCAACCAAGATATCCTTCAGTAGGTGAATAGATAAGTAAACTGTGGTATGTCTAAACAATGGAATATTATTCAACACTAAAAAGAAATGAGCTATCAAGTTATGAAAAGACACGGAGGAAACAAATGCATATTATTAAGTGAAAGAAGTCAGTCTGAAAAGGCTGGCTACATACTGTATTATGCCAACTATATGACATTTTGAAAAAGGTAAAACTATGGAGATAAAAGATTAGTAGGGGCTGGCCTGTTGCATATTGGTTAAGTTCTCAAGCTCCACTTCAGTGGCCTGGGGTTATGGGTTCGGATCCTGGGCACGGATCTACACACCACTCATTAAGCCATGATGTGGCAGCATTCCACACACAAAATAGAGGAAGATTGGCAGAGATGTTAGCTCAGTGACAATCTTCCTCAAGCAAAAAGAGGAAGATTGACAATAGATGTTAGTTCAGTGACGGTCTTCTTCATCAAAAAAAGAAAAAACAAAAGAAAAAAAATTAGTGGTGGCCAGGAGTTTGGCAAGGGGGAGGAGGGAACGAAAAGGCAGCACACAGAAGATTTTTAGGGCAGTGAAAATACTCTGTATGATATTATAATGATGGATATATGTCCCTAGACTTTTGTCCAGACTCATAGAAGGTACAACAAGAGCGAATCCTAAGGTAAACTATGAACTTTAAGTATGACGTGTCAATGTAGGTTCATCCTTTGTAAAATATGTCTCGTTCTTTTGAGTGATGTTGATAATGGGGGAGGCTATGCATGTGTAGGTGCAGGGTTAATGGGAAATCTCTATAGCTTCCTCTCAAATTTATTGTGAACCTAAAACTGCTCTAAAAAATAAAGCCTTAAAAAAAAAAGATCAGGCCCTTGGCACTTTGTTCCACTTAACATATGGCTAATATGGCTACTGTGAAATTGACATGTGCTGACTCTAAGCGTAAAACACACCCTGCATTTTGAAGTCTTAATAATAAAAGAGAATATAAAATATTAACAATTTTTGTTTATATGTTAAAATGATATTATTTTGGATATATTAGGATAAATTATTAAAATTATTTTGACTGGTTTCTTTTGCTTTCTTTTAATGTAGCTACTAGAAATTTAAAATTACAAATGCAGCTTAAATTTTATTTCCATTAGACAGTGCTACTTTTGACCGTTCTACCCCCAAGTAATGATAATTGTTGGAAATGATATAGGAATTAAAACGAACATACATTGATATTTATGAAAGGTTATATGACTTTTAAAGTACAATCCATACTTCTCGGATTAGATGAATTTATAGATTTATTCTGATTCTGACTTAGAATTTTATTTCTTACGCATTTTTTCATACTGATTGTGTTGACTTGTCTGCTTATCTTTCCCAGTCAATTAATTGGGCTTGTAGAATTTTTCTTTGATTTTTCAGTACATCTCTCCTTCCTTTCATTTTATAATCTACCTCTCTGACCTGTTTCAAGGGTTTGAGAAGGACCCCATATGTGACATTCCACATGGTAAATTCTGAGGCTCCATCCGGAAACCATGATTCTAGAATTGGAGCTCTGTTTCTCCCTGCTGAGTTGTTTATAGCTCTCCATTCATAGCCTCCCTTGGGCATTGCAATTCTGTCTCACTCACCACCCACCTCCTCTCCCTCCCTCCCTTCATTTCTTGTGTTGTATGTGCCTGTGTACTTTGGATTTTGTGGATTTTCAGAATGTGTGATGTTTAAGAATGGAAACTAATCTAGGTTTTCAAAAGGAGGTTTAATAAGGAACAAGTTATCACACAAATACTGTAGAGGATTTTGTTGACTATCAGTCAGGAACACTGTAACGTTTGAAATGAGGTAGCATCTAGCACTATTGACATGAATAAAGCTGACACTTAGATACAGGGAATTCACTGAATATAAATTTAAATATTAAAGAATAATGAGGTTATAAATGTCTGAAAAATTGCTTTTGCTCATGCCCAGTAGGAATTTTCATGAGCATGGAATTATGCAACTGTTTCTGTGTCTCTGAAACATTACAAAGTTTAATTGACAGTTGTATAATTGGGTGAAATATTCTTATGGTTTATTTACTTTTTCTATAAATTGATGTCTTCACTCATTATTATAAAATGCTTTCATATACAAAAAAACATACACAATGAAAATATTGCCAACACCAAAACTGTAAGATATTAATCAATCTATAACTGTGGAAAGATCTGATAAATGTACAGGAATGTTAAGGTTCTTATTTTCTATTTATATATTTTAGGCAAAAATATAGTCACAATTTATAATCACTTATATTTACGTGGTCTATATATTGTATGTATATCTTTGCGTATAATAGTCCGTAAAATAAATGTCAACATATGTTATGTCATTACTGTCATATTTTTACTTCTACATCTTTATATTTGTGAAATTAGAAGTTAATTTTGAGGTTTAATGAATGAAATATTTACATGCAAATTTGCTACATAGGCTTCCCATTTATATATGTTCCTGTATTAACGAGCAAGTTTTGATGAGGTATTCTTTTATCATTGTCCTTAGGATAATCGCATATTATACCTAAGCTTGGGAATGGATATATTTACATTTTACCTATCTTTTGTTCAGATGAAATTTGGAAATATTAGCTGAATGTCTGCAGGTGCTTCTTTCCATTTGCCCGATGGAGCCACTGATCCTGATGGTTGTATTGTGGTGATGCACGAAAACGTGCATTGGGGTGTGGTGGGACATCAGGTCAACAACTCAAAAGTTCAGGAAGAAAATAGTGCTTTGTACTATACTAATAATTTTTATGTACGTTTGAAAAGTTTTTAAAAAATAAAAGAAGAAGAAAAAAGACTGTCACTTATAGCTGTTTGAGCTTGAAAACGTCACTTCAGCATTCTGAGCTCAGTTTCCCCATGGGTAAAATGGAGATGCTAATATCTTAAAAAGCTGTTTTTAAGGATTACGATTACGAATTAATTACAGACTTATGGTTTCCTATTTTATCCGATGGTCAATAATTTGTTTCTGCCATTATTTCCTTTGATGTTCAAATTGTCCCACATCTGCTAAGGGGAGCCCATTCAAACAGAAAGCTTGTTTTGCTAACATTCTTGCAACAATACCATTTTGTGATTTTAAAATCTTTAAATTGTATCAGTATATCACATCAAAGAAAGCATACATTAGAAAAGGGCATTTTCAGACATCTCAGGATAGAGATCCAGACAGTGTTTGCAATCACACAAAACTATTATAAAACCCCCAAAGAACCACCTTGTTCCAGAGGATGCAGCACCTGCAGGAGGTGTCTGTGATAGTGAGCGCTGGAGCGATAACCTAAAGTGTTGTTTGCTCTATTCATAGGTGGTAGGTGGGGGGAACCCTTTGATTTGAAAAAAACAAAGTTTCCTTACTTGTGTCAAAAAATATTAACCCCGCAAAGAAGGAAGAGTATGGTTAGGAAAATAGAATTCTAATATTTTTGCTCAGATTCTCAGGAAGCTGAGAGATGAAGTTATCAGAAGGAGACATGGTGAGAGGAGGGTTGTGATTTGTTTGTCCTTCCTACCTTTACGCAAAATTAGACTCGAGCTATTCCAGACACATGATGTTATTTCTTAGTTTAAAGACTTCCAGAAATAGAAGATTCCGTCACCTGTCAATAATCCACTTCAATATCTGCTGATACTTAACAGCCTGAGACTCCGTGTCTCTTAACTAAGTACCATGTGATGCTTTAAGACTAAGCCCACTATTCTTGTTCTGTACTCAAAGAAAATAAAAATTCTGGTCATCATTCTCTTCAAAGTGTCTGTAAGAGAGTGGTTTTCAAATTTATAGTCACCATGTTCACGCTCCACTTCCAAGGGGAAGGAAACTAACATTTCCTGAATTTCTACTCTCAGCAGAAAGGCAATTTTGCTAACATTTATTGAGTACTTCCTAGATGCCAAGGACTATTATAGGTACTTTATACGTTTGAATTTGTTCAGTTTCCAGAACTACCCTGTCTTTAGTCTTCTAAAAAGGATCACAAAGGTTGGGTTACTTTCCCAAGTTTGCACATTTAGTGTGATAGTTAATTTTATGTGTCAACTTGACTGGGCCATGGGGTGCCCAGATATTTGATTAAACATTATTTCTAGATGTGTCTGTGACGGTGTAGCTAGATGAGATTAACATTAGAATCCATAGACTGAGTGCTATAGACTGAATGTTTGTGTGCCCCGCCCCCCAAATGCATATGTTGAATCCTAACACTCAATATGATGGTATTTGGAGGTGGGTTTTGGGAGGTGATTAGGTCATGAGTGTGGAGCTCTCATGAATGGGATTAGTACCCTTATAAAAGAGACCCAAGAGAGCTCTCTTGCTCCTTCTGGCGCATAAGGGAACTGCAAAAAGATGGCCATCTATGAACCAGGAAGTGCGCTCTCACCAGACACTGAAATCTGCCAGTGTCTCAATCTTGGACTTCCCAGCTTCCAGCACTGTTAGAAATAAACTTCTGTCATTTATAAGCTGCCCAGCCTATGGTATTTTCGTTATAGCAGCCTGAACAGACTAAGACACAGAGTAAAGAGGATTGCCTTCTCAGTGTCGGTGAATCTTATTCAATCTGTTGAAGGCCTCAGTGGAATAAAAGGCTGTGTAAGAAAGAATTCTCTCTCTGCCTGACTGTCTTTGACTAGAGACACCAATTTCCTGCCCTCGGACTTGAAGTCAGACTAGAACTTAGACCATTGTGTGAGTCTGGACTTCTAGCCTCCATAATCATGTAAGCCAATCCCTTATAATATCTGTTTATCTACCTATCTATCTGTCTATCTATCTATCTATCTATCTATCTATCTATCTAACTATCTATCTATCTATCATCTGTTTAGGCTGCTATAACAAAAATACCATAGACTGGGTAGCTTGTAAACAACAGAAATTTATTTCTAAAAGTTCTGGAAGCTGGGAAGTCTGGTCTTACTCTTATTGGTCTTGTTTCTCTGGAGGACCCTGACTGACACAGTTGGCAAGAGGCAGAGCTTGGAGCCCAGGCAGTCTTACTTCCGCATCCTTGCTCTTACCTAACACACTGAACTGTCTCTGATTTGCTAAACACTGTGTAATCTTCACAAATTAGCAAAATTGGTGAGACTTTTTTCTCCATTTTACAGATGAGGGAGCCAAGACTTAGAGATTAAGCAATCTATCTGTGACCAAATAGCTAAGCTATTAAAGTGGCAGATGTAAATTCAAAATTCAGATAAACATGGCTCCAAACCCAGAGGTATTTGATCTTCTACATTTTATTGCACTCCTTCCATGCAGTTTTTTTTTGTGGGGGAGAATGTCACCTAATACAAGGGGCCTGCTCAGAAAGGACCAGAACGATAAGTTTGGCTGGACAAGAACTGCATTTGTCAGGTATATTCCATCATGAGGACCGCAAATTAGATCTTATAAAAGGTTACAAAGGTGAGAAGACTTTCAGCTCCCTTTTTTAAAAAAAGAGAGTAGTTGCCATTTATCAAGGGACTATTATGTGCTCAGCACCATTCCTAGGTGCAATATAATATTTCATTTAGGCCCCAACACAAACCTTTGAGGTAGTTTACTTTCTTAGGCTGAGTTTCCCAGAAAAAGACCTTGTGATAAAGATTCAAAGGCAAATGATTTATTAGGGTAATATTACTAGGAGAAACCAGTAAAGGACTGAGGAAAGCTGGACGGAGCAGGGGAAGAAGCGAAGCAAGGACTCACAGAAAGTGACTTCAGCCTGATCCCACAGGCGACCTCTGGAGGGTAAGGCATGCCTCAGGGTTAATCCCAGCCTGAGGCATGGGTGCTGGGCTTTCCTTGGCCACCCATTCTCCACTCTTGGGAAGGGCTGTCCCAGGGTTTGGGGATGGGCGGATATAAACTCCCAAACACTGATGAGGCTCTGTGCTTGGGGACACGGGGCCTCAGCCTGAGGGCAGCCTGAGGAAGAAGAGTCACCTGTGTGGGTGTTGGAGATAAAACCAGCATCAAAGCTGGGAAGAATGCCCAGAAACAGTAGGGGAATCCGGGGGGATCTGGGTGGAGCCATGGTGCTATGAAGGGCAGAGTTTGTATAGAGAGCCTGCTGACACCAACACCTGTGTGCTTTTTCCACTCCCCCCTTGTGCCTCTTCTTGTTTCTCTTACTCTAGTCTGTCTTTCATTATTTCTGGCTCCATCTGCAGCCACAGACCTAAGGGATATGTTACCCTGCAGCTTGGGAACCAATGGCACCTAAGGCAGTGAGAGGATCAATAGACACAGTTCCACTTCCTAGAAGGTTCAGTAGCCTTCTAGGCTTAGGACCACAGAACTAGGGGTTTAGGAAAGTGATTTCCTATGTTTTTTGAAATTTATAATACTTTTAAAGATTTTTGTGACTTCATAAAAAACAGTGAAAAATTATGAAAATGAAACTGAGCCTCTTACAAGCTGGCCGGATCCTTGAACTTCAGGGTAGCAATGTCCTCTATGCACACTTTGAGGGACCTCCTTTTCCTGGATCTCACTGCACAGCAGCTCCTACTTGGGCTGTGTCTGCTCCCACTGGGGACAGGTCCTGGACGGAGATAAGTCACTTCCTGCTACAGGGACCAGACACCATGTAGATTTCTGACAGACAAATGCACAGGACACAGCAGACGGGATCTCTGAATTTTGGTTTTCTTTCTGAGAATCTCCTTTATTTTTCTCTGACAAGTCAGATTTAAACTTGAATCATGTAAAGCTTTGTGGTCTTGTGTAGGCTGCAACTTGACAAACAGAGACAATAGCACTAATAAAGGTGTGAAGAACAACTTTACATTTTTATAGCATTTTTCACAACCATTGTATCCTGAGGCACTTCGCAGGAAGTAGCAACAACAACTTTTCCTATAGATCCTATTGCAGTGTGAATTCTGAAACCCAATTCTGACCTTCTAAAGTTCATTTGATGGTGTGGGAGACTAAAAATGGCACTCTGACTTTTTTCTTTTTTTTTAACATTCCTTTGAATTTTTTTCTTTGGTGTTTTTATACATCTCTCCTTTAAACAAATATTTATTCAACATCCAACAATGTACTAAGCAATAGGGGATAAAATGGCAAGAGAGAGATAATTTTGAATTCCACTTTTGCCACTTATTATCTTTATGTCTAGGTTTTGTTATCTATAAAAGGGAAATTGTAAATCTCCTGTGGGGAATGAAATGAAGTGCTGCATATAAAGGCCTTAGCACAATATCTGGCAGTCAGTTAATAATTAGGTATTGAGAACTGATTGTGTGTGTGTCAGGCACTGTTCTAGGGGGTATGAAAATAACATAATGCTGCTGCCCTCAAAGAGCTTACTTCCAGTAGGAGGCAGACATAATGCAGAAACAGATAAAAAGTTTTAAATACTGATAAGTGCAATGAATAAAATAAAATGAAATGATGCTCAATTGGAGGTGGGCAGTTTTAACTAGGATGGTCAAGAAGGGCATCTCTGATGAGGTGACCTTTTGAGATGGGACCCGAAGGATGAGAAGGAGGCAGCTATGCAAAGACCTGAGGTTAAGTCCTTCCAAGTCAACAGTGCAAATATCCTGAGATAAGAATGAGTTTACATGTTTAAGACCCAGAAAGAAGGCATGTGGCTGGAGCATAGTGACTGAGAGTGAGTGTAGGAAGAGGAACTTGGAGAAGTAAGCAGAGGGCAGATAACCTATGGCCCGCTACTCTATGGGAAGGAGTTGAATTGTATTGTGTTTGTTGTGGGGAGCAATAGGATGACTTTAAGCAAGCTGGGCTAGTGATTGGATTTATATTTGAGTGGATTGAGTTACTCTCACTTCTAAATGGAGAGAAGACCCTAACAGAGCCAAGAATGGAGTAAGGGAGAACAGCTGAGCACTTGTGATGGTGGTCCAGGTGAGAGAAGATGTTGTTTACCAGAGTGGAGTTAGGGAGTAATGGTCAGATCTGGGATACCTTTCTGAGGTAGAACTTCTCAGGCTGGATGTAGGAGGAAAGTACCAAAATAAATGGAGGGTGATGGGTTTTGGCTTGAGCAAATGGATGAGTGTTGCTATCATTTTCTCTGAGGAGGAAGACTTGGATTGGGCTGATAGTTATGCTTGGGTCATGCAAAGTTTAACAAATATGTTACAGATCCAAAAAACTAAACAGCCAAGTGAGCAGTTAGCTGTGTAAGTCTTGAGTTAAGGGAGATTTCAGGACTAAATGCATACATTATGAAATCATCAGCACTTAACTGACCTTTAAAATCAGGATTAATTGAAATCCTCTAGAAAATACGTACTATTTGTTCAGCACCTACCAAATACTAGGTATTTTTCTAAGTGATATACAGGCCTTAATTCATTTATTTAATACTCATAACAACCCTAAAAGATAAGAAATGTTATAATGTCAGTTTTACTGATGGGGAATGGAGGCACCGAGAGGTTAAATAACTTGCTCAGTTACATACCTAGTCAATGAAACAGTCAGAATTTGAACCTAGGTAATCTGGCCCCAGTTTCCTGGCACTAGGGTTTTTTTTTCCTCCCCAAAGCCCCTGTGCATGGTTGTTGATCCTAGTTGTAAGTTGTTCTAGTTCTTCTATGTGAGCCACCACCACAGCATGGTAACTGACAGATGGATGGTTTGGTTCCACGACCAGGAAGTGAACCCGGGCTGCCAAAGCAGTGAGCACCAAACTTTAACCACTGGGCCATCAGGGCTGGCTCAGGATTCAGTTTTGACACAATTTAACATTTTGAGGTCAAATCAGAGAACTGAGAAGGAGTGGTCAATGAGGAGGGAGGGAGTCTAAGGATAAGTTGTGGATGCCTAAACGAGTTAATAAATAGGAGGTTAATGCATCAAATGTTGCAAGAGCACCTGTTTTGGTGCTATATATATTCAAATTGGAACAGTGCAAAGATGATCACTTACCCCTGAGCAAAGGTAATATACAAATTTGTGAAGTGCTCCATGTGTTTTGTGGGCCTATATCTCTCACTCTATAGAAATATAAAATGCACGTGGGTTAAAGATTTAAGTCTGAAGCTCAAACTTTAAATCTTTTAGAAGAAAATATAAGATAATATATTATGACCTGAGAGTAAGAAAGAATTTCTTCAATAAAAATAGCCAATACTTATTAAGTACTTAAAATGTTAAGTACAGTTACAATAAGTTAAATATTTTAACCCATTTAATCCTCACAAGAGTCCTCTAAGATTATCCCTCTTTACAGATGAGGCAAGTGAAGCATGTAAGGCTAAGTACCCAAGGTTGTGTAGTTGGTGAGACGTGGAGCAAGGCTCAACCCAGCAGCTCAACTCTAGTAACCACGCTCCTACCCAGCATGCCTCACTTACTATGGGGCATGATGCAAATACCCGTACCATAAAGCAAAATATTAATCCACTTGAGTACATTTAATTAACCTTTTTGCATCAAAAGTTATCATAGAGGAAAGAAAAAGAAAAACCACAAACTGGGATATACATCAATAACACATGTCACCAACAAACGATTTGTATCCAGAATATAGAGGGACCTCTCGAAAAGATCAATAAGACAAACACCAAGAATTTCACAGAAAAAAGGGCCAAAAGCTAAACAGGCATATTTTACAGAGAGAAAATGTAAGTCATCTACAAACTTACTAAAAGTTACTCAGTCTCCTTGATAATTATAGAAATGCCAATTATAATCATAAGTAACCATTTGATGCTCAGCAGATTGGCAAACATTAAAAAATTTGGCAATAACTTTTGGTGAACATGGAGCAATTTAAACTCTTCATGGAATGCAAGCTGGTACAATTACTTAGGAAAACAATTTGGTGTTATTTAGTAAAATTGAAGATGTGTACAATCTGGGCCCCAGGAATGTCAATACTATTTGATCTGGAAAGACTCTTATCCATGTTTATCAGAAGACATGTCTGAAATGTTTACAGCAGATTTAAAAAATAGAAAAATACTCAAACAAAAAAACAAAATCTGAAGATCGCTCAAATATTCATTGATATGGGAATAACGAAAAGAATTGTGATACATATTTATACAATGAAAGGTTTTTCATTGTCACTGTTGTCGCTATTATTGTTGCTGTTTTTTTTTTTTTTTTGCTTTTTGCTTTGTTACTTAAGATGAGAGGTATAAGTAGATGCTAGTATGCTGGTGCAAATAATTGAAGAGAATGTGCTGAATTGATGATATAGAGTAGAGAGAAAATGAGTGAAATAAAACCCTTGAGAAGGCAAGAGGAAATGAGGTCAAAAGCTCTTGTTTGCAAGTTTGTCTTGGGAGCAGAGTGGTGGGAAAAAGGTGGGTGAACCTCTGCACGTTGTGAATAAGGTAGTTCCTCTGTTTGCATGTATTTCTTCTACAATGTTTGAAGGGAAGTCATTGGCTGCAGACAGTGTGGGGAGACAGTTGGAAAATTGAGGAAGGAGGGGAAAGTGATTGCTTTCCCCTCCCAATTGGAAATGGGGATTTCCAATTCCCAGAGAATTGGAAAATGGCTAAAACAATTGTCAAGCTATTAACCCCCATAAAGAAGAGAAACACTGCTTAGAAAGAATAAATAAATTAAATGAAGTCCCTTAGCTAGGCAGTGACTAAGGTAGGCTTCCCACACAGGTCTTCTGTCTCAAGCTTAGTATATTTTCTCCTATGCTTCAGTTTCAGGGAGGCAAAAATTTCCTTCTTTCTGTTGACCCAAAAGACCCCTGGAATTTCCGGGTGAATTGGAATTGGTTCAAAGGTCTGCCTACTCCAGACACTATCAGGGAGCTAGAGTACTTGTTGTTTATGAACCTATAGCAGCACTGTATTCTTATTTGGCTTATTTTAGGAGTAAAAATACAGGTAATGAATGAGTGCTCGTACAAGTATTATTTTCATTCATTTATTTGAAACATTGAGCACCTACCATGTGCTCTAAAATAACCACATGCTCTACTGTATTCATGATCACCTCCATGTGCTTTCAATATTTATTCATTGAAAATATCGAGCATCCCCCATCATATTAAATTCTAGTGTGGGTGGCAAAAAACAAGTAAACACATCAGATGGTGATCATTTCTATGGAGATAACTTAAGCAGAGTAAGGGCGTGGAGGGAGAGTTTCGTATCTTATATTGGCCTGTTGAATGGATAAGCTTCAGAGGAGCATGGGAGGAGAAAGATTAGAGAAGGTGGCTATCCACAAATCTTTTGAAAAATTTTGCTATAAAAAGAGGGTGAAATGGAAAAGTAGTTGCAGAGGATGTGGTCAAGGGAGAGTTTGTTTCATTTTTTTTCAGTTGGGAGATTGTGATGATAAATTTTATGTGTCAACTTGAATTTTATGTGTCAACTTGACTGGGCCCAGATATTTGATTAAACAGAATTCCAGGTGTGTCTGTGAAGGCGTTTCTGGATGAGATTAACATTTGTATCTGTAGACTTGAGTAAAGGAGGTTGCTCTCCCCAAGGTGGGTGGGCCTCCTCCAATCCACTGAAAGCCTGAATGGAACAAGAAGGCTGAGTAGGGAGAATTCATTCTCTTTCCGCCTATCTTTGAGCTGTGACATCAGTCTTCCACTTTCAGACTTGGACTTGGACTGGAACTTCCACCATTGGCTCTCCTGTGACTCAAGCTTGCCGAGTGCAGGTCTTGGGACTTCTCAGCCTTCACAATCACGTGGGCCAATTCCTTATAATGAATCACTTACTATACATAAACTGGAAAGCTCTAGTAGAGGGGGAAAATGGATGATTCTGGAAAGAGACAATTGCTGGTACAATATTCTTGACTAACAGAGAGGTTGTGGTATCTAGTACGCAGACGGAGAGGATGTGGGCAGACGTTCATATAAAAACAGGAAGTAAGGAAGAACAGGGGCAGGTACAGGTATATTTATGTTTGTGGATGTGGCGGCGACCGCTGGTGGAAGTTCTTTTTGACTGCCTCCATTTTCTCAACGAAATAGAAAGGAAGTTACACAGCTGAGAGTGAGAAAGGGATGCAGGCGTTAAAAGTTTGATAATAGGGGTGTAGGTACGCAGTTGGAAAGCAAAGAATTTTAAAGGAAAAAAATATACTAGCAAATAATGCCTCAGATAAAATAAATTTCTGTACAACTCTAACGTCTAATTTTCATATCTTCATTCCAACCTCCTCATTAATGTAATATTCTATCAAGATCTTACTGTAATTGAGAAAAGTGGACTTTATTCTCTGTGTAGAGTGGGTAAAAAGCAGTAAGTATTGAAAAGGTTAATGGAGACAGTAAAAGAAAAAGCAAGGACCTTGAGTAATCCACAAAGAGATCACTCTCTCCTGAATGCTTTCCTTTCAGAGATTGGCTTTGTACACTGAAATTGGACTGTAGGACTTGATATATGTTCAAGTTTCTTTTTTTAAAAGAAGTTCAAGTATTTTGCCTTGTGCTTTCCATTTTTCTCTAAAGTGGGGAAATGGTTTAACATTTATCTATGTGCAAACATTACTCTTGTAATCCTAGGGGGTTATGGAGACCTTGGTTTATCCATCATATAACTTTCATTTGCCCATGGGTGGCTTTACCTTGTGTATACTCAATATTTCTAAGTAGCCTTGCTACTTCCAGACGGATAATAACCTGTTTTTTATTGATCTCCAACCTTGACCCGTGTACCTGTCTCCTGACAAAAGGCTGTGCCAGCATACAGTAAAGTACTCATGCTGAAGCACATAATTCTGAGTTTGACATTTTAAAACACGAAAACTTAAACTTCCACAGTGCTAAGGTATGGGGCGAATAAGGTGCTGAGTCACAACTAGGTAGAAACAAGTACAAGTGGATAAATCTAGGTGGAGAAATCAAGCCACCCACGGGGATTGCCAGAAATAGATTGGGAAGGTTTCCTTTTTTTTCCTTCCACTTCTGCCTTTCTTTCAGCTTTGTCTATAAGATTAATATTTGAAATTTGAGCATGAGAGCTGTTTGCTACAGTTTTATTGTGAGTTTTGCTCATTCAGGTGAATCTTCTAATCCAAAATAAACTCTCTGGCTTTTATTAATTTCTAGCAGCATCATTCTTAAAGCCAACCATGCTGTCTTATTGTCAAAAGACATTAGCTTAATTTGAAAAGTGCTTTGCCACGAGTAGATTTTGTTCCAATGATGTATTCATTGATTTTTTTTTTAAACTTGTTTTTTCATGGGGATGTGTGTGTATGATTAGCAATTATGGTGTTATATTTGGTGTGGTGAAGACCTCTCTCTGGGATATGAGCTGTTTCTTTGTATGTCATTGTGTCTGTTTTTGTGGTACATTTATATAAAAAAGAGACCTGTAAGTACCACCCAGGAAATCAGTGACAATAGCACCTCAGTTATTTGTTGTTGTTGATGTTTAATTTTATTTTTCATATATATTATTTACGAAAACTTTATAAATCCTGCCAAAACACATTTCAGCAGAATTGGAAATGGTATCACAAGAAAAATTGCCTGGTGTGGATCAACAGGACTTGTGGCCTGTTTTATAAATGCGCCTTTTTGTTGTTTACTTTATAAATCATGTATGTAGGAAGAAGAAAAAGAATGATTTATTAAATGTTTATGAGACACTCTAGCATGCCCTGTTTTTAAAGTGCAAGGAGCAGACAATTAGCTCAGGGATTCGTCATTCGGGTTATTGATCACAATGGGAGTCTAAATGGAGGGAAAATGTGAATTTCTCTTCAAGTCAACAGTCAGGGTAGAGATGAAATAACCCTAATTTTGCATTCCCTTTCCTTCTCAAAAGTTTATTATCACTCAGCTTGCCGCGCTGAGACCTTTAAACTTTGACGGAGAGAGATAAGAATTACTGAAGGGGGCTATATTTATCCTCTTCTAGCAGGTTCCGCCGGGAAGGCAGACATGTTTTTGTCTCTTGCTTAAGAAAAGGTGGGCGTAGCATTACAGATCTTGTTTGTGCAAGAAGAATAACTCTATCAATTTGATCGAAGGTGTCAGAAACGTTTTGGGAAACAGAAGCAGAGGTCTGAACTCGGAGAGGTTAGACATATAGTCACGGCAGCGCCTGCTTTGTTTGCGTTTTGATTTAATACACCCACTGGGTTTTTAAGTATATTACGCGAGAAGAGCGAATTGCTATTTGCAAAGCTGGCGAGAGTGTCTTTTTTCTGGACGTCTGTCCTTGTTTTACCTTCCCATTTAAATAAATAAATAAATGTAATTTTTAGATTTCTGTGCAGGAGCTGGTAGATTTCCCCCCCTGATGGAAAGTCTCAGCCATTTTCTGCGCTTCTCAGTTGGATGAAAAGGAAAGAAGGGTGGTTTTAGGTAACAGATTGTTTTAATAAAAGGTGTCCCTTACTCACAGACGGGCTCTGTTGCATACATGGCTGCCGCTGGAGGTATTTGCGTATTAACGGCAATAAATAGCTAAAATCAGGGCTCCCACTAAAGAAAGTGAATCACACCCATAATTATCCTTCTTAATTTTTTTCATTTGTTTACTTTTGTGCATTTTGATGAGACACTTTGCTTCCCAGTGGCTTAGTTTTCATATTCACATAGTGAGGTCCATAATGTGCTTTTATAACCCTGCCGAGAGGATCAATGAGGTCCGTGTACACGAAGGGGCTTAATAAATAGTATGTGATTCGAGCTTTCTGGATGAAAGGTGCTACGTGAGAACAAAGTAGAGCGGCCTCCCACAGGTAATGCCTTTGCCTGGATAACTCTGATTATAGGTTTTCTTTATCTCTTCAAAGCAGAGATTTTTCTCCTTGATTCCTTCCTGTCTGAATCCTCCTTGCAGAAGCTAAGATGCCTATTTACTCAGTACCATTTCCTTGTGAGCACGCATACAACAATCAAGGAACACACTTGCAAAAAGATTTGTTTACTTAGAGCACACATAGTCAATCACATAAATGCAAATAGGGGAAAGGAACAGTATGAAAGGAGTGTTCACATCCCTTCACACCCCAGCTGGCTCTGAGGACCTCTGCCATCTCGGGTGGAACCGAATCTTAGAATATGCAAAGTAAAGCGATTGTATCCCAAGAACATTGAATAACGTATTTGTTAGAATTATTTAAATTTGACTTCATTATGTTCCCATTTCCTGTAGAGCTCTAGATCAAAGTGATAACAAGAAATAACGTTATGCAAGACTTTAAAGTGTTTTCAAAACATTTCGCAAACATTGTTTAATTTGTTCCTCACAACAACCTTGTGAGGCAGGAAGGACCTGTGTGCTCAGAAAGGTTATGTAACTTGTCAAAAAATACCCCTCTGGTCAGTGGCAGTGTGTAATTTAGAACAAGCGTCTTCAGTGCTTTTCCACATTTCCAGGGATGGCAAGTGATTTTCATCACACATTCCAAATTGGATTAATAAATGGTAGCTGTCTACAATGCTGTACTCAGGATTTTTAGGCTATATCCAGTATCCGAGGGGAAGAGTACAGTAACTGGCTAGCAGTGTATGCTCTGTATGTGAGTGGAGACCTGGATCATGAGTGATGGGCATCTGCCAACCCGGAAATGCACTACAATGTGGATGTGGTGGACTGAAAGTCTGTGTGTGCTTCCCCCGAATTCATATGTTGAAATCTAATCCATAATGTGATTTAGAGGTGGGGCCTTTGGGAGGTAATTAGGTCATGAGGGTGGAGCCCTCATGAATGAGATCAGTGTCCTTGGAAGAAGAGTCCAGAGAACTAGCTTGCTCTTTTCACCATGTGAGGACACAGCAAGAAGATGGCCCTCTGTAAAAGGGAAGAGGTCACTCGCCAAAACCTGACTATACTGGCACTGTGACCCTGCACGCCCAGCCTCCAGAACTGTGAAATAAGTTCCTGTTGTTTATAGGCCACCCAGTCCATGTACTTTGTCATAGCAGCCTGAATTGACTGAGACCGTGGGTTTTTTTAAAAGCGTTTTTTGAATAGTGAATTTGTCTGTGTAGTACTCAAGTAAAATCGGTATCTCTGAACGGTTTGTGCCGGGGTGTGGACTGAGCCTGTTAATTAGCCATGTTATGCAAACATAGCAGCTTGATCTGCAAGAATTTAATCAAAGTATTCTCTACCCAGATTTCTGATTTTGAAATGTGGCAGATGATTATGATATAGGGATATATTTCCTTGACTTTTCTCTCAGTCTTATTTATTTATTCTTACTTATTATCACAAAAACTCCCACTCATCCTTTAGAAACTCACACAGTGCTTGGGTTAGGTGAAATGCATTTAGAAAAGCTGATGCATGAGAATGAGAATGCAATGACGGTGAGTAACAAACTTCTTTCTAAATATTCTTCGGTAAAATGAAGGCGACGGTGGGGGAGATCATTTGAAATAGAAGTAATAGGGCAGAGAATCTTCTTAGCTTCCTGATATCATATCAGGTAGGTGACAGTCTGTTCTCGGTCTTGGTAAGGATAGCATTGATTGCTGGAGTAAGTTATTTTGGGAGGGCATTAATAGTATAGTAAATAATTTAGTCCTATCAACCACAGGAAGTATCCTATCTTAAAAGACACATCAGAAGACATGTCATTTGGCTTTTGAGAAAATGATAGAAGACTCATACAGTCAAAATTGTTTTTGAAGCCGACGATCCCCGGGTGCATAACCGTACTGATATTTTCCCACCAGTTTGCAGACAATTGGCCCACTTTGGTGATGAGTCATCCAGTTCCACTTTCATTCTTGGCACTGAAAAATACAGAGATAACTCTAGGGTGAGAAAAGGTATCTCCATATTCTTCCCTTAACATTAGATTAGAACTATATGACCTGTTATTTTGTTTCTTTCACCAGAAGGTTTTGGCAATGAAATTTTTATAAAAATTGCTGTAATACATTTTTATAGTTGGGAAGGACCATTTTAAAATATGAATTGGAATTCATCGCTGTGCGACTGGCTTCCAAATTTGTATCTTCTGCCAGATACCTCCTTTGAGTTCCAGAGCATATATACTAATATAAAAGGAGGTTTGGAGTGGAGTAGGCAAGAAAGATGGACGTCATCTCTGAGGCTTACTTTTCCCTGACCCTCTTGTAACAACCCATCACCAGGTTCCATGATTTTACTTCCTAAATATCTCTAAAATCTGACCGTATCCCTCTGGCGATGTCATAACTGATTTTTATGACATTTAATGATTTCACAGCTGAATTTCCTACACTTACCCTTTCTCCTCTCCTATTCCTTTTCCAGAATGAGCTCTTTCAATGAAGCTGGTGTAGATTCTTCTCCACAACACTAGAATTATAAGAACACTTTTGTTTCTGTAAAGAAATTGAATCTCCAGTTTTGGGAGGTCCGAGCTCCAGGACCTAGCTACCTTGGGCCTTGGGAAATTCAGTCTCAGACAGTACAGTGTATTTAGATCAGAGGGACTGGAGTCATAGTATCTGAGCTCAAATACTGAATTTACAAGCTATGTGGTGTTGAGCAAACTACTTATCTCTTAAAGCCTCATACTCTTTCCTCATGTGTAAAATAGTCTTTACTTACTATAGCAATTGTCTGTAATTTACTAGTGGTTGTCAGTTTCAAATGAGGTAATCCCAGTAAAGCTTTTAGCACAGTGCTGGGCATGAGGTTGTGAAGACCATCCTCAAGGTGCCATGGGCAATCCTCACTGCCTGCCCGACTTCCATTGCCTCAGTGCTTGGCCACACCCACAGGAACTCTCGCTGTGGTTCTCCTGGTCATGATTCATATCGTCCACCTTCCACAGGCATCCTGCACTGAAAAATTGAGACCTGGGGCTCTGCTATAGTGCCAACCCCTCATCTCCCAACCTCAACCTCAACCCCATCCCTTCTCTTAGTCTAATACCGCATCATGGACCTGATGGTGGGGTGGGGAGAAGCAAAAGGGCAAGGAGGTGGAGATAAAATGACTCTGTAGCCTTTGGATAAATAATCCTGGCCTCTCTTTCTTTATGTCAGGCTGGGAAAGGAGAAACTAAGTTTTTTTCTTTTTCTTAGTAACATCTTTTGTTATCCCAAACTCAGTTATTACTATGTCATCTACCTTGGTTGAGCATCCTTTAAGGTTGAGTTCCATCCAGGCTCAGAGCCTGTGCCTATGCTGTTCCCATGATCTTCCTCTCTTTCTTTACCTGGTAAATTTCTACCAGTCCTTCATATCTCAGGTCAAACTTACTCAGAGAAGCCTTCTCTGATGCACCAGGTAAGGATAAATCCACCTGTTACATATTTTATATTTCTGTGTGTTCCTCCAACCAGTACCCATCAGTTTGTAATTTTTCTTTTTTTGGGGGGTGAGGAAGATTGGCCTTGAACTAACATCTGTTACCAAGCTTCCTCTTTTTGCTTGAGGAAGATTGTTGCTGAGCTAACATCTGTGCTAGTTTTCCTCTATTTTGTATGTGGTATGCCACCACAGCATGGCCTGATGAGTGGTGTGTAGGTCCTCACCTGGGATCTGAACGCACAAACCACAGGCTGTTGAAACGGAGCATGCAAACTTAACCTCTATGCCACTGGGCCGGCTCCTGCAATCTTTTAAATGTATATAAGGTATCTGATTCCCACCAGACTGAAAGCTCTAGGTGGTTAGGGGTCCTATCTGTAGAGTCAGAAGTTTGTGGACTCACCTGAGTGCCTGGCGTGTAGTAACAATAGATATTTGCTGACTGACTCAATAGGCAACTTTTCGTAAGCACTGAGAACTCGTATTGTCTGTAATGCCCTACTGCCTTTTAAGATTTATTTTTACTTTTAAGGTTTTTGAATCTGCAAAGGACAGCAAATGTGTAGTAATCTATTCTTAATTATGTTATAGCTGAAGAACAATTTTCGTGTTTGGATTTCCCTGTTGCCTTCATCGACCAAGCATAGGAATTAGTCATTACTGCTTTCTGTTGTCTGCATTGTTTATTGCAAACTAGTGGTATTTAGAATTAATCTTTTGATAAAACGTTGTAAGGTTACATATCACATAAACACACACACGCACAAAGATAGATAAGAACGTCCTTTATTTTTTTAGGGTGATATTAACTATGAATTTTCCAAATCTTCCTTCTCTTTTTCTTCTTTCTCTATCCCCCTTCCTTCCTCTCTCTGTGTCTCTCTCTCTCTCTGTCTCACACACACACACACACAAACACACACACACATACACATATATACAATTCCTGATCTGAACGTATAACTGGAAGAAATACTGGAAGCATCTGTTGATAGGTGACCTGGTTGGCTTCAATTAAGATATCCGCAATATTGAAACATTCTCTTTAAACTTAAAGCTCTCCATTGTGATTTAAAAATTTGCATTGTCATTTTAAGGGATTAATTTTATTTGGCAGTCCTTCCAGGATTCTGCTCTTAAAATCACTTTGGGAATTAAGAAGAGCGTTTGGTTTCCAGATCTGCTCAGCTCTGCACCTCCAGCTCCGGAGAGCTCTGGGCTTGCATCCCTCACCCTCTCCTGCCACCCCAGTTAATTCAGAGGAGGAACAAGTCCTCAGTAGACTATAAAAAAGGCCTGTTCAGAGATCTCTCCTTTTCTCTTTTTGGTGGAGAATTCCATTTGACAAATTTGGCATGAGTGTTATCAGCCAATTAATAATTAATTAAATGTAGACCAGAATAAAATTAATCTTCAGAGTCCTGACAAGTCAGTTGCACTTCTGCTAACAAGGATTCATTGTGCATGAGAATCTTATTGGAGACTGAATACATTGTGTAGTTAACCTGATTGTTTCCAGCCCACTCAACCCACTGGCATCAGTATAATCCACAGAGACAAGTCTGGGTACTACGTTGGTCTTATCTTCCATAGATGCTAAGAAGGACATAGCAATAATGATGGATTTGGTGATGTCAGAGATAACTACCATCCTCCTTAGCCTCTCAAATATTCAGAAGATTCCTTAGCTCTCTTATAGGTTGCCAAGATTTACTGTCAGGAGCATGATGTGCAGGTGCTATCTTTTAAGTATCAATTTTATGACCTTAAAGTGTAGAAGTACCAGAGAGATATTATGAAATGGCAGAAAAGGAGGAAAAATAAAATTACCAGTTCACTACTGCTCTAACACATCTGGTATCATTTTGATGTGGACTCTTCTAAATCATTTCTCACTGGTATTTTTAAATAGTTGTATTCGCAATTTTGTATACTGATTTTTCCCGATACTATTTCAGAAATACTCCCACATTACAGTTTAGAGTTTTCAAAGTATCAATATTATATTATCTTGCTAATGCACATGGCATAATTTGCCTAAACATGTCTTATTGTTGGGCATTTGGGCTGCTTGCAACTCCTCAGCATTTCAAATAACACTGTAATGAATAGTTGCGTGCGTAGATATTTTGATTTATTTTCTTAAAAGAGATTCAGAAAGCAGAATTATCACTGCTTGACTTTTGAAAGGTTGAGATTAATAACATTATTCTTCTTCTTGAATTGCCATGGAGTCTCTGAAGGAGAGAACTGTGAGCTTAGATGATAATTCTATAAGAGCTTCATTCAGTTGGATAGTTTCAAATGCCTTTCAATTGTTTTGCTCATTTTCCCTGTCTTGGAACTAGGTGAATCAACTTCATCTGTAGAAATACCAACAACAGCAGCAGCAACTCCATACTGAGTATGTATGCCAGTGTGCCAAGCCCTTCATTTACATGATGTTAGTTGATCTTCATGACAATCCCATGAAGTAGATATTATTATTACACCTACTTTGCAGATGAACAAAGGAAGGTTTAAGATGGTCAGGTAAAACTTGCCTAACATCCCACTCAAGCCCTAGTCTCGTGATGCACTTCACAGCTTCATTATATGGACTCTCTGAAATGATGGACACAATTTTTCACAATGTTCCTAAGAAGAATCAAAGCTTCATGCTCTGCACATGTTAAACGCCACTTCCACCATTTGTTGGTTAATAAATGTGATCTCATCAGGTGAGTAAGACTCTGCAGAAACAGAAGTCACTTAAGGAGGAACAGTGGATGCAATTAAGTAATGGATCATATATTTCTGCATATCTGGGTGGCTAGATTGAAAACTTCATGTTCAAAAATCCATGTCTTTGAGTTCACTGCTGCATTTCTAGTCTCAAGCATAGTGTTCAGACAGAGAGGACACTCACTGTGTGTTGAACTCAACTCCAAATGCTAGTCAATTCTTTCAAAGCAATTTAATACCCACAGAATCTGAGCCATTTACTGAGACTGACAAGTGTACCTGTAAGTTGCTCAGAGTCCTTTTATCTGTGAAATCTCTCTCCTCGTATAACGTTAAAATACCTCATTGGAGGATTGCTAAAGTCTGCCACTTAGAAAAACAAAACAAAAGAAACTAACAAAAAATTGCATCATCAGGCTTGAGCCTACACAAGTCCTTGCAATTAGAAAAAAGGCAGTTGAAAATAACTTAAAAACCTATAGAATCAGAATTAATAAATATTTAAATAGATATATAAAATACAACAATACTATGTAGCCGAATGCAATTCCACTCAACCCTTAAAATGTTATAAATTTTATTTATGATGATATGTGGCTGTGTTTTATAATGTTTAAAATGATGTGGGGTAGAACCTTCAATATTGAGTTGCCCGGGCTGCTAAAGTCATAACACTGTACACCACTCCTACATGGTTGAGTTAAAGACAGCTCATTCTTCCTACTCTCATTCCTCTGGCACTTGGTGGCAAGATTCCAGCACAGCAGGTGTAATCAATAGACTATAAGTCTTTCTTGCTGCTAGTGGTTGGGGTCAGCCGTTGGTGAGCCTAAAGGAATAATAAGGGCCTCCCCTCTTCTGGTTAGATCCTACTATAGACTAGCATAGTGTTTTCCTTTTTTCTCTTGTTTGGTCAAATAGGTGAAAGCATTTAGATTTCCTGAAATTATTTTCTGTTTAGGGATTATCTTTAAGATACTGAATCGGATACTTCATGGAGACTCTTCACCTTGTTGTGTGTTGGTCCCTACCCTTAGCTCTGGGAAAAAATTTGCCCTAGTGGTAGAAACGTTAGACTTCTGGATCCAGAGCTCATGGGTTTTGCCTTCAGTCAGTTCTGCTTTTGGATTTGGTCCTGGATGCCCTAGCTGGGCTTTGCTGCTGATCTTTGGTTGCTGTGGTTAGGTTTCCACCATGAGTGGCTAGATCCCCAGATGCTGTCTGTCTGATTGATTGAAGCTCTGCTTATTGCCTGCCATCAGAGTCACCTGATGATAAACTCTGTTCACCTGCAGGGCTATCCACCTGTTGTCTACTTCTAGACCTATCTAACGCTTAACATCTGTCTGACTGAACTTCCTTCCTTATTCAGCCAGTCTTCCTTTAGTTTGCTGTGAGGATTTTCCTAACAGCCTCTCCATCTGTCTGATCTGGCTCCAGTGGGACAGTCTAACATCTGTATCTGGTCTCCTCCAGATTGGCCATTTGTGTTACTGACAAAATCCCTGGTCCCAAAGCAAAAGAGAATGGCGTACAGTGGAAATATGTGAGAAGCAGAAGGCGAAGAGTATGTAAAGTGTAAGTAAAACCAAATGCTTTCTTTTATCTTAGGTTATTTTAAACCACACTGAAACAGAGTAGTTTTTTAAAAACAATCTTCATCTCAACTTTTTCATTTGTATTCTGTATAGAAATCTTTGGTTTCAGGCGAATGGAGTCGATGAAATGGATTCTTTCACTTTTTGGGGGGTGGTGTTTAATTATCAAAATATGGTATTGGAGGAGAATTTTACAGATTAAACATGGGAACGTTTTGTTCAAAAATATTTTATATCTTAGCTCTAACTTTAAGAAAGCTCCTTCAGGGGCCGGCCTGGTGGCATAGCAGTTGTTTGCCTGCTCCACTTTGGCAGCCCAGGGTTCGCTGGTTCAGATCCCAGGCGCAGACCTACACACCGTTTGTCAAGCTATGCTGTGGCAGATGTCCCACAGATAAAGTAGAGGAAGATGGGCATAGATGTTAGCTCAGGGCTAATCTTCCTTCAAAAAAAAGAGAAAGCTCCTTCAATGACCTTTTTCCCCTCCGTATTGCTACTCTTGACTATAATACCTCAGCCTTTCTTTCACTGTCTTGTAAGAGAAGTTGCTTGCTTCCTTGCTCACTATCTGGTTAGCCAGTTACTGTTGTTGGTTATGGCAGTTTGCTTTCTTTTCTGGAAGTGGAGACTCCTGTCTTGCCCCAGCCCAGTCATCCTATAAATATGTGTAGTGTATCTCAGTGGGAACCTGGCCATAGAGTAGGAGTGGATTTGCGTGGAATACACATGTGAATAGTGCTCCCCATGGAAGGTCAGTGACATCTTCTCTGGATGAAGGAAAGCTTTAATTATTTTTAATGGAACCACTTTCCTGGCTTGTTTCTCTTTTGTTTTTTGTCATTCACTGATGGCAGATTTATCAATTGGATGATATGTTTATGGGACTGGAATTTTTTTTGTTTCTATTTTTACTTGGTGTTTCGCTTCATCTGATAGGAGAGAACAATTTTCCTCTTGGATTTATACGTGCCACTGTCTCCATTCCGGTGTTCATATGGAGGAAGAAGGCACGACATGCAGTGTACATGTGGCGAGCTATTTGGCTACTTGTGGAACATTTTCTGTCATTAATAATGCTCAGGATACTGTTGAGAGTAGAGCCTACTTTGTGGCTCCAACCAGCTACCTTCTTTTGAACATTGGGATGGGAATGAGGCCAAATAAGCTGAAGCAGAAAAATTATGCCTTTTAATCAGAATTGCCTAAAACTATGGTTGCCCTTACCTTCTGGTGTCTGAGTGGTTAGCTGGTGTTCTATTATCCAAACATCGGTTACTCAGCCCGAAGTGCTGTGGATTTAAAGCAGAAGTCGTACCCTTCTGTAATTATGGCTACTTGATCAATGATCTTGACATTTTTACATTTTCAGTATTGTGACGGAGAAAATTCAGTTTTAAGATTTGCCCTTTAAGAAATTAGAAAATTAAAAATTAATCTGATTGAATATTGCATGTCTGCAAAAAAGAAAATTCTAGATGTCATTCCAGCCATGAAAGGAAAGTGTTCCCTTTCTAAGCCCTGACACACACAGTGAGTACCAGCTTTAATATTTTGATAACACCTTTGGATGAAAAGTTAAAAATCCTGTCAAATGTTTCCAAATAATCGCACATAACTAATGGGGTTGAAAAACAGGCAAACTCTGATGAATGGGTATTGCCAATTAAAAACATTTCCCCAAAGTGCTCTACGCTTCATGAAACTTTCATTGGCAAGTTATAGATTAGGCAGTGAATCCTAATTTTCTAATACAGTATTTGAATTATAATTTTTACATGTGGAATGGTATGTAATTTATAAGGGTCTATTTGATAAATAGTGTTCAAGCTCAGATTTTGAACAAAACAAACTATCTTCTGATTAAATGCTAATTGGGACTCATTTGTGGACTTCTGTGATCTCATTTTCCCATCCATTATTTTCATTCCCATGCCGACTCTAAAGACATGACAGTGGTTCCCCTCCATTGACAGGTGAAGCATGGAATGTTAGAGGACAGACACTGGAGTTACAAGGATATGAAATTGAGTTTTGTCTTTGATTCTTTCTAGCAACATGATTGTGGGCAATTTAACAATTCTTTCACAGAGTAAAATTGTTCTCACAGTATTGGTGTAATTTAGTGAGCAGATAATATGCTAGTTCCGTTAAGGCAAGTTACAAGCATTATCTGTTCTCAATTTTCACAACACCACTGTAAGATAGATATTGTCATCTACATATTACATATGAGGAAATCGAGTCTCAGAGAGGCTAAGTAATTCTTCCAATTTAATAATTCTTCTAATTTCATACAGTAAGTGCCAAGAGTCAGTATTCAAACCCAGACCTCGATTTCCCTTTCTGAGAAATGACATTAAGTTCTCTTGCAATGTTGTTGTGAGAATTTAATGAGCTAATGTAGTATATTTTCAGGCACTATGTGAGTGCTCTGTAAGTTTTGGAATCACATTTCGTCTTCCTCTTCTTCACTTTCTACTTCTAATCATTTTCTATTCCTGCTTTTTCTACCTCTTTTAGCCTTATATTTCTAAGTGTTACTGTCCTGATTCAGAACATTATTACTTTTCCTTCTAGTTCTTTTCCCTTGCCCTCCTTTTAGCATTTCCTCTCCTTTCCCTTACTAACATATCCTGCATATCCCAAGATATAGCTTTGGTCATATGACCACCTTCACACCCTTCTTCTCATAAGCCTTTTATGAAACCTGGACTAACTCCTCATGACTTACAAAGCAAAAGTTTTAATTTACTAGCATGACTTTTAGAGCCCTTCCTGAAGTGGCCACGGACTACCTCTCCAAGCTTCGTTATGCTTCATGGCAGCAAACTCAACTAGTCTTGCTCTCTCTGAGAAAGGCATGTGGGTCTATTTGTTGCCTCTCTACTATTGCTCACCCATGATTGCCATCTGATAGGTCTTCCCCTCCTCCCCCTCCCTACTCTCTGTTGCTTGTCACTTCACTCAAAAGTCTTATAAGGCCAGTTGAAAGACTACCTAGCCTTTCGTGACTTTAGTCAGAATCTTCCTTCTGTCTTTAATTCCTAGAACCTTGAAATTCTATTTTATTACTTGTAATGTTTTACTTGTACTAAAATTACTTGTATCCACACCTTCTTCCAGTGTTAACTTTATCCCCTTTGGAAAGAGACACCATGCCTTGTTCATCCTTTTGTGTTCTAATCAGCATCGCACGCAATACTTTACATCTAGTAGAAATCTGATAAATTGAATTTAATTAAATAGATGCTTAAAAGGGAGATACTCTGGAGTAGGGCAAAGAGCAGAAACTTTGGAAATAGGCAGAACCAACTTAAATAAGACGTCTGCCAATTAAGAGCTTCGTTAGGCCTCAGCTTTCTTACCTGTAAAGTGGGCTAATAGTGCTCAGATAATTGTTGGGAAGACTGAGGAAGCGTATATGAGTAGCACATGCCAATAGCTAGTATTCTAGTGCATGGTATGTGTCAGGCCCTGTTCTAGGCACTTTACATATATTGATTCATGTAATCCCTGTAACAGCCCTATGAAGTAGGTATTATTACGATCTTATTTTTAGAATGAACAAACTGAGGCACAGAGATATTAAGTGCCTTGCCCAAGGTCATGCAACTAGTAAGTGGAGGGCCTGGGATTAGAGTCCAGGCGGTCAGGCCATAGAAAGCAGGTGTTTAAGCTCCCCACCTTATTACTTTATCTTTGGTCTCTATAAGTTGAAGATTAGTTTTTTCTAGATTGAAATGGGGATTATTATAGTCACTGATTCAGCAAGTGCTTGCACTAGATCTCAGTGTGCCAGGTGGGACATGGTCTCTGCCCTTGAGGAGCTCTTGGTGTCATGGATGGGTGGGCAGCAGGTAAGCAGGTGACAAGTCCCGCAGGAGCAGCAGTCACAGCATGCTGTGGGAGAACAAACCTGTTTCCTGTTCACTCAGGCTTTTCTTTTAAGAGTCTTCTTACTTTTTAAGGGGAATTTCTTCTTTCTGTTTTTGATGCCAGAACAATTGAGTTAGAGAAGTCCTGAGACAAAGTTCAGGGCTCTAGGCCCTAAATAGCCTATGATTTCCAAAGCCTCGTATTTATATCTTTTTCTCTGGTACTTAGCTCTTTGACCTTTTCAAATCAGATGGGCTGCTTCATGGACTGTGGTCCGTAGATCAAATGAAACCTTAGGGAAGATGGTTTTTACACTTTCCTATTCAGACCCTAGTGAGGAAGGTTCTCTATACTTGAAACAAAATGTGGGTGGGCAAATCTGACTCCTTGGTCTTGTGTTCTAAGTTGAATATCTTCAAACAAGGTGAGAGAAATAGCCATCTAGCTATGAGACTCTGTGGGACAGAATTTAATGTCTTTAATGGTCCATATTAAAATTTTTTTTCACCACTCTATCCCTACCAACCGTCCCCAAAAGAAGAAGAAGCGAATATACACAAAAAGAAATATAGTGCAATAGCACTTAGCCAGGCTAATTTAAGGAAAAATCTGTTATATATATATGTAGAATATTTTCTGGCAACCAGCCAGCTTCCAAGTACCTGTTTGGCAAGATAGCTCATTTCCTTTTGGAATGTGATATGTACAAAAATAAACTTGGAAGGAGGAGGTGAGAGATGGGAAAGAGACGAACCAAAGAAAAGTCGTGTTTAGTACAGGTACTTCCCTCAATGCTTGTCTTACATACTTTTCCTTTTTATACCACCAGCTTGCATATTTATCGTGGCTCTAGGAACATTGATTTGCAATTTTCACACTCGGTCTTTTACATTTTTCAGTCTATAGGTGTTCTTGTCAGAGTGAGGGGAATTCCACTCATTGTTGAATAGGTTTCTGAGAACTGGCATCAGACTGAGCACTTGGTGATGTTCCAGGAGTAGAAGTTTTAAACAAGTCAGAATAACTCCAAAAACTGCCTCAGGAGGGATGAGAAAACCTTTCCCAAGCAGACAGTACCTACATTTAAATATGCTTCTTCATATCTAAAACATCAAAAAGAATAGCAGGACATCAACAAAACATTTAAAACAGTCTTTTCTTCCCTCTTAGTGTGATGGATTTTTACTTCTCTTTCCCTACCTCCAAGTTCAAGTGTTAGATGTGACGATGAGGTGAGACAAAGGGCAGGGTCATGTATCTCAATAGAACAGTGATGTCTAAACGAAAATGAATGTTAGAATTATTTTAGGTGCTTCTGAAAAAAACATTTCTAGGGCCCAACCCCAAGTACACTGATTCTGTTGGTCAGGGGTGGAATATGCAGTTTTGAAGAGCTTACCTGTGATTTTAATGATCAGCCATATTTTAAAACCATTATAATCATGAATTTGGTATTTTTAAAGTTTCGCATGATTCTACAGTGCAGCCAGGAATGAGAACTACTGTTAGAGCAGTTGGGAAATTAGATGTAGGGGTAAAGTATAGACCAGTGTAGGGTATCCGGCTGAACTAAATATGGGTATCTAAAGACTAGACAAAGAAGGTAACAGATTTGGAACCAGCAATGTATGAAGTCCTTTCCATCTTTAAAACTCTAAGTCTCTAAGTAGCACTGTGGTCAATATCTCACCAGTATTTTATTTATCACCTGTCTCCATCAATCTATCATGTACGTCTGAGTTCTGGCATAACTATATTAGTGTAAGATTGTCTAAGATGGGGAATGTGCCAGGAACTGTGCAGATGGAAGAGAAGGCTAAGGGGTGTCTGTATTGGTCTAAAATTGGATGAAGGAGAGAGGTGATGGGAAAGAAAGGATAGAACTTCCTTTTACTGAGTAGCTACTATGTGACAAGTATTTTTCTTCCTTATAAAGCACTACTTTTAATAAAAATCACAGTACTAGCTAACATTTTTACAGTGCTTTTTATGTGCCAGGCACTGTTCTGATGTACTTTTATGTATTAACTCCTTGAGTCCTTAAAAAAAACCTTGCAAAGTTGAGATCTTATGTTCCCCGTTTACAGATGAGGCAACTGAGGCCCAGATAGGTTATGCATCCCAGAACTACATAGTGGCCAAGTTTAGATTCAGCCCAGAAATGCACTTTCCCTGAGCCCCTGCTTTCAACTCCTTTCTCTCATAAATGGCCTCAAATAGAGGCTCTAGAATTTGTGTTTAGATGGATGAAAGAAAGATTGAACTGCTTTCTTAGGAATACGTGGAGTTCTGGACCGTGCTGATCACACAGCTTGTTAGTGTGCCTCTCAACCAAGTTCCATTCTTAAAGCAAAGGCATGGGCGAAGACAACATTCATTGTGCATGGACTTGCAAGAACCTTATTTACTTGTGGGGTCAGTGTTTTAGATTTATTAGTCGCCTGATTTACTTTCCTGTAGCTCTCATTCTTAGTCTACATACAAGTCTCCTTTTAGACATTTGGCTTTTCTGTTCAATTTCCCCCTTCTATGTGCCATTTTTCTAGCTATCACCTCAGGCAAAAATACAAAAAGGTCAAACCAAAGAAATAAACAAGCACCTTGTGTGACCTCCCGTCAAAACAATGTAACAGAAGAGATCCATCTTTGTTCCTTTATGGCACAGAATATATTAATTTGTAATATCTCCAATTTGGTCATCTGTCTTATACCATTGCGGGCTTGCTATGATCATCAGAGTAAGAGAGAGATCCATTTTATGTGCATTACCCAAGCATCAGCTGGCTAGATATCCTATGCTCTTTAATTTTACAAGCAAACAAGCAAACCAACCAAAGCAACAAACAAAATTCCTGCTACCACCATCACCAACTGGCCGATGTGCACATTTTGGTGGAAATCCCATCCTTCACTCCTACCCCTGAAAGTTCCTGTACAGCTTAAGTTTCTCTTCGTCACCTTTGCCCTGATTTCTCATTTTCCTCTGTATTTTTAAATCTCTGCTGTGTATCTCCTTTCCTGCAACTTTTCTTTTTATCCGTATCAAGACTATCCTTGTACTTTTGCCAAAGTAACATTAGCAAAATGTATTTCTATACTTTAAGATTCTCCTGAGCATCAGAAGTTGGTTATGTTGCCTCCCAGCACCGTAGAAGAGCTGCTGCCTTTTAGACATCCCTGTTTTTAGCGCTCCCAGGCATTACCACCACAGGTATTTCTCAATGAGCATTTTATTCTCAGTGGCTTCAACCTTCTTCTCTCTGGACAGACTGCTTGCATTCTTCTTAGATTGTGTCAGAGCTTCCCAAATTCTCATTTTCTTCTCCTATTTTTCCATGTCCTATTTGTGGATTCTTGGGAAAAACAGGCTGTGAGAGTTTATGACATGACAACCCTTCCTTCATCTACAAAGAGACAGACTCGATCTACTATTATGAATGCTCCTAGAACAGGAATGGTTCCATTTCCAAAAGATAAGTTTATGTAAGTTCCAACCGAGGAGAAACTGAAAGCATAAGTGTCCTGGGAAATGTTTATGTCTTGCTCCAGGTTATGAGAAATTACGTAGGCTTACTATTTTGAATCATTTCTTTCAGAGAATAGAAAAAACAAGTTTCTCAGTGACCTACCTGAAAAATGAAAAGCTATAATTGAAAGTTGCTCTGTACAATTATTCTGGTTATAAAACAAAGTATTGGGTCACCTTGCCACCAGGGAAGGTTATGTTCAGGCACCTAGACTGTGGAGTGACCTCTCTTTGCCCAGCTTAATTCAGAAGGCACCAGTTGTCACTATTCAGCCTTTTGTAACCAAAAGGAACAAATCTTACTAGCATATCACTAGGACAGCTGAGTGGGTAATATCTGATTATTCTTTAATATTCATTTGAGTAGAAAATTAAAGAGACATTATTGGAAAACCTTTTCGACTAGTATCTGTGTTTTGGAATTCTAAATCTCTTCCTTAGTGCCTTATAAAAGCAGCCAACTGATTATATAGGGCATTGGCAAGGAGAAATCATCTCTGATATTTGGCTAAGAATCCCTAACACTGTCCCCAAGCTTCAAACTCCACATCCAGCTTATTTTTGTCTGCAAAGTAATTCAGATCTCCCTCATTTCTTCTTTACCTTCCACTCTTTCCCTTGGGCTAATCTTTTCACATCAAAATCACCCATCAAGATGTTTTGTGAAATGAAATAAATTCTCACCATTCGGTTCATTATGTGGTTGCTTTCTATAAGTAAGTTTTACCCCTCAGTGCTACAGGGTCATGCTACGCTGCACTGCGTACGTGCAGTGGACACTGCAGTGTCCCATGGCCTGCTTTTTGTTACATAAGTTGAACACCTCCTCTTCCTTCTTCTCCTCATTCTTCTTTTGATTACTCACTTTTTAGCACTTTCCTTCCTTGTTTAAGTATACTCATCAGAAAGATCAGAAGTCCTCATTAGGATATTTTAAGAAACAGTTGCTGAACCAAATCAGAAAAAAGTGAGCACAGGAAAGGTAGCTTCACATTTGGGCTTCCAAAATGGAGTTGCAGAAGACAGGCAGGGCTGCCGGCTGCCTGCTCAGGGTTTCTTGACTAGTACACTTCGTTTTCTGAAATGCATTAAGTGACTGGATCTCATACGTTGTTGAGACAGCATGAACAATGACGAGTTTTAAATAATGAAACATTAATATTATGAATTTTGTGGAGATGCAGGAGGTTTATGGTTTTGAGAAATATTTTAATCATAGTAGATGAAAAGCATACGCTTGATATAACCATTCCTGTGAACTTTTTTCTTAGAATTTGGTTAATAGAAAGTATTCCTTCAAATGAAAGAGAGGTTTCATGATTTTATTTCTTAATTTTACCATTAAAATGATGAACAGAATGCTGTGAAGCATCTGTTATCACCTTTTATCCTCCTGGCTCTTTGATGTCCTAAAAATATTAAGCTTGTTTATAGTTATCAGAATCATAACTGCAATACATTTGTCTCCACACTGCCTTGTTAATTACACACAGAACATGCCAAAAACCCATAGTCAAAGCCATCCAACTTTCTCCTGGACTGTTGGCATTGGCCTGGTTAATTTCTTTTTTTCCTACTTAGATGTTAATATCTTTTTTTTTCACCAGCTTGTTAGTTCTAAGTGGAAAAAAAAAATACTAAGCAGAAATGTGTTAAGTAAAACATAGGGGGGGAAGATCCCATAAGGCCAATATACCAATATTAATCCTAGATCCAGTCTGTCCTAAAGAAACTCTAAATATTTTACTGAATCCCCAAAATAAAAGAACAGTAGAGGCAGAGGTAGGTTTAAAATAACAGAAGGAATTTTAAAAGACCCCAGAAGTTGGAGAAAGGAAAGTAAATTGTGGTTGGTGAGAAGAAATAACAATTCTGTGAAGTAGGGATAGATAACTTGAGCAAGTATCCATCACATACACATGATATATTTATAGAATAAGTGCACTCCATTCTGCCACTTCTCTAAAGTACTCTGGAAAATAGGGGCTTTCCAAAGTCTCAATCAATGAATTATAGTTTCCATCTTTTAAATATTCACTTAATAGTGTAAACAAAATGATGATTGCATTGGTAGTGTTAATGATAAGAATTGGTACTGGAACTCATTTAATAAATGTATCCAAATCGAAGACAGTTCAAGGCCTAGATTTAACAACAAAAAAAAATGTTTAAAGGGTTAACAAAAATCTCTTCAAAGTAATCTCTTGTCTGCTTGCAAATAAAGTTTAAAATTCCCTGTGTGCTCAAAAGTCAATTATTGCCAATTTCATGGACTCCTCAAACATGGGATTTTCATTTAGCAGAGCCAACTATATTCTACCTGCCAAAAGCCCATAAAATGGCCCCTTTCCATCTGGTAAATGTTCCACAATGAAATTAGAACTGTTGGAAAATAATGGAAATCTATGGACATATGTATACTGTGACTGAAATGTGAAAATTTGTTGATGATATCTGGTATAAATTACTTATTTAAGGGTCAGTTTAAATCTTCAAGACCAGTAAAACTTGAGTTTCTATATTACCACTGATGTAATTTCCTACCTCCAGGTAGAAGTAATTCAAACGTTTCTAGAGCAATAAGAGCCCACAGCTGCCAAACAGTGGTTCTTAAATATTTTTGATGAGTTTCACGACCCTTTAGAATACCAAATGAAAAATACAGACACTAAACACAGAAGAAAGATGCTATGCAAGAAATTAAAAACAACTTCTTGTTGTTGTGTTAGTGCTGTCAAGTCTACTCCAACTCCTAGTGACCCTGTGTACGGCACAGCAGAAACCTGCCTGGTCTTTTTGTGCCATCCTCTCACCTTCTGGTTCTCTGTCAGACAATGGTCTGCTACTGTTCCTAGGGTTTTCCTGGCCAATTTTTTCAGAAGTGGGTGGTCAGGTCTTAGTAGTCTGTCTGAGTCTAGAAGCTCTGCTGAAACCTGTCCATGATGAGTGACACTGCTGGTGTTTGAAATACTGGTGGCATAACTTTCAGCATCGCAGCAACACCAAGCTGCCACAGCATGACAACCAACAGACAGGTGGTGTGGTTCCTTGACTGAGAAAGGAACCTGGGTTGCAGCGGTGAGAGCACCGAATGTTAACCACTAGGCCACCAGGGCTGGCTAGAAGCAACTTGAGCAGTAAAAAAACCCCTCCGTATTCCAAATAGTTTTTTGAAAGAGGGGTTCTGCAGACTCTCTTAATGCATTTAGCATTATCTCAGAAGGAAGATTTTCTGAAGTCCAACATATAAACTTAATTTCCCATAGGTTTATTTACCTAACTCTATTTATATTACTGGCTTTTTCTCCTTTGAAGATTTAAATGAATTTCTCATATAAATTTCTACTACTGTCAATGGGCCACAAAGGAAACAGCTCAACTGGTGAAAAATCGTTTGCCTTTTCCAATGTACCAAGAAAAGAAAAAAGTTGATAATTAAATGCTTTATGTGCCCATGTGCACAAATGGGTGTAATTCAGAGGTGAACTGGCATATGCATAAGTTTTTAGATAAAGTAAGAACCTGAGGGGAATATGTGAATTGTTAATTTATGAAATGTAATATGTATTATTACACATATTAGTTTCAGGTCTACAACATAATGATTCGATATTTATATAAATTGCGAAGAAAATTTTTATCAAATGTTCTTAAATGAAGTAAAGATCTCCAAAGGCAGAAAGAAATTTCCAAGAGTCACAGAGGAAGAAAAATTTTGAGATAGAGGAGGAGGGGACAATGGGATGGTCCTTGGCAAAATTAAGTTGTATGGAAATGATTAGTTACTCTTCCTAAATAGGAAATAGGCATTCAGAAGCTGCTTCTGGATATGTCAATCTGGTTTACATTTATTGCTTAATTTGTTCCTAAGCTCAGTGAATCATTTCTTAAATGATTCTGCAGTATTTTATTTTCTAACCGTATTGAGGACACTGTCAACCAAATGATTTCCTCTGCTCTTCAAGGCACTGGTTTTACGTGGTGACGACAGAGAGAAAGTCCTGTCAGACTCAGGGAAACCGCAGGATTGGCTCTGTTGCCAGCTGCTTGGGACATCACACTGAGCAGCAGACCACTGACATCATTTCTCCTGATTCACAGCGCTGGGAATTCCAGCCCACTTTGAAGCTTGTGCAAAATATTCTTGTCCACCTATTTTACCCCATGTCAGCTCATTTTCAGACTTGCCCTTGGTTAGCTTTGATTGACAGAAAGGCTTTGGAAGTCATTGAAATCTTATTTTAGAAAGGATTGAAATCTTATCTCTCTGAGTTCTTCAATCTCTGTTCAGAGACCAAAGGCTCTATGTCAAAAGACTTGTAGATACCTGTACTTGCGACAGTGGCTTCTGTGGCAGATTTACAACCCTTGGGTTATTTGAGGTTTCCAAGTTAAGACCTGATGGAGAGAGGGACATGGAGAGGCAGCTGTAATATGGACAATGCAACTATAAATTTTTCCTGAAAATAAGAATATCCTCTAGATCTGTCATAGCTAATACAAAAATAGAGTAATACAAATGAAGACTTGAATTGATGAGGCGTATGTGTAAATTGATAAAGGAAGTTTGATGCATCATAATACTGAAATTTATCTAAATTCAATATTGTTAAACATTCTTAAAGATCAGATGAATTATACATGAAGTATATGGATTATTTGTCCCTGGCAAACAATGGTGACATTTCTGTCTGTCACTTAGTATGACAAGGTTAGCATGTTTTATTCAAAACTTTTAAACAGTAAAATGATTTGTATGCACTACTCTTTCTTTGGACTGTCAGGGAAAGCAGAAAGCAACACAGTTATTCTATGACATTGAGTCAGCATGTGCATAAAAAAATGACAGAACAGGATTGCTTTCGACCATAAAGCTCATAGTTTGGTTTTCTAATCATCTGGTAGAAAAACAATAAAGCCATAAAGCCAGAAATATTTCCCTTCTACCCCAGAAAGAAATATGCTGTTGTATATTGAAATATAAATGATATTTGTGATATAATGAATATAGAATATTCATGAATGGGAATAGATCCCTGGAAATGGCATGCTTTGGGTTTTAAGGGAATTTAATGACAGAATTTTTTTTTTCAATAAATAGGGTAACAGTCAGACAATGTTGATCCTTTTATTGTTAAAATACTCTGCAGGGAGGGGATGGGACAGTAATTTGAGATGTTTGGATTTTGTGCTCTCTGTGTATACAGAATGGGCATATAGAAAGAAATGAAGAGCAGAGTCGAAGGTGCTGTTCAACACCTGAGTGAGACAAAGGACTTCAGTGACTTGGCTACAGTGTCTGTCACAGCTGTCTGACACTGGACGGTATCGAGATTAAGTCCTGAGATTGAGAGTCATGGAGGAGACGCAACTCCTGAGGCAGCCCTAAGATTGTCTCTGCTGCCTCTGCCTTCTCCATCCAGGACACCAGAGGAACCTGCACTGACTGTTGCTGTGCTCTTCCTCCTGCTTTCATGAGGTTCTAAAGTAGAAAAGAGTTTGGGGGAGATTATGCTAGGTTGGAATAAGGTAGGACCTAGGGATCTTCGTGCGATATTAATACCCAGGGCCAGAGAACACCTGAAACTTCTTATTCAGCCCTTTCCATTCACAGATGGCTAAGGGACCTCAATGGGGATGGAGTAGCAGCCATTCTGCAAACAACATTCCATTGACACTTTCTGAGAATATACTCTGAACCAATGACTCTGTTGGGAATAAAATGGTGACTAAGACAAGCTCTAGCCTTTGAAGTATTTTCAATAGAGGAAGAAAGACACATTAGCAAGTAACAGTGGTGATACGGGGCTGTTGTGGCTTATTGCACAGGGAGAGTGGGTAGGGAAGAGGTGGGTATGAACAGCGAACAGCGGGGAGGGCCAGCAAACCGTACCTTACTGTTTCCTGTTCCTGCACTCCATAGCTTGGGATGTTAGGCGCAGAGAAGGATATTTGCTTCCTTGCATTCAGCAATATGTTTACCACAGCATCAAAAACACTAAAATTCCATGTATTATATGTACATTTTGTGTTTCCTCCATATCTGCTCATGACCTGGAGAATCGTGAGCTCTTTAGGGGCCGCCCTGTGGTTAGCAGTTAAGTTCGCACAGTCCGCCTCCGTGGCTGCAGGTTCAGATCCCGGGCGCGGACAGACGCACCACTCAGAAGGCCATGCTGTGGCAGGCATCCCACATGTAAAGTAGAGGAAGATGGACACAGATGTTAGCTCAGTGCTACTCTTCCTCAAAAAACAAAACAAAACAAACAAAAGTGAGCTCTTTAGAGCTCTTCTGATTGTTATAACAACTAATGGCTATAATTGATTACAACCTGTCTAAGGCAAAAGATTGAAGTATGTATTTTTTTCCCTGAAATTATTTAATAGAGACTACTTAATTAAAGAAGATTTTTTTTTCTTTTAAAGATTGGCACCTGAGCTAACAACTGTTGCCCATCTTCTTTTTTTTCTGTGCTTTTTTCTCCCCCAACCCCCCCAGTACATAGTTGTATATCTTAGTTGTGGGTGCTTCTAGTTGTGGCATGTGGGACGCCATCTCAACATGGCCTGATGAGCGGTGCCGTGTCCGCGCCCAGGATCTGAACCCTGGGCTGCCCAAGTGGAGCACAGGGACTTAACCATTCTGCCACAGGGCCCGCCTCGAAAGAAGAAACTTTACTGTAACTCCATTTTTGAGAACATACGCTTGCCTCATATTGACCTGAAACCCATCAATGTTAATATAAACCATACCAGCTAAAAGGTAGATAATTACTGGTTGCACTGATAATTATTACTGTTTTGCTTTAGTTATGCACAAAAACTATCCAATCTATTTCAATCCTTTATCTTAATCCTTCCCCATACTCCCAGCCCTTGGGACATCTAAATGGTTAGAAAGAATGAAAGAACCATATAGTTTTAAAAGAGGTTTATCTTGGGTCAGTAAGCAAATTTGTAGAGATAGTTTGGAAGGAAATTAAAATAGCCCATTGCCGAAAAGGCACTTAGAGATGCCACCAAACTTTTGGGATGCTATGCAGCCTTGTTAGGCTGTCATTTTAAGAAATGTTGTCTCCCTAGGGGAAATTGTTCCCAAAAATACTCTGACCTTTCCATTTTTTAGCGTGAAAGTGAGGTGATCTAAGAGAAGCCTTCTTCCAAGTAAATATGGTGAGCCTTTAGTTTGAAATATTCATCATGTTTCTGTTGTGAATAGTCAAACCGCTGCTAAAATTCAGTTTGCTGGTCTATTCAGCTTATTCATTTCATGCAAATCCCAATGTGCATGAAATGAACAAAAGACTTCCTTTCTATTCGTATGCATTGTTAGTTTTCTATTCCATTTTTATTCCCAAACTTGTTTTTCTCTCTTTCAGTATTAGTACTTCATTCTTTGAACAAATATTTCTAGCATCCCTAGGCATGACGAGGCTCCGAAATGAATGATACCATCCCAGCATGGTCGTCGGCATGACCCACAGGTTTCATTTTTTAGGACTTCTTAGATGTACCATTAGAGGATGCTTGGAGATTTCTTAAGGCCACATCCGTGATGAAGGGAAAGAATGATCTGCTCAATTATGTGTGTCTGCTGTGAGCATGGTTTGGGGTCTCATTGCTTTACTGACTTAGGGAGTGAGAAGAGTGTGTACTTGGGAGTGAGACTGATACGGGTTCTGATTCTTGCTCTGCTCCTTGCAAACTTTAACCTGGGGTATTACCCCTTATTCTGAGAGAGTTTCCTTAAATGTAAAAGAATATCTGCCTTATACTATTCCCAGAGAGTGTCAGCACCTAATAGGATTCCCTCAATAAGTGACCATTCTCAGTGAAAACTTTAATAATAATGGAAGATAAGCTAAGATAATTCCTGTTAATGCAGGCCAGCAAAGTGTTCCGGGATTTCTTAGAGGATTTGGTAAATTGCAGACTCTCTGCTTCTTCTTCTCTTTCCAGTTTTTCTCTTAGATGCAACAGGTTCCTGTCATGGGAGTTTTTAACTTACATAAATTCAACTACAAATACACAGTAGGGAAAGAGAGAGAAAGAGAATGAATATGAGTTTAAGGAGTTTAAATAGCATAGCTGATTATACGTGCCTTTCCACTCAAGGAGTACTTCTATCAGGGCTCATTTTTGGAGCATCTCCCCACACTGAGTTTGCTCCTATTGCTTTAAAAACATATTTTTTTAATACTACATGGCCCAAAATTCAAGCTCACTCAAATAAACATTGATTCATTCCAGTGCTGGAGGAGGAACCTGACTTTGTTAGACTGATGGAGAGATGGCATGTGCCTCTCCAATATGGTACCTTTCTTAGGCATCATCAAGAGCATTTTTGATTATGCACGACTAACTTATTTGCAGTATAACATTTAGCATCACTATACTTCTTTGCTTCTATTCTTTATAATTCCTTTCATCTTTTACTTACCTTAAATATCTAGATTTTCTTTCTCTTTTTTTCCCTACATAATTTCTGCAGATAACTTTATCTGTTTCTTGCCTGGGTTACTTAGTGGCTATTTTAGTTTTTCAAAAAATGGAATAAGGCTGATCTAGAATTCAAATTGCTGTGTGTAAGGTCTCTGATGGGTCTCGGAGCTTAAGGCACAGTTTCCTTAGGAATATCTGATAAAGTTTTTGTGTTCCTAGAATTGAACGTGACAGTTTTGCAGGTTAGACTGAGCTGAGCAGTGTTTTGTGTGTGTGTGTGTGTGTGTGAGGAAGATTGGCCCTGAGCTAACATCTGTGCCAACCTTCCTCTACTTTATATAGGGGTCGCCACCACAGAGTGCCTTGATGAGCAGTATGTAGGCCCGCACCCAGAATCTGAAGCTGAGAACCTTGGGCCGTTGAAGCAGAGAGCACGAACTTAACTAGTATGCCACTGGGCCAGCCCCTGAGCAGTGTTTTTAATGTTGTGATACTAATGCACTCTTTGCTGACTGACCTTTGCCTGTTTTTATACTGCCAACACAAAGAATCTTTAGACTGTTAGCACAGGGATCCAGGGCTCTGATTCACAATAAAATGCAAAGACCACAGAGCAGGTAAGATCCCTGTATCAGTTATTTACATCTCTGTGTGAACCAAGCGTGATAAGGGATAGAGGAAAAGGCCTAAAGGCTCTAGGCTGTTGGGAAGAAGCAGGCCTCTCTGAAAATGCTGGGATGGGTATAAAGCCAGCTTTCTACTTCACACCTCTGCCAAGTGCTGTTACTTAACACCCCCAGACGTTCTCACTCCACTGCTGTGCCCACTCTTATGTCTGTTTTCCTCTTTTGTTTTATTCTGTCATATGTGATTTTAGTTTTCAGTTACCTTTCTTTCAGGGAACTTGTTTTAGGCTCTTTATACCCATATACGTTCATGCTGAATATTCTTTATCAATAATAATGACACACCAATGATTGAGTGCATATGAAGTTTTAAGTATGAGGATAGGAACTTTATAAACATCTCCAATTTTCACAATAATATTGTAAGGAAAGTACTTTCTTTCATGTTAAAAATGGAAAAAACCCCCTAAAACAGAGAGAGTAACTTACCAAAAATTAAACAAATGGTAGAGCCAGATGAGAATCCATATGTCTGTATTGCTGTGCCCAATCCACTTCATATGCTGTCTTTGTTTGGCCACTCTATATGTTTATGAATGGGAGGAGAGAGGGAAGGGACGGGACACTTATCAACCTTCCTATGTATACATACATTTTTTAAAACTATGGCTGACCTCCAGAGTTTTTTGCAGTGCTCGAAAACCAGTGTGACCAAGTCTTTTACTCCAAACGTGACCCCGTGCCCAGAGTGACTTGAAATTTTGCAAGTTGCAATTTACACAATAGATACATTCTTCTCTGATATAGTTTCTGCAAATGAAACAGAACTCTACACCATTTTATTTTTCAAACAGAATTTCTAGGGCTGACCATTGCTTTACTTCTCACTGGCCGGTCTTTGAAAGCAGTAACACTATTTTCTTTAACATTCTTTGCTCCTTTGTATAAGGAACAACACCCAAATTTTGTCCATTGAAGCAGTTTCTCATTTCTGAAATTTTAATGCCTTATAAGATGGAAAAAAAGAGGAGAGGAAAGACCCTGTGGTGATTTAAGACGATGGTTCTGGATTGAGGCATCTTGCTGCTTAGAGGAGCACCATATTTCATAGTGTATTTGCAGAAATGCTTCATGGCACAAACTCCTATTTCATGTCCTTGAAGGCCAATGGAGTAACAGAGGTTCTGTTTCAGTGCCTATCTGATCAATAATCCCGTGGTTTTTCGGAGTTGCCATCTGTCTTGTGATACATTTTTACTGTGTTGATGTGCAGTGACTAATACCTACATATATATTTATTTTTTGTCTCTTGCAACTGTAAATTATTTTAAAAATATTTGTACAGGTTCTTAAATTTATTTATATAAAACATATTTTCCTTGATTACTTTGGAGACATACATAAATCAAGTTTACTTGAAAACATATTTGGAATTTAGTGCAGCTTCCCTTGGGCTTGGCCTTTAATTCAACAACCAATAATAGGGCACTAGCAATGTGGCAGGCAATATAGTGGGCACTGGTCATAAAGAGGAGTAAGGCATGGACCTGGCCTTTCCAGAGCTCACGGGCTTTAGGCTTGAAATAGTGGTTCAGAGCATAGATTTGTGTTACCAATCTGCCTTAGTTTGAATCTTCTCCTTACCACTTGTTAGATGTTAGGCAAATTATTTTACTTTCTATATCTTAGTGATCTCATCTGTAAAATGAGAGTAATGATAAATGTTACCTCAAGACTTTTGTGAGGATTAAATGAGCCGGGCCAGGCACATTCATCTCAAAAAGTTCTGGGCATTACTGTTGATGTTACTATTATTATTACATGAGCCACAAACAGCTAAATATTATAATACTCTACAATAAGTATAAAATAGAAATATGTTCAAGAGGAGGGACTACAAAACTCCTTCATGAGGGGCTAAGGATGCTTTCATAGCAGAGATGAGACTTGAACAGAGTCTTGAGGAAGACATAGTATTTCACTAAACCTACAAGGAAAGTCCTAACATCCTAGGCAGCAGAAGTAGCATTTGAAAAGGGAGGCAGTCTTAAAAAAGTATGCCCCACTCAGTAAACTATGGATGGGGCCATGTGTGTAACTGGGAGTAGAGTGTAAGGTAAAGGGTGAAGTCACAAAGAGCCTTGGGTGATACATAAAGTATTTAAGACTTAATCATGTTGACTTTGGAATCCATGAAAAGATTTTTTTAAAAGAAAACTAATGTGATCAGATTTATATTTTAGCAATATTACTTTAACATAAGTGTCAAAGATAGATTAGAATGCTAGCTGAAGGAAGGTAAGACTTGAGGCTAGAAGGCTTTTATAATTGGTAATATGAGGGCTTGATGAGGTCCTAGAGACTGTGGCTACGGAAATGAAAAAGAGAGAACACATTTGAGATATATTTAAGCAACTGGATTGATGGCGCTAGAGGATCATTTGGCTGGAGAGGGGAAATAGAAGAAGAGAGGGATCTAGAATCATACTCAGGTTGATGTTTGGGACAATTGGATGGATAACTGTTGGACAGTGCAATCAATAGCAATGGGGAACAGATTTGAAGGGCAGAGACAGTATGGTGGGTGAGGATGAAACACTGGGCAATCCTCACCTGCTCATGGGCTGGTGGAGAAAAAAGAACCTGAAAAGATGACATATAAGAAATGTACAAGAAGTAAGAGAGGAACCAGGTATTACAGAATCTAAGGAAGAAACAAATATCAAGAAAGAGATTTGTTAATAAAATTAGGAAGCTACTGCTGATCTTAATGAACATATTCTAAAGATATGAAGAATAAAATGAAGGGAAGGAAGCGAAGACAAGCAAAGATTATTGTCAAGTAGCTTGGCTATGAAGGGACGTAGAAAGGAAGGGCTTTTTCCTCCTTAGGGAAATAGACAAGAACTTTTGTATGCTAAGGGGAAAAAGTCACCAGAAGGAGAAGGCGATAAAAGAAATAGAGGAAATAATTAAAGAACTCCTTTGAGATGAAAATGGTTTGGAACCAGAACATAAAAGGATTAATTTTCATCAAGAAGGAGTCCTGTTCACATATATGGGAGGCAAGAATGGGGATAGATTGTGTGTGTCTGGAATAGGAATTTGAGGGGATTCATACCTGATGGTTTCTATTTGTAAAGTAGGTGAGGTCATCTTCAGAGTACTTGAAGTTTGCTCTGTTTTCCCCCCCTCATGATTATCTTGTTTAATTCCTCCCAGAAACCGAAGAGTAAAACAAATAATATGCATTTTAAAGAATCTCCAGGTCCTGTGTGTTTCTTGGTATTTCCTAGACTTAATGTGTGTCTCTTTACTATTGAAGCTTTGTCAACTGAAGTTTTAACAGTAAGATAGTTTCTGCTGTTTTAACCCTATGCCTCTTGTATCTCTTGTCACTGAGGGGGCTGCTAGATCTCTGTAAGAGCTAACCATCATGCCTTTATTTTGGTCAAGGTCACCTGTGTGCCCTCTGAGCAAATTAGCAGAAGGAAACAATGACTGTCAATATTTGATATTAGCAGTATCTCCAATCTGGATTCTTTATTTAGAGTCCTGGGAGGGTGTGTCTGGGGCCTGCCACTAAGCACTCTTCATACCTACTAGGTGCTTGCTAAAGGACCACCCAAAGAACACCACTACTTATTTAAGAATTACATTAAAAAAAACCCCAAACTGGATTATATCTGATGAGTCCACTGAGGATTAGAGATGTTAAGCATGTTTCTCAGTGTTAGGTAGGGGGCTTGTTACAATCCTGATTTTGATTACTCCAAAGTTCAACTTTTTAAACCTATGATATTAAGCTAACTCTCTTGTCCAGTCCCAAGCTTTATGCTATTTGACGCTAGTTGTCTTTTGCAGTAAAACAAAAGAATTCTACCTTTTCTTCCACAGACCATCACTACAAATAATTTACTATTACTATAATTGTCTTTGTCATCTTTAACTCCCTTAATTTTTTCCCACAGGTAATATTTTGCAAACTCTTTCGATGTCCAAGTAGTCTCTGTGCATAAGCTCTCATTCCCACTTTATGAGGGAAATGCTCATAAAGTGGTTGAGTTCTGTTTTAGCAAATTCTAGAATTTGAAACTCGACCAAGACATTTAACTTCTGAATCCCTATTTTATTCATTTGTAAATGAGAACGGCACCTTAGTCAGCAACAAGGTTTTTTCTTTTTAAACAGTTTTTTTGGTTTATAGTTTACAAACACACCATAAATTTCACCTGTTTAAAGTGCACAATTCAATGGTTTTTAGTATATTTATAATATCGTGCAAGGATCATCATAATCTAATTTTAGAACATTTTCATTACTCCAAAAAAAACCACCATTGCCATTAGCAGTCATAACTCATTGCCCCCATCTTCTCTCTCCTCACTCCTACCTCTAGGTAAACAGAAATCTGCCATCTTTCATTACAGATTTGCCTATTGTGTAAATTTCATATAACTTGCAGTCTTTTGTGACTGGTTTCTTTTACTTAACCTACTGTTTCCCAGGTTCATCCATGTTGTAACATGCATCAATACATCATTACTTTTTAGATCCAAATAACATTCCATTGTATGGATACACTACATTTTGTTTATCCATTCATCAGTTGATGGACATTTGGATTGTTTCCACTTTTTGACTATTATGAATAATTCTGCTATGAACATTTGTGTACAAGTTTTTATGTGGGCATATGTTTTCATTTCCCTTAAGTAGAATCCTAGGAGTGGAATTGCTTCATATGGAAATTCTGCATTCGTATGGTAACTCTGTTTAGCATTTTGAGAAACTGCCAAACTGTTTTCCAAAGTGGCTGTACTATTTTAAATTCCCACCAACAAGGTTTTGATGAGGACTAGGAGATTGAGTTAATAGTCAGAGGAATAAGTAAATGCTAAAGTAGTACCCATAACTACTTTTATTATCCTGTTTTGTCTTATTCCTCTCAGAGAGCAACCAGTCAAGAAATATTTAGTATGCATTTAAAATAATCTGCAGGTCATCCTTTGGGTTTCTTTAGGTACTTCCTAGACTTAATGTTTATGCCTTATGAGCTCACATTTTGCTAGTAAGGCTCTAATGAGGCCAAGAACAGATGTGAGTGTGGTATATTAGCTGTTTGGTTTTCTCCTTTCACAATTATTGCATTTTATTTAAAGGTTTATTTTATTAAGTAAAATAAAATAAGAAAACTTTTTATTGATGGTTTTAGAAGATGAGTGGCAGAGCTCATAAGAGTTACACCAGCCCTGGTGGCCTAGTGGTTAAGTTCCACATGCTGGGCTTCAGCAGCCCGACTGGATTCCCTGGTGTGGACCTACATCACTGTCTGTAAGCGGCCATGCTGTGGTGGCGGCTCACATCAAAGGAAAAGAAAGAAGACGACTGGAAGTGGATATTAGCAGAGGGAGAATCTTTCTCAGGAAAAAGGAGAAAAAGAGTGGATACCAAAATAGCTATTAGGAAGAAAACATCTTATTTGTTTCTTAAATTCTTGAGGAGAGCAAAAGAAGGCTTAAGATCTTAAGGATAAAAATAATAAACATGATAAAGGATACATTAAAAGAAACAAACAGGAATGAGGAAAAGTATATTGTGCCTTATAGGTTAAATAAATGAACATTTTTATGGGACTCATTTTTTTTAAAGCTGCTTAATGCGTTTATTCTAAAATTTTGGGGGACATTTGAATTTCCCTCTGAAAAAATAAAAGAAAAAAAATTGTTGCGTATCCCATTCCCTCCCCCACTGGCCAAATAAGTCCCTATTGTAGGGACATTTCCATTGCCTCTGAAATCTTGAAATAAATATCAAAAGAAACAATATCGAGTGTTCATGTTGACCGGTGGCACAGAGTGAGCCCCAGAAACCTGTCAAGTAGAGCATCACTGTGTCTGGACAGTCTCGCGGTACCATGAGGAAGACGAAAACTTGTCGCTGTGGTCCATCTTTGGATCCGCCGTGCGGGTCCTGCCGGGAGGGCCGCCTACAAGCTGCTCGGGAAGTTCTCCCCGGCTAGGATGCCTTTCTTCAGGCCTTTGCACCTGTACGTCTCTACCAAGACGTGGCTGCGACGGCTGGTATTCTCAAAGGGGTCTCCAGGCAGGATCTGCAGGTGGGAGGTCAGACACGCCCTGGGGAAGACCTGGCTGCCCCCAGAGACCTCAGGTGGGCAGTGAAGCCAAGGGACTCTCTGACGGGGCAGGCAGGGCTTGACATCAAACATGGGCGTGCTGGCCCCCTGGGACTCCTCCAAGATGTGGCCCCTTTTCTTGTTCAGAACACTGTAGATGCCACCAACTGCGTGTTTGGGACACTGGCTCTCCACAAGGTAGAGGGACCCCGTGAGCCCGGGCTTGTGCTCGGGGTGCTGTGTAGAGTGGGGAAGACCTGGGTGGTATCTGTGTGCAGTGTCATGATATGGATGTAGAAATCCCTGCTGCGCCTGTTCTCCTGTCTCAGCACCCCTTCTTTGGTGATCCACTGGAAGCCAGCCACCGTGCTGTCCTTGATCTCCTTGAGGTACTGCTTGCCCTGGGTGTCGTCAGTGAGGATGTTGCGGCTGGTGATGGTGGATCCAAAGCACCAAATCTTGTGGGCCTTGACCACGTTCCATAAGCACTTCTAGGCCGGGTAGCGGCCTGCTATTTGAGCTCCTGGTGGGTGGACGCCTCCCCTTTGTCGATGTCCTCAGCCGGGCCTTCTGGGAAGGGCTGCACCTTCATGTATAGCCGATTGTGCTTATTGTGGCATTTGGACAGGCAGAGCATGATGGTCTAACAGTATGAGATGACTGAGTCAGATTTCCTGGGTGCAGGCATGGTCCTCTTCCAGGTCCTTCAGGCAGATCTGCAGGTGTAGTCACTGGCCCCTGCGAAGATGTGCTTCCCAGCTCCTTGATGATACACTGCACCATGGGGTCTGACTTGGCCAGTAGCTTCAGGGCCTCCAACAGCTTGGGCAGATTGTCCAGGTTCATGGCCTCCATGGCAACCTTGACTTCTGGGCTCACGCTGAACTTCATCGCCCACATGTGAGAGTACCCGAAGTTGGTGATGGTGCCCATCTTCACCAGGAACTGGTCAAGGCCTGCTGGGCCCACGACGTTCCTGTGTGGCATGTCCTCGATGGGCTCCTTGTAATGACCCACCATAAGGATTGTTCTCTGTGTTGCTTCAGGTACAGTTCCTCCTTCTTTCCTGGCATGTAGTTGGAGGTGTGTATTGTGATCATTTTGCAGTCTATACAAATATCAAATCATTATGTTGTACCCCTGAACTCCTGTGCTAACCTTGGACAGCCATCTCTCAGGGTCATGCCAAGGATTTCATAGATGCATGGATCAGACAACAGTTGTGGTCAATCTGACCTCAAAAATAACTGGGACAATAAGTTGTGATGGTTGTCCCAGTGATGGAGGGTGATTAGTACTCTTTTACAGGTAGTACTATTTAAGATGCCAAAATTGGGGACTTCCAAGGAGTGCATGAGAACATACCTTAGAGAAGGGGCTAGTCTCCCATTTCACATGAGACTGCATCCTTTGGGGACAGGAGTCACATCGTAGTCATTTCTGTTTCTGTAGTGCTTCCATAGTGCCTGTTACCTAATATATGGTCATAGGATTAAATAATCAAAATGGGAAATTCTACCTATGCTAGAGACTTATATTTCAACTCTGTTTAGCCATATATATTTAGAGGGCAGGGAATTATTATTTATTAAGCATTTATCACTTCCATAAATATTTCTCATTTAATAGCCAAACTATGAGAAGTTTATTATTCTCTTTTTTACAGATGAATAAACTGAGATTCAAAGCACTTGCACATCCAGTGTCTAGTGCAGATGGACACTCATTAATATTCGAATTATTAAACCAAAGAACCAGGCAAGAATACAGTTACTTCAATAAGAAAAATGGTTCCACTTTAAATACTTTATCTAGGCGCTGGCCTGATGGCGCTGCTGTTAAGTGCACACATTCAGCTTCAGTTGCCCGGGGTTCGCCGGTTCATCAAACACATGAAGAGAAATTAAAATCTAGAGTAAGTGAGAACCCAGCAAATGTGCACCGAGCTGCTCTAAATTAATTAACTTGGGGGAGACAGTAAGTATTTGGGATGACAGAGATGAAAAAAAAAAGGAAAAAATCTCAGTAGAATGATCAAAATTAAGCATGAACATTTTTGTGGATAAATTATAATCTAGTGCCTGAGTTTAGAGACAACTACCTGAACAAAGATTGGGTGAAACATAGTACAGTAGGAATTCATAGTAAAAAAGCAGATCCTACAGTTCACTGAAAGGTCAATGTAAATTTACAGTGTGACGTGATTGTCACCATGCCTGTGATAGGAATATAGTGGCCTGAACGAATGAAGTAATAGTTCTATTGAGATTTATTCGTTTACTTATTTAGATCTATTGCTGCAGTAGTTAGCAATACTCAACGCCTGCTTCTCAGAGGTGCATGTCCTAGTCTCATAAGTTCCCTCTGTGATGCTCCTGAGGCATCAGTCCCAGCAAAGCTACACCTTTTCCTCAGAGGTCTGAGTCCTAACTGTAGTATCCCTCCCACAAGCTTCAAAGTTCTACTCATTCTCTCCTCTCCCTTTGTTCCCCAGCCTTAGGGTAGTGGCTGCAGTTACTCCCTCCATGATACCTTACTGTTCCCTTTGCCTTTTCAGTTTTCTAATATACCTGGGTAGCAATTCTTTTAATCAAATTGTATTGCAATCGTGTGTAGTTTCTGTCTTTTGATTGGACCCTGATGATTGTAACCAGAGATGAGTAGATTACGGAATATGGGCAATTAATAGATCTTTTCAAATACTAAAGACTTGCATGTGAAAGAATATATATTCAATATACTTCACTGTTCTGATTTCTTTATATTTCCTTCTTTGGAGATTGTCTGACTCTATACTCTACCCCCATAAATAGGCATGTTCTGGAGCACATGACCTAGTTCCATGGCCACGGCTGATTGAACCAGGGTGGGCCCTTTACCTAGGGAAGACAGATTCTAGGCTGATCAATTGCCTATGACAAGGTTTGGCATAAAGTGCTCTGCCTAAAGATAGATGAACTGAGCCAAATGGATCCTTTCTTTTATGATTTTGAACCAAGTGTCTCAGTTCAACGCTGAACCAAAAGAAGCATGTGATGCAGTTGAATCGATTAATAGGAGAGCATTAGTGGCTCATGAATTCCTGCCACGGAGTTTTTTCAGAGACACTTGACCTATGAATCACTCTCTTCTGACCTCAGCGAAAGCATTTCTATAATTAAGACTGGGTTTACTTTGTGAGATGGACACATCCTATTGTTTGAATGTTCAAGCAGAAAATGCATAACTGTCAAGTTTGTTTTAGAGGGGATTTCTTCAAGGAAAGCTTTTCAGGTTAGAACATAAGATGTGCTTATATTTCTAGGCTCTGCTCTAGACCCATCAAAAAAGAATTTCCTAAGAATGGAGTCAAATCATATACATTAAAAATAGCAGCAATAACAACCAGAACAACTCCCTGCTCCATGTTCTTCTGAAGTAGCTAGTCTGTAGATCAGTGAGATACGGGAAGAAAAGGACTATATGATTGTTCCAGCTATCTCTTGCTGAATGACAAGCTACCCCAACACTTATTTTTTCACCATTTTTATTACATATCATGACTTTGTATGTCGGGAATTCAAACAGTCTCTGCTGGGCAGTTCTTCTGTCCCATCTAGTGTGACTGGGCCACTTGGTGATATTTAACTGAGGACTAGTTTTACCTGGAGTATACAAGATGGCTTCACACATTTGCCTGGCATCTTAGTAGAGACAACTGAACCCCTCTTTCTGTCTGTGTAGTTTCAAGACTTCTCCTTGTAGTCTTTCCAACAAGGCAGTTGAACATCTTTCATGGCAGCTCAGTATCATCTGGTGGCTCAATGCTCTCACATATAAGGCAGAAACTGGTAGTCTTCTTAAATGACAGGCCTGGATCTGGCATATGCCACTTCCACTGTTCTCTATTGGTTAAAGTAGTCCAAAGCCAGCTCAGATTCAAGGAGAGGGAAAATAAACCCTCTCTCTCAATGAGAGAAGAGTTAAAGAATTTATGGCCATCTTTAATCCGTCATAAAGACTTCTTGATTTATTTAAATTATCTCTTTAAATCCTGAGGAGATGGCAGATGAGAAAGACAATTCTAATGTCTGTAAGCTGCATGCGAAGACAGGCCAGGCAAGGTATGGCTAGACAAAGAAGTCTCTGGCTTGTCCTTTATTAGAGAAAGAAGCTTATAGTGATGAAGAGCTCACAAAAGGAGGGAGATGCTTCAGAGATAATTTCACCCTAAGCTGAGTTTTATTTAAGACTGTTTCTAATCAGAGTGGCCTACCAGAATAGGATGGCAAAGAATTTGAGTCTGTAGGTTGTTTTTGGATTTAGAGTAGATAATAGTTGCTGAATTCTCACTAAAAGTATGCCAGTAAATGCTATCAATCACCAATTATAATAATAGTAACTTATAATATCATATTAATTATTCATTATATTAATTAATTTCATTTGTCATTCTTTCAAATTAGTATGAATATATTAATTCAATGGAATATATGCATTCCATCCATGGAAACAATCTTTGTCTTTTAACTGAGAAGGAAAGAGAGGAAAAACATTTAATTAGAAATTGTTTAGATTTTTTAAAAGATATCCTAAAACATAATAAATAGTCACTGCTGTAATTTTTCTTGGAAAGCCAGACTGATTTCATTTCCGCCATTGTAACTTAAGTTTTCTGAATTGCCTTTTTAAAAGTTATAGCAGCTTACTTTTTTTTTTTTTTTGAGGAAGATTAACCCTGAGCTAACTATTGCCAATCCTCCTCTTTTTGCTGAGGAAGAGTGACCCTGAGCTAACATCCATGCCCATATTCCTCTACTTTATATGTGGGACACCAACCACAGCATGGCTTTTACCAAGTGGTGCCAGGTCTGCACCCAGGATCCAAACCGGTGAACCCCGGGCCCCTGAGATGCGGAATGTGCAAGCTTAACCTCTGCGCCACCGGGCCAGCCCTGCAGCTTACTTTTTTTGAAGCGTGAAGCATGCTATGATAAACTTGTTTTCCTCCTTTATTGTTGTGAAATTCTTTCACAAATTGCATTTGTGAGCTGTGAATATGCTGTTGGTGTTATTTACACTTGAAAGCAGATTAAACATGTTTTTGTTTATATTGATTATGAAACCGAGGCATGTGGGATTACTATTTTGTTTTTTCTTTTTATTTATTTAAATTTTCCTCTTGGTAGGGGTTAGTTATGACTTTGCTCCAAGTTGCTGAGTGACTCAGAAATGAAGTTGACATAGACTATTCAATATCAAATATGTTGATTTAAATTAACAGCACCGAAGAGTGTTTCGAGGAAAATGCAATGTTATTTAATAAATTAACATGCAGGACAAACTTAGGCTGAAGTTTGGTTTAAGAAAGTTGCTCAAAATTTTGTTTTGTTGAGTTAAAGACTAGGAAACTAAATATTTTTCTATCGATACTCTCCCAAGACAATAATACTAAAATTCTAAGAGCAAAAGTTTATGTTCTAACCACTCCCCTCCACCCTCAGGTCCAGAACTCTTCAGTCATTAGACTGTGTTCCTGGCAACTATTGTGTTGGTGATTTGACAGATTGGAAAAGTAATTACCTCTTATGGAAAAGTCATCTATTTCCTCTATGGAAGATGATTAATATGTTTACCTTTTGTGCATCCTTTTAAATCCTTTGGCCATACTTTCCATTCCAACCACTGCTGCAGCAATCAGTTCTTTGCAGGCTTCCAGCATCTTCATGCAGGTGAACGGAACAGCACCTCGCCACTGCATCTCAGTGCCTCAGACCTAAACTGAGGTACGTCTAACTTCCTTGTCCCTCTCTCCTGTTCCCTGTGATCACATTCCCAATAAATTGCTCACACATAAACTCTTGCCTTAGATCTGCTTTTTTAGGGGCAACTAGAGCTAAGAGAGGCCCTATAAAACTTGTTTCTTCCATTTATTTTATTTATTTATAAATAAATTTACTGATAAAGAATTGCAATTTAATTAGGGTATGTTTCCTCAAAATTGAAACCAAGAATATCCCAATATATGAGACTGTGTTCCGCATACTGTATCATCCATCTTTATCTTGTTTCAGTCTTCTCTCTGCTGATATATCCATGACCTTTGTTCTGTTGGCCCACAGACAAGGGCTTTTGGACAAACACTGTCTGCTCGTGAAGTTAAATGCTGGAGAAAGATAGTTTGAATTTCAGATGTCTAGAAAGTTTTCATGAAAATTTTAATTAATTGTAATTTCCCCTCAAAGCAATAGAATAGCATCAAGTCTGGTAAAAATCATACCATATTTTCTCCTCTGTGCAATCCTAAAAATTATGTAGAGGGGAAATAAATTTAATTGAGCCACAGTTTAAGTTGGAGATGACCCAATTGCCAACTTTGCAAATTACCACAAATTCCTTCTCAGACCCAACCTTGAGTTTGTTGAGATTAGATCTGTGCCATGTAATTTCAGTTTTTCTCAAGTGTTAGATAGAAAGTATCATTCTAAGATTAAAAATTGTTCTGGGTGTGTAACCAGAAGAAGTATACATATAATTCACTGCAATAAAGCTTTTTAGGATCCTAGGCTAAAGTATTTAAAAACTATTCAGTCTCATGAGAATATAAAGTGGTCACCCTAGTGAAATCTGGGTACTATAGCATTTTATTTACTTATTCATTTTTGCAATATCGTATTCACGTTGGTGAATATATTTTAGAGGGCTTGAAAGGTAGTTTAAGATAATTATACATTTTCTAGTTTTATTAAAAATATTTAAAAGGGTTTTGAAGTTTAGGTGTAAAACCAGCGTTTCAGTTACCTAGAACATCATAGTTTCTTGGTTAGACTCATATTTGGCTGTTTTAGAACCTTAAAGCATTATAGAATCTAGAAAAAAAAGCACAGTTGGTAGTTTACATTTGAAAATCGATATCAAAATTACTGGGAATATGAAGTATTTTATGCACTAGGCATTGAGATCAGTCCTTTACATGTACTTGTTTCATTTAATCTTCAAAATAGTCTTATGAGATGTGTTATTATTAGTCCTTTTTTAAAGATGAAAGAAAACTGAAACTTCAAAGAATTTATTAATTTGAGTGAATTCACCCAACTATTAAGTTGCAGGACTGGAATGCCCATTTCTTTTCCAATTCCAATTCTGGTGCTCTGAATGGTTGCTTCCTTAGGGAAGACCCAAATCTGATGGCCACTCCCAGGAAAATCTAATTTTTTGGTTTGCTGACCCAGTTGACTATTGCTGGCTGTGAGGTCAGACTCACTTGAAACAAAAGCCAGGGACTCTAAGAGAAAATTCAGAGACTGAAAAGGAGTCATAAGATCCAGGGTTCAAAGAGGAAGAAATGTAGAGAGAAAAAAATGGAAGAAAAAGTAGAAAGAAGATAAGTATCTGGGCAATAGTATAAATGGTAGCAGAGAGAAAATGATAATCAAATCTGTAGGACCGAGGAAGATTCTACTGAGCAGTGGCAAATTATTATCTTATTGGCTATTAGAGTACAAATTAGTAATGGATTTTAAATCTTATACATTGCATTCTACTTAAGAAAGAGTAATATAGAATGTATTAGACATATTCCAATGCCTGTTATCATTAAAAAATAGGAAACTTTGTTATCTAGAAAGTTATCTTTCAGATATCTGGAAATTTGTATCACAGAGAAGAGGACTTTCTTCAGTGATTCTGATGTTTGGGCGTCATGATTATTTGAGGTTCTTAGCATAGAAAAGGTCAGGAAAAGTTTGATATGCATCCTACTTCAAGACATAGTATATTTCCCATTTATTTCATCTAGTTGTTAAATGAATATGACTCCCAGGGATAATTTGACTTTTTGTTTTTAAAAATTCTTTTAATAGGAAGCTTTATATTTAAGCCACAGTAAATGTTGCCTGACTACTGAAAATTTTATTATTTTCTTTTCAGGAAATGGATCAAGAGATTTCAGATGATTATTCAGTTCAAGGCACAGAATCATAATTGGTCTAGGCAAGAACATTCTATACAATTTTATCATTATTTCCTTTCATGTTTTATCACCGAGTCTATACCCCTAGACTTCCTCATATATATATCTTATCCCTCTATCTAATGTATGTGATTTTACTTTTCCATTCCATATATGTATGTATGTATTTCGTAAAATATGGGTAAGGCTGTTCCTTGTGTATATATTTAATCTCCATAATAGCGATGTACTCTAAACTTCATTCTCTCAAAAAAGTGTTCCTAAAATATTAGTTACTATATGTGGATCTAGTTCATTCCCTTTGATTGCTTCATTGCTTTCTATTTATGCATATAGTGCATATTATTTATTAATATCCTCTCATTATTTTCTTTCTCCTTGTGCATCCATGTGTTTTTCTGGTACAGAACCCAGAGTCTGGATTGCTGTGTAATAGGTTATGTGCATACTCTGTTTTACTGAGTACTAAGGTTATACTCCAAAGTGTCTGCATCCATTTGCACTCCCGCTGACAAGATTTTGCAAATACTCACCAACAAAAGATGTGTTTGATATGCTTCTTCTACCTATTTAGGGATGTAAAATGATACCATATTGTTATCTTAATTTACATTTATCATATTAGTGAGATCGAGAATTGCTTTATATAATTACTATTGGCCACCAATCACATCTTCATCAGCCGGTACTGCTCTGTTTCCTTGACTGCCTCCTGAGCATCTCCCTGAATGGTAAATATTGGTGTGTCAGAAGGCTCTATATTTGAACATCATCTCTTCTCAATCTATAATCACTCTCTTGATTTTTAAAACCATCAGTCTAGATAAGATCACCATCCATGTCCTGATGACTTACAAATTTATATCTTCAGGCAGGACTTCTCCCTTATATCCAACTGCCTTCTTAATGTGTCCTTTTGGATAGTCAATGAGTATCTTAAAATGTACTTATCTGAAAGTGAACTTTTGATCACCACACCCTCCCTCCAAAAGAGCCCTACTCCTTTGCCAGTCTTCTCCCATTTTGCTAAGCCTGTGAAAAACTCTTGAAATTTTCCTTGACTTGTAGCATTCTCCCGTACTCTACCACCTACCCATCAGTCAATTCTTTTGGTTTTATTATCAGTATTTATTCAGAATCCAAATATCTTCTTTATATTTCGATCATCATTCCTCTGCTCCAAGCCAGCATCATCTCTTGCTTAGATTATTTCAGTAGCCTCTTATTACACCCATCTACTTTGACAGACACAGTAACCTTTTAAAACATGTTTTTCATCTGGCTTAAAAGTCACCTATGTCTTTTTGTCTCGTTCACAGTTAAAACCCAAACGCTTACAATGACAAAAAAAAAAGTCCCATATGATTGTTTTAACCTCACCTACCCATCTGTACTTGCCAACTGTATTCTAGCTACGCTCTCCTATTTGATGATATTGAATATGCAAGACGTTTTGTCTCAGGGTCTTTGTAATTGCTGTTTCCTGTCTGGAATCCTGTTGCCTTGGATAGCTTCATGTTTATTTACCTCTTTTCCTCTGGGTCCAGCTCAAGTGCCACCTTGCTTTTTTAAAATTTTTTTTGCTGAGGAAGATTTGCCCTGAGCTAACACCTGTGCCAGTCTTCCTCTATTTTGTATGTGGTTGGCTGCTACAGTATGGTCGCCACCAAGTGATGTAGGTCTGTGCCTGGGAACCAAACCTGGGAGGCCAAAACAGGGCACACCAAACTTAACCACTTGGCCACAGGGCCGACCCCACCACCTTGCCTTTTAATTCCTTGTATCCTGGTTTACTTTTCTTAAAAGTACTCGTTACCACATGATATCTTATATGTTTTCTTTTATGTGTATGTTTTTCTTTGATTTGTATGCTTTTAGAATATAAGCTGCGTGAAGGCAGGGACAGTTTTGATTTGCTCCTTGCCCTAACCCCACTGTTGAAAACAGTGCCTGGCATTAAAAGAATAGTAGTAGAATAAAGAAATGATTTTGCTTTTATCTTAAGTTATATTTTGGCTGACATTAAAATTAATATCCAGCTTTCTTTTGGTTCATATTTGGCTGATAATCTTTTGGTGCAAAAGGTGTATATTTTAAACTTTTCTTTTCCCCACAGTATTTCTATGCCTTTGCCCCTTTCTAGTGTGTCACTTTTGGACAACGTGTGTGTGTGTGTGTATTTTAAAAACAGTTTTAGGTTCCCAACAAAATTTAGAGGAATGTGAAGAGATTTCTCACATACCTTGTGCCCCAGTGCATTCATAGCCTCCCCCGTTATCAACATCACTCAACAGAATGGTACATTTGTTACGGAGGATGAAGCTACATTGACCCATCATAATCACCCAAAGTCCATAGTTTACATTAGGGTTCATTCTTGATGGTGTACGTTCTGTGGGTTTGGACAAATGTATAATGACATATATCCATCATTATAGTTTCATACGGAGTATTTTCACTGCCCTAAATATCCTCTGTGCTCTACCTAACATCCCGTTCCCCATTCAACCCCTGGAAATCACTGACCTTTTTACTCTTTCCATAGTTTTACCTTTTCCAAAATGTCTTATAGCTGGAATAATACAGTATGTAGACTTTTCAGATTGGTTTCTCTTACTGAGTAATATTCATTTAAGGTTACTCTGTGTCTTTTCATGGCTTGATTTGTTTATATTTTTAAGTTCAGACTGAGAATCCTCATCTTATGTTGCATGTTTAGCCTGTTTTTATTTACTATAATTTCAATTATTCTAGGACTTGTTTCTGTAATTTTTTGATCATTTTTATTTACCATGCACTCACCTACAAGTTTCAGACTAGCTTTCTGTGCTTTCCAGTGAGTACTTGGTGGCAGTCTGGGGGTTCTACCATTACCTCTAACAAAATCCCTCCTGGCCTGAAAATTGTGTGTTACTTTCAAGACTCATAATTATATATTTTTCTCTGTCAATATCGTCCCACCCACTCCTTGGCCCTGTGTTGATATTGGAAGGAGTTTTAGGACTGTATTGCTATTCCTTATTTAGTTACAATGTAAATTCTTTATGTATTCTTATTTGCAATATAACACTTGTTTCTTTTCTATTCATTTTTCTTCTTGCAGGAATATATCTTTTAAAAAATATTTCAAAGAAGATTTATCTTATAATAAAATTTATGAGAATTTTTATGCTGAAGCTTTATTTAAATTAAAAAATGTATATATTAGTTTAGATAAGTATTAAAGTAATGGTTCAATTTTATTTTCCTTCAGTATTTGCGTATCATGGTGCTACTGAAGAGACATGTTACCATGATTTTTTTGTTCCTTTATACATGATCTGATTTTGGCATTTTCTTTGTGGATATGTGTCTAGGTGTGATTTTTGATTATCTATCCCAGTGTACTATGTGCTCAGGCTAGGCTAACTGCTATGAAAAGTAACTCCAAAGTACAGGCATTTTAAATCAATAAAGGTATGTTTTTCACACTCACCACAGACCTGTTAGCTGTTGGGCAGATAATTGCCCGATGTGGTCATTCAGTCACCAGGCTCCTTTGATCTAGAATTAGTTATTTAGCTCCACCTACAAGGGGAAGGGAAGGAACAGTAGTCTTCTTGTGTGCCCAGGAGGTCAGTGAAACAGTCTGGTACAAACAGAATTGTCTCTGCCATAGAACACTATCAATTGGAAGCCTATTATAAAGGCTTTTTTAGTTTTCGAAAGATTCTTGGTTATAATTTTATCAACTATTTTATCCCCTGCCTGCACCATTTATTTTCGCTTTTGGTTTGCCAACTCAGTGAATTTTGAGACTTCTGTTTCTTTTCTCCAACATTCTTGTCTTTTTTTCTCATTTTTTTCTTCTATTTCACTATCTTTTCCGCATGCCTTCTGGGAGAGTTCTCTGCCCTAGTCTTCCAGTTAAGTAATGTACTTTTGACCGTATTCATTCTGCTACTCCACTGGATTATTTCAAAAATCTTTCATGTCCAATATTTCCATTTTAGAAATATGCGATTGTCTTAGTGCAGGTTGCAAACATATTCCTTTTTCTGTTTAAATATATTTTACTTGTTTTCTTGTTTTAAATTTCTGTATTGTTCCTTCCCTATAGTTTATTTTCTTCCATTAGAAGTTTTTTTCTTTGTTCTCTTCTAAAATACTTTTCATGTTCCTTAAATGTCTCTTAATTTCTCTCTGAAGCCAGTCTTTATTTCCTGGAAAGAAAGGAAACAGCAGAAGACTGGGCCTGCCATCTGTTGGGTGGGTTAGAACTCCAGTGCTGGTGAGTTTGGGGCTTATGCTCACCACTCCCTTTTCCCTACCATAGAGAGCTTTCCATTTTCTCTACTCAAGCACTGCTCTTGTCCTGAGAAGGCAGCCATCCTTTATAATTCCCCAGTCCTATGGAGTGCGAGCAGGACTCTCAGGAGAGAGGGCGTCTGGCTGCTGCAGTCCTTGTTTTGGTTCGCTACACCAGCAGGACAGTGTTGCTGCCTTGTTGTTATCCTATAGCCTCTAGTCAGAGATCCAGCCTTCCTGCCCTGTGTTATTAACAGGGTCAGCAATGATTGGGGAATCAGGATTTCAGGGTAATAGGCCGAAGTGAGTTTGCTGTTATTAGAAATAGTAAAATGTTGTTGAAATTGTGAAGTAATACAGTATAATGAAAACATCTGGGATTTTGAAGGAGAGAGGAATCTGTTCATTTGCCCATTTTTTCATTCATCAAACATTCATTCATATATCTATTTATGTAACAAATACGTATCAAGGACTTGTTATAGGCCAAAAAAATGTTACCCTGCACTAGAAATTCAGTAGTAAACAAATAGGAAAAATACTGCTCTTACAGTCTGTGGGTGGAAGACACAAACAAACCTATGTATAATTTGTTGGGGGAGGATAAGTGCTGTGAAGGAAAACAAAACAGGATAGAGAAAGAGGCTAGGCAGGCAAGATTGGAGCAGAGAGCTGAATGAAGGGAGAATGTGAGCATGTTCACTGGAAGTATCTACCACTTATAAGCCACGTGATTGTGGGCAAGGTTTGTTGTGGAGATTGAGTGGGACAACGTATGTAAAGGCCCATTGCGTGGCATTCAGTAAGGACTCAAAAAATGGGAGCTTCTAATAACATACATTATTAGTAAACCCAAACTAATAATTAAAGTAGTGCTTTAGCATATCTTACTTTCCTGCTATTAAAAGTTGCCTTTAATTTGTTGAAAATGCCTGTGGTATTGGAAGCAAATACATATAGCAAATCTTCTTATTAACTTCGTTTTTATATCTGAAGGTTGTTGATCATGGTCTGACCCAGGTACAGTAAAGTTAACATTCCATTGGCAGGAAGTAGTGGATTTCAAGGGCCATTCACGGAAGAGTATGAATTAGCGAAATTTATTGTGAGGGGATAGCTAACAAACATTTGCTAAATTGTTTCTGGTTCTTGAGAAGGAAATAGGGACATCCCCACCTCTCCCCTCTTTCTCTGTCTGTCTTTCTGTCTGTCTGTCTCTCTCTCTGTCTCACACACACGCACAAACACACGTTAAGCCAACCGAAGATTTAGAATAATATGGTCATATAAACATTCTAACTACATTCTCCTGTCCTGTTCAGGATTTTCATCTACATAAATATGTGAGCAATGCTAAATGACACCTTTTCCATCTTCCTACAACTCCCTGGCCCTCATCCACATGGGAACTGAACATCTCATTGCTTTATAGTCACATTTGATCAAACATGATATTAATTATCCAGCCTAATCTCCTACCTTGAACATCAGAATCGGTCTGAATAAATTGACTGCCTTGTAAGACTGTCAGCTTTTAAGAGTTGAATATTTTTCCATCAAAGAAGAAACTAAAAGGTTTGGACCATCGTGTCTAAAGACACTTTCCAGAGAAGTGTCTACAATATTTTGAATGGCTAAAACACTGCAATAAATGTATGATTGTTCAACTTTGCTACTTTAAAGAAAACAACTCATTTAAATAAATGATCTCCAATTTTTAGTATCCCATTTTTTGTTCCAAAGATAATTTTATTTAGATTATGTATAAAATATGAAAAACAGATTTTTTCTTGTTGCAATTTGGTGGAGGCAATGGTAATGGTGAGAAACGCAGATGCCATCTATTCAGTTTTCTCTTGATTTGCTGAGGCAGCCCCCCAGGGGTCCACGGAACACCATTTGTAAACCACTAATTTAGATGTCTGAATTCTCCAACACTCATTTGCAGGTAAAAAGAAAAGATGGATGTGGTCTTCACTGACTCTTTCTACATAACATGGGCTTACCATACCCAGATTAACTTGCTACCTCCTGTTACACATTTTGTAGGAGAAAAAGACAAGAAAGTTCAGCCATTAGAATGAGGTATTCAAGTAAGATGTACAGCTTCCTAACCATTTAATAATCTGTTATCAAGTGGGTGGGAGTTAAGAAACATCCATCCTGCCTCTACACTAGATGCTGGCCTAGGCATACAATTTTGCAATGTTGAAATATTTTATCTGTGCGTAATTAGTTGTGTTATATTCCTGTCTTTATCCATTTGTTCAACAAATGCTTTTTGAAACCTGCTGTATGCCAGGACCTCAGTGAGGGGTCGAAGACAAGACAAAACAAAACAAAACAAGACAAAAAAAAAAGACAAGTTGTCTAGGCTTTTGGCTCTCAGAGAAACTACACAATTTATTCAACTTATTTTACACAGAAATGTTTACAATTATAAAGGAAAAGTACCTTTTTGCATTGAGTCATTCTTTATTTTCAAGTTGCCTAGAATTACCAGGAAAAAAATGCTGTGTTAAAATGTCTTTGAATTATTGATCCTCATTGCTTTAATGATGTAGTTTTTAACGTGTGATAGTTTCTACTTTGAGATTTTCAGGAACTTGTTGGGGGTGAGAAAATAACTGGTTTAAACAAACAAATATTCTATGTTATTTATTGATGTCCTCTATTTGTCTCTTAATACTGGCTAGTGGTCTTAAATAATAAAAGAAAATTGGTTTGAATTCAGAGAGCTTATGTGTGAGATGTGTCCTGGGACTTCTAAAGGCAAGGTTGGACATTTTGATTACTAGTTATACTAAATGAAATTCAGCCTCCCCGGTTATACACTTGAAAAGTTTTGATTGGTGAGATAAGCTATTTGGGGAAAACAGTCACATCCTTTGCATTGCTAGTAGCAGCAGTACCATGGTAAATAAGTAATTGGTATTCAATACTTTATTTACTGGCTAATGGGTTAAGCTTGAAACTATTGGCCATGAAACTCCTACTAAGAGGGTCCTATACTAAGAAGCATAGCTTGAGGGTCATTAAGTTCTGCAACTTTCACTGTTACTTCAAAAACCAGATACTATGTAAAGGCATTCTGGACAATTTGTTTCCTGAATTTTTGCCAAAGAATATGATTTTCTTCTAATTCAAACACTATCAGCTGAGTAAATGACAGTTCCCAGTTGCATTCTTAGCCTTACTTGCACCCAAGTTTTCAGGAGGGCACACAATTGCCCTTAGACTTGGTTCTAAATTTTGTTAAGGATGTGATTTGTTAGCTCGAATGACTCAGATGAAACCCCCTTTTAAAGAGATGACTCAGTGGTATTTAAAGAATTTCTGTTATGTTACCCAGAAAAAAACCCCAAAATCTTTGTTGGCAAGCATATTCGTTCTTTGAACCTTTTTATGACATTAGTTGAGAGTATTGCTGTCTGTGACCCATTCTTCTATCTGTTCTGGTGCTGTTGGTGTGTTAGTGGTGGTTATAAACGCAGTAATCATTCGTTTGCCTAGACCTTGCTAATTATTCATTGGGGATAATTTCCAAAGGGAATTGGCTGAAGTTTTCTTCTTATTGTCACCCAAAGAAATAGATTACTAAGCAAAATAACAGTCTTAATAAGATTTTTGGAGTGATTTTGATTGAGAAAGAAAATGTACTATAAAGGCACTTTAAACATTTGTTAGACTGAAAATCATTATCATCAGATAATTATCTGTACCTTTCCAGTTATTGGCTGTGTGATCTTAATTTCCTTGTCTGTAAAACAGTGATAATAATAGTATCTACTTCTTAGTGTGTCAACTCCTTCATCCATTAAATGGTGGTACTAATGGAGCTTACATCATGAATTGTGACAATGTGTTAATGTACATAAAGTACTTAAGTATTACCTGGCATATATAATTCTTCTAATGTTTTAGCTGTTTTTGAAAAATTATTATTAGCAGTATGCTCATTACTATTTGTTAGTAATATAAAACATTATTTCTGGGACTTGTTTAACCATCAGAAGAGAAATTTAGTCTAGACCTCTGCTGTGATTTAGATCAAGTTTATGCATTTAACAGTAACATAAATATTCTAAAATAGACATTTCACTAACATAGACTTTCCTGGGTTAATCAAATTTACCCCCATTTGTTCTAGTTCTTATGCTAGGAATCTGAATTGCACTCACAACTTGTGCCAAGTATTATTATCATATATTGAAACGCTGTTTGTATGCTGGAAAACACATCAAAATGAAAATTTCCGTAACTCTGTTTATTCTTGATTATTTTTATAATTTCCTAACTCCTTTTTCCTCAGTATCCTTACCCTTAACTTTGGTAGTAATAACTACCTTGAATACTCTATGGGAATGGTGTAAGATTAACTATTATGCTTGTTTTGGGCAAATGTTGCTTTAACTTAACCAGCATACATTCTTCCTCTTCTGGAATCAGCACCTGGTGTTTTCCTTTGGCCTAACACCTTTACTGTGATAAGTAGTTCCGAGCCAATTGTTGAAAAATATGCTATATCCAATTTTTTTATAGCAAATTTCAAGAAATAGATCCCTGGAATTATAAACTTCAGCAGAGATGCAAAGACCAAAACTGGTAGTGATTTTTTTCATCACCAGGAAAGCATCTAAGAGATACTGTTGTTAATTCCTGTTACCCAATCACTGGCTCTAGTTTTGTTCCTTCCCTTTATTGACCTAGTTCTTTGGCTCACTCTGTGTTTCTGTTAGCTATGCCATATTCTTCTAATAACCCCCTTTTGTTTGTTATTTTGTGCTTAAGTTAGCCAGAATTGGTTTTTGTTGCTTGCAGTTAAAATCCCTAATGGTATAGTGCCCCCAAATAGACTGAGTTGGTGAGAAAGCTGTGGTTCCGGGAATTTGTTGAATTTAGCTTTGTAAAAATCACTGAGCTGGTCATAGCTGAGTGTCTTCTGAAAATGGAAGTGTTTGGGCTCCTTGGTTTTGGAATTTCATTCTAGCTCTAATACCAGAAAATCGTTTCTGGGATAAAATAGAATGTTAAAAATGGAAGCCCTCTGAGCAAGCCGAGAGTATTTATATCCAGGAGGCACCCTACCAGGTCCATATCAATGATTAAAATACTCTCGTGTACTATCTTATTAGATCAAGACAGCACAGAGAAATATGTTTGAGGAAATAGCTTGAGACATAGGGAGAGCGTGGCTGCATCAGATGGATAACTTTTCCTTCTTGAGGGGAAAAAAGGTATCAGGAAATATTATTGGCAGTAGCAAATAAAACTTGACTGCTTCTGAGACTGTTTTTCTTTCTCTAGCCTCCAACTTAAGCTGTATAAGAGTAGTGAGGAAACTACTCATCACTTGTCAATTCAGAGCAAATGCAAAGATGAGAAAGCATCCCTAAGCTGCCTTGATATTATCCCTCAAACCTTCTAACCCATCAAATTTGTATTTTTTTACCATGCTAATCTATTTTGTTTCATTTTTTATTGTTTTAAACCATTTTATTGAGGCATTATTACCATATAAAAAGCTTTACCTATTTAATGCATAAACTTGATGAGTTTAGCGTTAAGTATAAACTCATGAAACCATCACCATCATCAAGGCTGTAAATGTATCCATCACCTCCCAAAGCTTCCTCCTGCCTCCTTTGTTACTATTAATTTTTGTTGGTAAGAAGACTACATCAGATCTACCCTCATAGCCCATTTTAAGTATACAATACAGTATTGTTAGCTATAGACACAATGCTCTATGGTAGATTTCCAGACCTTCTTTATGTTACGTAACTGAAACTTTGTGCTGTTTAACTATCACCTCTCCATTTTTCCCTCCCTTCAGTCCCTGCAACCACTGTTCTACTTTCTGCTTCTATGAGTTGGACTATTTTAGGTTCCACATATACGTGAGATCATGCAGTATTTGTCTTCCTGTGTCTGGCTTATTTCACTTAGCATAATGACCTTTAGGTCTATCCGGGTTGCTGCAAATGGCAGGATTTTCTACTTTTTAAAGTTTGAATAATATTCTGTTGTAGGTATATACCACGTTTTCTTTATCCATTCATCCAATCTGGGCATTTAGGTGGTTTCCATGTCTTGGCTACTATGAATATTGCCGCAGTGAACACATCTTTTGAGAAACTGGTTTCAGTTCCTTTGGATAAGTCCCTAGAAGTGGGATTGCTAGATCATATGTAGTGCTATTTTTAATTTTTTGAGAAACTTCCATACAGATTTCCATAATGACTCTGCCAATTTATATTCCCACTAATGTGTACCAGGGTTTCCTTTTCTCCTCCTCCTTGCCAAGATTGGTTATCATTTGTTTTTTCCTTTTTAAATAATAAACATCCTAATGTGAGTAAGAGGATATCTCATTGTGGTTTTCATTTGCGTTTCTGTGATGATTAGTGATATTGAGCACCTTTTCCTGTACCTGTTAGCCATTTGTATGTTGTCTGGGGAAAAATGTCTATTCAGGACCCTTGCTCATATTTAAATCAGGTTTATTTATTTATTTATTTGCTGTTGAGTTGTATGAGTTCTTACATATTTTGGATGTTAACTGCTTGTCAGATATATAGTATGCCATGTAAATATATCAGCGAATATATAAATATTTTCTACCACTGTATAGGTTGTCTTTCCATTTTGTTCATGAATTCTTTGCTGTGCAAAAGCTTTTTAATTTGATATAATCCCACTTGTTTGTTTTTGCTTTGTTGCCTATCTTTTGGGTTTATATATTAAAAAAAAGTCATTACCAAGACCAGTGTCAAGGAGCTTTTTCCCCTATCTTTTCTTCTAGGAGTTTTACAGTTTCAAGTCTACATTTAAGCCTTGATTTTGAGTTGGTTTTTTGTATGGTATAAGATATGGGTCCAATTTTATTCTTTTACATGTGGGTAGTCCAGTTTTCTCAGCACCATTTACTGAAGAAGATACTCACGTATGGAGGAGGTTACCAAAATCAGTGTTTCTGTGTGGTGATGAGGGCTGGAATCTCTTATTCCACCATCTTGCTGATGTCACTCCTCAAATTGTTGATAAAAGCCTGTTATCAATGCTGGGTTTGACAGTTATCAATATCTTTAATAAAATAAAAAGTTGTTAATTTTAGGGACCTAATTATTACTTATAGTTTTTAAATGAGACTCATTTATAGGTTATTAGTCTCTTCCATCATTGTTTCAGAAATAATTTGTTCCAGGGATAGAGATGGAGTGGGAAAGTGTAGCCATCTTGCAACATGAGTAGACAATATGTCCTTTCTCTAAGATGTACTTTACAAAAGATTTGTTCTAAAGGATGTTGAAAGTATCTTAAATTGGAGGTAGTTACTTATTTATTTATTTTGCCAGTGCTGTTATTGATGTACACCCAATAATCAATGACGTGTTAGGAAATGTCCAGCAAACATGGGACAGAAAACTATATGCAGAGAGCGAAAGATACAGCCATTAAGCTAGAAAATAAATGTAATGCACCAAATGTACAGAGCAAACTACTGAGTTAACACACGCTTTTGGAAATGGGAAATTAGAACTTCCATGAAGTAGAACAAAACTTCCAAAAATAGAATTAAGGGAAGTTCTACGTCAGTGAATCCTATTGAGTTCACTTGAGGCAGTATCGTAGAATTAAAGTCATAGTTTGTAGAACTCATGATATCTTGAATAATATCCAGGGCTCAGTAGGTATTCAATCATCTAAGTTGATGATGATGATTCAGCCACCTCGGTGTTTAGTCATATTGCCTGTGGTTTGGAAATGATGATACCATCTTCCTTCGTTTTCACTTTGCTGAAGCATGCTAAATGTTACTAAAACAGTATTCCTTTTATGCTGTAATTAGTCTAAAACAGATGCATGTTATATCTTATTTATGTTGTGTAACCAAAATAAGAAGAGGACCTCATTTTAAGTTAATCTTATTGATAGGTAAATCCCATAGCAAAAACATGGAGGGCAAAATTTTAACAAGGAATCAATATTTTTAAATGTGTCCTCATACTTTTTAAAATATTATTTATTGACTAAATTATGCATTGTGAGAAGATACGTTTCTAAGTGGTTGGAGACATCCTTTGGAATACTTCCCAATTTAGACTGCTATCATACTCTGCTCTGCTCTGCCCTGTCTTATCCTGTCCCACCCAACCTGACTCTACCCAACCCTGAACTGAGTCAGGGAAGAGCAGTTAATTCTGCATCTGCAGCCCATCTGGGAAGCTACCAGTCTTGATGTTTTCACAAATGGTTCTCTAAGAAGCACAGAAAATGATGAAGCATGTATGCAAGAGTAATTGTTCCACTTCTAGAAAAATGCTTAAAGGGTACCCTAACTGGCTTAATTTTAAGCGAGGCAGAGCAGACGGGCTCAGCTCTCCTGTGCAAAAAAAGAGAAAAACTCTCTTCCTCCCCTCAACAATCCCTTGGAAGGCTTCCTGATGCCCTTTCTTAATGCTGGTTTTGATCGTCAGATCAGAAAATTGGAAGAACAGTGACTAAATGTTTCATAGCCTCAAATCATTCATCATTGATCTGCTATTTCCTATAAAAAACCCGGATGATATTAGAACTATGGAAAGGCGAAAATAAAAGTACATAAAAATCCTAGTCAGAACTTTATGCTGTGCGTGACATCTTATTTAACGCAAAGATGGACATCTAAAGAAAAGAGCTCATGTCTTTGTTTTACAAACAAAATAACTACATGAACATAAAACTGTTCAAATCAACATTGTCCAAGAAATGACCTAGGGCCAGCAGTGAAAAAAATTGCAGCTTCACTTTATAAACTCAAAATTTTGTCACAGAACCATAAAGAAATGGTGCTCTTTGTGAAGATATCAAGATGCTTCCAGATCAGAAATAATCCAGAATACATTAAGTGATATTCAGTCTAACCTTTTCAATAATGCAAAGAAGGAAACAAATATATTTTAGAAAGATTTGGTAGTCAAAACTGAAATAAAAAGTATATTCTGCTTCACTTTCAGTTAACCAGATTGCCTTAGTCGGTGAGCATTTTAGTTTTTCGGTTGAAATTGAGAATTTACCTAAATGTTAGTGTAAAGGGCAATTCTGAAGCAGAAAAAATGTAAGAATTTCAGTTAGACAACTTCTTAAAATCTCAGCTCTGTCCCTTAGTTACTGAGTGATCCTGGGCAAATCGCTTCATATCCCAGAGTCTCCATTTTCTCATCTATGAAACAAAGGGTTTGCACTAGTAGCCAGTTCCAGATTTAAAAATTATTTTATTTAAGAGCACTTTCAACATCCTATTCTTTGTGTTACAAAACCTCTCTGCTTTTTAGACTGTATCCTTTTTTTTTTTTTAAAGATTTTATTATTTCCTTTTTCTCCCCAAAGCCCCCCGGTACATAGTTGTATATTCTTCGTTGTGGGTTCTTCTAGTTGTGGCATGTGGGACGCTGCCTCAGCGTGGTCTGATGAGCAGCGCCATGTCCACGCCCAGGATTCAAACCAACGAAACACTGGGCCGCCTGCAGCGGAGCGCGCGAACTTAACCACTCGGCCACGGGGCCAGCCCCTAGACTGTATCCTTTTTAAGAATAGACATTAGGGAGTTCTCAGTTTGTAGTGGATAGAACAATGCTAGTGTCGTTAATTTAAAATCGCATGACTCTGGATAGGACTTTTCATTTTCTATACTCCAAACACATTAAGATTTTGCTTTGTTACCAAAAAATTAATACTTTGTAAATAAAATGTTAAAATCACTGAAAATTTTCATGTTTCACTTAGCCAACAGAAGAAATCAGTTTTGTAGCTACAAGAATGGGTTTTCTCCAACTCTCTTCCTTGGGCAATTAAACCGTCTTACTTTCATATGTTATTTGTAAATGTAATCAATTACAAACCCTAAAATTTAAGGGGAAAAATGCTTTACGCAGGGAAATTGAAATATTATTCACATACAAACTCAATATAAGACAAAATACTACCTTTATTTAGGCTTATATAAAAGGCAATGAGGTCAGCTTAGAAAAGTTGAGTGGCAGAAATGAGATTGAGGAAAGAAAAAGCCAACTGTGTTAGCTGTGAGCAATCTGTCCAAAAGAGGAGACTGACACTGTCTGCCGCCACTTCTCAGCTCCCTCTGTCCTTGTTGGCAGAACTTGAGTTCTGCCAAGTTCTGGGTTCGTGCACCTAGGGCATGGATATGTGACCTTCGCTGGATAATGAAATTTGAGAAAAAGTCTTTTGGAGGGCTTTTGGGAAATATTTATCTCCCAGAAAAGGAGAAGAAGAGAGAGAGAGAGAGAAAATTCTCTTAAGCTCTGTTTTATCTATGTGAGATCTCTGAAATTGTGGCAGCCATCTTGCAATGTGAGTAGACAAGGCAAAGGGATGAAGGCAATAATCCAGTGGGATGGCAGAGCAGGAAAATAAAAAGCCTGGCTCACTGGGCCACTGAACCAGTTCCTGAACTACCTGCCTTTGGATTTGTGTTGAGGAAAATAATTTCACTTACCGTTTAAACTATTCCGGTTGACTACTTTGTTGCTTGCTGCAGAAAGGGGTGTAACATTTCCATCTCTAGCTACCAGCTCACCTTTGGCTTCATTTTATTTTTATCCTACACACCCCTCCAACATGCTTGCCAGTGCTTCTGTAAGGATGTTTTGGGTTGGAGGACCTGGGTGGTTGGTGTGGGGCATGTCTTTTACTTCCAAGTTTCACTCCCTGTTTTAGCCTGGAGCAGTAGTTCTGTCCACTCAGAATATGCATGTATGCAGAACACAGTTGAATATGCTATAAAAGAAACAAGAAACTATGGAAGTTTGATGGTTGCAATCACAGCAATGAAGTTATTTGCTCTTAATATTTTGTATCAGAGAAGAGGAGAGCGAATAGATGACATTCACTGTGGTGGTTAGTAACCAGTACTTTAAAGAAAGTGACTAAAAGTGATTTACTGAGGACCTCCCATTAATTCACAACATATTATCATGAATGAGTCATTTAAATTGTTGCTTCCATGTTGCACTGTTTTGCCCTTGTCTGTGTTGATTTTGTTGGTTGTCACGTTACTCACTTGTTCAGTTATTTTTGGCTCTCTTGTATTTTCTAGTAATCCTTAAAAGAGTTTAGTCAGCTAAATACTTTTGGATAATATATGCATGAATGCGTCTAAGGGTTGGAAAGAGGATTTTTATTTTTGCTAATTAATGTGAAACTTTCAGTTTTTCTCAGAAGATCGGTTAATATTTATTTTTGCATTTCAATTGATTCTTTCCCCAGAACCCATCTCCGTTTTACAGACTATACAATGGAAATATCAGACAATTCTAGCTCTTGCCTCTGGTGCTTCATTCATTCGTTTATTCATTCATTCAAAAATATATTTTGAGCATCTAATTTGTGCCAATCATAATGTTTAATGCATTATGTGCATTATAATGGTGGAGAAACTAAACTCATTTTATGCCTTCATAGAGGCTATAATCTAGTGTTATAAATTCATGTCACGATTTCAGCATGATTTGGTGTGTCTAACTGATGACAAAAGCACATTATTTTTTTTTGAGAAATAGTTACTTAGTGCCTATGGCCATGATTACTCCTTTTAATTTGGATATGGGATAGGCACTACTAAAAACCCGATTTCATATTGGTGGAAAGTAAAGTCTCTACTATGGAAGAGGAAGCATATGAAAAACCTACTTGAGTGGCCAGTCTGGTGGCAGAGTGATTAAGTTTGTGTGCTCTGCTTTGGCAGCCCAGCATTTGCAGGTTTGGATCTCAGATGTGGACCTACACACGGCTCATCAAGCCATGCTGTGGTGGCGTCCCACAAAGAAAATAGAGGAAGATTGCCACAGGTGTTAGTTCAGGGACAATCTTCCTCACAGAAAAGACAAACAAACAAAGAAGAACAAACCTTGTTAAAAAAATAAACGACAAAAATTTTCTCGCTAGAGGAGGCCTAGGTGTGCGTTCCAAGATCTCAGAAAAGAGAGCATGTTAGGCTAGATGAATGGAGATTCCTCAGCCTTTTCTTTCGAACAGTCAGCAGTATATGGCACAACTGAACACTCCATCCTTCTTGATAAACTTTCCTTGGCGTCCCCTATACCACATTCTTGAATTTTCTTCTATCTCTGGCTGCTTCTCCTTATTACTTTTGAGGATCCTCTTACTTTGTTGGCTTGTTTCTATGTTACATCCTTTAAAAACTAAAACTGGACAATATTGTTCACTCCCATGGCTTCAGTTACTCTTTGTGGGTTAATGTTTTGCAAAACTATATCTCTAGCTGGTTCTCTTTCCTGAACCTTAGTCTAGATCCACACATCCCACTGCTTATTTGATATTTGTTTTGGGTGTCTGCTGGGTCACTGAAAAGTCAATGTGTCCAAAATGTTTTCTCTGACTTATTCCTCGTCTTATGCTTTTATTTAAGCCACCACACTCACATCCAAAATATCACCCAGTACATTGTGTGCTATCTCTTTAACATTGCTCAGTTTCAGCCACTTTTCCATCATTCTACTCATTGCTTTAAGTCATACCTTCCGTCATCACTCACCTGGTTTACTTGATTAGCCTCCTAACTGGTTGTATTCCATAGCGCTAGTCTCGATTCTCTCCAACCTACTCTCAACCTGGAAGGCTGAGTGAACTTCCTGAAAGACAAACCTGATTTACTCTCTTCATGGTGACAACCTTCTTGGTGCTCCTTATTAAGATATAATCCAATTTCTTAACATGATTTCACAACTTTAAATCTGGCCCTTCTAGGTTGCATCTCTCTCCACCTTCCACAATGTACTTTGCTATGAACTATTTGGCAGTTGCCTGAATCTATCTTATTACCTTGCCTCCAAAACTTCATGTGCACTTTCACTAGAGCATTTGCTGTTTATTTATCAACTGGATAGCTGCTATATGTACTTCAAGTCTCAATTTAGATGTCAAAATTCCAGAAGTTCTTTCGCTGACCTGCCGTCATCTTGAAGGTGGCTTTATGTGTTCTTGCAATGACCCTCCAGAGCATACTCTACTTCCGTCACACTATGTTGTAGTTCCCATCCTTGTCTTTCTCCGTTACTGGAATGTATTATCCACAAGTGCAAGACTAAGCCTTCATTGTCCAATATTTTGTTCCCTGCATAAAACGTGGCACATGATCAATACTTATCCATTACTTATTTGAAAGAATGAAAATTAAATCAAATATTAAATCAAATAGAGAGATGAATATAATCATACTAGCACTGAGATGTCTCTTTTCCTATTTTTGTAATGCTCAATAATATTTAATTCAGCACAGAGAGATACTCAAAAATGTTGAATTATTGAATGTTTTAAAATCTGGAATTCAAGGATCCCATTGCTGGTTTTTTTCCCCTTAAGCAACCAATCAATCAATCGATCAATCTCATTTGTTCATGCTTATTAAGTCCATTATTTTCTGAGTGAAGTTACAGAAAGGTATAGAATAATCTCTTATGCTTATTTTTTTCCAATGAATTCCTGTAGTCAGTGTTTTCCCCAAGGGAGATTTCTTACATGGAACTGTTAACCTGGACTGCTATCTTATCCCATTAATCCGAGATGAAGTATGGCTCCCACAGAAGAGAAGGCATATGTAAGAAATGCATAAAATGGACTAGAAGCAGTAGGGAGAGAGTTGAATGAGAGAATTTAGGTGATGATGTGCGATGATATCCTTTCTTTCCTGTGGTTCCTGACCCTCCCTAACCCATTAACCAGTCCCTCTTTCAGTGGTGACTCTTTGCTCTTGCTGAAATTTAGATGTTCCCTATGGTCTAGGCCACTGGTTTGCAATGTGGTTCACAGGGTGACTGTGGCAGGGGTCAGGGATCTGTAATTTTTTAAAGTCCTCCAAATAGCTCTGATTTGCAGCTACGTTTGGCTACCATTGGCCAAATAATCTTCCTCGCATACTGCACACTAAGTTTCTGGGCATCAACAGAGAAATTCCTGGGAATCTGCAGCACAGGTCACTTAGCTTATACAATTTATGAATTATTATAAGTTTATGCCTCTATCAATATACAGAAGAGAGAATTATAGATTTATCAATTTATATAGAAAGTTCAACTAAATAAAACAAACAGGCATTCTTTAGGATTTGTAATCTTTTTATTTGTATGGTGGTGTGTATATCTACCTGTTTCATTTTCTTTTACACAATAACTGCTTTGACATCAGGGGTGATATCTTGTTCCTTTGTTTCCTCGTATCTAGCAGAATGTGTGGCACATAGAAGGTTCCCCACTAAAATTGTTGTAAAATGAATGTATTGATAATTTTTTCTTCATGGTCTTGTCTTGCTTTACACGAAGACTTTAACCTATGTTATGCTATTTGAACCTTCAAGCAAACCTGGCAAGTATATAGTAAGGGTTTTTCTGAATTAATTGCTCACTTTTCTGAGCTTCCACAATGTTGAAGTTATTTAAGTGATGGTCATATCCCCCACTATATTTTAAAGTTTCAAGGGCAGAAGTACGTCTTTGTACCCCAAAGCACAATGGTTTCTTGATAGGAGATACTCTCTTGAATTGATTCATAATTTATTAAAAAAAGAAAAAAGGCAAAAGTGTTTTTGGTGCCAATCCATAAATTGGGTAGTAATTGCTTGTCTCCTGTGGACCTGCCTTTAGAACAGTTCTTTGTGCCCATTATATGCCCTTCTCTCATATTCATGACTGGACAGCATTAGTCCTTGGATGGATCACTGAATGCTATAATCATAAATTGGCAATGTATTTTGCACTCAGTTCTTCATTATGCTTTCATATTGGAAGGAGAGTTTCTTTTACATCTGAGTGAATTATAGCCAGTAGCTCTCTTTTTGCCAAGACCAACCAACACTCAATTACCCAAGAACTGATTCTAGAGTTTTCAGGTTATACAGGCCATTACCTCTTCCCTTCTTACTTCTTGATGTCTACCTTTGCACCATTTCACTGCTTATTACAGTGACTGGAGGAAAAAAAGTACGTTGAGAAGGCAACGAAGGTGAAACTCAGGTTGGTCATTTTGTACTTGATAGTAGCCCTGATGAAAGGTTTCAGGGGAAATGTGATTAGTGAAAACTAGTGGGATACAGTCTGGACTATGCTCTCTCTATGTGAGTTTTACTATTTGTGGTTCCTTCTATCATCAATTATCTTGGAATATTTAGAGTTTGCTCACAGAGAAAGTCATTCAAATAAACAAAATCTGTCTCCTATTTTTCTCTCATAAAAATAATTTTAAAACATATAGATGTGCTTTCATTAATGTCAAGTGCAGCAGAGTTCATGCTATTTGGTAAGTTAAAAAATAATGTGTTTGTGGTAGGACCACCCTAGTTGGGGGACGGAGAGGCATAGTGAACTAAACACAGTTGCCATTCTTGGAATTTTTATCCAAAGATCTGTCTTTTCTTCAAGGAACTTTGTTTGATCTTATGGAAGTCCCTATACTAACTTCACATTCTGTCCTGTTGCGAATTACATGGATGAAATATGTTGTGAAATTTGATTTTGTATACACATAAAGAGTATGCTTAAATAATATAAAGCATCCGTGTACCTTTGTTTTTGTGTCCTGATTGGGGGAGGGACTTCCTTATCTCTTTCTCATATTCTAATGTAAATGATCAGCAAAGTAGTAACTTTCTACATTCAGTGAAGATGGAAGTTGAACATTGATCTAAGGTGTAATTTATGATTCATGGGATAATTTAAGAATAATAGTACAGAAAGCAGTGCCTACATTTTTTTTCTGCATAAATCCATGAGAAATAATAACATGGGGCACGTTTTTCTTCTTTGTGTTTAGATCTGAATCTCAAAGTTGGCCACTATGTTGTGAAGAAGATTTTCTTTGACTTATCTTTTTCCTGGTTAAGTTCCTTTTTTTTTCATAATTATACAATATGCCTTTACATTCTTATTGAAAAAGTTAAGGAAATGATTAGAGAATGCTCTAGAAGGCCATCCAACTTGTTTCTTTAGAAGGACCACTGGAATTTTACAAGGCCCATACTTCTCTTTAGAAGTGTTGTATGTATATTTTTGTTGTCCCAGATATATAGACTTGAGACCAGAAAGTTCTCAAACTGTTTTTCAACAATATTCTGGTAATATACTGCTTAAGTAAAAAGTGGTTTTGTTCCTCTTATCTTTTCCTTTCAAATATATCAAAACAAGGTCCTCAAAAGCCCAGGTTCCTTTTTTATTTTTCTATTTTTAACTATATTGTAATTTCCTGTTTGCAATGCTTGTTTTCTTTAAAAATGTATTGCATTGCTATTCCTCTTAAAAAAAAAATGTATGCTGGTGTTTCAGTTAGTTTGAGATAATCTGGGTTTAGTCAGCCTAGTTATAAAATAATCTTCAGAAGGGCTAGAATTTATATAAATGGGTGAGTCATAAACCAAGTGTAAGCTTAAATAGAAAACAAAACTCTTCATTTTCTTTTCATAAGTACTAAGTACTTAGGGGGTACTTGGTGATCTCCTTCAACTCTTTCCTCCTTCCGTGACTGGGACAATGATATTGTACATATTCAACTCCTCCCTGTAATCTGGTTCCACTCCCCTTTCTCCTACCCTGTTCCTGTCCAACAAACTTTCCTTCACTACGTAATTCATATGGGATTCCTCCCCTTAACACCCGTAGAGCAATTCAGGCTCTGTTTGATATACTCTTGACTACTTCAACATTAACTTCTTCAGACCTGCATTTCCTCTTAAATGCTTAGAGCAGCATTCCGAAAAGTGTGCCATAGAGCAGTTGTTTTATGATGCACTCTGGTAAGAAAAAGCTCAAGGCTAAGAGAGTTTGCCAAGTGCTACATACTTTATGTGTTTCTTTGACATTTATCACAAAGATTAGCATGTTCTAAGATCTGAGATATCCTCCGACAAACCTATTAACTTTGTAAACCTTTGTTTAATGTTTTTCCAGTCTTTTTCTCTTTTTTCAAAGCATTTGATAAAATCTTCGTAGTCTCTGGAATCTACTAGTTTTGAATTCTGTGAAGAAAAATTCTTAATCATCAAATTGATCATTTCACATATATATTTTAAAAGATCATGTTTTTCCCTTTCTGTTGACATAAAAAAATATATCCTTACAACTTGGTTATGTCTTTTACTAAATAGTTAAAAATTCAGCAACCTCACTCTTCTCCCACCGTTCCTGTTTGGGGAGGCAGACAAGCTGGATCACACACAGACTGGTAGTTCTTAGTAAAGAGTGTGGCAATTATTTTGAGAGCAGTCAAAAATCCATTAAAGAATGTCATTTATCAACAAGAGCATGATGCAATCATAAAACAGAGAAACTACCAAACAAATTTATTAGGCACAGTGAAGAGAATGGACTAAGGTGAGAGTGAAGAAGTAGGATAGAGGGGATCTGCAGCAAAGCTATTTTAATGATCCAGGAGAAAGTGTTTGGTTGCTTGGAGTAGGATGACAGGGTGATGTAAATTGAGGTAGGTGAACAGATTCTAAAGATGTGTAAGAGATAAAAGGAACCGGGTGAGGCCATTTAATAGGGGATTGAGTAAGAGCCAGAGAGATAAATGTAGGAGTGCTAGTATATTTCTGGCTTGAAAGAGTGGTTATTACAATTAGAGAAGGACCAGAATTGGAGAGAGTAAGGTATACAGAAAACCATGGATTAAGTTTTGGCCAGGTTGAATCAGAGTTGACTTTGAGAATTTAGGGGTGGAGTTGTCAAATAGGCAATCAGATATACTGACCAGAAGAGTGATCTACAGTAGAGAAAAAAAAGAGAACAAATTGAATTCATGAGACTCTAAGTGGCAATTGAAATCAGGGCCATGTGTGAGGTTGTTTAATCTTTAGAAATAAACAAATCTGTTATTTTTTTCATCCGTACCTTCATTTTCATTTCATACACCATAAAATTATTGAGTTATACTAACAAACACAACATTTCTTGCTATTAGTGGCTGACCTTCTCCTATGAAGATTTGCATTCAGCTAAGTGGTAATTATCTCCTAAAATATACCAAAATTTTTCTAACTTGATAATTTTAATGTTTGATTTTAATACTTGTTATCAGTGCATTCAGTGGAGATGATTACCATTTCCTGGAAATATGTTTTCATAAACCCAAACACCTTTGCTCTGTTCTAAATGTAATTCCTCCACTTGTGTACTGCCTATGATGCCCTCTCGCCTAACTCAAGGACGCTGCTATAGATCTACTGCTCTGTTGCCTACGACGTCATTTTTTCCCCTCTCTACTGGATCAGCATATGTGTAGTTTTGCACTGGATCAATTTCGCTAAGCTGTAATGAAGTTTCCCAGGAACTTCTTTGTATGGTTGTAGGTGGAGCTAGCCAAAAGAGAAATTTGCATGAGATTTGGAGGGTTGAAGTGGAGCAGCAGACGTTATTCTCTTAGGGTCATTGGAAATCAATGTGTTGTGCGATAGGTGCATAGGTACCAGTAGGTTCTAGATTTTCTTTGCTCTCCCTTGTGGTGTGAAACAGATACAGAGGTTCTGGCAGATCCCAGCTTTCCTTCCTCTCTCCTTCTTGGCACTTCTTCCTGGCTATCAGCCCTACTTGACCAACAGTAACTCCAGGCCCAACAACAGATTCAGAAACTGTAGATTTCATCGTCTTCTCCATTAGCCCTTCATTATGATCCCATTCTGGTACCTGGTCATGCCTGGCTTTCCAGTTTTCCTCTCAAGGTTTGCTTACTCAGTCACCTCAGTGCCTCAAGGAAGGCTAGTTAGGAATTTAATTACTTTTATCTGACCTTCAACTCTGCCTTTTGGCTTTTGGACACCGACTTCCTCAGCTACATATAATATATACATACATATATAATATATATATCCTATAGTGTTGGTTCTGTTTCTCTGGAGAACCCTGACACATGCACATGTGCGCACACACACTCACACACACAGACAGATATATATGTAAATAAATTATAGGAATTGGCTCACATGATTATGGAGGCTGAGAAGTCATCTCATGATCTGCCATCTTCAAGCTGGAGACCCAGGAAAGTCAGTGGTAATTCAGTCTGAGTTTGAAGGTCTGAGAACTAGGAGCAACTGATATCTGAGAGCAGAAGATGGATGTCCCAGCTCAAGCAGAGAGAGCAAATTCACTCTTCCTCTTCCTTTTTATTCTATTTAGACCCACAACAGATTGGATGATGCCCACTTGCATTGGTGAAGACAATGTTCTTTACTTAGTCTAATGATTCAAATGCCAATCTCTTCCGGAAACATTCTCACAGACAAACCCAGAAATAATGCTTTACCAGCTATCTGGATATCCCTTAGCTCAGTCAAGTTGACACATAAAATTTACTGTCACAAAAGTCTTATTCCTAAATTCACTTATTCTATAATACTGTTAGTGATTTTGCTTCCCTGGTTGAATCTTGACTGATGCAGCATATAATTATTTTGCTCTCCTATCAAAGTGGAGAAAACCCCATTCTGTCAGCCACCACCACATTTCATTGCTTTTCTTTGGATCAAAATTCCTTGAAAGAGTTGGCTATACTTGCTTTCTCCAAATCTTCTATTCTTTCTTAACTCACTCTTATCAAACTTTCGTCTTTATGGCTCAACAGAAATAACTGAGTCAAGGTGAAAAAAAAAATGATATCCACATTTCTCAATCAGATGGTCCATTTTCAGTCCCTGTGTTCCTTGAACTATCAGCAGCATTGTCCTCCTTGGCACACTTTCTTCACTTGTCTTCTAGGATGCCGCACTATTTTTGATTTTTCTCTTATCTTACTTGTTGCTACCCCTCAGTCTCCTTTGCTGCTTTCTTCTCTTCTCTATACCCTCTTAATATGTGAGTATTTCAGGGTTCAATCCCTGGTCTCCTTTAGTGATTTAACCTTGTCTCATTACTTTCTACTTAGTGATATGCCCAAATTTATATATCAGCCCAGAATATCTCAAAATCCAGACTATTATATCTAACTGCATATTCAGCATCTCCACTAGGATATCTAAAAATCCTCTCAAAATCGTCAGCATATCCCAGACCCCTATTTGTAACCTCCTTTCCCCAACTTTAGCTCTATCTACAGCCTTCTTCATTTCATGTGGTGACAGCTCCGTCCTTCCTGTCATTCTGTCCACAAACTGTAGTCACCTAACTAATCTCTTTCTCTCACATCCCAAATTGCCAGCAAATCATGTTGACTGAACCTTCAAAATATATCTTGGAATCCAAACAGACTCCATAGCTACTCTCTGGCTGAGCCATCGTCTATTCACCTAAGGTTACTGTGATAGCCTCTGACAATTCTCCTTGCTTCTAAATTCGTCTACCTTAGTTTCTTATAAACACAAGAGCCATCTGATCCTTTGAAAACATAAGGTAAATCATTCTTTCTGTTTCTCAATCTGCTGTTCCTCAATCATGTCATCTCATGGGCTTTGATTCCACTTCTATTCACACCGCCAGCAATATCCTCAGTTAACTCCCTCACCTCCTTCAAATATTTACTCAAGTCCAGTTTTCTTATTGAAACATACTCTGAAAAGCCTACATAATACTGTAACCTACCCCTGCCTCCACTTTGACACTCTAACTGCCCCTCCATTAACTACTCTACTTTTTCTTTTTTCTTTTTGGTGAGGAAGATTGTCCCTGAGCTAACATCTGTTGCCAATCTACCTCTTTTTGCCTGAGGAAGTTGGTCCCTGAGCTAACATCTGTGCCAGTCTTCCTCTATTTTGTATGTGGGATGCTCCCACAGCATGGCTCATGAATGGTGAATAGGTCCACGCCTGGGGCCTGAACCCATGAACCCCAGGCTACCAAAGCGGAGTGTGCGAAGTAAACCACTATGCCACCAGGTCAGGCCCCTCTACTTTTTCTTTTTATGTAGCATTTATCATTGCTAATGCAAGATATAATTTACTTAGTTATTAAATACTTGTTTGTCTTCTGCCAATCCCAGCTACGCGTTAAGTTCAGTTTGGGCAGTCTTCATTGTTTTGGTCATTGATACATGCCAAGTGCTTATGATGGTGCCTGACTCATAGTAGGCTCTCAACAGAAGTGTGCCATGAAATTTTTGTTAAAGCCACCCTCAATTACAGCAGCCTATGGATACGAGCCCGAATATTATTTTCCTGGTATGTAAGAGAGATAATATAGTCTTTTTTTTCAGGATCTTTTGCTTTATGAGTCATAAAGTTGTCTTCTACATAATTTAAGAATGCTTTGATCTTGCTTGTTTGTCACTGTTATTTATCCTCACCCCAGAAAAATATAGGAGAGTTGGAAATCCCCTTTGAATATGAGAGAGTGCAATTTACAGTGTACGAAGGGTTGACTTACAGTTTTTCATTGTCACTCACTTTTCATACTAATGGCCTGTTGCAGATAGCCATTTTAGTTTTATTCTTAAGTTTTTATTCCTTGCATTTTTAGGCTGAAGTACTTTACCATTCCACTCTTCATTGTCAAATTATATCTCTCTAGCACTGTAAATACTTTTGATGTATAATACTCTCTCTTGCCATTCTCTTGGTTGACATTCCTGTAATGGAATAAACCATCTAGGTTCTGGTTATGCCCACTAAGTTATGACCTCCTCCCAGCGTAAACACTCTTAATTTTCTCAACTGTATGCCACATGCCATACATTTGTGCTTTGCCACTTCAGTCAATGAATAATATTTGTCTCTCAATGCAGGGAAAAATTGTGATATGTGCTATTTTAGATCTAGAAAATATATAGCTGCATATTTGAGTTAAATATCTGTGACTTATTTTACCCAGAGTAAAACTAGTTAGCCATTTTAGTATTTCTAGATTTTTGGATGCTAAGAGAAGAGGAATGTAAAAGAGTGAATTTTAGTTATTCAAACCAAAGTGACAAATGGGAATACTTAGAATGTTTCTTAAGTATGGTTTATATGGCAAATATTTTCCAAATGATAATAATTATAAGAAATGGAGGTAGAAACTATTACATCAGACCAATGTCTGGAGGAGAAGTGTAAAAAAGACACTAATAGTACTAGACACAGACTGTAATAATTTTATATTGGACTGTTCTTACAGTTTCATGTTTTAATGGGCCATTCTTTTCTAGTTTTAACAATAGCTGGGTGTTTCTCACATTGTATAACTCAGCCATGCCGAGTTGCTCTCAGTTGCTGCCGTATGCCAGGCTGTTTCATGCCAGACATTGTTCTTACTACCTGACATATCCTCTTTGACTGCACAGTTGCCCCCAGTGTGTCCTTTTCTATAGGACTTACTTCTCTTTTTAAACTTAGCTCAAGTGTTGCCTCTCTTTCCTGAATCCTACTTGGAAGAAGCGATCACTTTTTCCTTTGAAAATCTAGCATAATGAATTAATTATATGACAGCATCCATACGAGAGTATGCAGCTTATTTATATACAGGTTCTTTCTTCCCACTAGACTAAGTCTCTTAAAGGCAATGAAAATATCTTAGTTGTCCTAATATGTCCAGGACATAGCATCCTGGGGATATGTGGTAGTTAGTTACTTAATTAAATTTTCAGGTGACTGAAATAATGGCTAAATAGGGAAAATGTGAAATAATAGCAACATAAAGAATAAGTGGAACACTTCTGTGTTGCATAGAGGAGACTAGATATGATTGGTAAAATTATCTCATTAAAGTATATAAATAAGCAAAAAATGGTAGTAGCAGTTTAAAGTAAATCCAATGATCTGTTTAAAATGAAAACAGAGGAACTGTGCTATTTCTTCACTGTGTTCTTACATCTGAAAAACCCCAAGATGCAGAGGAACCATAACCTAATAAACTAGGGAAACTTTTGTTTCAGTGGAAACCAACTTTGGTTAGAACCAAAATTTCTAGTCCATTGTCATCAGCAGCTCATCTCTTTCTGTATCCATTCGGAGACTAACCTTCCAGAACAAAAATGACAGAGAAGGGAATAGGTGAAAGCCTATTGCACACTTAGGTGCTAAGTCACATATGAAAAAGCTACAGAAACAGGGATGGGACAGAAGAGGGCTGGGATTATGTATTCCAGGAAAGCTCTTCCTGTTTTATACTGCTGAGAGATGGACCAACTGCATTTTACCCTCTAGCTTAGTCAGAGAAAGTGCTATTTTGAGCAAGAAAGGATCCAGTTTTAGTCCTGTGAACCTAGAGTTGATGAATGTTTGTTTGTTAGGTATCAAAAATTTCACTAGATACTATGCAGAGCAGCCTGGTGTTCAGATGAGAAATGAGATGGGGAAGCTGTGAGAATGTCTCCCATGTGGAGAGCAAAGTGGACAAATAACACTTCACCCACACTGTTGTCATCAAACCTTAGACTGATATAGATTTTGCCCATTCAAAAGGGTGGGGACAGAGCCTAAAAAAGGAAAAAAAAAACCCATATGGTAACAAAAGGGAAAGAGAACATTTTCCTGAAGACAGAGAGGAAAAAAAGCAAATGCCTGAAAATGACTGTTTATGAGAAGCAGATGGGGACTTACGGAGACATCTGCGTGGTGACATCTAAAATATGGAGTAGACAGGAATCATGGATGAAAAGCAACTTGAGCATCAGTATATAAATCTTCACTCTTTTCCAAATCACCATCAAATGAACAAAAGAATATAAAAACAGAAGGAAAATTCAGCATTTTTGATGGCAATATGGGAGGATGCCATGCATGTGCCAGAAACATGAAGGATAGGACAATGTTGAAGGAAGGCAATGGGAATTCCTTACAAACCTTTTCCAGAGAAAGTAGTATGGGATTACAAGAATTTAACAAAGATGATGAAGAAAGAAACTGAAGAAAGTTAATATTTTCCTAGTCTGTTTTATTAAGAGTATAGTTCAACACAGGCTGTGGAATAGGAGAGAAATGTTTTAGAAATTCTCTACTAATATAGATCAATTGAATTCAGAATCGGGTTACTTAAGATAAACAAAAGCAAGAATGAGCGTTTTAAACAGAATGATTGCAGGGTATTTCCAGGGGTGGAAGACACCAGTCCCAGAAAGAAGGACAGTCGCACCATGTGAAAAATGCAGAATAGACCAAATAAAAATAATTTAAAAGTGAGCGGCCCCTCACAGGAGATTTGCCAATGACAACATGACAATAATGGCTTTAGATTAGGCAGGCAATTAGATCACAAAAGGGAACATGCAAATTTACAGGAAGCCAGTTTTCATCCCGAAATCCGAAATGAGCTTTAAATAGCTTCCAAGCAAACCCTAAGATGATCAGACATCTTTGTGAGTAACCACTGGTCTAAATTTGCCTTCTCTTCAATTATGTGTAAACAAAATAAAACAACAAACACTAAAGGAATCATTTATATAAAAGAGGACAAATGTAACATTTGAGGTAAAGGAAGACAGTACATTTGAGGGAAAAAGTGCTAGGGTGAAATTTTTAAAGAAATTCATGTTGTGCTCTTAGATAATTCAAAGGAATATGGACTCTGTGAAATAACTCAGACTCAGACCAAAAAAATGAATAAATAAAAGAAAAAGATGAGCTGATGGAGTTAAGGAAAAGATGGAAAAAACTATAATAGCAGAATGAACAACTGAAATAGAAACAATAAAGAGCAGAAAATCAGACAAGTTACATGTGGAAAAAGCATAAGAAGCATTCATATGCACCCTGAATGCATATGAAGCATCCTGAATGCATAAGGAAATGAATAAAGAGATGAAATAAGCAGAGGAGAGACTGAGAAAGAGACAGATAATAAACATCTAAAATATGAGTAATTATTTTATTCTGAAGAACAAGTCAAAATAAAAAATATAGAGGGGCTGGCCCCGTGGTCGAGTGGTTAAGTTCATGAGCTCTGCTTTGGTGGCCCAGGGTTCGCCGGTTGGGATCCTGGGTGCAGACCTATGCACCACTCATCAAGCCATGCTGTGGTGGCATCCCACACAGAAGAACTAGAATGACTTACAACTAGGATATACAACTATGTACTAGGGCTTTGGGGAGATAAAAAAAAAAAAGGGAGATTGGCAACAGATGTTAAGTCAGGGCCAATCTTCCTCAGAAAATAACAACAACAAAGCCAGCAAAGAGAAACAACTAGCAGTTCCCATCAGACATGAAGTCTAAAGAAAAACAAAACAAAAATACAAATAGCTTAGAAAGATATACTAAAAGAAAACTTTTCTGAGATTAAAACAAACTAAAAACCATAAAATACCCTGATGCTGAATTTGAAAGCAGCTCATCCTATGGCAGGCGGTATTGATTTGTAAAAAAGGTACTTACACGTTGACCTACTTGGCTGAAATGTGTAGATTTCTGTTTTGTTTGTTTTTTTTTAAAGCAATCCTGATAGTCATTTGGGAAGAACAAAAAATAAACCAAGGAAGAGAAATCAGAGTTGCACATTTGTTCTAATAACAATTTTGAAATGTGAGAAATAACAAGCAATAAAAAGAATTAAAAGAGTAGTGCTGTGAACAGCAACAAAAATATATAAACAAAGTGTTATTTAATGTAAAAGCCTATAAGGACATTTATAAAACATATAAGCCACTTTTTTACAAGTGTTTGTAGGTACATTGTTACCAACTGAGAAACTAACTGCAAGTAAAGAATAATGAATTAGGTTGAATTGTTACAATTATGGTTATTTAACATGGTACACATATTACAAATAATTATGGAAGAGAAGTTATGTAAAATAAAATAATACTAATAGAAAGTGGTTTAAACTTCTAGGTTATATTCTCTCCTCCTTGCAAATTTGGGAGGTGTAGCAATAAAGAGCAAGGTAGACAGAGTTCAAATATGTTCCCTTTGTATTTTGAGTATATCCTGGTAAATCTAAAGAGGATGTTTTCTTGGTGATGACAATTGGAAATGTATGCAATCAAGTATTTAAAAATATCTGTGGTAGATATTTGTAGAATGAAAGATAATATGTGTACATTCTATATTATTAGAGTAAAATGAAGGGCACCCTCCCTAACCCTGTGCAGCAGATACTGTTAGTGCCCCATATCCTCTTGGCCCACAGCGCAGGTCACCACATCTGCAGTGGACAGTCCCCACACTTTTCTCAACCTTTGCCCAAGGGTTTTCTCTGGAACTGCAGGAACTTTCTCAGCCTGCTTATAAAGCATCTCAAGGGTGCCAGCAATTTCACACCCTCAGAGAGAGCCCCCATCCAGTGAGGGCTGAGAATCAGTGGACTAAATCCCCAACTGCTCTGTCTGTCAGAGAACCATCCTGAGATCCATTCGACATGTTCCATAGAGGATTTTCAGTGCAATTAAGCCTCGGTTGCTCACACTGGTACTACCTGCATTCATGTGACTCTTGCTGCATTAAAAAAAAAAAAAAAAAAAACTGTTCCCAGTTTCACTTCCTCGGTCCTTGCACCTCCTGTGAGCACCTCCCAAATAAACTTGATTCAGTGGTACTTTGGGGGAATCTAAACTGAAACATAGAAAACGAAATACAGGAATTAACAAATATGATGAAAGAAAAATAAATTTATGTATTTTGACAAAGAATATGAATATATTCTCCAACTGAAAATAGACCTTCAGATTGGATCAAATTGCATATTGTCTGGGAGAGAGAAAACTAAACCCAGTTGACCGAGATAGCTTAAGAATAAAAGAATGGGCAAAATATTGGTTAAATACAAGGCAAAATAAGGATATAGTAATATCAACAGTGAGATTCAAAGCAAAAACATAAAATTGATCATCTTATATAAAGATGATAGTTTTAAATCTAAAAGATTCATATCAGACACCAATTTGTAACTTTCAATAGTGTATTACTATTTTAAGAAAAAAATAATTTACATCGTTAACCAACATGATGGAGGGAGTAAATAGTATAAGAATAGTACAAAAAGCAAAAACAGAAAAAACAATAGAAATTATAACTAAATCTAAGCTTGGGCTCTTAAAAAATAGGTGAAACTTGTCCTAAATATTACAAGAATATTGACAAACTATTTGTGCAAAATTAGATAATAAGACTATTACTCCAGAGACAGGACTGATTTAAAAAAATACATCAGCTAGGTCCAAAAGCACTCAATTTGGAAGTCTTGCTGTAATAGGCTATAATTTGCTAGGAGATACAAATAACCAAATGTGTCAAGATGAATGTGGAAGCCTTATCAGAATAATGAAGTAAATATAAATTTAAGATATTATCAAAGAAATATCTCCATACAAGCTCTAGGTCCACATCATTCCTTTGTTGATAATATTTTTCCTGCGTGGGTGACTATCACATTTTTTTTTTAACCTAGATACCTAAAGAACTTGAAGATTAAGTTATCTCAAATTTTAAGGTAACGGACAACACCTTGCTTTATCTGAACTGTTTCACAGAAGAGTAAAAAAACATGTAAAGCTTTAAAATCAATTTTAAGTAACTACCATGATCATAATCCAAAAACCTAGCAAGAGAAATGAAAAGTAAGAACTACAGATTCATTTGATGCATTGACAAAAGGGTAAACTACCAAATAATACACTTGCAGGTAACACTTAACAGCATACTGATCTTTGAATGTGTTAAGAATGAAATAATAGTCTTATATCTATCAATCTATTAAGCTTTAATAAAATTAAAATGTAAAAGGAGAAATTTTTATCATTTTCTTGAAAGGCTTCAAAAGGACATTTAATAAAATTCAATATCCGTCTCATTAAAAAGAAAACCTCTTAAGAAGAATAGAAGGATATTTACTCAGTATGATAAATCATCTCTTTGTCAAACCATCAGCCAAAAGATACTTAACAATGAAACACTAAAGAAACCCCCACTAAGTCAAGTTTATGACAAAGGTTCCTGCTATTACAATTATTATTTAATATTGTACTTAAATCAGTAAAACAGGAAAAGTATGAGTAAATATTAGGTAAATCAAGATAAAATTACTGTTATTAGAAGATCATTTGATTGTTACCTGGGAATGTAAGGCAACTGAACAGTTAGTGCAAAAGAAAGGTTTTGTGAGTTTTCTGAGAATAAATGAGTACATAAAAATTAGTAATTTTCCTGTACAGCATATTGTTTAAGAACATAGTCTTGGAATCAGACCAATAAGGATTTGAATTTCAGTTCTTGGATAATTTGAGAGCAAGTACTTCAAACTAACTGGAAACTTCGGTTTCTTCCGCATAAAATTATACCAGTGATACCGACCTCACAGGATTATGTGATGAATGAATGAGTTGATGTCTGATAAGTGAATAGCAAAGAGTAAGTGCTCAATTAATAGTGGCTATGTTTTATTTTAGACTGAGAAATATAATTTTAGGTATATAGCTGATAAATCTAATCAATAGTAGGATGAAAACATGATTTATCATGTCCAGATCACTGTAGGTCACAAAACAGGAAGGAAAAATAAAACAAAGCAGATAGAATAAAAGTCAATAGCAGAAATAAGACCAACAGATTAGGCTGATAATATGTTTAACTAACATAAGATAAAATCTCTACTTTAAAAAAAAATGTGGAAGGGACCCCCAGATGGCAGTGCCCTCTGGTGCCAGGAGGAGTGGCACTGTCGGGGTACCAGCTACATGGGGCCCCAAGTGAAGCTGCCTCTGCTTTCCCTGAGCCCTTGGCAGCCAGTGGCTGAGGTCAGGCCAAGAAGACCTTGAAGGGAGGCCATAAGGAAGGACTCAGACTACAGGACTTCACATCCATTTGCTGTCCTTCCACTCAAAGCATGGCTTGTTGTACTTATGGTACCAACTGGCAGACACCTCAAGCTTTTGGGAATAAAAAAGGAAAGGAAGCAAACCGTGATGTTCTTGCATGTTGGAGCATATTGTTTCTTCTCAGCAGGGCAAGCCATGGACGGAGTAGGAATTCGTTTTCCGGCATTGTGTACATAAGGATTTGGCTTAGAATCAAATGTAAATCAAACTAATGATAAAGATTACATTAAATCATAAAACAAATACATACATGAGTAAAATTTAAAAAAAAATTAGAAGAACATTTCCTAGAACTGAAGGGCATGTGTTTCTAGAATTATAAGGGCCAGCCAAATGCTTAGCACAGCGAAGATTCAAATTTGTTTGTGAGTTCTTAGAGATAAAGAGAAGATCCTAAAAGATTCTAGAGAAAAGCTGGTATAGCAATCATACAAACAAAATCAGGTTTCATATCAGGGATTAAAGTCACAGTGGCACTGGACAGATGGTAAAATTGGAGGCTGGAAGATAATGAAGCAGCATCTTTAAAAATCTAGAATTTTAATGTAAATTCACGGGAAGCTGATACAAGAAACAGGAGTCCAACAAAGGAGATAAGGGAAAGGAATTTATAACATGACACTGAGGGAGACTCCCAGAATAGTGGCTGGTGGAAACTCTAGAAAGAAAATCTCAACTGGATGTGGGGAGACTCAAGGGTAGATGTTTCAAAAGGGGGAAAAAATTCTCAAGGTATTTGAGCAGGTGGAAATGAGTCTTAGTGTTCTGTTTGAGAGTTTGAGGATAAAGTGGAGATAAATACATAGACAACTAAGAAAAGAGAAAACAAGACAATTATTATATCCAAGAAAAGTAAAGAGGAATTTTGTAAGAAAATAAATATAATCCTAGTGTACTTTGTAGCTCAGAAATAAGTTTTATTCACATAGTTATATTAATGTGCATACCTACCAAATACTGATTTCAAAGTAAAAGCATTGCCCTATAACTATATTGAGAAGATGAAGGACAAGGAGCGATGTATGTTAGAAGACGTATAAGAGACTTGGACCTTAATATCCTAATGTATGCATTAATACAGCCAGTCTTAATGGTCTAGTGGTTAACATTTGGCCCTATCACTGCCTTGGCTCAAGTTTGTTTCCCAGTCAGGGAACCACACCACCTCTCTGTCAGTTGTCATGCTGTGGCCACTGCGTGTTGTTTTGATGCTGAAAGCTCTGCTACCGGTATTTCAAATACCGGGTTCCTCTTGCATGGAGTCAAAGTCAACTTGACAGTACTAACAACAATACATTAATACACAATATTTAATTATCTTTTTAATCTCAAAAAGGGAATGACTCTTTCCTTTTGTCCTCTCTTCTTTCCTTTCTTCCCTCCCTCCTTTCTATACTCCCTCTCTCTTCCTTCCTACAAAGCAACAGGTGAAAGGCCATGTCCCCTGAGATTGGATGATTCAGAGGTGGGGCATAAAAGGCAAAGCAGTAGTGATGGATAATTTATGGAATTAATTAATCTATGGAAAGGATAATTTATGGAACATGGTCTTTTGGATAATAGGGAGTAAGAATCTTGTTTATTTAAGGGAGAAGGAACAGCAAATGTAGAAGTGTCTGAAGCAAGAATGAGTTTTTCCAAATTTGAGCAACAGTAGGAGGCAAGAGGTTCTCTAAGTACCCTGTTGTAGTAGACTTAGGTGGGGGAGAGAGATTCAGACTGATCACACAGAGCCTTATAGAACATAGTAAGAAGTTTGGCTTCTCCACGTTTGGAGAAAAGACTGCAGGCAGAAAAACAGAAGGATGGAGAGCACAGTGGACCAAGAAGGCTTGGGCAGGGCTGGTAACTGTGGAGGTGGTAGAAATGTAGCTTTACTGACATCAATACTGTCTCAGCCAGCTGAGAGGAATCCAGTGTTCTGAGCTCTTTGTGGGTAGTCTCAGAATGGTTCTTTATGTGGAAGTGTCATCAGCTATATGCCTGAAGCTTCTGGAAGTATGGTCCTGGAGCTCTGAGGCTGGAGAGAAGATTAGTGAATGGACCCTGGGGAGTGATGAGATATCAGAGAATACAGTCTGATCGTCCTCACACCCAGCCCCTTTCAAAGAAAAGCATATGGAGCTAAAAGACAGCATCATCAACAACAAATCAGTATATTAGAATTACCCGAACAGCTTCTAAACATTTCAGTACATGGGTCAATATCGTGGATAATCACCAATTAGAAACATTGCTTCTAGAATGCCAATTCCTTCAAGGAATGTCTGCCATCCATGCTATGCATTATGATGGGATATTTTGCAGAAATGTTATGTAAACAGCTTGTACCACCGTTGAACAGGGAAATTCTTAACAAACATGAACTGATTCAGTGCATGCTAATGCCACTTTTTTCATTTTGTCAGTGTAATACAGTATATTTAATGCATTCAGTATAGGATGTTGAAACTGAAACAGTTATCCTTTAGTGTCCCAGAAGTCTAATTACAAGCAAGCTAATTCTCTTTATCTATATTTGGGTATCTTCTCTATAGAATAAAGAAACTGTGTAACAGAATGACTTTTGATTGTATGTTTCAATGTTAATAAGATGTGGTTTAACTGCTTCTACAAGTTTATCTCCTTGCTAACACTCTAGTTGAGTGAGACAGGGCAAACTGATTTTGCTAAATCTTACACAGCATTTCAGTACTACTTGCCACCCAAGAGTAGAAAGCAATTTTTATCATTTTCCCTTTTATTCTTTTTTTTCTTACAACAAATATTTGATGAGCACCTAAGATGTTCTACGCAGTAAAAAGAGTAGAAAACATTCCCTTCTCTAATGATCTTATTCAAATGGGGAGAGGCAAAACAAAAGGTATTCAGTACAATAAATAGTATGTCAGATGGTGGTGACTATTATGAAAAAAAAGAAAGCAAGAAGGATAATCAGTTGGCTTATAATTCAGTGGAATACATGGCAGGAAGGGGAAGCACATTAGAAGATACATTAGAAAGGTGTATAAAGTTTATTGTGAAGATACATTAGAAAGGTGTATAAAGGTGTATAACATTTCTGCAAAATATCCCATCATAATGCGTAGCATGGATGGCAGACATTCCTTGAAGGAATTGGCATTCTAGAAGCAATGTTTCTAATTGGTGATTATCCACGATATTGACCCATGTACTGAAATGTTTAGAAGCTGTTCAGGTAATTCTAATATACTGATTTGTTGTTGATGATGCTACTTGCTGATGTCCAAGCTTCATTAATGATTTAATACTTATATTTTCTTTACCTTAGTCTTGGAGTAAGGTTCCCTTTGAAAGACTTGGTGGAAAGCACACTGTAACAGGAGATGAGAAATCTAGATTTTAGTTTTACTTTTGCTACTCTTCACTTTTCTGTTCTTCCCCTCCTTGGGGCCATGTTATCTCCTTCTCTGGCTTTCAATAGTATCTGAGGGATAATGAATCCCAATTTACTTCTCCAGATGTGGTTTGCATTCTAGACTCCAAATTATGTTGGATGTTCTCCCAACTCCAAATGTCCACAGGCATCTCAAAATCAGCATTTTGAAATAGGAACTCACTTCCCTACCATTCACCTCTTACGCACATGATCGTTTTCCTGAATTCCCAGTCTTGTTGAAGGGCATCGTAGTTAAACTTACTTATGTAATCCAAAAGTACAATCATCCTTTCTGCACCTTCCCCTTATCTTTCACACTCACATATTGTTCCCCAGGGGTAACTCTCACTTATGGTTTCATTTTGCATTCAGAGCAACAGTTTGAAACTCAGTTAACTGATTTTTTTTTCTTTTTTTGAGAGTCTGGAATGCACCAGGCACCATGTTAAGTTTTGGGAACACAAATGGAATGAAGGTGGTTCTTGATGAGCCTAAAACACAGCCAGACTTGTGTGGTTGGATCATAAAGAGACTAACTGTGCTAACTGATCTGTAAGATGTCTTTTGTTATGAAGGGCTGAGGGACAGCACCTGAGAAGGGTGAGGACTTAAGGGCAATTGAAGGGACGTGATGAGGTCGGTCTCTGCACTTGGGGCATTTTTGTCTTTTTTGAGGCTGTATGGAAGAGCAGTTAGAGATATCACCTCGAGAGGCTAGGTTTTCAGGAAGAGCTCTATGAGACGCAGGCTATGGGATAAGGGGAGGGGATTCCCCACTTTATGGCTGTGCCTAGTACTGCCTTCAGCCCTCATTGGTAACCCTCTCTGGGGGCCGTAAGTGAGAAGAAAGAGGATTGCACTAATGGCACCTTGAGCAAAGGACAATGACAAATGGAGCAGGAGAGAAAAAACAGCAATCTATTTCTTACCATATTGGTCAAAATTAGGTGTTCCTTATTCTAATGCAAACAGCATCATTGATACTGACCTAAACTTTAGTTTCAAGGAACTTAGGACTGTCGCTAGGAAGAGCACACATTCTTTTTAAAATCGGCACTTCTAGGTCCATATCCCACCTTTTCCAGTTACTGCTGTGAAGTCTGAGACAGCCACACATCTTTTTGAGTATTAGTTACTTCATATGTTTAATGGCAATAACCTATGAAGGTTTATTGTGAAGATACATTAGAAAGGTGTATAAAGTAGACCTTAGAACACAGTTTCTGGAGTATTGTATATGCCCAACAGCTGGTGTTAATAATAATCACAACAGCACAACAGTGAGGTGCTTTTATGATCTCCAGTCTTGTAGGAGGAGTAAGGGATACCATTTTTGACACTACTCATGGAAACTATTTGAAGAAGGAATTTAAAAGAAAATATATTTATTTGCCTTATTACCCATTTCAGTGAATGTTAAAATAACAAGGGAAAGACAAGAGAAAAATGTTAGCCATCCATACCACTGCCATTGCTCTTCCACAGCTGGTGCCTATGTATCAATCCAGTGGGCTCTTGAGCCTGCAAAGTCAATTGCATGTTCTGTCTAGCACAACACTGGAGTTACTAACAGTCCTGTTTGTATTCTCTGTGAAGCTGGCTGAGAATTTTCCCAGAGCACATCATTTACACCTGGTAAAAGTGAGTCCACACTGTCACCCACTTTTAATCCAAAGAAAATGTAGCATATTGAGTTTATTTTTCAACGAAGTAAAAGTTTATAGGAAAGAAATTTCAGAACATCATGTTTAAGCATAAATTTGTATGTTAATTATCTTTCTGCAGAAGATGAAATTTAAGTTGTGACAAAAAATAGTTCTTTGGTTTTAATTTCTGCTGAAGTTGAAAAATAATCCAAAGGACAAAAGTAAAATAAAAAAAAAAAAACATGTGACTTCTGGAAAAAGGTCCGTGAGATTTTCCATTTTGTTTGTTAACATGTTGTCATAATGGTGGTGTGAGATGTTCAAGGTTGGAGGACTTGGATGCACAGAACGAAAGACTCCAGAGGTTCTGTTGGCAGCCGATGATCTGGCAGTGGGTGAACTTTAAAATGAGAAGCTCAGCCACAGTGTTTGTGATGTTTAACGCCTCAGGAAATTTTGCTGGGGCTCCAAACTCATATTTCTTTCTAGCTGCCTCCTTTGTAAATAATGCAGAGGTTTTAGTTCCCAGTAACAGTAATTTAATACCGAAAATGGGAATAATAATAATACTGATTAATATTTATTTTTTAATGTATAACAGATCTGTGTGAAGTGATTTTACATGCATTATCTCATGTAATCTTTAAGCTGTGCTATTATTTAGGTACTATTGTTAGCCACACTATAAGGAATCTGATATTTATGCGTATATAAGTAAATTGACAAGATGGAGTACAGATTGGCAGCAATGAAAGACAGGAACTGAGCACATTTTCTGCACATTTACAAATGCTTACCCCTTGGCTTGAGAACAATTTAACATAATGGTTAAGAGCATAGACGCTGGAACCCACCTACCTGGCATTAAATCTTCTATTTTCCATGTCACCTTGGCCAATTTTTTAAACTCTCTGTGCTTCATTTTCTTTATTTTAAGCGACAATAATTTTAATAGTTCCTATTACATAGATTAGTTGTAATGATTACATGCATGAATTACATATAAAAGATTTAGGACAGTGCTTGGTACACAGTAAATTTCTAAAAAAATATATTCATTCTTAGAGCTAGGCATTTATCATGAAATTAAAAAGAAATGTTATAAGAAAGGAATTTAAGGAGCTAATGGCTGGATAAATCAGATTGGACATTGAAAATGGAATCCTCTTCACAAATTAAATCCATAGACAAAGTTTAGAATGAGCTTGGCCTTAAGGGAACTTGCCTCAACCATCTGGTTAAAACTCAGAGTCCATTGCTTCCAGAAAGATACATGCTGGCCCATCTGAATTGACATCTGTGTGCACACTGAAGTCCTGGAGGATAATTAACAGAGAAAACTCCAACAGCAATACTGACATAAGCCTGGGGAACTAAGCCATAAAATTCTCTATATAAACAAGTGGCCTATATAACCACAGAACTATAAATTTTGGTCTTGCCCCAGGGGCACCTGAAATAGCCAGATGCTCAAATGAAAATAAACTTATTTCCAAAGTACATGGCAAACAAGATTTTAAAAATCACACCTCTCTTCTATCACTTTTACTCACCACTAGGCGGGTCAATTCATGCTGCCTTGTTTCGTGACAGTTTTGAATGATATCTCACGACCAAAGCATAGAATGTATTTCTCTGGTGTCCCACAGATTATTTTTAATAAACTTTTTCTTGAAGTGTAGCATACATGAAGTGTGTGAAGCGTCAGTGTGCAGCTCAATGAATTTTCACAAGTAAACATATCTATGCAACCAGAACCCATTGAAGAAATGGAATATTAGCTTCAAGAAGCACTCTTATGGCCTTCCTAGTCACTGATTTCCTCCAAAGGTAACTACTGTCTTGATTCCTAGACATTGATTTTGTCTGTTTTTGAAATGGAATCATACAACTTCTACTCTTCTTCGTTTTCTTTTACGCAACATTGTGAGATCTATCCACAATAGTTTATTTATTCTCGTTGATGTTTAGAATACCATTATATAAATATGTCACAATTTATTTATATCTATTCTATCATTTATGGACATGGAGATTGCTTCTAGTTTGAGATATTATGAATAATGTTGTGAAAAATTTTGTACATGTATTTGGCGAACATTTTGACTCATTTCTGTAGGTTGTACCCTTGGGAGTGGAATTGCCACATCTACGTATATGAATGCATTCAGTGTCAGTATAGATTGCCAAATGACTTTTCAGTCTTTGTATCAGTTTTCAGTTTGTTGAGTAGAGTATCAGAAGCATGTAACATTTTTCTCATTAAATTAAAAATTTGTTGAGAGGAAATGCACAGATATTAAGTGTACAATTCAGAGTGAGATAAATATATACATTCCTATAACCACAACTCCAATCAAGATATAACACTTTTCCATCACCTCAGAAAGTTTGCTTGTGCCCCATTCCCTTCATTCTCCATCATAGACAGCCGCTGTTCTGATTCCTATCACCATAGGTTAGTTTTGACTATTCTTGAATCTTCATATAAATGGAATGATACTCTTGTGTCTGGCTTCTTTTGCTCAATATGTTTTTGAGATTCATCTATGTTGTTGCTTATATCAGTAGAGCTTTCTTCTTTTGTAGAGTACTACTCTGTTGTATGACTGTGCTATAATTTGCCTTTCCATTCCACTGTTGATGGACATTTGAGTTGTTTAAAGTTCGGGGCTATTATGAATAAAGTTGCTAAGAAAATTCTTATATAAATCTTTTTAAGGACATATGTTTTGGCTTTTCTTGGGTAAATATTTAGGGAAGAAATTTCTTGGTCATAAGTTAGCTATATGTTTAACTTTATAAGAAACTACCGAACAATTCTTCAAAGTAGTTGAACCATTTTCAAACCTCATTAGCAATATCAGAAAGTTCTAGTTGCTACACATCTTTGCCAAGTTTTGGTCTAATTTGTCTTTTTGATTATAGCTATTCTCCTGGGTATAAAATAATATCATATTGTGGTTTCAATTGGCTTTTCCTCTGAAAATGACGTTGAATGCCTTTTAATGAGCTTATTGCCCAATCTTTTGGTAACAGTCTGTTCAAATCTTAATCCAAGTTCTCTCTCTCTTTTTTTTTTAATTGGATTATGTGTTTTGACTTATAGGGATTGAGATATCCTGGATTCAAATCTGTTGTCAGATATGTTTGTAACAAAATTTCTCCTCCAATCTGTGACTTGCCTTTACATTTTCTTAATGGAATCTTTGATTACCAGAAATTTTTAATTTTGGGAGAGTCCAATTTATAATTTTATCTGTCACGTTTATTAGGTTTTTAAAAATATCTTCTCAAGAAATCTCTGCCTATTGCAAAGTTGCAACAATCATCTTCTGTTTTCTTTTAGGAGATTTAGTTTTACCTTTTGTGTATAGCTCTGTGATCCATCTTGAATTAATATTTACATGTGAGCTGAGGTAGGAGTCAAGGTTCATTTTTCTTGTATGTATTCCAATACCATTAAAAAGACTTTTTTCCCTTTTAATAGGCTCAGAACATTTGTTGAAAATAAGTTCTATTTTTTCCTGAACTCTCTATTTCATCTGTATGTCCATTTTTACATCAATAACATGTTATCTTGATTACTATAACTTTATAGTGAATCTTATAATCAGGCAGTGAATCTTTCAGCATTCTTGTTTTTGAACAAGTTTATTTGGACTAGTCCAGGTTCTTGCTTCTCCTTGTGCAATTTAGAACCAACTTGACCATTTGCCGAAAAAGCCTGTTGATTTAGATTGTGATGTATCTGTGGATAAATTTGGGGGATATTGACATATTTATAATATGGAGCCTTCTCATCTAAACTGTGATATATCTCTTCATTTATTTGCCTTTAATTGCTTTCCATAATGTTGTGCAGTTTTCTCTGTTGACATCTTTTATTTGTGTAATTTTAAACTTAGTTTTGAGTATTCTATGTTTTTAACAATATTATAAATAAAGCATTAAAGAGTATTTTCCATTTGTTTGCTACTGTTGTATAGAAGTACAGTTGGTTTTTGTGTACTGACCTTGTATCCTGTAAGCTTCATAAATTCATTTAATTTTCATAATTGTTTTGGATATTCTTTAGGATTTTTTATGTAAACTATTATGTCTTATGTGCACAATAGTAGTTTTATTTTTTCCTTTCCAAGCTTTATGCCTTTTATTTATTTTCCCTGTTTAATGCACTAAATAGCAACACTTCTATAATATTAAATACAAGTGGTAAGAGTGTACATTTTTACCTTGTTCCCAATCTTAGGTGGAAAGTGTACAATCTTTTACTATTTTTCATAGATATTCTTTTTCAGATTGTGGAAATTTTCCTCTATTCCTAGTTTGCTGAGAGTTTTATTATGAATAGGAGTTGGATTTTGTCAATGCTTTTATATGCACTGAAATGATCGTAAGGGTTTCTACTTTATTCTGTTGCTGTGGTGAATTATACTGATTGAGTGTTTTGAATAGTAAAGCAATCTTGCATTCTTAGGATAAATGTCACTTGGTGATAATTTATCATACTTTTTATACGTTGCTGAATTTTATTTACTGTTTGTTAGGTATCAGTGAGTTGATACGCATGAAGGGTATTGGTCTGTAATTTTCTTTTCTCATAATATGTGTCAGGTTTTTATGTCAGCTTTCTCTGGTTTTATAAAATTAGTCTGGGAGTATTTCTTCCTGTTTAATTTTCTGGATTTGTATAGAATTTGTATTATGACTTTCTTAAGTGATTGATTTCATCAGTGAAACCATGTATGTCTGGTGTTTCCTTTGTAAGAGATTTTTGATGATGAATTTAATTCCTGTAATGGAATTAAAGAGCTAAACAGATTTTTCAATTTCCTTTACAAATTTTGGTAAGCTGTGATTTTTAAGGGACTTGGTGATTTCATCTATGTTTTGAATTATTGCATAAGTTTGTTGATAATATTGTCTTATTATTCTTTTAAGTATCTGTAGGTTTTGTAATGATATCTCCTCCAACATTTCTGATTTGATCACTTGTGTTTCTTCTTTTCTTGACCTTCCTTCCTATGAGTTGTTTGATCTTAATCTTTCCAAAGAACCAATGTTTGGCTTTGTTAATTCTCTCTCTTTTTGTTAGTTTTATGCTCTTTATAGTTATCTTCTTTCCACTTACTTTGGATTAACTGTTTTATCTTTGGTGATTTTCATTTGTACCTTGGATTTTACTTCTCCGATGTAAGGAATGTAGAAGAGGACACAATAGAGAAAGGGAGAAACTTTTCTGCTGTCTTACCAGCTGAATGGGATCTTTTGAAAACGCCATAGTGAAATACGTTCTAACTTAACTAAGTCATTCCATTCAATGTGGAATGTCTGATATAAAGCCATTAGTCATCAACATAGCAGCATCTCTCCTTGGGGGGGGGGTGTAGTGAAGTGTCCCAAGAGGACAATATCATACTGCTTCTAAGTAAAGTAAAAGTTTGTGCATGAGTGCAGAGAGACTGAATAAAATTAATGGCAGTACTACAAACAATACTCAAAAAACCCAACTGACATGAATTGAGTGCTTACTATTTCCTAGGACTTTACATTTTATGGGGTATTGTCTGGCTTCTTTCTCTCAATTTTTGTGAGATCCATCCCTGTTTTGTATAGCCATTTCCATTACTGATTTTATCTCATTGTCTGAATATATCAGGATTTATTTATCTATTCAACTGTTGATAGCCATTTGGTTAATTTCTAGCTTGGGACTATTGTAAATAATGCTGCAATGAATATATTCTCATGTTTATCTTTCGCTGTACATGTGTATATATTTCTGTTGGATATATACCCAGGAATAGAATTGCTAGGTCATAAGATGTTCATACCTATGTTCAAGTTTAGTAAACACTGTTAAGCAGTATTCCAAAATGATTAATCAAGGAGAAATTTCTTTTAAAAGGAAAGAAATACTTTTATAAAAGGAAACCTAACATCACTGGCCATAATTAGAAAACTAAGCATGAGGTAAAATCATAGTTTAAATTAAAACTTTGTTTACTTTTGTGCCACCTAGCATAATTTTCATTGCCACAGCACGTATGGGTACATACTTTGGGTCATGCAGGTCTATGCCACTTATTAATAATTAATCATATACTGTCTAGTCTTACTATATTGCCTTGGCAGTTATTTACATTTTTGAAATAAGATGGAGTTGTTATCTGTCTTATTTCTTTTCTTTTCTTGGAAATGGCAAAGACATTGTATTATAGTTTTGTATACCATTCGTATCATTACAATTAGCATTTAGTAAAAAGTCTTACCTATTATATTTCAGAAGATACTTATTTGTAAGCAATCTTTAAGTTGGCTGTCGGCCACAAATTTTTTTTTAAACTTTAAACCAGTGATGTTGTTGTATAGTAAGCACATGTATGGTTGTGGATATATCATTTGATGATTATTAAGAGTTGGCATGTTGGAGTGAAGAAAGCTTAGACGTTGGAGTCAACAAACTGGATTTGAATCCTTTTTTTCCCCCCTTAATCTGTTACTTTAGTCAAGTAATTTAATCATTCTGAGTCTCTGGGGTTTTTTTGTTGTTGTTAAGTAAGGATTATAATGCATTGTAGTATAAAGTTGCATGGGATTAAATAAGATAATGGACATTAAGCTCCCGGCACATAGTATGTCTTCAATAAATGGTAGTTTCCATCTGTAGAGTATTTTCTCCTTGACCTTCATTGAAAACTAATGGAACTAATGGAAAGTGTCAGTCGGCAACCAGATGGCTTCCAGATCTAAATGTATTTGCTCTATTTTTCTTCCCTATAACCTTTCTCACTGCTTCTGAAGGCATACACTCAATACTATGTAATCAACTAAGTCAGATTTTCGAAACAACTTCTACTTGCTAGCAAATTTCATTCCAGCTATTAATACATCTTTTTCAAAAAAGAATTTTCTTTTGAAAATTATTTTCTTAGGTATATATAACTATATATTTCAGTATACATAGCTTTATATTTAAAAATGTTTTAATTCTCAAAGTTTATGCTACTTCTAAGAGTGTCTTACTTATTCTCCTTTGAAGTAATTTAAACACAGAAAGAATCTGACTTAATGAGCCGCACAACAGCTTGGTAATGGCCAGCCTTGTATGTGGTCAGTATACCATGAGCTTTGAAATCAAAGAATGTGGAGTTAAATCTTGGCTTACCAGTTACTTGCCATTATGACGGGTTGTGTGACCTCTTCGGATTTCAGTTTCTTAATTTACAAAATAGGGATTATAATACCTACTTCAGTGTCTAATACACAACACAATCAGTCATTAAATAATAAGAGTTTTTATGGAAACTCTCTTTCTACTTTCTTAGAGTATTGGGAATTAAGCCTGTTGTTTATCTTCTCCTTTGCTAACAAATTCATTCTATATTTCATGTATTTATCTGTAATTTAAATGATAAAAAAAGACTTCATATACCTGATTACATGGTCTTTGTTGGCAGTCACCTCTATGATGTGGTGAGTCCTTTGTTTAGCAAACTTACTCATGATCTGAAGCTTTAATTTCAGGAGTAGGTAGCACACTGATCTAATGTTTTTAATTTTGGGCAACAGCACAAGATGACTAATTTTTTAAAAATCTTTTAAAGTGTCAATTTGAACTTGCAAATTTGATAAATGTAAAGAAGAAAAAGAAAACCAAAGTGGTAATTTTGAATGCAATCCAAGAAACCAGTTTATTTGACTTGCTTCAGAGATCCATGATTCTGAGAAAATTAGGGACACCAGTTTTAGTAAGTTCACTAGTAAGTTTGAGTTAAGTAAGCATTCTAGATGCACAAAAGCTGGAATGAAATTTGCTAGTAAATAAAAGTTATTTAGAAAATATGACTCAGTTGATTACATAGTATGGTGCATGACTTCAGAAGCAGTGAGAAAGGGTATAGGGGAGAAAAACAGAGAAAGCAAATATATTTGGATCTGGAAGCATCTGGTTGCTGACTGACACTTCCATTACCCTCCTCTGGCAGCTCAGTGAACATTAGTTGCAGTAGTCTTTTAAGTCAGGGACTGTCAAATTCCAGCTTCACTCTTGAAAACTGTTATCTGATTTAATTTGAGCGGCAAACACCCAGGCTGACTTCTTCATGTGCAAAGAGCAGCAAACTACCCAGGTTACTTGTGAACTGTGTATAACGCTTGCTAACCACTGCTTGAATGCCTGCCAGTGTGAAATGCTTATCTCTGTAAAGGACAGTAGGGAATTCTTGATTTTGGAAGCAATGGATAAAACAGCAGTTGTGTATGCTACCAGCAGAAGTACTCATCATTGAATGAACTAGCCAGGAATGAGCCTTGCTGTTCTCTCTAGTGCTTACAAGTGATTGTAGTTATTACTTAATAAATGAATAATTCTCAAACGTGTCCCATAAGACCAAACATACAGATTTGATTTCAGTATTTGTGAGAACCCCATTCTATGCGAGAACTTCCACTATTAGGAAATGTAGCATTGGAGAAACACTTTGGTTTTTCTTTGCCCTCTTACTCAGAGAAAAGTTCTTTATCCGATTGGTAAAGTGGGGATCTAACAGCCATTGTTCCACATTTTGCTTTTGAGTGTAAGGCAACGAGCTGGGTAAGTGTGCTGTGGACCAGATCTTATCATAGAGTAGGGCTCGAGGGGCTAGAGAAGGGACAGAGAGCGGACAGGTTTAGGTTACCAGCAGTAAAGCTGCTATTTTGATTGCTGTCATCCCAACTCCTGTATCTTTTCCTGAATTGGGTCTGAACTTGGATGGAGAGAGGTGATCTATTGGTTCTCTTATCTCTAAGCCTAAATGTCATAAAGATATTATTCCAATGGATGTATCAAGAGCTTATCAGAGAACTCTATGCTTGCTATGAAAGCTGAACTGCTACTAGCAACGGAGTCAATCATTTGCACGCTGCGGGAATAGGAGGGCACAGTGATCAGCATTGCTGGCTGTACTTGATGCAGGATCAGTGCAGAGAGCTCAGTAAATCTCTCCTTCTTGCAGGAGAGTGGGAGCTATTGATCACCAGTGGCTCCATTAGCTCTGTATGACTTCACTGAAATTAAAATCTTGAGGGCTTGATCCTCCCCTTAAATAGCTATGTGTACACGGGGCCTAATCTAACCTTGTACAAAGTGGTGGGATTGTTTTTTCTTCCTTTCCCTCTCTCACCCACCACCTAGGTATTTGAGATGAGTAGGCTCCATCCTTCAGAATTTTAATAGGCCCCTGTTTAAAGTAGTATTTCTGACCTTCATGAAATTAAGGAGTAGGGAAAGCATTGCCAGTAAGATGTAACAGATCGTTTCTGTCTGCTGGCCAATCTCCATTTGTGTATGTATGCTCTTTTCCCAAGGAAAAAGAGCCTTTCATGAAACCACCTTCATGGCTCATCAATGAAATGTTGAAATCAGGTGAATTAGCTGTTAAACATGATAGACTGAGGCAGAAAGATACAGGATTACTTGTGTTTCATGCTAGAGGTTTTATCCCCCTGATGTATACATTGTGGCTTTGTTATATTAACGGCAGGTCCTAAAATGTTTATTTACTCTTTTCTTGATTCTTGAATCCATCAATAGATACAGACTAAAATTGTTTCCTTGATGTTATCAGAGGGGTAGTACTGTGCAATTGCTATTGAAAATTCAAGAGCCTCTTTCTTGATTTAAAAAAAAAAAAAAAGCAATGCCTCCTTTCCTAATGTAGCATTATATTCCTGTTACCCGAAACCCAGAGATGAACAGATATTGAAACAGCCATTTCTCCTGAGAAATAATGCTTACCCATCTAATGGGACCACTTAAAAGCATGTATATGGAGCCTGCGATTTGGAATAAGGCTTTCTGCCAAAAGTACACCAGCATCACTGGGGTGGTTTGATGGAAAATCAGAAAGCCATATATTTGTGGAAACCATTAAGAAAGATAATGTAATATATCACAGCAACTGTTGGTTGACTTTTAAAAATATAAACCACAAATGCATATTGTGAAAGATATTGACCTATACACTGTCTAGACATACTAAAGAACTATTTCCTATTGCAGAGATTATTAAGGAGATTGGAGGCTATCTGTTGTGCGATTAAAATTTATGCCAGCCCAGCGATAAAGTAAAGGTAATAAAATTCATCCAAATATTGCCTTAATCAAGTCAGATAGACTAGATGACCTCTGAATTTCCTTTAAACTCACAATTCCAGAGAATCACTTTTCCAAAGTAAACAGCTAGAAATTTGTATTTGCTAAAACGTATCAGGCCAGTTCAAAACTGTCACATATGATGGCCTTAGTTACTGAGTTTGAAATCTCTTAGTCCGTAACATTCTCTAAGGACTATTGAGAGGGAGACACTAAACAAAGTCATGAGAATAGCTTGAATAGAAATCGGAAAATTTTATTTATTTGTGTATTCATAGTGTGCCTTTTAAAAAAGAATTTAACCTGAATTAGAAGTATAACTCCTGCCTTTTCTAATTGTATAGTCTTACGGGAGAGTTAAGTAAGAGCAAAGGACTCTTCTTATTCCCCTCCCCCAAGGAATAGATAACAAGTACACACATGCACACACATACACACACAAGTATGTTCATGGAAATTCTCATACACAGGGGTGTTTGAGTTCTGAAGAAATATCGTATGGTTGGTATGATTCAGTTACAACTCAGTGGAGTAAGGGCTGAGAGGGGAATGCTGCGCCTTGCAGGAAGGGCATGAGTGATGGGTTTTGCAGGGAATGGAGAAAAACTTTGCCTTTAGAAACAGGTCTGATTTAAACCTGCAGGTGACTCTTTGTGGCAGATTTGAAAGCATTACTGCTCTGCTCCTCCTCAGGCTGAGATAAAAAGAGATATCTTGAAAAAGCAGAAAGGATAAGCCAAGATTTAATGATTTAATTCTCCCTTTGAGACAAGGCATTAAAAAAAGTGAACTTGAGCCCCTCCTCATACGCTCGGGACGTGAGCCTTCTGTTTCCAATTTAGTAGATGGGGTGCCTGTTGCTTTGTAGCCCAGTTCTCAGCTCAGTTTCTGCTTCAGTCCTGAATGGTTGTTTCATGATGCGTAAGTCACTTAACCTTTGTGTGTTGTATTCTTTTCATCTGCAGATAGAGATGATAATGCTCACTGGGGATGTGTTGCTAAGATTAGGCAATATATGATTGTGAAGAGCAATATATATGCTAAATAACAGTGATAATGCTGTCTATCAGAGCGAATATTTGGATAAGAGAGCCCAGGCAGTTTTGTGAATAGCATCTCCTGCAGAGAGAGCCTTTAGCAAATGATTACCTGGTCTGTAGGACTCATGTTTCATAACAGAGTAACATTATCCCTCCCAAACTACCCCCCTCCCCATATACACTTATTAAAGTTTTTGGAAATTAAATACCAAACTGTTCTATTTAGGCAGAGGAATAAATAGAATGCCCTATAAGAGTCCTTTCTGCCAGGTCCCCTAATTCTATAAGTTATAATTTTCTTTCAGGAATTCTAAATTTTGGCATTGGACCCCATTGTAATGTTCAGCAGAGAATCCCGAGCCTGTACAGCCAGCCCGTGTCTGAAGGTTATCAATTCATTGAACCTATAATCTCAAGATCTCTTTTCTTTTCTATTTCTAGAGAATGTTCTTCCTTTGCCACTTTTTTTCTATCTCTGTTTCTGTCACCTAAACCCACTTCACTTCTTAGATCCTTAACAGGGTTAAAAATGGTACAGCCAGAAAGAAGAACCTTTTATCGACACCTCTGTGACACAGAGACGAGCGTTTTGTTAAGGGCCAAAGACTGCTACCACCTCTCACTTTCTTGAGATGTTCCTAATGGCATGTTATGTTCTGAACTGAGTGTAATGGCATTAGGTCACAGCAAGAAAAAGTGCACCTTCCCCCGAAAAGCATAGATCTCACCAGAAAATAAGAAGAAAGGTCTTCAGTTGGGTTTTTCAGAAAACCACACATTACGGAGAGATAGGGGTGAGAGCAGAGGCATGACCACTTAATTTCAAACTTGAATTTTCATTTCTTCCTTAAAAGAGACATTATGGTAATTACATCTCACACCTACTTAGTAATTTATCCATTTCAAAATCCACTCCCATGAATTGGCTGTGTGTGAGCATTACCACACAATCCTATGAAGTGATTAAGATGGATAATTTTCTTCCCATTTCATAGATGAGGAAACTGGGACCCCAGAAAGGGAAAATTGCATATTCAAAGACTTCCAGTTCTTTTGCAGCCAAAATAAACACTTTTTTCATTATGTAATACAACAATTTCAAGTAGTTTATTCATGAACCTCATCCTAAAGAAAAATGGAGTCTCTGAGAGCCTTTTTACTTTTTTTGGTAAAGATTGGCACCTGAACTAACAACTATTGCCAATCTTCTTTTTTTTTTCCTCCTTCTTCTCCGCCCCCAAATCCCCCAGTACCTAGTTGTATATTCTAGTTGTGGGTCCTTCTGGTTGTGCTTTGTGGGATGCCACCTCAGCATGGTTTGATGAGCGATGCCAGGTCCATGCCCAGGATCCGAACTGATGGAACCCTTGGCTGCCAAAGTGGAGCATGCAAACTTAATCACTTGGCCCCTCTCAGAGCCTTTTTAACTTCAATTTCAAATAGAATAAATTCTAGAATAAAATTTAGAATTTATTCTGACCAGTTTAGACAGAATAATATGATTTCAGGGATATCAGAACATTTTCTTCTACTGTTCCTTAAATAGTCCTACCATATGTTCCTGGAGGAATTTTCTCTTCTTTCATTCGACACTAGAGAAAAGGCTTAAAAACAAAGACCTCTGTTGGAGATGACACAGTGGCTGAGATTTCTGCTAAGGTCTCAGTTCAGATCTTGTCCTGTAAGCATGTTAATTGAAGAGGGAGACAGGGTATCTTGGCAGAGGTTTTAACCTTTAAAGGAAGGCTAAGAGTGAAGAATAGGGACTCAGGTGATGTGGAAAAAGAACTTCACTTAGATTACGGTTTAGCTCAGGGGTATCCAATGGGCACCTTATCTGTATTGATTTGAGCCCATGCTGTGTCAGTGGAATGCCCTTCCTTGGATATACCAGTCACTGCATATGCTGGAACATTTGGCAACCCTTGGGGGCCCCTACACTGTTACACAGCCAATGACAGCACAGGCAGCACAGATGGGTAACACTTGAAATCAAAGAAAGCAAACATTTCCCTTAACTGGAATCCTCATCTTAATTTCTTAGGCAAGGTTTTCAGGTGACCATCGGAAATGCCTGACTTATTATTTCCCCAACAGGTCTTGTGTATTCTTTAAGGCTAAGCTCAGGTGGCATTGGAATTCAGGAACTGTTTATAGTATATCAGGCTTCTTCCACTTGTATACCAATTCTTAATTGTGGTATGCAGTCTGTGACAGCCATCTGCTTAAGCAGCCACATTTCTCTCTCATTCAGACTCAGTGAAATTAAAATATTGATAAGAATAATTTCACAAGGTGAGGAAGTTAATAGAGGAATTGGAGTTGGTATGCTTTTTGAATTTAAGTTGAAGATCCAGTTTTGTCCATAAGCATGTGTGCAATATTTTCTGCCATTGAGCATGGCTCATTTTTAACTTAACGCTTTGATGTCTTATGAGGAGGAGCCTCTCATCCTCCCGAGAGAGTATGCAGGACATGGCTCTGCAGGTTTAGAAACATTTTCTATTTTTTTACATGTTTCCTAGGTATTTGTGAGGGAAAACATATGCTAACTCAGAATAGTTCTGCTTATGAGAAGGATGTTATTCATTTGTTCAAGAAATATTTATTGAGATCCTACCATGATTTCCTACTAAGGAACTCTTCCAAAAATTTAGTTATGAGTACATGTTAAAATTACATCATTGCAATCTTGCTGCAGGAGTAAGGGCCTCTGGTGGGCCAATGCAAAGATTCATTCTGGATAGAATTGTTTTCTAAGAAAATAGAAAGGATGAATACATAGTGATTTTTAAGCTAAATACAAAAATAAGGATATATTTGGTCAAAGATGATTAGACTTTTGGCTAATAATAAACTGGGCAGGTGGATAACTAGTCTCCCAGAACAAGTTGTATAATTGCCTTAAAGTTTATGATAAAATTGCTCAAGCATTTGAACAGGAATGCTGACTTCTTCTTGAGAAAGTTTGGAGATAATTTTCTTTTATATGTGTGACAGACACCATGTTTGTGCTGGGGCTGCACGGGTGAGTGAATCAAGGTCTGAGTCCCCTGAAGAACTTAGAGTATTGTCTGAATTAACACAAAAGCAAATATGTGAGAGCAGTAAAGAAGAGCCCATGATGCTTTCAGAAGTGATTCCAAAGAAGAGAGTGGGAAACAGAGGAGCTGGGGGAGTGGGTCAGCTACGTGAAAGAACTCTTCTTGGAGTTGAGTTTTGACAGAGAATTTTTGTAAGTTTTTGTCAGGGGGATAGGAGTGAAATTTGGGGAATTGGAGGAAGTGGAGAGATAATCTCACTTTGTAGATGGGCAAAAAGCAGATAAGTAAGTTTCTGCATTGCAGAACTTTTAAGGTTCGGGGCTCTGTAAGCAATTGCACACTGAGTAGAGTGTGGGGTAAAAGCTGGGAAATGAGGAGATGGTATTGTTGCAGCAAATGAGGCTAGAAGGATTATCAGAGACTGGTCCTCTTCACCATACTAAGGAATTTGAGTTATTGTGTAAGAAATTCAAGATAGTGAGAGATTTTAAATGAAAAACTGATGATATAGTTTTAGAACCAATCATTCTGAAAGCAGTTTACTTTTTTATCCCCTAAATATTTACTTTCTAATTTTTCCCAAGCATTATCTTAAGCACTGGGCACACGGTAGTTAAGAAAATAAGTATGGCACCTGCCCTCATGGAGCTTACAGTCTAGTAGGGGACAAAAAGATATTAGACAATAAACAACTGATGTATATACACAAAAGATTGAGTAATGCTAGGATGCCCTCTTTAACTAAATGACATCCAAATCAGAACCTTCAGAATGAGTATCCAGAATCAATTAAGTACAAAGTTAGGGGAAGGATATTCCATTAGAGAGAACACTTAGTGTCTGTGAGAGACAACCAGGAATCAGGAAAGAAGCGGCTGCGTTTGAGGGATTAAGAGGCCAGTTCCTTCATAGGAGAGTGAATGAGGGGCTCAACTAGCCCAAGAAAGTTTAATTGATGTTATTTAGCAGCCAATCAATGCAGAATTCATATGTAACATATTTATATTTTCAACAAAGTAAGAAGTTTAGATAATTATTTAGATTAGAGTGTGGGCAAAATGTGGCCTACGGGTCAAATCTGGTCCATTGCCTGTTCATGTAGATAAAGTTTTATTAGAAGACAGCCATGCTTGTTCATTCACTGTTGTCTGTGGTTGCTTTTGTGCTACAACAGCGGAGTTGAGTAGTCATGAAAGGGACTCCATGGCGCCAGACCCTAAAATATTTGCTATCTGGCTCTTTACGGAAAAAGTCAAGCCCTGATCTAGATCCTTATAGTTTAATATAAAGTACATTCACACACATAGACACAGGCACGCATGCATGTGCACACACACACACACAAATGTTGCTTCATTAATAATTTCTATGAATGGAGACATGGATATCTAAAGCCTGATTGGTGGCGATGGATCCTCTATTATCATTAAAATCATCTTAGTTAAAATAGTTCTGTAGGCCATGAGGACCCAGGAAAGGAAAGACTGCAATTCTTCCAGGATTATAGTCAAGGAAAACAAAAAGTCTAGATCAAAAAGTCTAGATCATGGGAAAAGAATTCAGGGTTGCTAGTTTTATTATATGTGCCTTAAGATATGTGTGATTCTGAAAGAATTTCTACAAAGAAATCTTCCTCATATTTAATTTCAGCATGACAATATGTTCTGCTATGTAGAGCTTTTGTATTAGAAAAGTATACAGTGCATTACTATATGTAATTGACAAAGTTTTAGAACTAAAAATGCAGAATTCTATGTCTAAGGCATACTTCATCATTAATAATGCAGTATAGCTCATTGTGCAGCAAATTTCAAGCAGTATGTATTTTAAATGCTTTATAAATTATTGGCCCTTGATTTTAACTGGAAATGCTTAATGCCAATATATTTGAGAAGTAATATAAAATTTATCTGTTTTTTGATGCTGCATCATGATTTGCAATCCCCAAATTGGAAGGAATGGAAAAGACATGGGCAACTCAAAACAAATAATTACAGTCTTTTAAAATTATTTTAAAGTACTAATATACATGTGTAAATTATATATAATACATATACAGTTTAATATATAATGGTAAAATAAACATCTGCATCCCTTCTACCCAGCTTAGGATAGAAAACAATATGGGAAATTTGATATCCCTTGTGAGCTTTCTAATCATGTTCTCCCACTTCCCTAGTAGAAGCAGTAACTTCAAATTTATAATAATGATTTATTGTTTTTCTTTGTAAATTAACCACATATACATCTATCCTTAAGCAATATGTTTAATTTTTCTGTTTTTAAAATTTTACATAAATAGTATCATAATGCTCATATTTTTCTGTAATTTCCTTCTTTCATTCAACATAATGTGTTTGAGATTTAACCATACAGATTCCTGTAGCTGCAGTGCATTCATTTCACAGTATTCCGTTGTATTAATATACCATGCTATATGTGGTAGAATATTTAGGTTGTTTCCAGATTTTGCTATTATGACCAATGCTGCTTTGAATGTTTTTGCACATATTTCTGAACACATATGTATAAAAATTTCTCTAAGAATATATCCATTACTACTAGATAATGCCAAACTGTGGTTGAACCAATTAGCATATTCATCAACAATGTATAAGAATTCCTCTTGCCCTACAACCTCTCCAAGAGAGAGTACACGACTTTTATTTTTCTTTTCTCTTCCAGAGTAAAATAGTGATGAGTTACATTTTGTTTCCTTTGGAATTTCCTCCGTTCCTAAATAGGTGGAATATTTTTCCATACGCTGATAGATCCTTTATGTTTCCTCTTCTGAGAAATAACTTCTGCTCACTTTACTATTGGATTTTCTGTGTTTTATTGAATTGAAGGAATTCTTAATATAATGACCTTTAATATATTTTTAGGCAATAGTAGTCCTTTTCCGTTATATAAGTTGGAAATTCTTTTTTTTTTCTTTCTTTCTGTGGCTTGTCTTTGGTCTATTTATGGAGTCTTTTGAGAAATAGAAGTTCTTAATTAAATGTTTTTGAATATTTTAAATCTTTTCTTTTATGCTTAATGATTTTTCTATCTTCTATAAGGCCTACATCTCTACTCCAGGGTAAATGATAGCTTTCTCCATTGTATTTTTAATATTTTAAAGTCTTGCATATTATAAATAACTCCAGCACAATTGCATACTCAGTATGCAACCAATTGTGCTGGAGTTACTTGTAATTCATATGGGAAAAATTTGAAATTTGATCCTTACCTCATACCATAAAGTAAATGAATTTCAGATAAATTCAAGACTTATATATAAGAACCAAGACTTTCTGTGGTGTTGTTTCTGTCCCATTTGTCTAAGTGTCTGTCCACATGTGCTAGTACCATACTCTTAAAATTATCTGGCTTATTTGTAAGTTTTGATGTCTGACAGAGCAAATTGTTCTACCTATTTCTTAGGTAGAATCTTGAAATTATTTAGTTTTTGCTTATCTTTAGAAATTGTTACTTAGACCTTTGTATTGGAAAACTGTGTCACTGGATATAAAATTTTCCCCCAATATTTTGAAGATGTTATCTCACTGTCATTTCATTTTTGCAGCTGAAAAGCCAGCACCAAACTGTCATTCCTTTGTAGTAGGTAGTAGTGGGCAGTCTTTTATTTTTCTTCTTCTGGCTACTTTTATTTTCATTTTTGTGTTTACTTTTAAATAGTTTAACTGTGAGATGTTTAGGTTTTGTTTGTAAATTGTGCCGATTGAAATTTGCTGGTTTCCCTGAATCAGAGGATTAGTATCTTGCAGCAGTTCTAGAAAATTCTCAGCTATTACATATTTAAATATTCTTTTTTTTTTTTTTTGGAACTCCAGTTAGATGTATGTTGGCCCTCCTTCCTCTGTATTCTAAGCTTTCTTTCATATTTTCCATCTTTTTGTCTATGAATTACAGTCTCCATTCTGGGTGACTTCTTCAGATCTAACTTTCAGGTCACTAATTCTCTTCTTGGTTGTGTCGAATCTTCATTTTAACTCATAGATTGGGATTTTATTTTCAGTTGTTACATTTTTCACTGCTATTTGTTTTTCTCTGGTCTGCCTGGTCCACTTTTATAGACATTTATTTCTTCATAATAATTTAAATAACTTCTTTTATGTCCTAAATTTTTTTTTATATTCTGTATGTGATATTTTCAATATTTATTATCTTCTTGGGTCTAAATTTGCAATATATTGTTTCTGCTAATTCTTCCTTGTAGAGGATTTGTTTAGTGATTCACAAGACAGAAAATGAATTACATTGTTTGGAACTGTATCTGTGGGGGCTTTTGAGGCTTGTGTTTAAAATTATTTTCCTTGTGCAAAGAAATGTTTACTTCTGACAGGCACGTGGGTATGGTACCAACTTAAGGGTGCTTTACAATTTCAGCTTAGAGGGGCCGGCTTGGTGGCACAGTGGTTAAGTTTGCACGTTCCGCTTCTCGGTGGCCCAGGGTTCACCGCTTCGGATCCCGGGTGCAAACATGGCACTGCTTGGCATGCCATACTGTGGTAGGCATCCCACATATAAAGTAGAGGAAGATGGGCATGATGTTAGCTCAGGGCCAGGCTTCCTTGGCAAAAAGAGGAAGATTGGCAGCAGATGTTAGCTCAGGGCTAATCTTCCTCAAAACAAAACTAAACAAAACAAAAATAAAACAAAATTTCAGCTTAGAGCTTTTGACTCAAAATAAGAAGTTTGAATTCTGATTCAAATATCATCATTAGTGTGCTGCTGTGGGTAAGAATTCTTATGGAAGACTATTTCAGTTTTTGCCATTGTAGGCAGAGCTAAAGCCGAAAGAGGACTTTTTCCCCCTAGTTTACGTGATTTATGTGTGTGTTTCTCTTACTTTATAGACTACCAATAAAGACTCTGACATTGTCTCTCTTTTTTTTAGGATCACATAAATTTATTATTAGTTTATAAAGACTTTTTAAAATTAGTTTATTTTATTGGAGTAACATTGGATTATAACATTATATAGCTTTCAGATGTCCATCGTAATGTATTTCGAATTTTGTGTTGATTTTATCATGTTCAGCACCCAAAAGCTAATTATACTTCATCACCTCACATGTGAGCCCAATCACCCCTTTTGCCATCCTTCCTCCCCACTTCTGCTATGATAACCACCAATCCAATCTCTGTTGCTATGTGCTTGTTTGTTGTTGTTTTTATCTTCTAATTATGAGTGAGATCATATGGTATTTGACTTTCTCCCTCTGAGGTGTTTCACTGAGCATAATACCCTCAAGGTCCATCCATGTTGTCACAAATGTCTGGATTTCATCATTTCTTATGGCTGAGTAGTATTCTATTATGTACATATAACACATCTTCTTTATCCATTCGTCCCTTGATGGTCACCTAGGTTGCTTCCAAGTCTTGGCTATTATGAATATGCTACAATGAACATAGGGGTGCATGTACCTTTATGCATTTGTGTTTTCAAGTTGTTTGGATAAATACCCACCAGTGGAATAGCTGGATCAGATGGTAGATGTATTCTTAATTTTCTGAGGATACTCCATACTGCTTTCCATAGTGGCTGCACCAGTTTGCACTCCCAAGAGCAGTGTATGAGGGTTCCCTTCTCTCCACATCGTCTCCAACGCTTGTTGTTTCATATCTTGTTAATTACAGCCGTTCTGACCAGAGTGAGGTGATAACTCATTGTAGTTTTGATTTGCATTTCCCTGATAGCTAATGATGTTGAGCGTCTTTTCATATGCCTGTTGGCCATCCATATATCTTCTTTGGAGAAATCAGTGTTCAGATCTTTTGCCCATTTTTTAATTGGATTGTTGTTTTTTTTGTTGTTGAGCTGTATGAGTTCTTTGTATATTTTGTATGTTAACCCCTTATCCAATATACGGTTTGCAAATATCTTCTCTCAATTGTTAGGTTGTCTTTTCGTTTTGTTGATGGTTTCCTTTGCTGTGCAGAAGCTTTTTAGTTTGACGTAGTCTCATTTATTCACTTTTTCTTTTGTTTCCCTTGCCCAGTCAGACATGGTACTTGAAAATATGCTGCTAAGACCGATGTTAAAGAGCGTACTGCCTATGTTTTCTTCTAGAAGTTTCATGGTTTCATGTCTTACATTCAAGTCTTTAATCCATTTTGAGTTGATTTTTGTGTATTGTGTAAGGTAATGGTCTACTTTCATTCTTTGGCATGTGGCTGTCGACTTTTCCAAACACCATTTATTGAAGAGACTCTCCTTTCTCCATTGTATGCTCTTGGCTCCCTTGTTGAATATTAGCTGTCCATAAATGTGTGACTTTATTTCTTGGCTCTTGATTCTGTTCCATTGATCTGTGTGTCTGTTTTTGTGCCAGTACATGCTGTTTTGGTTACTATGGCTTTGTAGTATAATTTGAAATCGGGGAGTGTGATACCTCCAGCTTCGTTCTTTTTCTCAGGAATCCTTTGGCTATTTGGGGTCTTTTGTTGTTCCATATAAATTTGAGGATTCTTTGTTCTATTTCTGTGAAAAATTTTGTTGGAACTTTGATAGGGATATTGCATTGAATCTATAGATTGCTTTAGGAAGCATGGCCATTTTAATTAAGTTAATTCTTCCAATCCAAGAGCATGGGATATCTTTCCATTTCATTATGTCTTCTTTGATTTCTTTCAACAATGTTTTATAGTTTTCAGTGTACAGATCTTTCACCTCTTTGGTTAAGTTTATTCCTAGGTATTTTATTCTTTTTGTTGCAATTTTAAATGGGATTGTATTCTTAATTTATCTTTCTGCTACTTTATTGTTAGTTATAGAAATGCAACCAATGTTTGTATGTTGATTTTGTATCCTGCAACTTGACTGTATTCATTTATTATTTGTAAAAGTTTTTTACTGAATTCCTTAGGGTTTTCTGTATATAAAATCATGTCATCTGCAAATAGTGACAATTTCACTTCTTCTTTTCCAGTATGGACCACTTTTATTTCTTTTTCTTGCCTGATTGCTCTCGCTAGGACTTCCAATACTATGTTAAATAAGAGTGGTGACAGTGGGCATCCTTGTCTGGTTCCTGTTCTTAGAGAGATAGCTTTCAGTTTTTCTCCATTGAGAATGATGTTTGCTGTGGGTTTCTCATATATGGCCTTTATTATGTTGAGGTATTTTCCTTCGATACCCATTTTATTTAGAGTTTTTATCATAAATGGATGCTGTATGATGTCAAATGCTTTCTCTGCATCTATTGAGATGGTCATGTGATTTTTATTCTTCATGTTGTTAATATGGTATATCACATTGATATATTTGCAGATGTTGAACCATCCCTGCATCCCTGGAATGAAACCCACTTGATGATGTATGATCTTTTTAAAGTATTGTTGTATTCGATTTGCTAGTAGTTTGTTGAGGATTTTTGCATCGATGTTCATCAGTGATATTGGCCTGTAATCTTCTTTTTTTGTGTTGTCCTTGTCTGGTTTTGGCACCAGGATAATGTTGGCTTCGTAGAATGAGTTAGGAAACCTCCCCTCCTCTTCAATTTTTTGGAAGGTTTTGAGAAACAAGTATTAAGTCTTCTTTGAAAGTTTGGTAGAATTCACCAGGGAAGCCATCTGGTCCTGGACTTTTATTTTTTGGGAGGTTTTTGATTGCTGTTTCAATCTCCTTGCTAGTAATTGGTCTATTCAAATTCTCTACTTCTTCTTGGTCCAGTTTTGGAAGGTTATATGTTCCTAGGAATTTATCCATTTCTTCTAGATTATCCAATTTGTTGGCGTATAGCTTTTCATAGTATTCTCTCATTATCTTTTGTATTTCCAAAGGGTCTGTTGTAATTTCTCCTCTTTCATTTCTGATTTTATTTATTTGAGGCTTCTCTCTTTTTTTCTTAGTGAGTCTAGGTAAGGGTTTGTCGATTTTGTTTATCTTTTCAAAGAACCAGCTCTTGGTTTCATTAATTTGGTTCTATTGTGTTTTTAGTCTCTATTTTGTTTATTTATGCTCTGATTTTTATTATTTCCTTCCTTCTGCTGATTTTGGGATTTGTTTGTTCTTCTTTCCTCTAGTCTTTCATCTAGCTTGCTGATCCATTCTCCTGTATCCTCTACTCTGCTATTGAATCCCTCTAGTGCATTTTTCAATTCCAGTATTGTATTCTTCATTTCTAATTGGTTCTTTTTTATATTTTGCAGTTCTTTGTTGATGAGCTCACTGTGTTCATCCAGTCTTCTCCCAATATCTGTGAGCATCCTTATGATATTTTGTTTGAACTCTTTGTTGGGTAGGTCACTTATTTCTGTTTCATTTAGTCCTTTCTCTGGAGTTTTCTCCTGTTCCCTTGCTTGGAATGTATTCCTTTGTCTCCTCATTATCCCTCTTTCTCTGTGCTTATGTCTATGTATTAGGTGAGTTGGCCAAGTCTCCTGATCTTGGAGAAGTGGCCTTATGTAAGAGATGCCTTTTGAGGCCCAGCAGTGTGCTTCCCTCTCGTCACCAGTCCAAATGATCCAGGAGTGACCCCTTTGTGGGCTACTTGTGTTGTTCTGCTATGGCATGGTTGCTCATAATACAGGTACCCATGGAGTCGAGTCTGTCCTTCCCTGACCAGCTGTTTGTAAATCCACTTTGGGGAGCCTCAGACCATTGGCTACAAGGTCTAATAGCACACTCCTGTTGCAGTTTTGTTGCTAATTGGGTAGGTACTCAGTGTAGCTGGTTGCTAGGCTCAGGGGCTTACAGTTGCTATAGGCCTCAGGCCTACAAGGCTGTTGTCAGTTCTCTTAGGAGTGCAACTGAGTGGTGCTGGCCCTGGGCACAGGAGCACTCAATTGATTCAAGTTTTGGAAGGTGGGGCTGATCCTTTTTATGGCTATTTGTGAAGCACAGGTCTTCTGTCACTGATAAGCCTCACCCACCACAGGAACACACATACCGTCAACACAGTCCTGGTCCATGCACACTTCCCAACCCCCTGGAGCATACCCCATTGTCCCACTGCAGAGGCCCCCACTTCTCCACCAATGCCCCTCACAGTTCACCTGGTCCTCACACAGGCCCTGCCCCACAGAGGCAGACACACTCACCTGCCTGTAGAGGATCAAGGCACCCAGTCAATGCAGGCTGGCAAGTAACCTGAGGGCTTGCTCTTGGGCAGGGCTGGTCCCTAGGGCAGGCTGCCTGTCCTGGCTGAACTGGATTAAATCTGCACTCTAGTGGGTGTGACAGACCCCTGGGCTAACAGATCAGGGGAAGAACTCCAATGGTGTCTGCTGGGGTCTGTGTCAGCACTCCTGGACCACTACACAACAATGGCTACCACTCATGTCTCAGTCTCCACAGAGGTCTCTCCTCTCACTGAGATGTACCCAGAGCCCACCAGGTGAGTCTCTTTTCAACAAAGCACTGTCAGACTTCTCTCTGGTGATTTTAGGTTGCTGAGATGGGTGAGTTTGTGTGTGAGCCCTTTAAGGCCTGGGTTTTTTTAGCTTTCTACCAATAGCTTTTCTTGGGGTATCCTCACTGCAGTTAATAGCCAGCAAAGCCAGACAGTAAGATCCTCGTCTCAGGTGGGCTGAGTCTGAAGGATGCTTATAGCAGTATTGGCCCCCGCACCAGACCTCACTCTTCCAAAGAGGGCTGCATACCTTAGGATGGCTCCCGCCTGGTCAGCTGAGAAACTCCACTGCTCCTGAAGATGGCTTTTAGTTAAGTAGTTAAATAGTTAAGGTAATTATTACCTGTCACTGCAATGCTCTTAGGATTGGGAAATTACTTAGCTCTGTCTTAATATTTTTTTTGATAAAGTAAACTAACATTGGGATTTGACTTTAAACTGAAACTGAAACTAGAATTGTCCTCAGTCTTTTCAGATGAAAGAAAATAGATGTTTTGATTCTCCATAGATACATACTTTACCTTGGTAAGATGGATTAATATGCTTCTGAAGCTAGTATTCTACTTACAAGACACTTTCTTTCATACCATAGATTATTTAATTGGAAATCCTAGCAGAAAAATTGAGGCTTTCCTAATGAATATTAAAGACTTTCTTGGAAGGATATGTTCATAAACAATTAGAAATCTTTATCATATTTTGTAAAATGTTAAGTAATCTAGATAATAGATTAATATAGAATTTTTATAATTTAACATTGATTTGGTTAATATCTTGGGTAAATATAGCCATGATTTTCTTTATATTGAACATGATAAAACTGTATGTTTAGTACGAAAAAATCAATTTCATCACACATGTACTTTTTGTAAGTCTAACTGAAGGAAACAGACTGCATGTGGACAATAGACTTGAGCTTTTCAGATATGAGTGGTTACACGTTAATTTTCTGAACCTCGTCAAATGAATTCAGACATGATTTCAATTTGTAATTTTGAAGTATGATAGGCTAAATATTGAAATAAAATTACTATTGTCTTATGTTTTTTCCTCTCTTTTCATCTTACTGGATATATGTGGAAACTAGTTAGTTAAAACTGTCTATTGTGATGGTTGCTTATTTGAACTATCTATTGGAGTTCTAGTTTGTTTAGGCGTTATGAGAAAGAATCTGAGCAGTAAACCAGATGCTTCCTATTTCAGCTGTTCACATGTACCTACATGTCAAGTCTTCTGGATGATGTTGACAGCTAAGATGTACGCTTGGAGGGAATTCCTTGATAATACCTTCAGGACCAAATGCTACTGAAAAGAAAAGAATATTTTAGAAAAAAGATGCTCTAGCAATAGCAGGAAAGAAAAATAAAGCAAAAATATTGAGTGTGTCTGAGTATGCCTTTGTAACTAGAAGTCAATAGGCAGTTTTTTTGAATTGGAAATGGGTCTTTCATTTTTCAGGGACCTGTGTTGCATGACACTAGATATTACCTAACAGAGTATAACTGTGGAGCCTCAGTAGGCACATTACCAAATTGGAATACACTGATTGCTTATGAACAATTTCCACACCAGCCAGATTGTTGGAAACCCATTGTTTGCCAACTATGGTTTCCATCACGGTTAGTGGAGGGGAACTGGTCCAAATAAACTATGCCTCTGAGTAGCCCTGCCAGGACCCACTTCTGTGACCACTGAGTAGTATATGAGCAGTCCTTCATACAGGAGAACACACACACATCTGAGCATTCTTTTTTTCATAACAGATCAAGTGGGTAAAGAAAGAAGAGTTATAGAAGAAAAAGCAAGGAGTACTAGCCAGCACTTATAGTAAATATCACCCACATTCTAAAACTAATCCTTTTAAATTGAATAGAACTTAACTGCTGAATGATTTTACATTTTTGGCATAGTTGTGGCAAAGTCTGGATGTAGCTTTTGCTCAGCTTCCTCACAATGAAAAGCTTGGATGGAAACCTTGCAGGGAAAATTCAAATGGACCATCAAATTCTGCAGCTGTTGGAGAGTCAACGTTTCTTAGCCTGGTGCCTCCACTGTTATCATTTGTTTCTGCATCTAAAAATTCAAATTTGTGATAGTAAATGGACAGGCAGGCCTTCAACTGCAGTATCACTGCATTATCTGATTATTTTCCGGAAGCAGGTTATTCTTGCAGAGAGTTCTGAGTTCACAGCACAGGAGAAATTATCTGTGCCAGATTTTTAGGCACAAAGAATAGTAGGGATGGAACTGACATGTGTTCCTTTGTTTGGCTGCTAAGTGTTTGGGTTCAAAATATTCCAGACTGTTTTAGATCTGAGTAAAATCTAAGGAGCAATGTTTTAAAAATGAGCATGGTTTAACCACATCCCTATAAAGGTTGCTGGTCACCTAGCCAGCCAGGTCTAGGCACTAGAATCTTGACTACAAATATAACTTTGCTTTTTGTACAACTCTCGTATGACTCCCTCATGCGACTCCCATCATTCTTGACATTCTTGAGCACTGTGTCCTTTAAACATTTGTAAATACACAAATCTGTAAATATCACGGTGTACTATAACTCCTAAAATATTACAGTAAAATATAACTAAATACTCTTGCATAAATGAGAACAATATGTTAGATTCATAATTGTGTCTAGAAGAAAGGACAAATTTCTAGGAATCTTAGAGCTTCAGAACCACCTGTTCATACGCAGGAATGTGTAACTAAGTCACAAAATACAGGTTTAAATATTTCAACATCAACCAAATGGGACCAAGAACTTGCAAAGGTATTTGCCTGTATAGGAGGAAAATCCTTTACTTATCCTTAGGATTTTGCTGCAAATAAACCGGAGACCCATGAATCCCGTTTCCCCTAATAGAGTTGCAGTGAGTTAGTGTTTGAGAGTCTTGATAGTGGACATAAGATATTACCTTTGTAAACAATGGTGTCTTGGATGTATCTTTATACTTGTATATGTGCATATTAAATTAATTAAAATTCATATGTAAATATGTTAACAATGTGATACTGATATTATTTCACCAGCACGTCCTAGGAATTGGTAAAACTCTTATCTAGAAGTGACAAACAGAAATGTGTCTGGCTATTGTTAGTTCAATATTCTTATCTTAATTCTCTGCTTTTAATATTCTAGTTTTGGGGTTTGTTTATTGATCCCCTTCAGTGTTTCACACTTATCCATGTTTTTTGGTAATCCATGTTGAAACAATCAGTTTCTTGAATCAGAGCCAAGAGAACTCTGGGTAATCTCTTTGTAGTATTTCAAATTGAAGAGATTTTGTCTACTCTCTATTTAGAGCTTTAGTTATTCCTGGTCAGATTGCTTAGAGCCTAGATCCATGCAGTACTGGAAATTAGTTGTATGATTTTAAAGAGACGAATACTTTTTTGATGCATATTCTGTCAAATGTTTGACTAATATCTGAGAGTGGTCTCTTTCCCCTTGTGCTATTGCAGTCAGTGAAGTTTTATCAATACCTCGAGTTCTGCAAGGATACTTCAGCCTCAACTTTGAATGTCAAAAGTTGTTTTTTGATTACCAAAACTATTACAAAAACAACAACGTGAAAAGCTGTGACTTATTCCTGAGAAACATTGTATAACATCTGTTCCTGGCTGCTATCGCCTGGAACTGGATTGTGTAATTTAACTACCTCATGAAAACTTCTGGGAAAACTATCCTTTCCTTAAAAGGAAAAAATACGTATTATATTTTAGATTAGATAATAGGAAGGATTCTCTTAAAACTACTTTTATTTTTGAAATGTATGCAAAAAGTTATTAGGGAATTTGCAAAGCAATAGACTCAGTCCCATTATCTTAATCTTAATCTTTCACCCATCCTGTCAATATCCATGGATATTTCTCAACTATGTTTAAGAATATTATGATTATATATTATTCATCTTCTTCGCTGTATATTATTACACATTTCAGGTTGTCTTGTAAAAAATGTCTTCCTACAAATTCTCCCATTTCTTCCCAGGTGGTTCTTCATTACATCAGCACATCCAGGACTCTTCTTTGTCATACATGTCACATCACAGCTTCTAGTATCAGGTCAAATTTTTTAAAATAATTTTTACTGAGTTTTTTTAGTAATGTTTTCATTCTATAAATATTGTGTCCTCCACTATATTCTGAAGTATATTGAGAGTCTCATTGCAAAAGGTAGTAGGTAACAAATACTATCCATGTGAACAATTTTGTATTTTCTAAATAAATTGCCTCAATTTATTCCAATCATTTTTTCAAGTGCCTCAGGCATCAATGAAAATAGGTTCATTAATTGCTAAGTAAGTAATTTTTCCACAAGTATAGTCTTGTTCCAAACATTCATTTGCGCATTTTCCGTGCGTGACTAGAGTCACCAAACACAGGCCTAGTTATTAAGTGAAACACACATTTCCTTTAAAAGTGGGCATCAGGGTCAAATTAAAATCCCACACAAATCAGCATCACCCGTGATTGTTGCTGGAAAAACAAAATACTGACTTATTTACTTGGATGAGCGAGGTTAGAGTCATCTGCAGTGTTAGTGAAAGAATGTAGTGTGGATATAAAAGCTTTTCTCTATTTCTTGACCTAGATTGAATGTTTTCTCCTCCAAATAATCTTTCCTTGTCCCCTCAGTGAAAGATGATCCCTGTGATTCGTCATAGCATCTTATCTGTGATTTTCCTCTGTAAAATATATACCTCATCTTAGATTTACTTAAACACATGCCTTATCTACCCACTAGAATGTGAAGGTTCTTTTGACAGCATGGACTTCATTGGATCCAAACTTGTGGTACTTAATTGCCTCAGTACCTTGGAGAGAGTAGATGCTCACTAAAATACTTGTTGCAAGCATAAATAATGTAATAGTTACATAAGAAGCATTTGTCATAAATAGATGGGTAAGAATAAAACTGAAGAAAAGGAATTCTTTATGTTGATTTCTTCCCCATTCCGCTTTTATGCAAAGCACACTCTTCTCCATTGATTGTTTGGATCTTCATTCATTGAACAGGAGTGATGCATCAGACACAGAAGGATGTGTTCTGCCAGTTTTGAGCTGCTTAGAATTCATGTGCGCAGAATTATGAAACAGACCCAAATATGTTGGCTTATCTTAGGCAAAACACAATTTCCAAGTTTTTAGGAAAATAAAGAAGTTTGGAAAACTGAGAGGTTTGAAAAAGACTCAGCAGTCTAGTGGTTCTTGAATGTTATTTTGATTGCTATTGTTACCACCATACTTCTCATTGGCATTTATAGAGAATTCTATATTTACGTTGTGCTTCAAAATAATGTGTGTGATATAGTGGGTGTATTTTGGGTCTTGGGGCTTTGTGAAATGAACAAATGAATGCAATTCAATTTTGGATTTCTTCTTATATGGAAGATTATTTTAAAGTCTCTATGTTGAGTAGGGGAGAGATATGAACAAGAGAGTTATTATTTAGTGGAGAAAAAGGGCGTGTTTATAGATAATGCTGTAAGCGAAATCAAAACCTGTCTATCTTAAGTGATACAGGTATTTGTCTACTCAAAGACAAGGAAATGGGCCAGGGAACTTGAGGTCCATTTAGGTTCTATATGGCTCTGATTTTACAAATCATGAGTAGAGGAAGGCGAAAAGACTTTGAATTCCAATTTTGTTTTTAAATCACAGAGCATATGGTGGCAAAAGGCAACATTATGGGTGCTTGGTGGTTTCAGCTATTCTCAGAAAGCTTTTAGGTAGCAATATCAGAATGCTTTTAGAATGATTTTTATTTTCCTGATACTATGCCAAGCTTGACTATTTTAATCCATAATAACTCTTAAGTATTACTCCCATATTTTCAGGTGAGGAGATTGAGGCTTAGAAAGGCAAAGACATGTGTTGACCATCACAAAGATGGGAAGCAGCAGGGCCAGGGTGAAACAGTATTGGACCCTCAAATCTGTGCTTCTAAGCACCAGGGTTTATTTCTTTACCATAGTGATTGCCTCCATAAACTAATACATTAAAATGCTAATTCTAATTTTTTTTAAATTTATACTTATTAAAAAATAAAATAGTATACAATTTCAACTCCTGATGATGTGAAGTAAGAACATGAAAGGACTGGAGCTTTCGCGAATTGCTGATGGGATTGTGAATTGGTACGAGAATTTTGGAAAACTGTTTGGCATTATTTACCAAAGTTGGAAAAACAACCTATTGTCCAACAATTTTTCCTTGTATACACTCCTTAAATGAGTGTGCACATGTATTGAAGACATCTACAGTAGCATTTATATCAGCATTATTTGTAAAATCCCCAAATAAGAAACCATTAAAATTATCAATCAACACCAGAATGGATCAGGAGATTTTGGCATGTTCATGGCAGTGAAATAACATATGGCAATTAAAGTGCATGAACAGCATGCAACACCACATTAAGTTATTCCACAATATTAAGCCAAAGGAAATAGACACAGCCAAGAAATACACATTATATGAGTCCATTATATAAAATTTTTAAAATAAGCAAAAGCAATCTGTAACTTGGTCAAAATAATGGTTGCCTTGGCGGTAGCTCTGGAGTGTTGGTGGTGCACTGTTTCTTGACTTTTGTGTTAGCTACATGGATATGTTCCTTTTGTGATTATTCATTGAGCTGTGACCTATGAATTGTACAGTTTTCTATATGTATTTTTAATTCAATAAAAAATTGAAAATAATCATAATTTGTGGGAAAGGTGTTTATACAAAGGTGGTTAATATGCTGTTTATACAAAGGTGTTTATGCTGTTTATACAAAGGTGGTTAATAACAATAACTGCCACAAGAAAAAACAATTTGTATAGTCCTTGTAATTGGCTTGGTAGTTTTTTTCTAAGATAAGTTATTTTATTTGCCTTTCAGTATAAAATACAGAAATAATATAGCATCACTGTGAATGTTTGAAGTTTTTATTTGGAAAAGACTGTAAGTGCAGAATGTATGGAGCGTTGAGCCAAAAATATATCTCTAGTATCCATTTGATTCCCTGCCATTGTCTTCTTTAGAGTGGGAGGGGAACCAAATCACTCTGTTAATTTGGATTGGGTTTTGTTGAGATTTTACACAAGCGTCAAGTGAGAAATTAGAATACCGTTGATGCTCCAAGTGTTCATAATCTGTGCCAAGGCTAGACATTTTTGGGATCACTCACCAGATCCCTGAGTAGTCTCTCATCTTTGGCATTTGCTCTAGTTGCTGGAACAATAAAAATTCTGTTTTGGGTTTTTTTGGCAAATAAATAGTCGATCATTTCAGACAGATATACACTGTCGCTAGAAATGTCGCTGGCCTCCTCTTCCCAGAGAAAAGGGTGCCCTCAGTGAACTTCAGTTGTCTAACTGGCATGAAGCTGGCTTTAGTCACATTGACCACTGAGTCCACTCAACCCCACTTCAGCCCCTTCTTATGATGTGGGCAAGTTTTTGCCCTGATAAGAGCTCTATTCTCCTTACTTAGTTGTCGATAGAAAGTGTAATTTCAGAACACTAGCTCTAGAATCAAAGTAGTCTAGGTTCAAATCCCGTCTTTACTACTGCCCATGCTGACCTTGGAAAATTAAACTTCCTAAGTGGGGGAAATAATATACTTATTGATTTCAGACTTGTTGAGATAATGCCTATTAAACTCCTAACACACTATTTACCACAAAATAAGCTTTCAGGAAACATCAGCTGTCATTTGTTAATAGTTATTATTACTTCTTGAATACACGATGCTTTCGTGTGTAACAAAGGACCACATTAACTCAGTTGACCTAAGTGCACAAATCAAGGGAAATAAAGCAGACCCAACAAAGTACTTTAAGTCAGATATTGCTAATTATTCATGTAAATAAAGCCAATATACTTTCTTGTAATGGGAGACTTTATTCATCTAGTAAATATAATTTTTGCAAAAGCCACATAAAATGAATGTTTGCCTCAGCATATATTTCTAGATATTCAGGTCTAATATAAGTAAAACCAATTTGAAAATCAATGACTCCTAGTTAGTACTTTATGCCATAAATGTGTGTGTGTTTAAAGTGCTTTTAGTTGAAAAAAAGAAGAAGGTCACCTACGTACTTGAAAGATTGCAAGCAACGATTGAAGGAGATATTTCACCATTCTTCATTTTATGTTTAAGCTTTGCTGAGATCAATGAATTTCAAATCATTATGCATCAGTTAGTAGGTGCAGAGAAAATGCTTTAATGTCTGGAAATTTCATCAACCTCCTTCCTATGGCAAAAAATAGGACTTGCTTAGATGAGTGTTCTCGAGACCATCATGCATAATTACACATCAGACATCTAAATATATGTAAACATTAAAAAGGTATGCATTTTCAGCAACACATTCTCATTGTCAGAGAATTAGTTTTGAATCATGGCCACTGGTTTCTCAAGATGTCGTTCACCATTATGGGCCAGTACACGACAATGGAAGGCTGCAGGTCAACAAGGTGCTCTCAGCTATGGGCTGGTAAATACGACAGAATACATACTTCCTGCTGCATCATGGTATGCGTACTTACTTTCCCAAATAGTTTAGCAAGCATTTGCCTCTTACACACAAACTGCACAAAGGCCTACTGTCTCAGGAGACAGCTGAAATCCACAGCTACACAATTTCCCTTTTTCTTAAGGGGAAAAGTGTAAAAATAACTAACTTTTCTCAGCCATGTTAAATGTATCTTTTCCCTGGGAATCACTTTGTTTTTATATTTTCTGCCTCTCCGTTAAAATTGAAAACATGAATGCTTCATTGCCTAAGAAACTGAGTAAACTTGCTTTCTGAAATGTACCTTTTAATGTCTTTTATGATTTTGTTTTTCTTCCCTTATTTGCACTCTCAGCTGTGGATGAATTTCCGTGCAATGCATCATTTCTTTAAGAGTTTACACACCAGAAGAACTAAAATTGGAAAATGGTGTCTATTAAGAGAGAACAGCTTTCTCAAGTCCCCAGCAGATGCTGTTGGTGAGCAGCCCTCTGTCTGCTCTGTACGGCAGACCAGCTAAACCCTCCACAGGGCTGCCCTGAAGAAAGGAACATATTTCTGGTTGTTAAACAAATGAAGGCATTCTTAACTTGACTTTATCCTCTTATTGTTTCAGAATACAGTGTAGACCTGGGGGTTTGTAAATTTAAGTCACACATCATTCCACTTTGTCTAAAATGATTTCTATTATCTACTATTCTGTTGCCTGCTGACTTCCACGTGATTGGTGGCCTGTGATCAACTTCTGTTTTTGTGCTTCCTCCTACACCATACTGTAACACATCATAATACACTGCATCTGCATACACAAACACGTTTCTTTTGTTTTTATTAATTTATCCTAATTGACTGAAAGTTGTGTTTTTTCCATCCCCATTTCTCTTCATGGCTCAGCACAGCATCAAAGAATCTTTCTGTGTTGGAGGCAGCCACTTGGTTTGTGTATGTAATGTTTGGCCTGTCTTCATTTTGGGAGCAGCACAATGATATCTGCCTATCTATTTGAGCAAACCTGTGATGTGATGAATGAGTAATGCTAAGTCTTGGACATGTACCGAACAGAGCACGACTCGTGCAAGCAGGATCAGAAGGAGTGAGGCCTGCGGAGGGAGAGTGGGGCAGAATATCTGCTTTCCAATCCAAACTTTTTTCACAGTGTCAGGAGAGGTGTGTGATAAAGTGGATATGTTGAGTGGTAGCACAACACTCCATATTTTTGACTACTTTTTTGCTTTTCATGGCTTGTCTCATCCCTGTCAATTGTGTGTGGAATGTAAAGACTTACATGCTTATCTGTAAGCTAAGTTTCCTACACGGTGCACCTCTCAGCGCTGTGAACTCCTCTGCAGACCAAGAACAGGGGTGTCCCACCTTAAGTGACTTTGGGGATGAAAGTAATATCATTGTCAAGAGGAGTCGGGAGATTTCAAACATCACCTGTTTGGACCTTGAAATAGGAATGTTTGTTCACAATTAAGAAATTGAAAGGAGGCAGCAGCATGAGGAGCAGCAGAAAACATTTAAATCTTCCTTCCCAGTCATTTACTGTGAAATCTAACTCCATTCCTGGAGCAAAATTGATGGCATTTTAGGACGTTAGTGTTTTTCAGGTATCAATAAATTTCTGCTAGTGTCTCTCAGCCTCTCTAATAGCCAGGAGAACCAGTAATAAAACATAACAAAGAGTTTTAGTAAAAGAAGCTAACATTCCCCTATATTATTTAGACACTTTTTAGGCATTCTTTTGACATTCATTTGACTTGAATAACCCATATTTTTCTATGATTTATTTGTAGCCGTTTTATTGTGAAATATAGCAAAATTAAACAAACGTATAGCTTCCTGTTTGTCACAAAGCCATCACCCTTTATACCAACAATGTTAAGTGATAGAACACTGCCAAGATAGCAGCAGGCCACTTACAACTCTTCCCGATTATTAGCTCGTCTCCCCCTCACTAATTTAATTGCTTTCTTTTGTTTATAATTTCATCACCTAAGTATGCATTGCTAAACACTAGAGTTTAGTTTTACCTGTTTTTTGAACTTAAATGGAATCATACATTATGTATTCTTTTATGTCTAGCTTATTTTGCTGTAGGTTGTATTTGTAAGATTGTCTCTGATGTCGTATACAGCTGCTTGTTGTCATTGATGTGTAATAGTCCTTTGTGTTCTTATAGTATGTTTAAAAAATTATTTACGCTGTTGATTAACATTTGGAACGTTTCCTGTTTTGGACTCTTACAAACAATGCAGCAACGAGCATTCTTGTTTATGTCCTGTAGTGCACAATTGTACACTTTTCTGTTGGGCATATAACCAGGTGTGTAACTGCTGGGTGATAGAGTCTGCACATCTTCAGCTTTATTAGATGAGACCAATCCATTTTCCAAAGTGGTTGTACCAATTTTCACTCTCATCAGCAGTGGATAGCCATATTTTCATGAATTCGTTTCTTGGCTCTCTACTCTGTTTTTCTATTTGTATAATTTTTATGAAATATCACAGTTTCTTAATTACTGTTGCTTTAAAATAAGTTGCAACATCCTGTATGGTAAGTGCATCAAACTTCTTAAAGATTATCTTGGCTATTCTGGGTATTGGTATATCCAAATACGTTTTGGAATCCACTTGCCAATATATAAACACACACTGTATTGAGATATTAATTGGGATTGAATCTATAGATTAGCAGCAGAATTTATGTATTTACAGTATGAATCTTGCATAGATAAATATAATTCACCATTCTATTTATTAGGTCTTATGTTCAATACTGTTTCATAATTCTCGGTACAGAGGTATCATATATGTTTTAATAGATAATTCGTAGTTGACTTTTTATGCTATTATAAATGACATATTTTTATGTTTTATTTCTTAATACTTGATGTTGATACACAGAAATGCAACCAGTTTTTATATATTGGCAGTATATCATGCAACTTTTGTGAACTTGGTAATTTATGCTAGAAATTTAGTTGTAGAATCTACGTGTTTTTCTTAAATAAAAAGTTTTATGTGAACAGTCAGAATTTTACTTATTATTAATTTATTTTTGGTGAGGAAGATTTGCCTTGAGTTAACATCTGTTGTCAATCTCCCTCATTTTGCTTGAGGAAGATAGTCTCTGAGCTAACATCTGTGCCAATTTTCCTCTATTTTATATGTGGGATGCCAGCACAGCATAGCTTGATGAGTGGTGCATAGATGTGCACTCAGGATTTGAACCTGCAAACCCTGGGCCACAAAGTGGAGTGTGCGAACTTAACCACTATGCCACTGAGCTGGCCCTGAGAGTTTAATTTTTTCCTTTCCAAGACAAATAATTCTTTTAATTTGTTTTTCTTTGTGAAGCTTTCAGCACTTCACTATTAAATATAATATTTTTGTAGGTTTTTTTGATGCCCTTTATCAAATTAGGGTAAATTCTTGTTGTAGGTGTCAAGATGGTGGTGTAGGCAGACTCTGCACTCACCTCCTCCCATGGACACAACCAATTGGCAACTATTCTTGGAACAGTTACCCCTGAGAGAGAACAGAAAACTGGATAACAAGAGTCCCTGCAACAAGGGATAATCCTGACTGAGGCGGAAGAGGCAGAAATTCCTTTCTGGAGAGAAAAAAAAGCCAGCTTTGTGAGCTGCGGTGCTTCCTGGCCAGCCGGGAGCAATCCTAAGGTACTCAGCCTTCCCTGGATGAGTGGTCGACCTGAGCAGGGGATCATTACTACTGTAAGCATGCTTCCAACTCAGCACAACTGAGATGAGTCTCATAATATTTGGCTTTGCTGGCTATTAACTACAATGGGGAATACCCCTAGAAAAGCTATCAGACATAAGCAGAAAAAAGGTGGCTCTTGAAGGGCCCATGTGCAAATTTATGCATTTCAGGAATGCAAGCTTAAATCACCAGAAAGAAAGGTGCACAACTTGGATTGGAAGAATTAACATTGTTAAAATGTCCATACTTCCTAAAGCAATCTATAGATTCAATGCAATCCCTATCAAAGTTCCAACAACATTTTTTACAGAAATAGAACACAGAATCCTAAAATTTATATGGAACAACAAAAGACCCTGAATAGCCAAAGGATTCCTGAGAAAAAAGAACACAGCTGGAGGTATCACACTCCCCGATTTCAAATTATACTACACAGCCATAGTAACCAAAACAGCATGGTACTCGCACAAAAACAGACACACAGATCAATGGAACAAAACTGAGAGCCCAGAAGTAAGCCCACACGTTTATGGACAGCTAATATTCGACAAGGGAGCCAAGAGCATACGATGGAGAAAGGAGAGTCTCTTCAATAAATGTTGTTGGGAAAACTGGACAGCCACATGCAACAGAATGAAAGTAGACCATTCCCTTACACCATGCACAAAAATTAACTCAAAATGGATTAAAGACTTGAATGTAAGACCCGAAACCATGAAACTTCTAGAAGAAAACATAGACAGTACGTTCTATGACATTTGTCTGAGCAACATATTATCAAGTCTCTTGTCTGACTGGGCAAGGGAAACAAAAGAAAAAGTGAACAAATGAGACTACATCAAACTAAAAAGTTTCTGCACAGCAAAGGAAACCATCAACAAAACGAAAAGACAACCTAACAATTGGGAGAAGATATTTGCAAACCACATATCAGATAAGGGGTTAATATCCAAAATATACAAAGAACTCATACAGCTCAACAACAAAAAAACCAACAATCCAATTAGAAAATGGGCAAAGGATCCGAACAGAGATTTCTCCAAAGAAGATATACAGATGGCCAACAGGCATATGAAAAGATGCTCAACATCATTAGCTATCAGGGAAATGCAAATCAAAACTACAATGAGTTATCACCTCACTCCAGTCAGAATGGCTATAATTAACAAGACAGAAAACAACAAATGTTGGAGAGGATGTGGAGAGAAGGGAACCCTTGTTCACTGCTCGTGGCAGTGCAAACTGGTGCAGCCACTATGAAAAGCAGTTTGGAGTATCCTCAGAAAATTAAGGATAGATCTACCATATGATCCAGCTATTCCACGGCTGGGTATTTATCCAAAGAACTTGAAAACACAAAGGCATAAAGATACTTGCACCCCCATGTGCATTGTGGCATTATACACAATAGCCAAGACTTGGAAGCAACCTAGGTGCCCATCAAGGGATGAATGGATAAAGAAGATATGGTATTTATACACGATAGACTACTACTCAGCCATAAGAAATGACGAAATCCAGCCATTTGTGACAACATGGCTGGACCTTGAGGGTATTATGCCGAGTGAAATAAGTCAGAGGGAGAAAGTCAAATACCATATGATCTCACTCATAAGTAGAAGATAAAAATGACAAAAAACCACATGACATTGGAGATTGGACTGGTGGTTACCATTGGGGAAGGGGGGAGGGGGAAGGACAAAAGGGGTGATTAGGGTCACATGTGAGGGGATGCGCTATAATTAGTGGTCGAGGGATGAACATGATGTAATGTATACAGAATTTGAAATATGATGTACGTCCTAAAAAAATAAAAATTAAAAAAAAAAGAAAGGTGTACAGTCCTGTCTTGAAAAGAGACTCACCTGATAGACTCTGGGCACATCTCGGTGAGAGGTGAGACCTCTCCAGGGACTGAGATGTTGGTGGCAGCCATTATTGTGAGATTGTACAGGCATGCTGACAGAGATGCCAGGAGATGCCATTGGAGTTCTTCCCCTGGCCTGTTAGCCCAGAGTCTGTCCCACCCACTAGAGCACAAATTTAATCCAGCTCACCCAGAGCATGCAGCCCCACCTAGGGAATGGCCCCACCCAACAGCAAGCCTTCAGGCAACTGGTGGGCCCATGAGGTCACTGTGCCTGGATCCTCTGTGAGTGGGTCCACCTCTGCAGGCCAGGGCATGTGTGAGAAGCAGGTGGAGTGTGTGGGGAATTAATGGAGTGTGTGGGGGCCTCTCCATTGGGGTGACTGGGTCCACTTCAGGTCAGGATGTACACATGGGCCAGGAATGTGTTGATAATATGTGTGGACTCATGGGCTGTGGAGCTTCTCAGCTTCAGAAGACTTGTGCTTCTCAAACAGCCACATGAGGGATAAGCCCAACCTTCTAAAGCCTAAAACAATTGGGTGCTCCTGTGCCTGCGGCCAGCCCCTTTCACCTGCAATCCTGAGAGAGCTGACAACAACCATGCAAGCCTGAGACCTACAACACTTGTAAGCTGCTGAGCCTAGCAATCAGCCTTGCTGGGGGCCTACTCACTTAATAGAAAAACTGCAACAGGAATCTGCTATTAGACCTTGCAGCCAACTGTGCTGGGGCACCCCAAACCTGATAAAGTGACTGAAGGGTCCATAGCAGCCACATGCAGCTGAGAATTACAACCAGCTGGCCATGGGGACAGCCTAGTCTCCCTGGGAACCTATATCAAAAGCAACCCTACCACAACATAAGGACACACATAGCCCACACAGGGGTCACTCCTGGAACATTTGGAACTGGTGATGAGAGGGAATCACACTGCTGGCCTCATAAGCCATCTCTTACAGAAGCCCACCATTCCAAGATCAGGAGACATAGCTGACCCACCCAATGCGTAGATCTAAGTGCAGAGAAATAAGCAAAATGAGTAGGCAAAGGAATACATTCCAAGCAAGAGAACAGGACAAAACCCCAGAAAAAGAACTAGATGAAACAGAAATAAAAAATCTACCTGACAAAGAGTTCAAACAAAAAGTCATAAGGATGCTCACTGATCTTGGGAGAAGAATGGATGAACTCAGTGAGAACATCAGCAAAGAATTGGAAAATATAAAAGAGAACCACTCATAAATGAAGAATACATACTGGAAATGGAAAATTCACTACAGGGACTCAATAGCGGAGTAGATGATACAGAAAAACGGATCTGTGATGTGGACAAAAGACTAGAGGGAATCACCAAAGCTGAACAAATAAAATAAAAAAGAATTGAAAAGAATGAGAACAGTCTAAGGGACCTGTGGGGCAACATCTATTTGAAAAAATAATAGCTGAAAACTTTCCTAACCTAAGGAAAGAAACAGACACCCAGATACGGGAAGCACAGAGAGCACCAAGCAAAATAAACCCAAAGAGGTCCACCCCAAGACACATTATAATTAAAATGTCAAGAATTAAAGACACAGAGAATCCTAAAAGCTGCAATAGAAAGGCAACAAATTACATACCAAGGAAACCCCATAAGGCTATCAGTTGACTTCTCAGCAGAAACCCTACAGGCTATAAGGGAGTGGCATGATGTATTTAAACTCCTGAAAGGAAAAAACCTACAGCCAAGAATACTTTACCCAGCAAAGTTATTATTCAGTAATCATATCATTCATGGAAAGTGAGAGAGTTTCCCAGACAAGCAAAAATTAAAGGAGTTTATCACTGAGAAACCAGTTTTACAGGAAATTCTAAAGGAACTTACTTAAGTGGGAAAGTGAAGACCACAAATAGGAATAAGAAAAATATTTTTTTAAAAAAAGACATAAAATCACTGGTAAAGGCAAATATAAAGTAAAGGTAGCAGACAAACCGCCGATAAAGAGAATATGAAGGTCAGAAGATGAATGTACTAAAATTATCTATTTCAATGATAAGAGCGTAATAGATACACACACACTCAAAGAGGTTATACATAATATCAAAAACATAAAATGGAGGAGGGAGGTAAAAGAGTAGAGCTTTTAGAAAGAGATCAAACTAAAGAGACCATCAACTCAATATAGATTTCTATATACATAGGTTTTTATATATAAATCTCATGGTAATCACAAACAAGAACCTGTCATAAATACACAAATAATTAAGAGAAAGGAGCCCAAACATAATACTAAAGAAAGCCATCACACCACAAAGGAAGAGAGCAAGAGAAGAAGAACGGAACAGGAAAGAACTACTAAAACGCCCAGGAAAAAAGTAACAAAACAGCAATAACTACATACTTATCAATAGCTACTTTAAATGGCAATGGACTAAATGCTCCAATCAAAAGGCATAGGGTGGCCAATTGGATAAAAATACATGACCCATATATATGCTGTATACGGTAGACACACTTCAGACCTAAAGACACTCACAAACTGAAAGTGAAGGGATGGAAAAAGATACTCCATGCAAATGGAAAAAAAAAGAAAGTGGGGGTAGCAATACTTATATCAGACAAAATAGACTTCAGAACAAAAACTGTAACAAGAGACAAAGAAGGGCAGTACATAATGATAAAGGGAACAATCCACCAAGCGGATATAATACATGTAACTATCTATGCACCCAACATAGGAGCACCCAAATATATAAAGCAATTATTAGCAGACATAACAGGAGAAATAGACAATAACACAATAATAGTAGGGGACTTGAACACTCCACTTACACCAATGGATAGATCATCCAAATAGAAGATCAATAAGGAAACATTGGCCTTAATGTTTAGGCCAGATGGACTTAGTAGATATATATATAGAACATTCCATCCAAAACCCACAGAATACACATTCTTTTCAAAAGCCCATGGAACATTCTCCAGGACTGATCACATATTAGGCCACAAAACAAATCTCAATAAATTTAAGAAGATTGAAATAATACCAAGCATGTTTTCTGAACACAATGGTATGAAACAAGAAACCAACTACAGGAAGAAAATCAGAAAAGCCACAAAAATGTGGAGATTAAACAAAATGCTACTGAACAATGATTGGGTCAACGAAGAAATAAAAAAAATTCCTGGAGACAAATGAAAATGAAAATACGATGTGCCAAAATTTATGGCATACAGCAAAAGTGGTTCTAAGAGGGAAGGTTATAGCAATACAGGCCTGCCTCAACAAACAAGAAAATCTCAAATAAACAATCTAACAGTGCACCTAAAGGAACTGGAAAAAGAAGAACAGACAAAGCCCCAAATCAGTAGAAGGAAGGAAATAATAAAAAGCAGAACAGAAATAAATGAAAGAGACTAAATAAACAACAGAAACTATTAATGAAACAAAGATCTGGCTCTTTGAAAAGATAAACAAAATTGATAAATGTTTAGCTAGAATCACCAAGAAAAGAGAGAGAAGACTCAAATAAATAAAATCAGAAATGAAAGAGAAGAAATTACAATGGACACCTCAGAAATACAAAAGATTATAAGAGAATAGTACGAAAAGCTACACCCCAACAAATTCTATAATCTAGAAGAAATGGATAAAATCTTAGGACCATAAACCCTTCCAAAACTGAAACAAGAAGAAATAGACAATTTGAATAGAACAGTCACCAGTAAGGACATCGAAACTGCAATCAAAAACCTCCCAAAAAATAAAAGTCCAGGACCAGACGGTTTCCCTGGTGAATTCTACCAAACATTCAAAGAAGACTTAATACCTATCCTTCTCAAACTCTTCCAAAAATATAAGAGGAGGAAATATTCCCAACTCATTCTACAAAGCCAACATTATCTTGATACTAAAACCAGACAAAGATAACACAAAAAAATAAAATTACAGGCCAATATCACTGATGAACACTGATGCAGAATCTTCAACAAAATACTAGCAAATCAAATACAGCAATACATTAAAAAGATCATACTCTATGATCAAGTGGGATTTATTCCAGGGATGCCGGCATGGCTCAACATCTGCAAATCAATCAACATGATACATCACATTAACGAAATGAAGAATAAAAATCAGATGATCATCTCAAAAGATGCAGAGAAAGCATTCAACAGGATACAGCATCCGTTTATGATAAAATCTCTGAATAATGGGGATTGAAGGAAAGTACCTCGACATAATAAGGCCGTATATGACAAGCCCATAGCTAATATCATTCTCAACGGAGAAAAACTGAAAGTTATCCCTCTAAGAACAGGAACCAGGCAAGGATGCCCACTTTCACCACTCTTATTTAACATAGTATTGAAAGTCCTAGCCAGAGTAATCAGGCAAGAAAAGGAAATAAAAGGGATTCAAATTGGAAAGGAAGAAGTGAAACTGTACTCTTTGCAGATGACATGATTTTATATATAGGAAACCCTAAATAATCCACCAAAAGACTTTTAGAAATAATAAATGAATATGGTAAATGTGCAGGATACAAAAGCAACAAAAAAATCAGTTGTGTTTCTATACACTAACAACAAAGTAACAGAAAGAGAAATTAAGAATGCAATCCCATTTACAATTGCAAAAAAAAAAAAAAAAAAGAACAAAATACTTAGCAGTAAACTTAAGCAAAGAGGTGAAAGACCTGTGCACTGAAAACTGTAAAACATTGTTGAAAGAAATTGAAGACACAAAATATGGAAAGATGTTCCCTGCTCCTTTGGATTGGAAGAATTAACATAGTTACAATGTCCATACTTCCTAACACAATCTACAGATTCAATGCAATCATTGTCAAAGTTCCAATAACATTTTTCACAGAAATAGACCCAGGAAACCTAAAATTTATATGGGATAACAAAAGACCCTGAATAACCAAAGGAATCCTGAGATAAAAGAGCAAAGCCAGAGGGATCACACTCCTTGATTTCAAGATATACTACAAAGCTGTGGTAATCAGAACAGTATGATACTGGCCTCAAAACAGACACACAGATCAATGGAACAGAATCGAGGCCCAGAAATAGACTTACACATCTGTGGACAGCAAATTTTCAACAAGGGAGCCAAGAACATACAGTGGAGAAAGGAGAGTCTCTTCGATAAATGGTGTTGGAAAAACTGGACAGTCACATGCAAAAGAATGAAAGTAGACCATTATCTTACACCATACACAAAAATTAACTCAAAGTGAATTAAAGACTTGAATGTAAGACCTGAAACCAAACTTCTAGAAGAAAATATAGGCAGCATGCTCTTTGACATCAGTGTTAGCAGCATATTTTCAAGTACTGTGTCTGACCGGGCAAGGGAAACAATAGAAAAAATAAACAAATGGGACTACGTCAAACTAAAAAGCCTCTGCACAGCAAAGGAAACCATCAACAAAGTGAAAAGACAACCTAACAATTGGGAGAAGATATTTGCAAACCATATATCTGATAAGGGATTAATATCCAAAATATACAAAGAACTCATACAGCTCAACAACAAAAAAACTAACAGTCCAATTAAAAAATGGGCAAAAGATCTGAACAGACATTTCTCCAAAGAAGATATACAGATGGCCAACAAGCATATGCAAAGATATTCAATATCATTAACAGGGAAATGCAAATCAAAACTACAATGAGATATCACTTCACTCCCTTCAGAATGGCTATAATGAACCAGACAGGAAACAGGTGTTGGATGTGGAGAGAAGGGAACCCTCATACACTGCTGGTGGGAGTGCAATCTGGTATGGCCACTGTGGAAAACAGTATGGGGATTCCTCAAAAAATTAAAGATAGAACTACCATACAATCCCGCTATTCCACTGCTGGGCATTTATCCAAGAACATGGACATGAATGCATATAGTTACCTGTATCCCTGTGTTCATCACAGCATTATTCACAATAGCTAAGACTTGGAAGCACCCTAGGTGCCCATCAAGGGACAAATGGATAAAGAAGATATGGTACATATACGCAATGGAATACCAGTCAACCATAAGAAACAATGAAATTCTGCCATTTGTGACAACGTGGATGGACTTTGAGGGTATTATGCTATGTGTAATAAGTCAGGGAGCAAGTCAAATACTGTATGATCTCACTCATAAGTAGAAGATAAAAACAACAACAACAAAAAACACATAGAAACAGAGATTGGATTGGTGTTTACCAGAGGGGAGAAGGGGGAGGGAGGAGGGCGGAAGGGGTGATTAGGGACATGTATGTGGTGGTAGATTATAATTAGTCTTTGGGTGGTGAACACGATGTAATATATGCAGAAATTGAAATATAATGATGTACACCTGAAATTTATATGTCATAATGTCATGTTACTGCAATAAAGAAAAAGTTCCATTCTTTCCATTCTTAGTTTGCTAAGCACTTCTTTCATTCATTAAAAAAAATTTTGTCAAAATATACATAACATAAAATTTACTATGAACTATTTTAAGTATACAGTTTAATACATTCACACTATTGTAGAACCATCACCACCATCCACCTCCAGAGCTCTTTTCATCTTTTAAAACTGAAACTCTGTACCCATTAAACAGTAAATTCCCACTCCCTGTTTCCCCCAAACCCCTAGCAACCATCTTTCTACTCTCTGTCTCTATGAATTTGACTACCCTAGGCACCTCATGGAAGTGGAATCATACAGCCGTTGTCCTTTTCTGTCTTGTTTATTTCACTTAGCATCATGTCCTCAAGCTTCATCTGTGTTGTAGCATATGTTAAAATTTTCTTCCTCTTTAAAGCTGGATAATATTCTATTGTAGGTATATAGCACATTTTGTTCATACATTCATTCATCGATAGACACTTGGATTGCTTCCACCTTTTGGCTATAGTGAATAATGCTGCTATGAATACGGGAGTACAAATACTTTTGTCCCTACTTTCATTCTTTTGCATATATACCTAGAAGTGAGATTTCCAGATCCTATGGTAATTCTATTTTTAATTTTTTGAGAAACAGCTATACTAGTTCCCATAGTGGCTGCACCATTTTACATTCCCACAAACAATACAGTAGGATTCCAATTTCTTCACGTTTGCCACTAAGCATCATCTTTTTTAAATTAAAAATTGATGTTGAATTTTATCAAAGGTCTTTTCAGCATCTATTGTGGTGATAATATGCTACTTTTCCCTTTGTTCTGTTTATGTGGTGAATTATACTGATTGATCTTTAAAAATTAATCCATTTTGCATTCCTGGAATTAATACAGATTAGTCACGACATTTTAGCTTATTTATATATTATTGGCTTGCATTCCTAATGTTTTGTTTAACATTCTTGCATTTATGTTTATGACACTTGCTTATAAATTTTTCCTTCTAATTTTATTTTGTTATCAAAATCATGCTGCTCTCATAAAATTGTTTGGGCAACTTACCTTCTTTTCCTATTCTCTGGAAGTGTTTGTGAAAGACTGACATGATTTTTTCCTTAAATATTTGGTATAATGTGCTGGGGAAGCCATTTAGGCTGAGACTTTGTTTTGTTTTATGGCGTGATTCTTAATTTTGGATTAATATGTTTTTAAAATATAGAACTGCTCAGCTTTTCTGTTTTATCTTGTATCTGTTTTACTAAGTTGTGCTTTGCTCAGACTTTGTCCATTTCATCTAAATTTTTCAATTTTTAGGATAATAACACCTTATTATGATTATCTGAATATCTGTGGGGTCTATAATCTCCCCTTGTTTATTCTTGTCTTTCATATTTGTGTTTTCTTTCCATTTTCTTTATTAGTTTCATCCCGGTTTATCATTTAGTTTTTTCAAACAAACCGCTGTTTGGCTTTATTGATCCTTTCTATTGTATGTATTCTTTCTAGTTCATTAATTCTTGTTCTTTTCTTAATCAATTTCTTCCATTTGCCATCTTTGGGTTTAATTTGCTGTTCCTTTTCTAATTTTTTGAGATGGATGTTTAAATAACTGATTTTTAGTCTTTTTTAAAATATGCATTTAACATAAAATTCTTTCTAAAAATATCTTATTTACTTCTTACGTTTTAATATGTAGAATGCAAAAAAATATTAATTTAAAAATATTTTCTGATTTTCGTTATTTCTTCTTAAACCAATGTACCCTAGTGCAGATTTTTAGTCTTTTATCAATTTCTTTTTATTCCTAAGTTGTAGTTATCCCCTAATTTCTGTTATTTCCATAATTTATTGGTCTATATTTATCTTCCTTGGGATGTATATTTTTAATTATAGATTTTGCTGATAGAATAAAATTTGGAATTAAGTTATTTCCGAAGCATGGGAAGAGAAGAGAGAATGTAAAGATACGAAAATTATTCTGATGTGCACCATATTCTGTATATGTTCTGTCTTCTTCCTTTTACCACCTACCCACTGCTTTTACTAATTTCTTTCTATTTGTGCTCTGCTGTCACCTGCTTCATAAGTTTTTGTTCTTGCCTAGAGAAAACCTTGATATTACTGTGTTTCCTAAATCCATGGCCAAATTCGCTTTGTAGTCATCATTTACATTTTCTCCCTTTGTTTTGATTTATGTGATATCTGTACTCAAAAAGATTGGGAAGCAGCTTACAAAGCAATTACTTATCTTATCAAACTATAGACATTGAACTTTCTTTGTGCTCGTGGTTTTCCTTTTCCCTTGACTTCCCTTTTACCTACAGAAATCTTACTCATCACTCAAGAGAGATTATATACCATCTCTCTTCTGAATCATCCTGTCCTTAGCCCTGGGTTTGTGCCTCTGTGTTAACTTTCTGTACACTGTTGTTTTATTTTGGATATTCTATCTAGATTAAAATTTCTTAAGTTGAAGAATCATATTTTGCACATTATTATTCCCTAGTGCTTCATAATAATAAACCCTTTTTAAGCATATAAAATGCCCAGCTAGGGCCAGAGAATATAAAAGAAGAGAGAGGAAAAGCTTGAAAGTAGAGATACTGGAAATCCACATGTCCATGCCAACTTAATTAATTTTAGTGTTTAAGACATGGCCGTATCATATGTAGAGTATGTTTATGAAACACCTATCTGTGTGTCCATTTACATATATTATTAAAAGCTACAAATATTTCTCTTAGGTTTACAAAGATCCTATGTATTTGTCTTCTACAAATACCTCACTGTCTTCAGCATATCAAGGTGCTTAAGGAAAAACAAATAAACAAACATGTCATTCCAGCATATAAGCTATGTTAGAGGGCCACATACAGTACATTGCTATATACAAGACACTCAATAAATATTCCCTTCATTTACCTACCCCACCTCTGTCTATCTAGGTGTTATGTCTACTTACCTAATCCGTTTCAACAAATGTTATTATCTTTGTAACTTTCTTCTGTACTGCAAACAAAAAAAAACACATTTTTTTGAGCAGGTTATGAAGAAACCACCAGTTTACCAATTTGATAAACATCCTTCCCTAGATTATGTAACTGTTAATTCTAATATCTACTACATCAATGATCATATTGTACTTATGTTTAAATAAGTATGCATTTGCCTCATATAAGCCCACGGGCATGCTATAACTGTAGATGACTACACTGTAAATTGGGATAAATCTTCATGGCAACCACCTCTGTGTTACAATGTGGGAAAACAAGAGAAGGATATTGTGCCCTAAGATGGTCACTCCTAACTCTTACATATAAATCTTCCAATTGTCTCTTGCACTTAGGAAAAAAGGAACCCTCAAAATTACTTTCTTATAAAAAGTCTATATTGAGGAATGTATTTTCTATGCAGCTTAACATTGAGTACATCTTAAATAGGTGTAAAACAAAAATAACTGCCAAATAATGAAAATGGATGGAAGTATATGTGCTGTTAGATTATATTAACCACACATAAAAAGTAAGGGAGACCTAAGACTGATACTGAGGGGGAAAAATTTCCAGCTATCATTTACATTTGGATGCTTAATAAAATCAGACAGGAAGTAGGAACTTTTCAAAACTATTCTCTGCAAAATACATAGCTTAACCATTAAAAACAACAGCAACCCAAAACCATACAGCAAAGGAAAATAACAGTGAGCGCGTCACGCCTGATATTATTTGTGAAGAAACATTCGTAATGCTAAGCTCAAGCTTACCAACAGTGACAAGTAGCTGCACATTCTCATCTGCATCCTTATAGCCCTTCTCCATAAATCTTTGGTTGCAATGTTATGACCAATAGGGCACAGCAAATAAGATACCAAAAGGTCACTACTTTCTTTATACGACTCGTATAATCTGAAATTTCAACAGAATGATTCCACCATGGGCTCAAGTCCCTCCAGGACCACAGCCTCTTTGTGGTATTGTGTGCCTCTCAGAAGTTCTGTGAGATGGTACTTAGCACTTGACATATGTAGACTTTGCCTGAGATGACCTTGTGTCTGCACTAAGGTGTAATTTGAGGACCCTAATGCAGGGTGCTCAGGCAAACCAGGGTCAGCTAGAACTAACATCAAAGTTGATTGAGGTACAACTTCTTATTTCCAAAGGTGGTCAAAGGGCATGAACTTTCAGTTATAATTAAGTTCTGAGGATCTAATGTACAGTATGGTGACCATAGTTAATAATACTGTATTGTATACATGAAATTTGCTAAAAGAGTAAATCTTAAATGTTCTCACCACACACACACACACAAAGGTAACTATGTGAGGTAATGGATGTGTTAATTAGCTTGATTGTGGTAATCATTTTACTTTATATATATTATATCAAATCATCACGTTGTACACTTTGCATATATATGCTTTTATTTGTCAATGATACCTCAATAAAGCTTAAAAAAAAAAAACTGAAAAGAAACCCCTAAAGCTGTCTCATTTTGTCAGTTGGTCTGGTAGATCCAGTTGTCCCCTGGATTCACCCCAGGTCCTTTGTCTCCATCTCATGTTAAGATATTACTCATATAAATGTCCATGTTTATAGGTTGGGGAGGGGCTGAGTTCTTCAAACAGATCGTGGGCTAGTGGTAGTGGGGAAAAGAAAGATTGGATCAGTTGTAGGTGGATATCTTGTTTGGCATTGAAAAATGATAAATAGAGCCAAATACCATAGCTCAGATATTGCCCATATTTCTTTTACTCAATAGTAATGGTTGAATCTTGTAAGGGTATTTCCCTTCGCAGTGAAAAATTGCACTGCTTATGGATGAAGGGAAGTAAGCAGTGACGGGACCAGGGAGGAGATGAGTGGCATCCTTGCAATGCAATAGAAGTCTGCAGGTATTGCCAAGGGACAGTCAGACAGAGCTTATCAACTACACTTTAAAAAAATGAATCTAACCTTTCGTTCATCAGACAGAACCCGATATAAATGTCAGTGAGCATAACATTCAATTAACATTGTGGCTTATTCATCAGTTAGGGATATATAATGTAGGGACTCTTGTGGCTCCTGAATCATGATTGTGGACATATTTCTTCAGCTGTCTTTAGGGGAAGATACCTCACCTGCTGTATGTCGAGCACCTTTCATTCAATCTCTGCTTTAGACATTTATCATATAGTCCCTGGGTAACACGCAGGTAGAGTCTCACATTGGTTCATTGCACATCAAGATTCTAGTGAAGAGTCAACCCCTGGGAATGGAGAATTGACCACCTACCTCTCCCTACCCCCAGAAAAAAAATTCAAGGATAAATAGAGTTGTTCAGTGTTTCTTAATGTGTATATTGTTTACATATAAACATTTTTTAGAGGGGGGGATAGTTATCCTCTCCTGATGCATCTGCATTCAATCCTTCCTCGGGGTGTACTTTTAATTCTGCAGCCAGGGTATTAGCAATATTAAACTGAAAATGTCACAGAATGTCAAATCTGAAAATGTCACTGGGAAAGGGGGAAAAAAAGATGGTGACCCCGTACCATCCACAGATGAAATAAATATGCCTCTCCGGTACTGTACAATGGTAATTTTTAGTGGGTATAATTTTATACATTTTGCATCGTATTAATTTTCGTGGCATTGATGGAGAAATATTAGAACAGCAAGAGTGCTGAAGACAAATTAACTCATCAATTACATGTATGGGACAGTGGAGACTGAGTTTATTTCACCATTTCGAATTGCAATAAAACTGTAATTACTAACTCGTGGAATCTTCATGGAAATCTGCATTCATTACCACTTAATTTGAAGTCAGTGACTGCCATATACTTAACTTTTCTCTAATATCTGCTACCAAGTAGAAATAGTAGAAAACAGTTTAGAATGAAAGCAGCTGTCCCACTCAGTCCCCACAGAAACATTTTTGTAATCATCCAAACTAAATTTTGCCCATGAAACCAGTGAGATTAGTTTGTATTTAAATAGTGCAGAAAATGGAAAATGAATATATTGTTTGTTCAAGGACACAATTTCCCTTTTTATGACCCTCTCTTCTCGCCGTTTCTGTCTAACTCTCCGCCACTCTTCCATCTTTTCTTTCCATATTCAAATACAGCATGGAGAGTTATTTCCTACAAGAAGAATGGCAAAGGGGAAAGATGAAGCAGGAAGATTTAAGTTCAAATTCTGTCTATGCCATTTCCAACTTCATGGTTTTGAGCAAGGTACTTCACTTCTTTGAAACTCACTCTCCTCATTTGTAAAATAAGGATTATAATGCCAACCTTCTAAGGTTTATGTGAGCAAAATACCCCTAGTGTAGCACCCAGCCTTTTAATGTTGGTTTCTCTTCTTTTAATCTTTAAAGAAAACCAGAAATTATAGGTAGTACATACTGCGTCATGGTTTATGGAGAGAATTGAATTTCTCTGACAGTTTAGTGCCTAGAAGGATCAAAACTGCATTTATTATACATAGGCCATTTGTTTTTGTTTTTATATCTTTAACATGGTTGAAAAGCAAAGTTCTATATAAATTGAAACTGATCTTTTAACTGTACATTTTTTACTTTCCACTATGAATTAATTAAGTCTGAAAGGCATCATTTAAATGTTATTTCTATTTCTTTAGTCAGTAACTGACACCTGGGAAATGATAGATCACAGATGTAAGGGGTCAGATGGGGCAGAAATCACCTGCATTTTATTTTTGGATCAGTGATGTTTTTCAAAAGTCTGTTTCTGTCAACTACAGGTTTTGATGTATGTGCATAAAGAAGCAAAGGAAACAAGTGTCTGTGGTGTGTGCGCTATCTGGTTGAGGAACAGAGGCAATAAAGCCCGCTCTCTGATCTTAGCAAGAAAAAGGAACACAAAGAAGGGGTGGGATAGGGACTAGTTACAAACATAAAACACAAACAGAATAAATCTTTTAAATGATTTTAGAGTAGTGACGGGTGCTTAGCTGATAGTTCTAAAATTCCATCCACAAACAGCGTTGGGTCTATTTGTTAATCCCAACTCTACCTCTCAGGGTAACGCTCCATTGTAGAGATTTCTAAAGCTTATCAGCACTCAGTAACACAGTTAACTGAGCACAGGTAAGAATAAAACCGAATTCTGTGCATTTGCTATCATTCACTTGGCTATTTCTGGGCATCTTTCCATACCCCTGCAAGGTGCAGATGTTACCCCTGAAACAAGCCAGACTGGGGAAGTGAAGTGATTACTTATTAAGCCTATCTGGCCAATTTCATGTGTGCTCCGTGGGCTTTAATTGATTAACAGACATGCAGCAGAACATTTGCATTGCTTGCCAGAACCTATTGAGAGATGCCTGTGATCTCAGACTGCATGGGCTCAGTCCGCTCAGCAGTGCCCATGTAGCATGGAGAAGGAATGTCAAGGCAGTCAGGGATTCGACAATCTTTAAGGCAGCTTCCAGATAAGAACTGCTATCTGCAAAACTAATACAATTTAAATGAGTTAACACATATAGAGCTCTTCTAAGAGCTCCTGCCACACAAGAAGCTCTTAATTAACATTAGCTATTATTGCTATTATTCCTTTTACTATTTCCATAGTAAAACTAGGATACAATTTCCAATTAGAGAGTGATGTTACATCTGCATGGATAAAGGCAATGTGCATTCAGCAGTAAATCTCGTGCTCTATCTAACCTTAGTAACTTAGTATTGATTAGCGACAGCTTACTAGTTGATATGTACAATCCATCTGTTGCTAAGAGAAGATAGAAAGTATTTAGTAAAAAAGAATTTGCCATCATTTATTGATTGTTGACTGTGGCTCACTTGATTAAAAGGCACATTTTAAATATAAAATCAAAATAGAAAATACAGCAAAGATCATCTTTCTTCCAATTCTTTTTAATTCCAAGAACCTGTTGCAGGTTGTAAACCTGTTGGTCTTAGAGACTGGAAGGGATTCATAGAGGTTTATTCAGCAATGTTTGCAACTTGTACTTAAGTTGATCTAGGATGTTCCTGCCATGATCTGTCACACTCTCTCTGGTCCTGGCTCAACTTTTCCTCTTTGAATATTCTGAACTGTGATGATAAGATGCAAGGAAAATAGAAGGATATTTAATGGTAAGGGTTTGTTGTAAAAAAGATATAGTCACAATGCATTGTAAGCAAATGAAAGTGATGGCTTTGATTTTTCCAGAAATATAAATCCATACTGTCTAACCCCTGCTTTGGTTGACCTTGGGATGTAGTGTCAGAATATTTACTCCTGCAGCAATATATGTGGAAAACCTTATATTATCAGTATTTTAAGTTTATGTGAGAACCTTAGGACCTCAAATTATCTGCTATATTCATTTTCCTTTCTTCTCTAATGTAGCTTCTCTGTGGGCTTGTGTACTCCTGAACTACTTCTACTTTTCTTCTTTCTCTGTCATCTCCTTCCTAATGTAGGTCTTTCCCAAGATTCTTTCTTTAGGTTTCCCTTGCTCTCCCTCCCCCAATTCTTTTGTAGATCTTATTTGGTTCAGTTGGCATTTTCTTTTTTGCATGGATAATTTCCAGCTCCATTTGACATATGTCCTTTGACCCAGCTATCAAACTGCCTCCAAGACGTCTTTTCTTAGACATAATATCAGCAAATTATACGCCACATATAAAATATTTTTTCCCCTCCTGTACCTGCATTTTCTTCTGATAATCCAGTCCTTGGTAATGGTACTCCTATTTTTCCATGTGCTAAAAGAGAACTTTGATGCCCGGCATCCAATAACTTTGACTTAACTCTACGTTCAATCAGATTCTTAGACCTATGGGATTTCTTTTTTATTTTTGCCTTTGCACTGTCACTGCCATCACTTTATTCAGGCCCACAGTACTTACAGGACAAATGACCAAAATGACTTTCAAGCTGGCACCCCATTTCTAGTATCTTTCCCTCCTAACTGCAGCACCATTAGATCAGATATTGATCAAATTCCTTTAAAAGCTGCTTTCTATGGCTTCTTTAATAGATTCCTCATGGAGTTCTCATTTGTGGCCCTTATTTTTCATTTAGACATACCCTATGCTCCAAACCCTGGGTTGGCTAGGGCCAACCTACATAGGGCCAAATCTGTGCTGCTACCTATTTCTATTAATAAAATTTTAATGGAACGTAGCCAATTCCATTTATTTACATATTGTCTATGGCTGCTTTCACACTAAAATGGCAGAGTTGAGTAGTTGTGACAGAGAATGTGTGGCCCCTAAAACCACAAATATTTACTATGTGGCTCTCTACAGAAGAAATTTGCTGACTCCTTCTCTAGACCAGTGCTTTTGAAAGCTTAATAATTTAGTATGTCTTGGGTTAGGCTTTTGATTCTGAATTTCTAACAAGTACCCATGATGCAAATGCTCTTGGGCTACAGATCATACTTTGAGAAGCAAAGTTCTAAAGTAAATTTACCAGATACTAGCCTCATAAAATATTCAGAGAGAGAGAAAGCATCTATGGTTTCATGATCAAATCAGGCTGTAACTCCACCAAGGCGCTTCACGGTACGTATTAATACACTAACAACTTTAAGAATCTCTGACATAAAAACAAACAGAAAAATAAAATAAAACACAAAGCATGAACGGTATGAGTTCCATCCTTTCTAAAACTGTCAAAATTTGTCCTTCCTTTAGTTCATTTCTAGTGTTCCCTCTTTCATGAATTTTTTCTTGGTTCCGTGGAACATACCCCTTCTTTGAATCTTCCTGGTGTGCTCTTTGCGTCTCTCTTTTGAACCTTTCACCTATGGCTCTAATTCCAGCAATTTCCTACACTTTGTTGAAGAAGGGCAACAACAGTTCAAACTTCCTCATATTTTTAGGTATTCTTCCTCTTCTACACCACAACTGACCAAATAATATGGCCAATAAACTTATTAAATTAAATTTCATAAATCATAAACTATAGACTAGAAAACAGATATGATACTTAATAGTTGGTAGTAAGATATATGTATCCAAAAAGGATTTTAAAGTAGTTTACTTCAGGGAACAGTCTTAGGCATGACTTGATAAATTTCACTGAAAACTATTTTGTCTGTAGGTCTGAGTTATCTGATATCATGCTTCTCTCTTAATCATTGTACTCTGAGTCTACACACAACTTTGAAATATTGTAAAGCGATAGATATTTGGAGACAGAGGGCAAAGGGTGATTTATTTTCAGGATATATATAGATATGTGTGTATATATATATAATATACAATATTTTCTAAATATATATGATATATACAAAATCAACCATTATTTCTCACTTGAATACAGAGATCTTTCATGGCTTCTCATGGTTACTACAGCTCCCCTCTGAGGCTGTGCTCAAGCTATACTGCACCAACGCCAGTTCTCTTTATATGCCTCACTCTTTCTCCCTTCCAGATCTTTGCACATGCGACTCTCTCTGCCTAGAATACTCGTCTCGCTGCTTCAGTTGTTTTGTCTGCTTCACTCCTCAACCTTTTGCTTCCAGCCTAGGCATTTTTTACACAAGAAAAACCTTCTCTGACCCTCAAAACTGGGTTATAGGTCTTCCTCTGTGGACTCAAAACACTTGATGATTACCTATATCATGGGAAATTTCACATTGTATTGAGGGTTCATCATTGTGTCTCCATTTTCTTCACAGACTAGAACTAAACTATGGACACCAACTGCCTTGTTGGTCATTGTGTCTCAACCAAAACACATGATGTGTACTACATGTTCAATAAGCGTTAGTTAAATGGATTCTGATTGTTTGCATTTGAAGTGAGTTGAGCTGAGAGGCTTTATTCTTGCCCAAATTTTCTTCTCTGGATTCAGGTGTGCTGTAGAAACCTGGAGCCTGCTGATGTGTCCCTGTGTCCTATGCTGGAATATAGATCTGGTGCTCCTTAATTCAACCGGTAAAGTTCTGAATTAGACGTGACCTGTGAGGCACGTCTCTCTCTTACAGGGCCTCTGACTGGAATCCAGAGATCTGTAATTTCCAGGGTCTTTGTTACTGTAGGAAAACATTGTGACTGACGCTGTCGGCGAGGAATGACCCTTGTTCTCTAGACTAGTAATCATCCGGGAATTTAAAAAATGTAACTAGTGGTTAAGAACACACCTTTAGATAAGCAATTTATATAATAGAAAGTTTCCACTTTCTATATCAGAGATAATAGTGAGAAATAAATATCCATCATGGATTTCAATATTTAGATGTCTTTATCAATGGCATTCCATAATCATTTAAGGATAATGCCATGTAAAAAGTTATGTATCTGCATGTATTGCCAATGTGTACAGTGGAAGCCTACAACGATGCATCTGCATCTGCCACAGGCATACTGATATTTATTTCCTGTCAATTCTACACATTTTTATTGGATTACTAATCACATTGCTATATTTTATCTCCTATATCTCATACATTTGTATGGCTACCCTTGTATGTTGTGCATTGTCACTGAACATATAAGATGTTGTCTCTGGTCAAAAGTGTTTACCTAATGTAGAGTTACTAGGTAATAAACCATCTTACCCTTTTTAGTGTGTTCCACTAACTCTAATTCAAAACTTAGGACTACAGAAGAACTACACAACTGTAATGTAGACAATGAAGACAGTGAAATTTTTAAAAAATTTGTTTACCTTGGTTCAGTCATCAGTATAAATGGAGACTGCAGGCAAGAAATCAAGAGAAGACTGAGACTTGGAAAGGCAACAATGAAAGAATTAGGAAAGATCATCAAGTGTAAGGAAGTGTCGTGAGACACTAAGGCCCAGATTATCTGTACCCTTGTATTCCCAATTACTATGTACGGTGTGAAAGACGGGCAGTAAAGAAGAAAGACAGGAAAAAAACTGATTCACTTGAAATATGATGTTGGAAGAAAGCTCTATGGATACCCTACACTGCCAGAAAGACAATCAAGCGGGTCCTAGAGCAAATTAAGTCCGAACGATCACTGGAAGCAAAAATGATAAAACTGAGGCTGTCCTACTTTGGGCACATCAGGAGAAGGCAGGACTCTTTGGAAAAGACCTTAATGCTGGAAAGAGTGGAAGGCAGTAGGAAAAGAGGAAGACCAAATAGATGAATTGACTCCATAAAAGAAGCCATAGGCATGAGTCTATGGGAGCTGAGTAGGGCTGTTGAGGACGTGACACTGTGGACATCACTCATTCATGGTGTCACCAGGAGTCAGAGCCAACTTGAGGGCACATAATAACAGCAACCAAATCTATAGAAGAGACTAGGCAGTCAGCCATTTTCCTTTTATTGCACAGCTTGGATCCCACATATCATTCTAGTGGGTGTAACCGTTTGTCTTTGCAATAAAATCCCCACAAATATTTTATGGTCTGAATTCAATAATGTTAAGAGCTTTCAATTTCTGAAGTCCTGCCCTGCTCTTTCTTAAACACAATAATCAATAGACCGCGTGTCATTGAGTCATCTTTTTTTATATATATAGAATTACATTGATAACTGTTGCCAATGTCTTCCTTAAACACCTGAAATTCTGTGACAAATTCATTTGTGCCAGTAATAATCACATTCTTTGAGTGCCATCATTCTTTATTCTCTCTATAATTATATAGCTACTTATACCACACCTTTCAAAAATTGTTTTATCTCAAGTTTTAAAGGTAGAACTTTTATGGATTTTTAAAATTCTTACTTATTTACATTCTTTTTTTTCACAGAACAAATCAGAGAAAAGTTTTTCTATATAATTTTTTAAAGACACAGTCCTATTTTTCCTGTAAAACAGATGTATTTTTTTTCCCTGTCCTCTTCCTCCTCTTGTTTCTTTTGTTTTGAAAACATTTTAATAAGTTTACTCATGGGCTGTACATAAGTGCACCTCCATAGTCTTTTGTGTAAACTGTGTATACTTCTCTCATTTGTACTTCCTGGTCCTTTATTTCAGTAGATTATTTTATCTTGTCATCAGATTAGTGTTTTTTTCTGTCATAGTGGTCAAGTTTCATCAGTAGCATAGTAGAGAGGTTTGAGAAATAATACAAATTCAAATAACAATATTGTTGATTTAATCAATGCTTATCATATTCCAAACACTGTTTTGTTTTTCCTATATTATCTATTTTAATCCTCACAACCATCTAATTTTTTCCCCTTCATTTTATAGATGAAGAACTGGACGTAAGAGAATTTAAGTAGACTCCAAGTACAGCTATAGTAAAAGAGAGTCCTTATATTTAAGTACCTTTTTCTAGTGCAGTCTTAAAAATCAACTAAAATTCATACTTCTCCACCCAAACAGAGTAACTCTATATTTGGAATTGTAGGAATGGGAATAACAAACTTGAAAGTCCCGGTCATATAGACAAAGCTATGGAAAGTCTCAGAGAAGGTTCTTAGTCACAAAGCGAATGCCACTGTCTTCTTGGATTTTGCCTGCACTGACCACTCCTTCTCCTGCTTCTTCGGTGGCAATTCCTCCTCTGTATATCCTCTAAAGATGGCTTGTCCTGGGCATCAGTCTTGCTTCCTCCTTCCTCTCTATTCTCATTCACATGGAGAATTCATCCCTTCACATGGCTTTAAATACTATCTACACAATGATGAACCTCAATTGTATACCTCTAGTCCAGAGCTTTCCCATGAGATCCAGACTTGTATATCTTACTTCTAATCTGATATCTCCATTAACAACACTTAAAATTCTATGGGTCTAAAATAGAGTATTTGATACCTATCCTCCCAAAATTATTCCTCTCAGTCTTTTCCATGTCAGTAAATATCACTATAATTTACCCAATTAACCAAACCAACATTGTAGGAAGAATCCTTGATTTACTTTTTTCTATCCCCTCTACTACAATTTAACAGCAAATTTTGTTGATTGTATCTTTAGTATATATCTTGAATTCTGTCTACTTATATTGATCTCTACTCCTCTACTTTGGTTTAAACAACCACTTCATTTCTGAGCTAATTCGTGTAGCTTCTAACAGGTCTTACTGCTTCCTCTTTTGTGTTCCTCCTGTTAATCACGATATAGCAGTTAGAGTAATTTTATGCCAAAAGGTTAATCAGATCATAACCACTACTGCTACACGAGACACATACATGTCAATATTGCTTAATGGCTTCCCTTCACTTTTAGAACAAAATCCAAATTGTTTAATACGACCTCTATGGCCCCATGTATTCTCGCTCTAGCTTGCCTCGCCAACCACATCTCATAACTGCTTTCCTTCTCTCCTTATGCTCCAATCATTATGGTTCTCCTTTGTTGTTTCTTTTGTCCTTGCCCTTTCCTGCTTGAAGGTCTTGGCCTGCAGTGCTCTGTTCTTCCTGTTCTTAATGTCTGCGGTAGGTTCTCCTTATTGAGTTCTCAGCTTAAATGTATTTTCTTGGGGGAGACTTCTTTGATCATCCTCTATAGTCCCTTGCTCTTCCCCACCCCCACCCATTAGTTTCCTGTCTCACCATCCTAGGTACTTATGTTCCTACTTGCTATAATTTGCATATTTTGATAATCATTTGTTTAATAACTTGCTAGAATTAGACTTCCATGAAGGCAGAGATGTGTTTCTTCATTGTATCCCCAGTTAACAGCAGAGTGCTTAGAAATTGTAGGTGTTCAATATTTCAGGAAAAAAAATCAATGAATGAATGAAGCCTGATTTAAGGTTTGCAGGGATGAAGTGAGCAGTCGTTCTATGGGAATGAGATAGTTTAGGTTGTTTTGGTAAACTGGTACATTTTTAAAAAATTGGTCTGCACTCTGGTATTTCAGAAGTGAGACTGAAAGAATTCTTGACACTGTTTGGCTACTTCAACGTTGTTTTTCTCTCTTAGCAAAAGAGTGCTAAATCTTCGTCACTAAGTCCAGTTCTTTTTTCTGCCTTTAACATTCATTTTTCTCTTTAATATTTTGATTTCAGGAAGGCCCATTTTCCTTTACTTTCTATGCTATTTGTTGCCTTTTTATTAATCGAAGTTTATAGATGGGGCTCATTTTCCTTTCTCACAAATTAATTGCCATATAGTTTATAAAAGATAAGAAACCTTGTTATTACAACTACTAGTTCTACTTGCTAGATGGTGAAGTATCTTTAGCTAACCTGGTGTTAGCACTCTGCTAAATATTTTATATACTTACTCATTTAATTCACACTGTACCTAATTTACGGGGAAGAAAAATGAGGCTACATTGCTCAGAAGGCCAAAACTAGAACTCAAGCCCACAGAGACAAAATGGTGTCAAATATAATGCCTGGGGTACCACCTCGCACTTCTTTCCATGCCTTCTCACCAGGGGTGCTTCATTCTTCATTGTGCAAATGGATGGGAATGACATCACAATGATAGATGGAAGAGTGATGCTAAAGCAAACTCCTTTTGCATGGTTAAGATTAAATACAGCTCTGATTCCTCAATCAGCAATTTGATCCTACTGACTAGTATTTGCTTTATCTACCAATTGTACCTCTATGTTAGTACAAAGAAGACTTGAAAGGAAATTCATTCTTAAAACCATTTTATTTGTATTTTGGCTGAGCCAGTATTTCTGTATCAAAATTTGGGGGGAGTTCGTAAGTTTAAAAGGAGGGTCACTGAAATGGATTGCCCCTGCTGTAAGGCGCTGTTTTTCATAGTTAGTCCTCAGACTTCCTTTCTTGTGAAGGGCAAATTTCTAGGCTCCATCACAGTTAAACTGAATCATAATTTCTAGGCTACCTGACCCTGACTGCAAATGTCTGCAGGCCTACCCATTTAGATGACCCTTGTTCAAGTTAGCTGAAAGAATATTTTTAACTTGGACATTTATGAAGATGACAAGAAAATTTACTAAAAAGAGGGGAACTCACACCATAGAACAAATAATGATTTATATAATTAGTTAAGCATAAGTACCTACGCAGCAACAACAAATAATGTGGATTTAATGTTTGTCACCAGGTTACAGTAGCAATTTAGAGAAAACTGGCTATGATAACCCCTGTAGTCTTATGTTTCTGTATTTGCATGATTCCTTGATATGCTTCTTTTTTTTTTTTTAAAGATGTTATTTTTTTCTTTTTCTCCCCAAAGCCTCCCGGTACATAGTTGTGTATTCTTCGTTGTGGTTTCTTCTAGTTGTGGCATGTGGGACGCTGCCTCAGCGTGGTCTTATGAGCAGTGCCATGTCCGCGCCCAGGATTCGAACTAACGAAACACTGGGCCGCCTGCAGCGGAGCGCGCGAACTTAACCACTCGGCCACGGGGCCAGCCCCTTGATATGCTTCTTTATCCCACAGTAGTCCACACAAATTTCTGCTGCATTGGTATTTAATTAATTCATTCACCCAACAAATATTTGATCCAGGCATTCACTAAGCTAGATGCTGATCACCTTTGTTGTATCAGAGATAAAGTTCTAATTATAGTGAGTCATTCTATCTGTTTGTAATTGACAAATATTTCATTTTTGAAGCCCAGAGCTTTTTGATCTGACACACACAGTTTCGTCTCTTGAATTTGGTTTTCTCCAGGTATGTCTCTTTCAGTTTGCTATTGTATCAACTTGTGTCTATGGCAGAGCTGCTAAAATTATGGCTCTTTTCAAATGCAAAAGTGCTCACTGTATGCATTTAAAAATATTTGCAAAGGGTTCCTGCAAAATACCTCCTTTTAAAGTATTTACTATAGCTGTGCTATAAGGAGTTTTATAGCAATACCCGATTTTTAAATACAAGAAAGGTTATATTCTAAGTTGTATATTTACTTGAAAATAACTAGTCATTTCATAGAATATCTTATTTTAGTGTTTTTTTCTCCTCCTATCAAAATGATGGTGAGTTCTTTTGAATTTTCTCCATTACTGTTTTAGTCCCTAGTGCCTAGCACATAGTAGCCACTCAGAAATATCCATTGTAAGATAAAATAAATGAATTAGCAAACAAAATGGTCCAAAATCTGCAGCAATATCTGTCTTTTATAACATAATTCTGCCTCTCCACACAGCTTTGTTAATTATTACATGTGTGTTACCAAAGAAACGGACTACATAAAATGTTTTATGCTTCCAGCTAGAGTTTTCAAAATTGGGCATGCTGTGTAACGTAAAATAAGAAAAAAATATAATTAAAATGAGCACATAGAACTCTTCCAAATGCAGACCCTTGGAGTATTGTCAAATCTGCTTCTCACTAGCTGTTTATATTCTGCAATAAAAAATATCCTTTGACGTTCTCTTAAAAGTTGAATGGCTACCTCTGTAACCTTTGGGCTTTAACATAGTTAGAATTGATTGTTCCTGATCCTTATTGATGTCTCCTTTAGTTTGTTTGTTTCTATGTTTTTTCCAGAGTCCCAGTACCCTGCCACAACTGTTTCTGCAAACCATTTCTGCTCCTGACCTCTTCATTTCTATTATTTTCTTTAGTCAGATCATATGTTGCCTCTGCTCCTGGATCTTCCCTTGCCCTTGAACCTGGGCTAGAGAGAACACTGTAAATGCTAATGCATTCAGAGTTGTCTTCCTGGCTTTTCTTGAATCTTTCCCCTTGCTTTCTCCGTGCTGGCACTCTGCCTCTGTGTGAGTAGCTTACGTTCCTGGAGGTCAAACTTCTTTGACTTTGGCTGCTCCTTTCTCAGAGGTAGGACAACAGTGATCATTTCTGTAGATTTTCTCCCTCTGTCTGTTCCCATCTATAACTGCTACTCAAGCTTTCCCTCCATATAAGGTTCTCTAACCTCCGAGATTTATACTTTGGCATCTGAAAGTCTGCAGACATCATCTTTCTTTATTTCACAGTTGAACAAACAGAGTTGAAGTCTGGTTAAATTTGGTGCCTTGAAAGCCTGCACTGCCTCCTGAAACCCAACTCAGATAACGGAAAGGACTAAGAGGGGTAAAAATCTACAGGGACAAACAGGAGCGAAGATGACAACACCTGAGAGATAACATCAAACTTCGGGTGCAAAGCAGATGGATGTGTAATGAACGATCTGGCAGAGCAGACGTGGAGCCCTAGGTACCTATAGAGAAGGACATCAGAGAGGAGAAGGTCACTTTGTCCCCACTACACCTTGGAAAGTCCCTCAGATTCTAAGGGCTTAGAGGCATCAGGTTCTGCAAATGGCAAAATTTGGGGGAGACAAAATCAAGAGCACTGGTTTATTTTTGTAAAAGAAGCAAAGTCATCAGATGCTTTTTCCAACTCTAACAGCCAGGAAGTTACTTCTTTCCCATCTCTGAAGGAGGAATTAAGTCTATTTTCCAGAGAAACTGGCTTGAAAGGGAATTTGAATCAAGGATCTCAGTCCGAGTAGAGGTGAGATGATTTTCCTTCTTGAAAATAGGGAGCTTAAGCCAATGTTTGTGTATCTGATGATGAGAATGTCCATCTCTTTACTTGTCTAATTCCTATAATGGAAGCATTCTCATTTCCAGAATCAAACATTTGAGGATCTCCTTATAAAAATCTTGCTTGAAACCCTGTTAATTTATAGGGCAGCCCATGAATTCATGAGTCCAGCCCATATACAGAGTTCTAGATTAGTTTTTAAATTTCTCACTCTATGAGTGAACAGTCGAGGCCCACCAGAAATTTGGGTAAAAATATCAACATGAGAGAAAGAGACAAAAACTTAGTGAAAACAGAGTCCATGCAGTGAATGGAAAAGCACATCATAAAACTGTAACTCATATTCTCAGAGAGATAAGAGAAAATGTTATACTGATCAAACAAAAACAGATATTAATCAAAGAAGCAAATGGAATGAGGAAGAGTTCTTTGAAATTAAAAATATAATATTTAAAAAAATTGAAGTGTTAAAAGAAAAAATTGGTGTAATATAGACAGTAAAACAAAACAACAAAGGGATGAAGTTCAACACCCAACTAATTGGAGTTTCAGAAAGAGAAAAATGAGCAAAGAATCAGACGATGGTAAATATCAAGGAACTAAGAGACAACTTTGTCAGGAAGGTGGGGGATATGAGTTCCTAGAATGAAAGGACCCATGAAGCACTCAGCAAAATGGTTGAGAAAAGACTTACTTCAAGGCAACATAACATGTCGAAATCTCAAAAATAAAGAGAAGGCTCTAGATGTCTTAGAAAAATGGGTTATGCATGATAGATCATAGGACTTCTGAAAGGCAATACTGGAAGCTGATTCTTTAAAATTTGGAATAAAACATTTTCCATGAATAATTCTATGTGAAGCCAAGCTTTCCATGAATCTGAGGATAGAATAAAGATGTTTCCAGACATAGATGATTACAAAAATTTACTTCCTATTTATTGTTTCTTAGAAAACTTCTATGGATAACACAGTTGGGGAGTAAGCAAGAACAACAGATTAGACTGAGAAAACAGGAGTTATAGTGCATACATGAGAGAGAAAATCCCAGCAAGAGAAGTATACAGCTCACATAGGAATCAGTCCAGAATGCCAGACAGAGGGCATTGGGAAGGAGAACTCCTGAGACACGATAGAATTGACAGATTTCCCAAGGAACTTATGTTGGTAGAATATAGTCTTGTGGAGAGTTTTTACAGTTCTATTAAAGGAGTGGGGAGGGATGACTGATAGGTAACTAGCAAAATTAAAGAATAAATAAGCTGACAATTATTAATCTCACCCACTTTTGCTCCCTCCATTCATTCTTGCACTGACAATTTCTATCAGCATTATAATTGGAGTTCAAAGTCCAACAGAGGATCTTGATTCATGTGTTTGGTCATAGTCCTTTAGTTCTTTCCTACTAAAGACTTCATCTCTATTTGGTATTTAACCAGATCTTTGTACCTACCAAATTGTTACAATGTTTTCATTGCATAAAGCACTCATTCATTTTGTTAAGTAATCATTTGTTTTAGAATATCACAAAACGCTAGTGCTGTAATGTCATTTCCTGTCCCCTGCCTGCACCCCACGTTTGAAGGATGCATGCTCATTGAAAGCAGGGACTTGGTCGTTAGAGTATCCACTTAAAATCCAGCCGGACAACGTCTCCCCCATCCCAACCAAGTCTAGGTTGCTTCAAATTAAGGGTGAAAACAAATTTTTGTCTTAACACAGCATCTTATCTTGAAAACAAAATAAAGGAGACTATAGTTTGAAAGCTAATTTCAGGCAACTCACAACTTTAGCCAATTGTAGTCTTCTGAGGTGGAAATTCTGCAGTGTGATGGCACTTTGAATCTTGTAAATGTGAAGAGAATTTGGTCATTTACTGACCTTGAAAGTCTTTCTAATTTAGCCTTCTACCCTTTGGAATATACTGCTTTCATGGAAATTCCTATTTTGGCCCATTGCCATGAGTATGGGACTATATTATTAGTCATCAAATCAAACTGTAAGTTTAACGCTAAGTGACTTTTTAAATAAATGATATTTATTGATGGTTTCTTTCCTCTTTATATAATGATAAGTGATAACACATTTAGGGACTCTTATTAGATCTGATTTACTGAAGACAAGTGGTTAGGTCTTGAACATAGGTTCTTGTAGAAAATATGATTAATATAAATTTTAGATATATAGTAAAATATCTACTTTGATGACACAAATGTTAAATACCTCTATATAAGGCAAGTAATTTATGAAACATGAGTAATAATACATATTTATCCTTCATACTGAATAATATCACACTTTTGTTAAGTCTTAACATCCAGGGATAAGCTCCCTACTCCCAGAAGTTGACACCAGTAACAAGGCTGCTGAGAAGAAATCTTCCAAGAGGGATAAATACTCCAGGTGGCTCATAGATGAGCGATGCGTGAAATGTAACTATGCTGTGTGTTGTATTATTAACGTTCTCTGCTTTTTCTGTAGACCATTTATGTGCTACCTTTAAAGTCCTTCACAGTGTGTGGGTGGTCAAAGAATTTCTGGGCTACTCCCTGTTGCTTTCAGATTATTGAACCAATTTGGCTCTAGCTAATAACTCTATTAACTGGGTAATGGTTACTGTCCTTTTATCGGCTCAGGAACACTACATCCTCCTTATAAACAACTGGTCAGTGGCATAAATCTCTTTATATAGTAATACACAGAATGCTTTGTCTCTTAAGGGCAGTCTTACAGAAACAGCAGCGAGTACTGCATTTTTCATTGGGAAAAGCTGCCTCAGGCCTCTGTGGGGCTGCAACTGGTAGCATCTTCTAAATCTCTTCTCTGGAGTTGAGCAGATGGCAGCTTTCAGATTGGAAACTTGATTCAGTCCTGCATTTAGTGTGATTAAAACAAATGATGAGCCTTGAGCTGGGTCTATACAGCCCCACAGAACAGGTGGCAAAATGGAAAATGAAGGTAACCTGTTTATTTGTCTACACAGCACCAAAGAAATGGTGGCTTGATGAATTTTCCATTACTGGAGTGGCTGATTTTTTTTTTCTCCTCAAATGAATTGAGTTGACCAGCTGTATTGGCATCCTGTAGACAGCCTGAAAAGTCTCCTGCCCTAACAGGCTTCAAACTAGTGGGGGTCTGTAGTGACACAGCAGGTGCAAAGAGATCTAAGCCCTTAAATGCAATGTATACACGGAGCTCTGCAGACAGCCCCGTGGAGCTACTACATAAGATGGTTTTTCATGTGTAAATGAGAAGGTCTTTCATTTTTCAAGCTATTGCATTATATCCCCTTCTGTTGAAAGACAAACACAGGAAATCACCCAACACTGAGTTAATTACAGAAGGGTGGCCAGTACCATAGTCCGGATTGTAGGCTTCAATCATGGGGCTTAAACGCACCAGTATATTTTGCACTTTGGTACTCAGAGTTCAAGCCACATTGGGGATCCATGGCTTTCATGAGATTTCTCTCTGGGAATTTGGTTCTGGGAGCACACTGATTTTGAATGAAATGGTTACCAGGATGGGAGTTGAGAAGAGAAAATAGGTTTAAGGCAAAGAATTATGAAGAGTTCAATGGCTGATTTACAAAGTGAGAAATTATCTGGCCTGGTGTTTTAGTAGAAACTTCCACCCCTGAAACTTGCTGCTAGAGGGCAAATTTGAAGTCTCCTAGGACAAATAGAAATAAGTGTGGCTAAAAAATATATTTAATGACTCCAAGTTATTTTTCTTAGTCATAAAATGAACAACGTTATTTCAAGTTACTGTAAAAGGTGTTTAATTTTTAAAATTTTCACTATTTTGACTGTTTAGTTTTTGAAAGAGTCATAGTTTGAGGTTTTTACTTATATATTTATGATTTCCTCATATTTTATTTAATATTCCAGGTTCTATAAATGTAAGGGGACCTTAAAACATTTTAAAAATGGGTTTCTCGTGCTACATGCTTTATGTATGTACTTATACATGTGCATACACATACATATATCTTTGTGCTTCATGTATATAGATTTATATGTACAAACACGTCATTTGTTTATATACCATTGTCTCTAAAATACTTAAATTTTATTTAAAATGTCTTTGATGAAGACTAAATAATGAATGCTAAAGCCTCTCATGTATGGAGTGTCCTCTCTGACAGACATTGAAACTTGAAGTTTGGATAATACTGTTATCCTTATTTTATTAGTGAGAAAGCTGATTCAGAGAAGTTAGGTAATTTTCCAAGGTTATAAAGCTTTTAAATAACAGTGCCAGGAATTCTAACCTAGGTTATAATCTTTGAATACTGCCGCGTACCTTCTCTTGTTGAATACATAGTTCAAGATAAGTACTTGAAGCATATTTCAATGTGTGCTACAAAATGAATACTATGTATACATATGCTCAAAATTTGCATACTGAATGTTTATTTAGTGAATTAGTTTTGTATGCCAGATTTCTAATGTAGGCAATGTTACAGTCTGGTTTTCTTGGACAAGGTGGAGATTAGACATATCCTTGTTTCCTTTGGTGGTATATATCTCTTGGAGTTGGTCTCTTTTGTATGGTTCATGCTCATGTTTTATTGGAAGTTTAGCCTAAAAAGATTGATGTTAGGAACATAATTTTCAGTCCATGTTTTTATTCCTTACTATTGTTAGTAGCTACTGGAAAATAGGATTTAGTTCTTTTCCATAGCATCTCCATACAATGTAGGTCTCCTGAGTGGCAGGTGGCATTTTTTATTTGTTTCTTTGAATAAAGGAACTGAGGCAAAATCTGCAATAGAAATATTTAATATTTATAAAAACAAAGATGATGTCAAAGACAAGTCTGGGTCTTAGAGACTCCTTTGTAATAGCTCATTATTAAGCTCCGTGTAGCCAAACACTCACATGATTTGGGAACATATTGTTTGTAAAAGTACTAACAGAGCGCTCCCAAATGTTCCTGGAGACGTGTCTTGGAGAGATCAGATGGGCTCAGATCCCACTGCTCAATGACTGTTGCCATAAGACTCTATTATAGCCATTGACTTTCTGAACACAAAAGGGGAAAATGAAAGGATATCAGTCATGCTGTAGAGGACAACTTTGGCATGATCCTCTCAGCTGTTCAACAAGTATCTTCTGTTGGGTCTGCTCTGTCACTGACAGCCAGGGGATTGATGTGCGCACAGCAACCATTAATGCTAATGGAGCTGCACATGTTAAATCCCACTGCAGTGACAAAGAACAGATTCAAGTGTAGAGTGGGAGACTTCTGTGGAAAGCAAGTTGGGATTGATCTCGCTAATAACTGTTCCTTCTGCAAATCCAGGGCCTTTCACAAGACAAATGGGCCTCTTTTTTCTCCTTACTGTTTGGCGGGAAAGTAAAAAGCTAGGAAAAAAATGTAGGTTTTCTTCTTCTTGGTGATTTACTACTATAACCAATTTTAGAAAAATGCATTTTTCAAAATGCAAAATATATTGCTATAATAGCTGTCCTATTGTAGGGTAGTGACAATAATTGTCATCATTTCTGCATGATCTCATTTATTCTGGTAAAATTGAGAGACTCAATAAACTCTCCAGATGTTTCTAAATATCTGGATATTCCAGTTCTTGTAAGAAAGCTAACAAAATGATTAGATTTTTTTCAATCTTTTCTTTTAAAATTTTAAATTCTATCTATGGGTGATTTGAGTTCTGGCCCTGGTAGGGACCCACGCATTCTAGTTTAGAATTTTTGACTATTTAAAACCCTTTCCTAAATAGTTTCATTACTCTTGGCTTTATTCTACTTTATACTACGGTGATTCTTTGGTAGAACTATCTAGCTTGAGATAAAACATTTAGACAGCATAAGGATTATTTCCTTATGGAGACAAATATTGGAATCATTTTCTCCTATTTAAAGAAATTGTTCATGTCCCTATGTCTGTTCAATGCCTACTGTGTACCAGGTGTATCTCTAGGGAGTGAGAGAAGGACAGTGAACAAAATAGATAAAGTCATGCTCTTATGAAGCCTACCTTTTGTTGTGGGAAGATAGAAAATAAGTACAACCAAATTATTACATAATATGTCTGGTGGCAGTAAGTGCCATGAAGAAGTACAAAGCAGGGTCGTGGAAATAAGGAGTTGTGGGAGATAGGGCTGCTATTTTATACGTGGGGATGAGAACTCAGTTGGCATTAGAGGTGAAGGGTTTGATGATAAATGTTTGCCATTGGCTTATGTGGAGGATTAGACATTGAGGAATATTGAAATAGGTAACCTCTATTCCTTTTTAAAGAGTAGAATGCCCTTTTACAAAGTGACATAAGGTGACATTTTTCTATCATCTATCAATATGGCATGAATTTGAGAGATGGAGCCTTGAACATGGGAATCTATCCCCAGTTCGTTGTCATGTCAGACGAAGTCAACAATTGGGAAGACTGAGCTTCAGAATAATTCATAGTATAATAATTCAACATAGTTGAGGAAAGGCAGGAAGGATTTTGCTACAACCCCATGGAGCTCAGGAACAGTACTGCTTTTGGGATCCTTGAGAGATTTTAACTTCTGCTTCTTTGTCCATTCCCTATGATTCCTCTTCCCCTCTCCACCAAGGTGGATGTAACTACCATTCTTTATAGAATTCACCATGGCATGCTCTTCCTCAGAGAAGTTTCCTCTGACCAACCCCGTTATTCCCTGATGACTCTCTGGCTTGCCCACCTACTGTCTTAACACTTGGGTGTGAGAGGGAAGGACAAAGAAAATAATTTCACTTGTATGCAGAAATTTCAAGAAAAGGCACTAAAAAATAAGCTTTACACTATCCTAAGACACCTCTGACTTATCGTCAACTTAATATTAGTTCAAATTATTCCATTTTTAAATTGCAAGCTTGGTGACAAAGATTATCAGAAAACTGCCAGAAATCAGAATTGGGCAGTTAATGAACACATTTATCACTGTGCTCCTCTTGCTTACCCAGTCTGAAGAAAAAATAAATTATTACCTTTCATACATTTAAAATTCGACATCAACAATATCTAATATTTATGGAGCACACACAATTGCCAATCATTATGCTAAGAGGCTCACGTGTATTACCTCATTTTACACTAATGGTGATTCTAAGAGGGAGACATTGTTATCATGCCTGCTTTAGGAGGGAGAGAACTAAGGCTTGGAAATATTAAGTAACTTGCCTAAAGTTACAAGGCTAGTAAATGCCAGATCTGGAATGAAGACTGAAGCAGTCTAAAGCCAATCTATAGAAAGCCACAGCGTTAAAATACCATTTCCAGAGATTAGTGAAGAGAAAATGGAATCCCAACTCCAAGGCCTATGGTTAGCCATTGCCAGTCCCGGAGCTTAGTGGCATTAAATATTAAAAGCCTTAATATTTTAAGGCTTATGTATATTTTTACAAAGAATTACAAAATGATATTAATGGAAAGCTGACCTGGTATTAAACCAGTGTGGAACTTCCAACAGTCCATTCTATGGGCAACACTCAGAAGTAGGTCAGTTGGGCAGCTCCTGCCATGAGTTTGAGATCTGCCCAAAGGAAAGAGGCTGCAGTTAGGATTAAGACTTGGTGAAATGCATGGTTTTCAGTCTAGGAGCAAATCATGTTTCTCTTGAAAGTAGTATCCCAGAGATCAGCTTTGCCAAAAGTGCCAGAATTTTATTTTTCTTTTTTATTCAGCAGCCAGACACAGAAAGCTGTGAGTGAGCACAAGTCTAGCCTCATTGCTCCTCCCTCAGCTCTCTCAGGTTCACTTTCAGTATAATGATTCCTCGTTAATCCAACAAATATTAAGGAGCTTCCACTTGTCAGGCATTGTTGTAGGTGGTAGGAAAACAATATTTAACAAGGCATGGAACTCATGCCTTCATTAGAGTTCACAGTTTAGTAGGAGCAGAGAGATAATAACCTAAATAAGTAAAATTGATAATGGTAAGGATGAAAGTATATCAGGGAGAGAAGAGAAGTCGAATTTTACGTAGATGTCAGAGAGGGCCTCCTTGAGAGGATAACTTCTGAATAAAGATGATTTTCCTGTTAGGAAGTATTATGCCTGAAAGAATAAGATGGAACAGAGGTTTCTCTCTCACTCTGAATCACAGTGGCTCTCTACCCGGGTCTTCTGACTGGCCCACCATCTATTTCAGCAAGGTCTGGCATGTCATGGCGTCAATTGTTTTGAATTCTATGCCAAGATGTAGAGTTACCAGATTAATATTATGCACATTTTTCCCAAGAGTTTTTGTCTGATTTCCCTACAATTAAAACATACGATTGCTTTCTTTATCCACCTCTACAAGAAATACATAATCTCCTGCATAAATGATTACAAATTTTGTAGGAATTTGATCTTTGGTCAGGAATATGCTAGATAGTGTTGCAACAGTTGCTTTTATTTGGTGAGCAGGAGGCATGGAGCCAGAGCCTTCAGAATGGTTAGGAAGGAGTCTAGGGGTATTTAGTATAAGCCATACACCTGACATAAAACCCTCAGTGCAGGTAATATCCTTATTTTACTAATGAGGTAATGGGGGCTGAGCTGGCCAGCCTTCCTCCAAATGTGGCATTCTGAAGGATTATCTAAGTTATTTAATTTGAAACATCAAGCACATAATTGTATTTTTCTGCCCTTTCATTTGTGGGTGTGTTTTGGTGGGGAGTGGATCTGTATGTTATAATTGCCTCATAGGTTACACAGGCTTTTAGGGGCTACAATGATAGCACCTCTCTTAATACACTATAGTATCTTTCAGCTTTTATTTTTTAAGTTCTCATTTAAGTTCTCATTAAGTTCTCATTGAAATGCTGGAATCTTGCTATTCAAATAATGTGTTCTGGTATCAGTGGAATGCTGAGTAACTTATCCCAAAAAATAGCAAGCTTGTGCAACACAAAATAAAATCTATTTCATACTACCTATTAATCTTTATCCTGTAGTAAATTTATTATATGCTCAAATGATTCCATTTTAAAATCACGTGCTTGCTAACGAAGATCACCAGGAAAAGAGACCTTAATCATAGTTGGGTAGCTGTTGAATGCTGTTATCATTGCATTCCACTCATCTTTGACTCTGAATTTACAAAATAATTATTACTGTCCATACATTTAAAATATGATAGGAAAACACCTAATAATTACTGGGCACATGCTATGTTCCAGGTTTATGGAAGAGCTTTGTGTGCGTTATCTCATTTCATCTTCATGATGGTCCAATGGGGGAGATACTATTATTGTGCCTATTTTAAAGATGATAAAAACATGAGTTGGTGAGGTAAGAAAACTTGCTTAAAGTGACATATCCAGGGGTGGATTTAAGATTTAGGTAGTCCAACTCCAGGGCATGCACTTAACTATTGCACCACTTATACTTCCAGAGATTAATGAAAAACCATGAAATTCAGAATTGTAGGTTCATCATTTTAGTAGCTCTGTGGTTTAGGTTTTGTTACCTTTGACTCTTAAAACAGAGATAGTCTGTGGAGAATATTGGACAATATATGTGAAAGTGCTTTGAAAATTTTGATACTACCCAAATAAGTATAATTTATTCTTCCTTAACAATTTCATAACTGTTAAGGCAAAACTATGGAGACAGTTCAAAAGATAAGTGATGCCAGAGGTTGGAGTCAGGGGAGAGGGATAAATAGGCAAGCAAAGCAGATTTTTAGGGCAGTGAAACTACTCTTTATGATGTTATAATGGTAGGTACATGTCATTATACAATTGTCCGAACCCATAGAGTGAACAATGCCGAGAGTGAACCCTAAGGTAAACCATGGACTTTGGATGGTAATGATGTCAATGTAGGTTCAACAGTTGTTAGCAGATGTTCTTCTCTGGTCGGGGATGATGATAATGGCGGAGGCTATGCATGTATTGGGCATTGGGCATATGAGAAATCTCTGTACCTTTCGCTCAGTTTTGCTGTGCCCTAAGACTCTAAAACATAAACTCTATTAAAAGAAGTCTATCTAAACTTTTTGTTTGACACAGTAGACTCTAATTTAAAAACTAAATGAAAAACAGAAGAACTACTTAAAATTTCTTTTAAAAAAATGCATCGTTCCTAAAAACAGCATTGCAAATTTCACAGCTTTTATGCAATGGACATCTTTACATTATAATTTCTATCTAACAGAGAGATACGTATAGGAAAGTAAAACACTTGGTCTTAAAAATAGTATAGAACAGTATAGATATTTATCATATGGGCAAATTGTTTTCTTCTAATGGCTTATCTGTAGAAGTATAACTGTATTGTTAAAAAACACAGCAAAGGGCTTTTGGCCAAAGTTTGGCAGTACAGTGATGACGGATATATTCCTTTCCAAGTTTTAATGAAAATACTGATTAAATTATATTAGAAGGTAAAAATCCTGAATAGATTACCCTGAAAACCAAGAGAGTCAACTGAAAAGCTATTATGTAAATTTCCAACAAAGTAGCAAATTTAAAAATGTGTCAGTGATATTTACATACATTATATAAATCAGAAAATATATTTAGAAAAATATTCAAATTAATAAAATATATAAATATGAATAGAAATAAACTGAATAAGAAATAAACCAGATCTTTTACAAGATATGAATCTTGACTGTCTGGATCAATGGAGACACAGACCAAGAGCCACATAAATATTGTGACTATGATGATAAACCTGCCTGAGAAGGCTTTAATGAAAGCACAAGAGTATTTTGGTACGTTTTAGTGGGTGCCCCACTACTTTGTTGTTTAAGTTTTTTAAAAACAGCTTTATTGAGGTATAATTAACATGCAATAAACTAAACATATTTAAAGTGGACAATTTTATGTTTTCCAAAGGTATACGCCAATAAAACCAGTACCACATTCATCAGACTTGGAAGTTTCCCCGCGACTTTTGTAATACATCCCACCCTTTCTTATTTGCCATCGCCCACCTCTCAGAGCAACTACTGATCTGTTTTCTATCACCACAGATTAATTTTAATTTTCTAGAATTTGATATAAATGGGCTCATACACTGTGGACTGTTTTTTGAATATGGCCTCTATCAGTCATCATGAGTATTTTGATTTATTAAGATTTATGTGTGTTGTGTGTATCACTAGTTCATTCTTTCTCATTGCTAAGTAGTATTGCATTGTAGGAATATGCCATAATTTGTTCATCCAGTTACCTGCTAAAGGACATTTGGATTGTTTCCAGTTCTTGGCTATATCAGATAAAGCTGCTGAAAATATTCATGAATAAGTGAGCAGTTAAGACATGGTGAGTAGGATACACTTCTCTCTAGGTGATAAGTATTATATTGATGGTGGTGATAATAGTAATGGCAACTATCATTAAGTAAGCACACGTTACGTGTCAGATATTGTGTCATATCCTATAAGTCAGATATATTTTGCATGTGTGACTGTAACAAGATAAAATTAAAGTTTCAATTCAGGCACCAAAACAGCAAAATTGTCAGTTACTCAAGTAAGTAAGTGTGAGACCAACTTAGAGAAATTGTCAAGTTATATACATGAGGATGGTTTCCATGGGTCTGGAGTGAAGATTTCTCCCAATAGTGGGGGTTAAGAGCACACCATCTATCCACCTTGAAAGGTTTGGAGCTTCAACTGGACTTCTTGTCCTGACTTCTCCTCCCCGACACTCTGACCTTAGTGAGATTTAAAAAGCAGCAGTGCATTTGAGGAAAAGATGGAAAAGCTGAGCCCAGTAGGAGTCAACTACACCCTCTTTCGATGGTAAGGAGGCTGCCAACTATAGGCCTGAGCTCTGGTAAAAATGATTGAAGTGTCGATAACTTGAATGGGTCACACTTAATTAGTGAAGCAAAACAAGGCTTTGTAACTTAAAATTATTGTAGAATTATCTATTACCAAAATGTAAAGAAAATTGCTTTCCCCACTGGATAAATTTTAAATGGAAAGTGGGAAGCAAAAATAAAGTTACAATTTAACCACTTTCTATGTGTCATTATTTTTCGTAGTTTTGATTACGTGTGAACTATTAGCTCAAATTATGAATCGCTGCTGAAATTTTACTTGTTGAATACAAAAATCTTAAGCACAAATATTCATGTGAGAGACAAGAAATTTAGCTATTAGGTGAGAAATTCAAAAGAAAATAATTCTTTGCCCCCCAAATTTCCATGAAACCAGCATCACAAAGCTTAGTGCTGATCTGCCTTGGGAGATAAAAACTAGTTCATATCTCAAAGAGCAAGATTTTAGAAAGCTCTTTGCAGATAAAAATTTAAGATGTGAACTCTTTGAGAATTGTTCATTTCATTTCCAAAAATGCCACTGTTCTAGGCTGGGTTCATATCAGCTAACCACATGTCTTTCTCTGGAACTCGCTGTTTGTTTTTAAGCAGGAGACATGAAAAATGAGGGTTCTGTATTGAGATGTAACCTGGTCACAGTAGAATGATCTCCATCTAGTTATATCACAGAGCAAGCAGAGCCTGAAGAAACTAGAGACAGGGCTTTGAAATGACAATCGCCAGTATAATGAAATAGTCACTCTTTTTACTCAAAGCTTATGAGTAAAGACTTTTTTCCTGGCAGTTTTATCTTTTCGTTATATGATCCACTAGCCAAACACCACACTCCACACACACACACACACTCACACACTCACACACTCACATTCTCACAGTTCTGAGGCATATATGTATGTGTGTTTGGTACATTTAGCAGTTGGGGAAGAATGTAGCTTTAAATAGAGGTCCATCTTGGCCAGGTTTACCCTAAACTTTGTAGTAGGATTTTGTATTGTCTTTTTAAGAAATGAAAATGAAAGAGAAATTCTAGTAAATCTTTTATCTGAATGGCAATGCAAATCAAATTCCCATAAACTGATTTATTTACATTTAAAATGTTTCAATATTTTTTTTTATTTTGCACATATTCTGACCCAGAAAATTTCCAGCAAACATTTTCCATTCCAGCTCCCAACGTGAGATAATCACAAAGCAAATTTTAAGAAACCTTTTGTATAAAGTAGTTATGATTATAACCATTTAGAAAAAAAAAGTGTGTGTGTATGAGCATGCACACTTGTTTCCTAACATACGTGGAGAGGAAATGGTTCAACATATTTAACTTGAAAATTTTTCTGGAAAAAACTTATATTGCCCTTGTTTCTAGTTTTAATTGCTTTCCTTATGTTTTTAATGAATTGCCATTCATTTTATAATGAAAGTAGCTATATGATTACTTATAAAAACAAATATTTTTAGGAAACATCACAACCAGTCAGCATATTTGGTTGAGATACTCTGACATTTAACTAGCCAAGAGCTAAAAATATTTACATTTTTAATTAGAGAAATATTTGAAATTTGGGGAAAGTAATTATATTTATAGATAAACAAGTAAGAAAAATTGGATACTACAAACTTATCATTTTCTAAATGGGTGAATTGAAGTCCAGAGTAGTAAAATGGTAGAGGCTAGAATTCTTTTGTGTTGAAGTATTCTTCATTTCCCCAAAACAAGTTGATTATACTTTTTATTGTTTCATTATTGAAGCACTGCTTTGAAATCAGTATGGAGGAGCTTGGGTGATGAATTTTGATAAGCATTTGTCTATATACATAACCCTTTGATATTACTGATGTGAAATAGTAGGGTCAGTACACAGCAATTTCAAAGTAGAGTTACTTATCTTTTAGCAGGAAATGTTTTCTTAATTTTTCTCCATTCTTCAGCATGTAGCACTGTCTTATATAAAACTGATTCTCAATTTATATTTATTGAGTGAAATTATCTTGGACTTAGGAAAATTTTTTTATGGATCATATGGAATGAAAGTCAGTGTTATGAATGATGCAGGTTGAAGATAAGGAACCAAACTTAACCAAATTTTCTTAACTACAAGAAAGCTGGAAGATGTAGTAACTTTCAACCAACCCACTGATTTGACTTAGGTTTTAATGATTTAGGATTATATTAAACCAATTCATTTGGAGCAACCTACATGAGTTCACACAATTAGTAAGATTCAGGATTTTCACTGAGGTCTACTCATTTCCAAAGTTCTGTGCTGTTTTTCATTGACTTTCTGCTTAAGAAATCAAGCAATGCAGAAGAATTCTAGCACAGTAATCATCTACTGGCAAATGTTGACAGTTTTAAGATATACCTGAGCTTAATCTTTAAAAAATCGCTATCAGTCTTAGTCCATGGGAGAACCTGAGCTTTATATATCAAGAACCAGCTTGTCTGTAGTAGCAGTTGATGGGAAGAAGGTATCATAAAAGGGCAACCTGCTTGAAGGAGTTACCAGAGGACGGTGGTGAATTTTGATAAGGTTTTTTACAGTTGCTAATTGTAATATTTAAACCAGTAGCTCATGCCCTGTAGGTATGAAGCACACTAAAATTATTGTACTCTGGGTATTACTGTGGTAAGCAAATGGCAAACACACATTTCCTTGGGATATATACAGTTTTTTCCTGTATACAAACAATATCCTCTTTTATTTGAATGAGAACAGATGGATGAAGCCTCAATATAAATACTCATTGCCCATAGTAATGAATGATTTTATGAGACATTCAAATGGGGCTTAAACAAGGCTATGAGTTAGTGGATCTGCTTAGCTTGATATTTTTATTCTGACAATAAGAATTTCTATAAGGAAGGGTGAAGCTTAAAGGGCAACTGAGATCCCTTTGGGTGAATTAATATTCCTATTGCATTACCCGTGTGGATAATATTCTTTACCTCTGATGTGACCCTTACAAATTTAATTAGGTGTGATGGCTTGCCAGCATGTAGATTATTCCTGTTATAGGAATATTTTGAATATTTTCTGGCTATGGACAAAATATTTGTGGAAGTTCCTGTTAATTTATGTAGCTCACCCAACTTTTCTACCTTTAGATGTTAGAGTGGAGGAACAAATTATATTTGTTTGCCTTGCTGCTACATGATTCACGTCTATTAACAGTAAATCAGAAAGATGTGATAGTACTGTGTGGTGAAGGTTGCTGGAGATGTTTTATAAAATGTACTTTTAAAGATGTTTGATTTTAAACCAACTTGATATGTAAAAATTAGATGGAGGTTTTATTTTTTAATGAAATTTATTTATCCATTGTATATGTGCGTATACAGAATTAGGAATCATATTCCCTAAAGTAAACTTGAAAAAGAACCACATCCAATCCTCATATTGAGGTAGATTTTTATTAAGACATCAAACTTGAGTGTTTTCTATTGCAAACCTCGATCTAGTAAAGAGTTTATTTTTCTTCTCTAAGCAAGTCCTGTTCATGTCAGCATCTAGGATACATAATATTTCACACACATAACATTTAACTGCATTTGGTGATTTTGAGATATGGAATCTCTCTGAACCAAGCCTTCCTACTGTCACAGAAGACTCTAAATGCAGCTTTTATTCGAAGAGCCTGTTGAGAAGTAGAATGGTGGGGCAGAGGCGACATGGTACAGTGGGATTGGAGTTTCAAAATTAAGCATATTGCCTTCTGGCATTACGATTCTGGAAAAACCAGCCAGTGCTTCATCGTCTCCTTTTTCTCATCTGTGAAATATGGTTGACAGCACCTTCACTGTGATGACTGACAAGCAGTATATTTGGAAAAGCATTATAAACTTCAAATTTTATATCATTATTATCGGAACGTTGACACAGCCTACTAAATAATGGTAGGTGGAAGAGAAGAGGAGTACTCGAAGAATGTCTGTACCACAAAGTAAAAACTGCATTGATTCACTGGAGAGGACAGCAGTGTGGTAAGGACAAAGGACTACAGGGCACTAAAGTATCTGCGCTCTCCTCAGACTCTTCCGATCTCGTCTTCCTACCTCACCCTGCTCTAGACCCACTGGCTGCCTTGCTGCCCCTAGAACACACCGGTCATCCTTGGAATGATCTTCCAGATCCCGACGTGCCTCACTCTCTTACTTCCCTCAGGTCTCTGCTCAAATATGACTTCATCAGAGGCTTACTCCCATGATCCAATGTAAAATGACCCACCCTTCTCAACCACATCAACTTTTATACCTTTAGCCTGCTTTATTTTGCTTTACTATCACATAACATATTGTTTGTTTTCTTCCCATTAAAACACAAGCTCATGACAACAGGAAGGTTGTCTCTTTTGTTTATTGCTGCATGCTCAGAAGTTGTAGTATACGGATGTAAATGAGTGGAATAAATTTGGCTAGGAGCAGAAAACCTGGGTTCCAGTCCTGCCTCGCTATATTAACATGGAGAATCTGCCAGTTATTTTTGTATTTTATTTTTCTCACTTTAAGTAAGGGCCAATAGCAATTTTATTTTCACTCAGTAGTTGTGAAGTTTAATGGAAGAGGATGAAATTGTTATTTACAAGCACCTACTACTGGACATGCATTGCCCTGAGTACTTTGCATAAATTATCTAAGCCCCATATCAACCTGATAAATTGATATTAATAGTCCCATTTTACAGACTAAGAAACAAGGCTAAAAGAGTTTGTAAGTCTTGTAAAATCCAATACAACGAAAGTGTGTGAAATACATATTAAAGATATAAAAGTCTTTTTAATACAAGCTACTATATTTATAATCATCAAACTAGCAAAGGAATTAATGAATAGCTATTTTCAATAAAACCATCTTATAGTTTGCTAGATGGAAGTAATATGTGGTTATGTTAGTTTCTCCATTTTTATGATAACTTAAAGCATGGACAAGGGATAAGTAAAACAAAGGTATTTCATTTCGATATATTACCTTTGGCACGATCTGCTGAAAGGTTTATGGTTTCCTCTTTTTATACAGATTTGTTACAACTTGAGAGCGCTAATTCCCTAAATATTTCAGACCTTTTGTAATAGAAATTTTTTCAGGTGCACTATTTTTTTTTTTTCAGCAAAGGAGAAATTAGGACCAATTCCCGCTGTTATTTTGATAGTGCTTTGAAATTAATTTCTTGTTTGTACAGTTCTGCATAATTTTAAATTATTAGGATATGTATGAGTAGGACAGATAATATATTCAGGGTGCAGACAACTTTGATAAATATTGTGACTTTTAGGCCTCTTGTAATAACATAAAGTCTTTCTAATGTGTGTAGAACAAGGTTTGGTGAATGTTCAAGAAACTAGATGGAGAATGCTATACCCAAACCATTTTGGCCAATTCAGGTACGCAAATAAGAGGTCTCAAAATTCTTTTAACCAAAGAAGAGGTCACAGAAAGCTCCTTTGAAGAGAATTTTCAAGTGTAAAGTGGGAGAAAGAATATGAAAAATGATTCTCCATAGAAAACCATTTAAATGACAAGATATCTGAATTAGTCTCCCGCAAGGACTTATTGGGTAGAAATGGGAAAATAGTGGCCTTAGTGAACTGAGCAAAAAGGAACTGTTTCTCATTTTAAGTGCTTTATATTTCACATCTACGTATTAAAATTTGGAAGAAATGATTTTAACTGGGCCTAGAGCAATTTAGAAAAACTGAATAATTAATTCCTGTTGTTTGTTTTTTTATACCAGTCCAAAATATTTTATTCTATTCACTTAAATGGCTTTAGGCCAAGAAAGCAATATGCTAAATGAAAAGTTTGTCGTGTGGAGAGATCTTTAAAAATTAAGCAATTTTCTCATTCTTAATAATTAATTAATTTTAAGAGACCCAGAGAAGATCTCATTTTAGGTATATTGATAAATTGAATTTACCTTTCAATTTTGACTCTCCACTCTTAAATAGTGTATTGGAAAGGTTTATTAGAAATGCCATATGATTTCCATTGATTAAACTGAGGAAGGTACGGAGATGCTTTTTAGTTTCTGTGTTACTGATCTTAGGTCTGCTGCCTTGGACATGCTGTTTCAGAGCCTCTGGGGGCAGTTTAAATGAAGTTGGCCAAGTGAAAATGACAAGAAGAAATGCTTTTTATTCTCTTCTAGAGTTGAAAAAAAAAGTGGTGGGGACATGAGATGAATGAGGGAAATGAGTATCCAGCATCAGGCAAAGGGTTGATACAAATGCATTGTTTGAATTTCCTGATAGAACAGATCAGTCATACAAGGAACTTTGACATCAGGCTATTATTTGACTTAATTATTCACTTGACAAAGGCAGTGTGAAATAATATTTAATAGAGACTTTAAAAAAATTCTCTATGCTGAGAAATGAAAAGGAAAGTCAGGATTTGCCATCTTGTCTTGTATTTATTGAAATACTTGCTCTGATGTTCATTAGAAATATGCAGCTCCAGGTACTGAGTGTTAATTAAGAGGAGGCATAAAGTGTAGAATGAGCGCAAGATAGGATAGGGGTGTGTGTGTGTGTGTGTGTGTGTGTGTGTGTGTATAGGGGAAAGTGATTTAAATTGTAGCTGTAGAAGATACAAGCAGGAACTATATCTGTGGACGTATGTACCTGTTTTCTATACAATGATGATGTATTGAAAGCGTAAATAATGAAACATGTTCTGGAGAGAACATTTTAATGTAAACCCATTGGCTGGATCTAATCTGTGGGCTAATCAATATGTTACCATTATGATTTGAAAGCAAAATATGCTTGGTCTGCAAGGATGCTTTGGAAAACAAAACCAAACAAAAATAAAAAGAGTGTTGGGATGTTTTTCCTATCCTGCATTTCTTTTTCCACAAGCAGCGGTATCCTAACAGTTTTTATCTGAAACATTAGCCTGGCCCAGTAGGTGTCAGATTAGATATACATTACTCCATTATCTTGGTATACTACTCTGCATCAAAGGATCTATGCACTTGGAAACTGAAAGGGAAAGAGAATAAATAAAGGATATCTCTTTTCAGTTTTAGAGTAGCACTTTTAACATTAAGAAAAATCAATAACTGGATTGACTGCATTCAGGAGGGAGCATTATTGTTTCCCATAATGTATCTAATGCATATCATTACCAGAGTAATCACATTATTATCTGCCTGGGCCTTGCTGCTTGCTTGGCTAGATATGAAGCCAGTGCTATTTGTAAAGTAAGGTTTTTTCCTTTTTTGCAAAATTGCTGCAAATTGTATTCTTCCCATTTTCTTTATTAGTTGTTTGAACTACCCGGAACCTCTGAGTTCAGATTAAGTGGCTTGGTTTGTTGTTGTGGTTATTATTTTTTCCCTTCAGAATTTCTTTTTGTCTCTGCTCAAATTAATCTCACCTTTAGGAAATGGAACGCATCATTTGTGGTTCATTGTATTGTCTGGTGTGGGAGATGGGGTAGCATGAACTCTACGTGGGGGTGGGTTTTATGTTTCTGAGATATCTTTTAAAGTCAGCAGTTGCAGATTGATGCTGGAATGTGTTTCAAATAGCATTACATTCCAACACTCCAGTGCAGGGGGCTCAGTCTAAAACAATGAAGATTCTCTCGAGACTAGAACATTCAATTCCTTTTCTGTCTCTGATTATAAAGGGGGTAAAACATGGGCCCCTATTAATGTTTAGAGGCACATTAACTTAAGTTTAACTCTTTCATTCATGAGCGTCATGATATTTAACTAAACTGTGTGAGCCTTCGATCTCAGTTGTACAGTTGGAGTCAGACTAGATTCCATGGCACAGATTTTTGGTGGAGATTCAAGACAATACATGTGAGATACCTAGCCAAGAGCACTATAGTGGTGCTCTTCCAAGTGACAGTCTAATAAAAGTGGTGGCTATTCCAAGTGGCAGTATAATAAAAGTCAGTGGAGCAGAAAAACTGCCCAGAAGACTACTGAAATGAATACATATGGAATGCGTTTCTCCCGACAGCTCTTTATCCTTCAACACTGAAGGTGCTGATGATGTTTGATTAAAGAGATAAACAGTGAGAAAGAAAAATAAATAGAATGTTTTTAAAGTATGAAACTCTGAACGTACAGGAAACAATTAGGGCTTCTCGAGTGCTGAGCAATGCAGTCAAACTGAGATCACTCTGCATTAGCTGGGAAATAAGTGGGATATGCAGCTGGACTAATTCGCAGGCCAGGCCCAAAGGCTTCAGAGAATGAGAAGATGGCATTTTTGGTAAAATAATTGTTCTCAGGAAACACTGCTTTTCCGCTGGACCTTCGATCCTCCAGCTCTCGTTTCCTGGCATACTAAAGACATCATTACTTAAAGGGAGATTTCAGAGTTTTCTAATTAGAAATACAAATCAGACATATTCCTTTCTTGCTTGCTTTCTTTCTTTTTTGGAGGCTTATTCAAGAGTGTGGGTTATAAATGATATAAGAGCCCCATTTGACAGAAATTTGGACTTTGGCAAGCAAACTACTTTATGCTCACTTGCAAATATTTATTTGGTTACAACCACTTGTCCATTCAGTTTGTGGAAGCAGATCAAGCCAGAAAGCTGCCGGTATGTTTCCATATTCAGTTCTCTTTCTGTGTTATGGAAAGGAGACCAAAGTACTTTGATTCCAGAATTCAAGTGTTTTGCTCAATTTGGAACTGGCAAGGCGTGCAGAGGGACAAAGGAGATGGATGTTCAAAACGGATGTTCTAATTTTCCTTCTAGTCCAGATGGAGGCATTTAAAAGAATCATCCTTTTAGGACCCCTAGAACAAACCAATGAAACTTGCGCCGTGATGACCAGACATTACTGGGAAATGTAGGGAATGCCTTTGCTGTCTTCCTTAACTTTTAATCTATGTCCTATCATAGTTTTGTAGTGTGAGTATATTGTATTGATTTATATTATTATATGCTAAATATATTTTTAATATATTATTAAGTACATAAAATATATTAGTTGTATATATAACTAAAAATACAAGTGTAGGAAAAGGAGGAAATTTTGCAATTTCTCAAGGAAACAACTTTGAGAAATAGGTGAAAATGAAAGCATAGGAGAATTACTTTTTAGTTGTTTGTGTGGACATTTTCACTTGTTTTAATTTGTTTGTTGTTTTCCTCAGGATCATGTTTCAACAGATGTTGTATTAGGTTGAGAGTAAATGATCTTTCAACCTAGAACAAAAATGAAGCAAGTAACTCTAATCAAACTCTTAATAGCCTCTGGTCAGTGAGAAAATTCAGGTGTCTAGTCAGGTTTAAAAATCAATAGCAGCCACTCCAAATTTGACTAAAGTTATAAACCAACAAACTTGTAGACATTCTCGAAGAGCAGAAATTCTTTCAGTCTAACACAAATATGTCAGAACCTGGGGGGAAAAAAATGAATCAAAACCTCAAAGAGAATTAGGATGATTCATGATAAGTACATAAAGCCTACTCGGAAAAAATAATGACAAAGTTACCGGATACCAGTAGCAAAGTTACTGCTGAAGATAAGATTTCAGTAGTTTGGTCTGGGCATTCTTATACTTATGAATGTTATATTTGTTTTGTATTTGCCTAATGTATCTAATACATATCATTCAGTGGAATCATCTCCAGAATTAGGAACTCCATTATTTAAAGGCCTTGTCCTCTGTGATCCCCAGAACCAGAGGTTCAGAACTCGAGTTTTGCTGTCAGACACGTGTATGTCCAAACCCTGACTCAATCTCTCTGCTCTGAAATAAGTACCTTTTTCTCTCAAAACCTCACTTTCCTCATTTTTACAACAGGGTTATTCATGGTGCCTACTTCATAGTATTTAATTATCCTTATAGGATAATTAAAAGATTATAAGATAATTAAAATGCTGCAGCTAATGTATATAATGCCTAGAACAGAGTAACCATTGAATATTCCTATTATAGTATAATATATAATGGCTATTATAGCTACTATGACTCCATGGTTTGGTTTGGACTGGTTCACTCATCTGTTAGACTAATAATGTAGTCACACCCTTATAGAGATTCATATATAGAGTCCACATATTTTTATGAAGCATCTACTATATGTAAGTTACTCTGCTCATTTTTATAAAATAGGAAAACAAATGTAACATCATCATTTTTATTAAGTAGCTCATAATCAAGCAGGGGATACAATGGCTATTCACAAGTAACTGTAATATAAGGTAGGAAAAATCAAGCAGAAGAAAGATTTCTGACTTAATGGAAGGTGACCAATAAACCATAGTTATTGTATTTACAATAGTTATTGCTAACTCTGGATCCAAAGCACTCTTACAAGGTTAAAGAAATAGATCTTTTAAAATATAGGAATATCACAAAGTGATTTATTAAATCTATTAACAGCATTCACATGAAATCTCTTTTGTTAAAAATAAATAGAAAGGAAGTAGAAGAAAAACTATTGTAAAAAGTTAAGACTCTATGACTGTATTGTGCTTAAGGCAAGTAGACCTCATTGAGAAGAAATCTATGGCTGATTAAAATATGAGCTATCCCATTAATCACACAATACATTAGATAATAAATTGTGGTTGTTAACTTGATATGCACCATTGCACATGGAGAAAATATCACATAGGCAGACAAGTGCACCAATGTATGACAATGTAATAGCTTGTAGATATATTCTTTCTGTAAATATGTCTGCAGCATATCCAGTGTCTTACTGAACTGTGCTTAAAATAAGGTTATTCTTTAAGTCACAGAGATTAATGCTGCAGATTTTTCAACACTAGAAAAACAAATCATACATTTGAATAGAAGAAAGGATGGGATAGAAATTAACATTTTTCACTCAAAGAGTGTCGTTCTAATATTTCATTCCGTTTTCTAAGGGAGCTCTGAAAATGTTAGATTAAAAAAAATGTTTTGCGAAAAAGAAAAAACAATGCCATATTCCACAGACAGGTAATTATGTGAACTAATTTCAAAAACCAGTTTAAACCATGATCAAGAATATTTAACTGTCTGTGCTGTATGGATCTGGTGAAGCTATCCTGAAAATTTGCTGATAGCACAAAGAATAGAAAAATTGCTACATTCTGTAGGCCAGGCAATACTTTTTACAGAAAATGATAAGATTTTATTTTTGTTTTAGTTCATATGCAATTTAACATTTAACTGATTGTTAAACATAATTTTTACCTGGTCTTGTGTTTCCAACTTGCTTGACAAAGTAACATATATTCTACAACTTACACCAAAGTTTCACTGTGACTATTGTCTTTGCCTGCACTGTCCAATATGACAGCCACTAGTCATGTGTGGCTATTGAGTACTTGAAATGTGGCTAGTCTGAATTGATATGGGCTGTAAGTATAAAATACACACCAGATTTCAATGCTTTAATTTAAAAAAAGAAGGTAAAATATCCCCTTTGGATATTTAAGGTTTAATAAAATGTACCAATTACACCTGTTTCCTTTTTTACTTTTTTGAATGTGGAGACTAGGAAATTTTAAATTACATGTATGATTTGCATTTATGGCTTGCATTACGTATCTTTTGGACAGTGCTGTTCTAGAGGACTCAGAAGTAAACTGCTGGTGAAGGAAATGAAATCTGAACAAAGAGTCTTGACCTCCACAGAACTACTTTAAAATGGCTCACCTTCTGACCAAAAACTTATCTGTTCTAAGTTATGTGTAAATGGATGCACATAAACTATATACTTTAAAATACATTATGCATTAGAAAAAGGCACAAGAAAAATAGGGAATTACATATGTGTGGAAAGATAACATTGCAAAATCTAAAACACAAATATCCCTTTAGTTACATGTTTCTTATTGAAGGGAGGGTCCTGCCTGTAATCCCTGGACCACATTAATATAGATATGGTGATTATGAAGGAAACTCTTCCCCAAGATAGTCTGAAAGTTTGTGGAAAATTTATTTTTTCACTGAGGAATTTCGCAATACAAATCCATTATACAAGAATCTTGGCTAAGCCCTTCATTCATTCCTGAAAAAACAAGACAACACAAATCTGTACTCCTCCTCCCACAAAAAGGCCATATAAACCATCTGCTCCTTGTCTTTTCTTTTTTTAAGGTATATATTTGTCAACAATTGGATCAATTAAGGGGAGAAAAAGCCCCAAATGCAGTCATAAGCAAGAGCAACACAGCAGGTGACTCTCTGGGTTTATTGCTTTGGGGTACTACAAGAGTCTGCCTTTGGACTGATAGTAAGTCAATCTTTATTGCTTGAAAGAGTTCATATATATCCCAAAGTAAGCGATTAGTGCTTTCATTTGCATTTTCTAAGATTAGTCCTTCATTTATATTTTTAAAATACTCTACCTCTTCCAGGACTTATCTCAGTGTAGCTTCAGAGTGCACTAGTTCCCCGAAGCGGGGAGCCGTATATACCAGGAGTCACCATCAGAAGGGGATGCATCGTGAAGTGTTTTTCCTGTGTGTGTGTGTGTCTGTTGGGGGTGGTTATTATCTGGTTGTGTGTCCTGTGGAAGCTGTCTGTAAGAGTGACAGTTGGGCCACACACCAAAGTGTGTGGGTCAGATCTGAGGGTTAATCCCCAAGGACCTGGGAAAAAAAATCCAACTTTTCAAAGTTTGAAGCAGAAACAGCTTGTGGATTCTAAACTTGTGAGCCCATGTGGCAGACACTGTGCCACATGCGGCTACTGAGCACTTCACATGGAGCCAGTGTGACTAAAACCTGCATTTTTAATTCTGTTTAACTTTAATTAAGATAAATTTTAAAACCGACCCTGGATTCAGTGATTGGAAAACTTTTAAGCATGCTTGGAACAACTTTGGATTTACTTTTTCGGCTATGCAGTCTATAATATAAAAATGCAAATCAAATATTTCCAATAAAAAGTTTCACCTTGAGATGTGCTGAAAGTGTTAAATACAAGCCAGATTTCGAAGACTTAATACCTAAATAAATAAATTAATTAAATAGCTCACTAATAATTTTACATAGATTACCCATCGAAGTGATGTTAGTTTGGATATTTGGGTTGAAGTGTGTTATTCAAATTAATTTCACCAGTTTTTAAGTTTTTTCTTAATGTAGCTACTAGAAACTTTTAAATTATGTATGTAGCTTACATTATATTTCTATTGGACAGTGCTGTCTAAAACAAAGAGGAAGACACATGGAAATATCCTTGAGATGCTGAGATCATAAATGGGATCGAGCAACAAGAGTGACAAACTGATGCCAAGATAGTAAGAGTAGGTGGCAAGTAAAAGAGAAGCGAGCCCTTAGCTGATCTGACTGCATTGGCAGATGAGTAGTGTGTAATGCCTGAACTGGCTTAAGGACTCAGGATTAAAAACATGACTTTTCAGCTTTTCGTACCTTAGAATCAATAACAAATACGTTGTTGATTCAATAATAATAATTTTAATTATTACCAGTTTTATTTTTAAAAAGCGTTTCTGCATTTCCATCTCCTTTTATCCTCCCACATGGTATTGAGTGCGTTACATAGAGGCATTGAAAGGATTTTACTACAATAAACCTTTAAAACTAAAGATATCAGAATTATAGGACAGGAAAAAAATGTTAAACCAAATTTCATTTCCAAGTGTCGAAATCTAATGAAGCAGTAACTTGGGACCTTTTGTTATGTAAAATTTGTTCCATAAACTAAGTACTGGATTCAATTACTCCATTGGACAGTTGGAACAAATTGCATTACAATATGTTAGCTATGGAAGTCCTATTGCCCTCATGTTGAAGGTAAACGGCCTTTCTCCCTGCATAAGTAAAATGCAAGCTCACTGTAGAAAAATCAGAGACACCAACAAGCGAAAAGGAGAAAATAATAACCACTTGTAACCTACACCACCCAGAGATAATGACTGTAAATTCTGCCTGCATTTTCTTTCAAGGAAACACAGTTGGTTTTTAGACAGGGTTTGGTATGTCTTAATAAGCACTGCATCACAAACTCTGTGTTTAATACTTTTCACCCCTTTTTTTGAACTCTCTTTGCACTGTTCTCATAGCCCAGACTGAGGTTATCAGTTTTAGAAACAACAATTTAATAAATGATGTCCCGTTGGTTTCAAAGTATTATTCAGATAGATTTCCAAAGTACCATAGATAAAACCAGGAAGTGTTTTATTCACTAGAAAATCTTGTTGAACATTTTCTGACACTACGAGTAAGATAAAGAGAGTGCAGATGAAAGAGAAAACATGAATTCTGAATCCTGAAGAGCCTGTGCTTATTCATACTTTCGGTAGAAATCATGAAGGGCCACCTCATCAGGCAGATTGACAAAGCCTCATTAGGTAAACGCTTGAAGTGTTTCAAGAGGAATGCCTCACAGAAAACCCTGTAAGGGTCCAAAGTGGAGGCTAGACAAGCATGCCTACCTGTCCACACTGCCCAGTGATTGGAAGGCGTTTGCATTCATTTCCTCTATAAGAGGAAGATGTGCATGCAAGTGCAAAATCACTCGACAGTTTTAGCAGTGCTAGATCTGGGTATGCAAACCCAACGACCTGCAGTTAGGCAGCTCCTGGAGATCAAGTGGGTGCAAAGCGTCCTTCGTATATTCTCCAGATATTTATTTCCATTCTCTAGCTTTACACTAGCTACTTTCCTTTTACTTAGTCTTGCTATTCACCCTATCTTTAGGTGAGTTGAAAAATAAAACCATGCATCTTGAAGTTAGGAAAAGCAAAGGCTCAGTTTAATGTTCCAGAACCTCCTGTGTTTATTGATTTTTAAGACCAGTGGATACGTAAATATCAACATCTCTTCTTTACTGCCCCTTACCCAACTCCCACTTTATCCCCGTAGTCACGGTAACTCAGGAATATGCTGCAGTCTCCTGATCTCTGAGATGATTTCTGATTTAGAACAATGCCAAAACTCCTTAGAACTCTTAGAAAGTTTGGGTTTTCTTCAGGTTTTTGTCCCAATTGGCAGTAGGCAGGCTGGTGGGCAAAGTCAGCCAAGCTCCCCCGAGGTACGGTTGGAGGTGCTGAGAACTTCCCACGGGTGCCTTTGAACCAGGCTTCACACTAGGCACCTGAGCAGTTGATTTGGGAACTTGGTGCTGATTCTAGTTCTGATCTAAATTCCGTGGGATGTGTTAGCTACAAACAATGTTAAGTTAGCCCTTATTTCATGGCAATGTTAGGTATCAAGTTGAAAGGAATTTTAAAGGTGAGGACCGAGGCTACAGTGGACAATATGGCAGACAAAGTATATGTGGTAGTATTAAGAATATCTAAGGCGTACTCCATTCCAAATGACAGTATTCGTTAGTGCTCTCTTTACATATTCATCCTGTCATCCAGCTAATAATTATCTTTTTTTGTGCCAGATATTGCAATGAGCTCTATGAACAAAGAGCAGACATGATTTCTGACCTCTTGGAATCAGACATTAATTCATAGTTATATAATATCCCTTAATTCCTACAAGTCAAAAAGAGAATGGGCAGTGATTCAGTGTAGTTGGAAATGCTAACATAATATGGGAGTTCAGGAAAATCTTCCTTGAGTAAGTGACATTTCAGCTGATGCAAAGTTTTGTGATATGTTGCTAATGTTAGGAAAAGGAAGATAAACATGGTATAGTCCCTGTGCCTGAGGAGTTCTTGTCTAAGAAAGAGACATGCAAACTCATAATAACAATCCTCTGTGAAGAGTGCTCTGTACAAGCATGTGAGCTGTAGTGGATCCTGAAGGTTGTGGGTGAGTAATTCTGTCTGAGCATCTCAGGAAAGCCTTTATGAGATGAGATGACTTTAGATGTGGGCTTTGAAGGACAATAGCTGTGAAGGCTGAGGAAGATTACTGGGCAATCAAGACAAGGAAGAGTATAGCAATTAATGGCTAGGAGTAAGAGAAAGCCCAGTGCGTTTGACAAACCATAAGCAGAAGAGAAAGCCTAGGAAGGCAACTTGCCAAAGATGAGATTATAGAGTGGGATGGTAAAAATGAAGGCATGTAAAATGTTTGTATGAAAGAGTTTATACTTCTCTTTTAGGAGTAGAGGAGACACTGGAGTATGTTACTTAGGAGTTTGAAATAGATTCGTGTTTTTAGACTGATCATTCTGATTGCAAAAGGAAGAATGGATTTGACTCCTGGAGAGACTGGACTCAGGGAGACTGATTGGGGGTGGTTGCAATAGGCTCTCCGAGAGGAGGGAAAGACTTCAAGTGTGGCAGCAGCCAGGGAGATTTAAGAGATATTTAAGAGTGAAAATCAATGCTAATTGAAGAGTGACTGGCTAGGATAAATGAAGGAAAGAGAGAATTCTAGAATAAGTTGAGATTTCTACCTTCTGGGTAATTTATGGTATCCAGGGAGCCAGTACTAGCTAGTGGAAAGGCTTAAGATTTGGGGTTTGAATCCTAGCTCCACCACTTACCAAGTAAACACTTGGAAGAAGTTACTTAAACTCTCTGAGCTTCAGTTTTCTCATCTATACAAAAAAAAAAATAGCTTAAAATAATTTTGTGGGACTCGTCAGAAGATAATTATGAAAATGCTTAACAAACTGCCTTGTCTGTAATCTATATTCAATACATATTTTCTTCATGAGGATTGAAGGACCCTCTGGATCAGGCTAAATTGTATACAATCAGAAATGGTTTAAGGTATTGAATTCGTTGTTAGGCCTTGTCAAGTTTAAAGTGGATATTTTATGTCAAGATGAATATATATCCAGTGTGTGTTCAGAAATAGAGGTCCAGGACTTGGGAAGAAGGTGTAAATAAAAGCCTAAGATTATAGTTGAAATCACATAAGTGGATGAGATTCCACCAGGTATAAAGTAACAAAAGATTTGAAGTGAATTTTCTGGTGCTCAATATCTAAATAAATAGGCAGAAGAGGAAGAAGAGCCCCCCCAAAACAACTAAAACATGGTTTAAAAAATAGGAAGAAAACCTTGAAAATAACAAAACTTGCCTGCTAGAAGAGGGGTACTTTAAGAAGGAAACCATTGGCACTCTGACGAATCTTAGAACTGACAAGTAACTTGAGGAATAAAAAGAACTCTTAGAATATAACAACTAAGATATTGCTGATAACCTAAGAGCAACTTCCATATGGTGGTGAGAAGCAGGATGCAGGTTGCAGTGAATTAACAGGAGAAAAGAAATGAAGAAAGTCATGAGATAAAGAATGATCTTTTAAGAATTTTGTCATGGAGGGATGGGATGGTAGTTAGAAGTGGATACAGGATGAAGAAGAGAGGCTTTAATTTATAGTGATAGACACTGAGAGTAAAGACCTAGTGTCGAGGATGAGGAGGGAGATGAATTATGGGAGATAAACATTAAAGGAATAGTCCAGAAAAGGCTGCAGTTCGGGAAATATAAATCACAAAAGAGAGCATTTGCCTCTGGTGATAGAAGGTATAACCTTACCTTGAGTCAGAATATAAGGGAGTAAAGCTAGAAAGACTATTAATAATTGGAAATTAAGAGATATCCAGTGTTAACCCAGCTGTTTTATCCTGTTAATTAGCTTTTATTTTTTATGTTCTAATAACTTATGTTTTGAGTACTTTAATTTGATTGCCAACACCTTTTGATGTTATCTCTAGATAAAATGAATTATTAAATTCTCATTCAGTAAAAGCTAAGTGAAACCTTTCCTCTTTTCTCTTTTTCCTGAAAAATACTTGGAAAATACAGATTCTTAATAAAGTAGCCCTAAGAATGATGGGGTCTCAAAAATTTGCACCATCTGTGCCAAGATCTCAGACCATCAGAGAAATATGTTCCCTTAATGATTTGTATATCCTAGGGAAATGTTAGAACTAAACTGTATGTGGGGTTGACATCAGGACACTGGAGTATGTGTTCACTCTTAAAATATAATTGTTCCAGTGTTAAAATGAGTTGTGTTGTTTCACTATTGCTATAAATGAGTTTTTGGTTGAACACTTGTTTGTTGGAAAGATGTTTTTACATATCCTTGTTTTTTTTATGTTAACAGTTAGCTCAAGCTTAAGTTAGGATTGTAAGCAATTAATTCTGAATCATGTTTACATTTGAGAACAGAAGTACCGCAAGACCTTTCCTAGTAGACAAACACGGAGTTTAATTTGATCATCTTCATTTTCTTGTATTATAAACATATAAAAAACACAAAACATCCAGCCCATCATCATACTGGTGATTCTAGAAATGATAAAGAACAGACTCTGGATTTCTATTATAAAGCAATTGCAGTAAATTGTGCAGATAGAAGAATCACAATTTGAAACACATAGGCCAAAGCTGATGGGAATTCAATGCAAAGTCAGCATCTCAAATAAGGCTTTCAAAGCAGTAAGACTATATAGAACAAGTTGAATCTTTAGTTATCTTAATATTATAGGTATTTAATAACATATAGTATTGATGGCTGCTCCTCTTAGCCCACTTAGAGTTCTCTTTAAATTTTACGGTCACTGGAGATCTTTAGTATTCTGGCCTAGGTCTTTATCACTTCTCTACCTTCTACCTGGATGATCTCAGTCATATTTTCAGGTTCACTACTTATTTTAAGTGCTTTGAAATAAGTTTCATTAGCTTTGATCTTCTTGCATATTCATATATGTAAATCCAAACACTGAATGGAGATCTGTTTTTGATACCCCAACAGAATCGATACTTAATGTTTTCAAAACTGAACTTGGGCCCTTTCCATCAAACTTACTTGTGTTCCTGCGTGTTCTGCTTCAGAGAAGGATACAACCAAGCACTAAGCACTTCAGCTGAGAAGAAATCATAGTTTCACCATCCATGTAAAATCAAAGTCAACACATATTTCATTCTAGCCTTTTCCTTCAGCCTGACATTTGTTTTCCATAGTTGTGCTCACACCATTTAAAATGTTTTTTCCTCAAGCATGGCATTTATTTTCAATAGTGCTAATACCATTTTTACATTTCTTTAAAGAACATTGGCAATTTGGGTTCTTTTTCTCTTCCTATGTCAATATTGGTAATTTGTACTTTTTAAAAAAGTACCCATTTTGTCCAAGCCTTAAATATCCTTGCCATATAGTTGTTTAAAAGAATCTCTTAAGATAAAAAAATTTCTATCTATAGTTTTGCTCCTTTTATTCCTTTTTACTATATCTTTTTTGAAAAAGTTTGTTCAGTGTGAAGACTTTTTATCAGCATCTGATGTTATCTCTGTATTTTCTGCTTTCCATTACATTAATTTATGATGCAATCTAGTCTTCTCTCTTTGTACATTCTTTGAGTGTACTTTGTTTTTCCTAGGTACATAATTTGAATGTCCTATTCAATATTTTTGTATATTTTTAATTCTTTATGATATATCATGAATAAAAGGCTATAGCCTCAAATGCATATATTAGCCATTTTTCAAATGATTTGACAGGTAATTTTTTGTAATGGTTATTTTTATGTGTCAACTTGACTGGGCCAAGGGATGCCCAGATAGCTGGGAAACATTTCTGGGTGTGTGTCACATGGTGTTTTGGAAGAGATTAACATTTGAATCAACAGATTAATACAGAAAATCTGCCCTCATCAGTGTGAGTAGGCATCATCCAATCTATTGAGAGCCCCAAAGGAACAAAAAGGCAGAAGAAAGGCACATTCTCTTTCTCTTCTTGAGCTGTGACATCCATTTTCTCCTGCCCTCAAACATGGGAGCTCCTGATTCTGGGACTTTTGAACCCCAGGACTTACACTAGTGGCTCCCCTGGTTCTCAGACCTCCAGACTCTGACGGAATTATATCACTGGCTTTCCTGGGTCTCCAGCTTACAGACTGCGTATTGTGGCATATCAGCCTCTATAACAGTATGAGCCAATTCTCATGATAAATCTTCTCTTACACATCTCTCTATATATCCTATCCGTTCTTTTTCTCTGAAAAACCCCGACTAGTACAGATTTTGGTAGTAGTTCTAGAGGAACAGAATTGTAAGGATGAGTTTTCTGAGTGTCTACTTTTAAGGTGAGGGCATTAATTAGGAAAGAATGGGATCTTGTAAGTTGGGATGGGGATGTGTGGAAAGACCCTGATGAAGCTGGGGACATTGAGCCCCTAAGTTCTGATGAGTCTTCTTTGTCAGTGGAAGAGGTCTCTCCACCCCCAGCAAAAGGGACTTCCTTAACCCACAGTCTGAGGGGTCCAGAAGACACAGTTTTTGCTAATACTTTAAGGAATAAATTCGTAAGGTGAGTCCCTGCAGCTCATCCTTGAAGAGCTCTGTGTTTGCTCTTTGTAGCCAGACCTCACAGTGGGAACCGCAGCCACTGAATTAGAGAACCAAATATTTCGAAGTTTCACTTTTATTTCATGAATTATTTAGAAATATTGTTTTTGACTTTCTAAATAAATGAAATATTTTTTTTTATCCTTTGTTGTAAGTTTTAATTTTGTTGCCCATGATCTGAAAACTGTTCTTCATAGTACTGATTCTTTGGCATTTGTTGAAATTTTCTTTTTGGTCTATGTATTAGATAATTATGTAAATATGTAATGCTAATTCTAAAATCTCAGAAACTTGATGAAATAAGCTTCCAAATGAAAGCTTTATGAAATACAAAATAGATGTGCCAATCAGAGACGTCTTCAGTATTCTAAGACATTCCTGAGTATTGACATCCCACCATTAGACAGGGAAGAAAGAGGTTGGATTGTCCCTTTAAGTTTATATGTGCCAGATCTAGAAACAGATACATCACTTCCACTCACACTCCATTGGTCAGAATTCAGTTACGTGGCCACGCTTAACCGTAGAGGAGACTGGGAAATGTGGTTTAGCCATGTATCCAGAAGGAGTGGGAATTTAGTCAGGAGAAAACTAGCCACTGTCTGCCAAGCCAAGCACATTGTCAATTTTTATAAATGCTCCATCTGTGTTAGAAAGAAGAAAATCTATATGTTAGTTTGGTACGGGGTTAATACAACTAAATATTCATAGTTTAAGACTGTTCATTGTGTTCTACAAATCTGTAACTATATTAACATTTTTTTAGCTTTATCAGATTCTGAGACAGGTGTTAAACTTTCCCATGATGACTGTGGAAATTGTGTCAATATTTTTTTCCTTTTTTTATTTCAAGGTTATATTGTTAGGCTCATACAGTGTATTGTTGTTACATATTTCTAGAGTATTTATTGCTTTTATGATTCTATAATATTTCTTATTCTTGTTAATGATCTTTGGCTTAAATTCTCCTACAATTGGTATCAATAATGTAATACCTGCTTTCTTTTGGTCAGGTTTTGCTTGATATTTAGTTCTTTTACTTTGTATTTACCTTATCCATGTTGTTTTAGATTTGTCTCTTATAAGTAGCTTATAATTATGTTTTAGAATATTCAAGCTAATATTTGATATTCTGATTAATACATTTATTTGATTTATATATTTTTAATTTTATTACTGTGTTTTTGCCATGTATTTTGTTTCTTTTTTTATTTCTTCTGTTGGATCAATGGAACTTTATTTATCCTCCTTTTCTTTCTTTGAAAGTGCGCATATTGTATAGAATTATTTTCATCCCTTAAGAACAACACTCAAATATTTTGTAACAAAGTATGAAGTTATCGTGTGTGTGCGCTACACACTATTAGCAAGTATTGCTTTTATCTAAATCCATTTCCATCTTTCATTTATTTTTTCCTCTTTTTTAACATGTATACTTAAATCACCTTTTTTAAACACAAAACTTGTTTATTTTGCGCTCAATATTGAATTATATTAATAACTGTTTATGAATTTTCCTTCTGCAACTTTGGTTCTTATATCCTTTTCCTACCTCTGTTACATAAACTCTCATGCCACAAGGACAATTAATGAGATCCTTAACAGCTGAGGCAAGTTTGAGGGATAAAAAAGCAAGTTTTTCTTCCTTCTAATATTTTCTTGAGTATTTATTCCTCATTTTCCAAGGGATTCCATTTTCTGTATCCTGAACTGTCTTTTGTATTTTCTGGGACTAAGAGGACAAATAAGCTGTATTACTGATGAGGATTCATCTACCTTATTTTGAAATATTATAAGCAATTAATGAAGGAATTTGAGATTTGACCTTTTCAAGGCAGTAGTATTATCTAAAAACATCTGCCTATCAGAGTTCTCTAGAGGACAAGATTTTTTAAACTCCAAAGAAGCCACCATACTCAGTATTCAAATACAGTTTCAGATTGTTATGGAATAATTCCAGTATAATAATTTACAATTTCCTTAAGAGGTAATGTGTTAAATTTGCCTGATAGTTGCTGTTTTAAGATTCAAAGTTATGTAGTGAGTGAGTTCTCATTCTTATTAAAATAATACCTGTCGTTTATTTTTCAGCACTGTTTTAGAAGTTCTTGCGATGCACTAGGATAAGAAAGCAAAATAATTGGAATGAATAGTAGAAAAATACATACAAAACATTTGTTTGGGATAGTAATACAATTGAATACGTAGAAAATGCAAGAGATTTTAATTTAAAAAACAAAATTAAGAAACGAATTTGTTAAGTGACTGGACATAGGATGATTATCCAAAAATCAATGAGTATCTATGTTATATAGATATTTAAGACTTAGAAGTGGAAATAAGTGGGTAGATAAAAGCAAAAATAAAACCTTAAGCATTCAATGGATAAAGGATATGTTTGGGGAAAATACTACTTATATCTGCAAGGGAGATGACAGAGTTAATGTCTATGTTATGGAAGGGCTTCTTGCGCATTGACAAGACAAATTTCAAACTGAAATTAGCAGAGTATGTGAATAGACAGTTCAGTGTAGGGCCTATTCAAATGGCAGTGAATCATTTGAAAAGATGTCAACACACTAACAGATAAAAGTAGATTAATTGTCATGTTTATTAGATTGGCAAAACCTAAAAGATATGTACAACCTATTGCCTGTGGATATGTGGCAAACATGGTCTATTGGTTATTACTGGTATATTTGCAAATTATTACAACCTTTCTATCATCTTCATTACATTTCAAAGTACATGTAACTTTCACTTCAGATATCTCAATTCTGTAACACTGTCTCCTATAAACGAAGGCAGCAATAAGTAGGGATATGTCTACACAGATGTTTGTTGCAGCATTATTAATAGTGACAAAAAAAGGAAATGAAGAGAACACCCCGAATAGAGATATGTTGGAATTATTATGCTACCACCACATCATGGTGTTGTGTACAACCACCAAAAAGAGTGAATAGACTTATACCAGTTATCTTAAAATAATTTCCACAAAGTATTAAGTGTGAACTTCAGCATGAATAAAAATGTGCGTAATTTTTTAATTGCAAAATAATTGCATTTGTAAATATATTTGTATGTATGCATTTGTATCTGTTTACTTATAGCTATTTATGTTTGGATAAAATAATGAAAGGCGTGTCCTGACTTGTTAACCTAGGTTTTCTAGAATGGAGTAATTAGAATGGAGTAAGAGAGGAGTTGGGGAGAGGACAACAAGCCCATAAGACAAGGAATTTAAAAGCCTGCTTTCAAGCAAACAAACACAAAAACACACAAAACCCATTTATCCCATTTATTTTATTATCTATAATAAAAAATAAAACAATATAAAGACAATAATTTAATTAAGACCATAAATGAAATTAATATGTCTCAAGATTCTTTGGTGAAATGAGCCTTCTGTCATTGGGAAATGGTAGATGCCAACAGCTCTCTTATCTGGGAATTTTTAACATGAAGTCCAAATTTAGCTGAGAGAGATCAGCGTTCAGGACCCCCCAAACACGTTCCCATTCATTCAATGTTTCACTAACATAGCAGCAATGACGTGCAAGCACGGAAAGAGCTACAGCAGGTGAAAAATTTGCAAACACCTCCGCCACCTACTGAAGCAGAACTCCTGAAACTATTCCCCTGCTGCTAGACTGTGGGGTGTGTGTATGTGAGTGTGTTTTGGAAGAAGCTTCCAGAATAAGGGAGACACAAAATAGAGTGGAAAGTTCATGTATTTTAGAGTTACACAGTCCTCCGTTTTATTCCAGGCTTTGCCACTACTACCTGTAATCAAGAATATGTTAAGATAATAAACCCATATTTCTTATCTCTCCACTAATCAATCTATCATAACTATATGTCTGTAGCTGTTAGTTCCAATCAGATGGTTTGGATAGGCACAGGTTAGCCCCCAGAGGAGTTTGTCATAGCCTAGATTAGTAGCTCGATGACCTTCGTTTAGGTATTTTCCTGTTTCTTCATCCCTAATATGGAGATAATAACAATCTCACAAAATTATTGTAAGAATTCAATTAGTAGATGTAAAGCACTAATTAGGGTACTATATACATAAAAAGTGTTGAATGGAAACAACTAAAGGAAGCAGAAATTAGCATCCAATTCAGTCATCGAGCATAGATTTAGGGGAAAATGATTGGAACAAACCTCAACTATTGAGGACTAATATTCTGGAATTTGTGTGTGTGTCATAACATGATGAAGACTAAATATTAAATAATATCAAAGAAAAATGGTCCACATTGAACCTAATGATAAATATGGAAATAGTAACAAAATTAAAGCTAGAAATAAAAAGCAGTCTTGGAAATATAAAAGTTATTCTAATTACAGCCGTCAATAAGAGTTGTCAACCATGCATTCTTTATTATCATATAGCGTATCATCTTTTATGTGCATTGCAACATACCAGCATTACTTTCTGTATAACTCCTGGTAAATCAAATGCCCTCTCATTCCTTCCATTGCCTCAGGATATCAATAAGGATCTTTACTACAGAAAGTTCTATTTCAGTTTTAAAATGCTGTGATTGTGACCACAAAAGAGCTTAATTCCCAGTTTTCTACTCTGAGTCAACACTTAAGAGAATCATGAAATACCTCCTGTCTGTGTCTATGTATTTATTTTCTGATTTCAAAATCTTCTTTCTCCTCCATTTCATCTATCACCCCCATTAATTCTTCAAGTTTCCTCTCCAAATATTTCTTTAATGACCTTCGTATTGCCTTCATTTTCCTCTGATGGAAGACACAAAAATGGAATCTAGAGTAGAGAAACAAGATAATCCCAACTTCAATGTTAGTAGCCCAATACTTGAAAATAATTATAAAATCGTTTTTTTCTCTTCCTTTTCTGGATACCTCTCTAAAATTTTCCTCATACTTCATTGTCCCTCCTCTGTTTTCTATGCTCCAGCTTATATCCCATCAAATTTCCATCCATTTCATTCCTGTCAGTATTATATTCCAAATTTGGAAATGACTTCTTTCACCATATTTCCATTGGAAGGAGGGGGAAGCTTGGGCAATCTCTTTGCCAAAGGGATGCTTGACCCAGTGTTTGTTTGGAGGGAGGAAAACTCACAGTAACAAAGCACTTCCCAATATTACAGCTTCTGCTAGCAATATCAGAAATAGTGAAATCTCTCGATTCTCAGCTTTCCTTGAGTCCTCTTCTGGAAGGAGAAAGGGGAAAAAGAAAGTGAGCTTTGAAAAAGAAAAATAGTAATTTGAGAATTTTATCTATAATAGAAGACTCTTTTTAACCTCAATTTTCTCTGTTCACCACTTCTATCACTGGTCTCTATTTATTCTGATCTTTATTACTCTTAAACCCCTAGGCCCTACAAAACTTTCACCGTTACTGCCCCTAGCCTATTTCTCCACCTTTAGTCCAGACTTTTCATTTTTCAGCCTCTCACTTGAAGCAGTGCCCAGTAATTCACACTGGTACAAATTTTGCCCAACATTTTAGCTCCTATTTGTAACATTAGCATGACCTGCATAGAAGGTGTTCAACAAATATTTTTTGAACAAATCAATGAACAGCTCAATACCTTGATCCCTGGCCCCTCAAAATGCCACACCACAATCTTTGTTACCTCCACAGTACTCTCCTTTGAAGCACCGGGTGGTGAGGCGAAGACAGGTCCAACAATCCAGGATAGGACCTTCAGTCACGACTGACAAAGAGAAGAAAGAATTTCAAGAGGGCCATGGCATGGAGTTTCCTTAGCCCAGACATCAAGTATGGACTAAGTCTAAGGCATTTCCAGGACTCTTAAGGTTACATTAATGTGAATTCCTTCTTTCCCTAGCAATCAAGTTTTTTGATGGGTCAAACCCTTCCGTGATTTAAGTCAAATCTCTGGGGAAAAAGTGGAAAAAAGGATGTCTCAGCTTATGTTGGTGCTATGGGTTATAAACTATCTACTTTAGAAGGCCTCTGAGGACCTCCAAAATCTGTGGGGCGTCTGAGATTTCACAAACTAGATTTGTTTGTCAGACATCATTGACATTCTCTCTTGTAACCACAACTCTAGGGGTTGGGTTATCAGTGTAACAGATGGGAGAGATAGAGCAAAGGAGATGGGAAAATATGGACTAAAACCTTAAGGTGTCACATGTACGGTACTCACCACAATCTTCAGAACAAGCTAAAAGAGAATCAGAAAGTTTTAATGAGTTTAGAATCAACTTAGAGTTTGCCATATTTATACCCAAGTCACCTTTATTTGGTTACCCATTAACTTCCAGGCATCCCTCCATCCTTTCTAAATCACTCAAATATGAAACCACATTCCTCCTCTCACCCCTCATTTCCTATCCCTTTCACATAATTTTAGTGTTGTTAGATAGACATCTTTTATTACCAACTTCAGAGAAGTTCTTTAATATTTCTGTCAGTTTGGATTCCAGGTTTTGGCGGACATCAAGAAGCTTGCCTTGAAGGATAAAGCCACCTAAGAGGGGGTGGAAGGGACATCAGAAAATAGGGGTGGCCCTGCCCTTCAGAATTTAATCCTAATTGTTTTGCCTTGTTTTCCCCAGCAAACTTTCCTCAGACTTGCTTGCACAATGCAATCTTTTAACATCAAAACAGTACCTCACCTTTCCACGTTTCATTGCCCACTTTATAAAGTTCATTCTTCAGCCATGTTCTCAACTTGACAACCTTTTGAACAGCTATAGAGAAAGGGTAAAGGTACATGTGGGAAAACAATTACATCTATGGAGGAAATAATGTGCACCCAGTTCCTCTCTTCCCTGCCTCCCTTCTCCCTTTAGCCCCCAAACTCTCAGGGACTCAAGCTTCCCTCACCCAACACCCGAAGCATCTTGTCCCCGTGGGAGACCTTGAAGCTTAAACGGATCATCTCCTTAATCTGCCGTTCAAGCAGATGAGTTCGGCCAGGGACTTCTGAGGGTACCAGATTTGCCAGCAAGGACCCAATATCCTCTATGAATTTGGGGTCACATTCTAAACAGCCTTTGACCCCATGGAAGACGGTCAGGTGCAGGAGCAGGAGCAACCACAGGTCTCCCATTTCCTTACCCCAACCACCCTCCCACAACAGCAGGTTGTCCTGGCAACTAGTTCACCTAGTTCCCTTTCCTTCAAAAATCCAGGAATAAGAGCCTTTTCCTGGGTAGTCTGACTCCACCTTCCCCTCCGTTTCCATCCCACTTCTAGGCAATCTCATTTCCCTAAGGATCTTCAGTTGTTTCCTGACTTTTATCCTTCATTCCAGACAGACAGAACTGCCAGCTGGGGAGCAGATACCTGAGTTCTGAGAGTAGAACATTGAGAGAGAGAGGTCTTGAGCTCACATAGAATTCCGTACACCGAGATTTCTCAGAAAGTGTTTCTTTAGCTCTCTCCCTTACCTGTGTCCTTAGTAAATTCCCACACTTCTCCTGACCATTGGAGTAGATCTCAGGTAAGAGTTCTCATAGGACCTTAGAAACTGCTTAATCAAAACTCTGCTTCTACGGAGGAGGTAAGAAAAGCCTGGAATATTGAGTTGCTTGGGTTCCCAGTCCCCGATGGTAGCAGTATTATTGAAAATTAGCAATGGATGTCTATACATAATTTATATCATTGATAATAATTTTGATATAAATGATAATTTCTCAGAAATTTAGGCTACCTTTGTCTGAGGATGATTTCTCCAACCATGTTATATAACCTTTTTATATCATTCTTCTTATAGAGAGTCTGGAGAAAGGAGTCTAGAAACAATAGTGGAGGAATGTCTGGCGATAAGTGAGAATCCAGTAACACTAGGATTTAGCGGGCAGATCTTGAAAGTACTGATGATGAAGAGTGTTAGATATAAGAAAATAACCATATTCATCATATGCTGCCTCTCAGACCACCTACATGGGGCCAAATAAATATGTTTTTCCTTCAGTTGAAGGCTCTTTCAATATGAATGATCTTTTTTATTTGAGGCAATTAAGTCTGCTTTTCAGACTTTTCAGAGTACCGGTTACCTCTTTTCTAATATATTGCTAGTATGGCTGTGACCTCCTGGATAGCAGAAAACCCTAGGATACTACAAGGTTGGTGGTAGAATTTAGACCCTAGATATGGGAGAGTCATGGAGTGGAAGACTGTGAGGGAAATGAAAAGAACTACCACTAATTTTCTGCCTACTATGTGCCAGACGTGTGTTAAACACTTCAGATAGATTATTGCAAGTCCTCGTGGCCTCAATTTTCTTTAATATCATGTATAAAAAGGCACAGATGTTAATCTAGTTTACCTTAAATAAATGCCAGACAAATGTAGTGTTACTCCTTTCCTCCCTTCAAAGGAAATTAAAATATAAAAATAAAACAACTATGAGAATACAATAGCCAACAACGAGAAGTAACATCACTAAACCCATAGTCTGTCAAATAGTGTTTTATATACTTTGCATGCATGATCTTATAAAATTCTCATGCTAAGAGGTCGGTACCATTATTCCCATGTAGAGATGAGAGAACAGACTGAGTAGTTAGGTATTTTGCACTGGATCACAGAGCTTCCAGGTGGTAGAGCTTGAATTTTTAACCCCGTTTTGACTGATTCCTTACCTATATTCCTTTAACCACTAAATTCTCTCTTTTCCTTTCTTAGCCAAAAAAAATAAATAAATAAAATAAAGGAGGGCCAGCCTGGTGGTGCAGTGGTTAAGTTCACACATTCTGCTCTGGCAGCCCGGCGTTCACCGGTTCGGATCCTGGGTACAGACCTACACACCGCTTGTCAAGCCATGCTGTGGCAGGCGTCACACATATAAAGTAGAGGAAGATGGGCACACTGCCCCTGTGGCTAACAAATTGTCATATTTCTGAAAAATTGACACTCATTGGGTAAGGCATTTTGGCCTAATATATGGCACTACATTCAGTTCTAATTCTGGTCCTTGTAGGAACAGATTTGTCTTCAACATACAGAGTCAAGGGAGAAGCACTTAGATGAATTTGAACTTCATGGTCGCTACCATTTAACAGCTAATTCTTATTGTTGGTAATCCTTTGCGTTATACACTTTTTCTTTGATATAAAATTCTACATTTGTATCTTTCTCTTTTGAAGAGTTCTATTTATCATCTTGTCTTGAAATATATGAATTTCCTCCTGATGTTTTTTAGTATGCTAAGCAAATATTTTCTGCTTAAATACAAGCTCCTTTCAGCACTAGAGCTGTGTTAGGTTATCGATCAGTTCATTGGGAAGTTAACCAAATACTGTTATATCTTGCAAGGCATTCTGAAAAAGGATCTCAACAAAATTTACTATCTACCTATTTACCACCTCATGACACAGAGGAAGCTGAATAGGTCAACTGTGAGGCAGGAAGAGTTCAATTCAGTGGAGGAAGGAAGATCTTGGTGGAATGAGTTACTGACTTTAACTATTGGAATAAGCAACTAAATACAGTATGGAATCTCCATTCCTAGAGGACATTTCTGGTCACCTCTGTCAGTGTTGGGCAGTCTTGCCCAAGGGCTTGGGCTTAATCGAACAGGGTTCCTCTTAGCTGACCCAGCTGCTATAATACAGAGAGAGTGATAATTTGAAAAGTATGTTTCATATTCATTTTTCCTTAAATTTACTGCAAGTTTAAGAACTGATTCATGTTCAACTTTTTTTCATAGAAATTGTGGTATTACATACACTAGATGGTAAAAGAGTTTTTCAAGATCCATATTCTAGAAATTATTGTCACTTTTAGCATAAACATACTCACCAAGATGAATTTTAGAAGCCACCCTAAATTGGTTTTTTAAGTGGTAAAGGGAATACTTTAGAGAAAAATATAAAATGTTTTTCAATTGCAGCTGTTTGAGAATTTTACCACGTCATCTTTTTTCCCCTGGTACCGTAAGAAAAGACCTTGACAAAGTGTGCATTGACCACTTTTCATTTATGCCAGGTTTAGCTCTGTGTCTGAAGGGCATACGCGATAAATTGGTCATACATTATCTCATTTGCAGTCTGAGTTTTATGAGCTCCCGTAAAACAATTACCATATATACATTTTACAATAAATGGGCAAACAAAGTGGCTGCAAACAATATGGAAAAGTCAATAATTAATTTCAGATTTCCAAATGTAGTAGAGACACTGGAGCTTTCTCTTCTTTTCGAAAGAGATGGTTTCTTTGTTAGGAATATGCAAGCATGTTAATTTATTACTGTGTGGTTTCTCTTTTTCCAAAGCTTGTCGAAGGCCTAATTTATGTGCAAGACTGAAAGCTGTTTAAACGGATAATATGCTTCCTTCATGAGAAATACCACCCCTTTATGCTCCATTAAATTCAGACGTTGACTCCATAAGCTACGTACCAATTATTTCTTTCCAGAAACAGCAGCATAGTTTTTTCCACAAAGGACAACAGATTATTGTAGTCTGCTATTAATCTCCTCATAGTCCACAAAATACAAAGGACCCTAGGGAGAAAACAATTGAGTAGCTGTTTTAACATTTGCAAAAATGCTATATGGAGAGGAAATAAAAAGAAGATGCTTGTCTGTTTGCTACTTCTAAATTATTTAAAATCTCCCCCAAAAGATAGAAAAAGCCCTTAAATTAATCAATAATGACCTGCTGACATTGAAGCAGTACCTGTGAATGAACACAGATGGATCTTGAAGTGGTTGATCTTTGTTTCCCCCAACATCATGTATAGCCGACCACTGTACTTACTTACATCTTACTGCATGCCCCATTAATTGGATTGTGCAGTGAGTGAAATACCTATTAACATCCTAAAATGGGTTCTTTTATGATATCAGCATTGTTTGCTACGTAATAATGGGCCAATTCTCATAGTAAAACCGAGAAAAATATACTAGCAGCTCAGCATAACTCATCATAGGCTAGAATTTAATATAATGACTGTGGATCCTTTGGGGGTGTGAATTACTCTAAGTAGCAAGATTGTTTACAAAACAATTGATGCTGATACTCTCCATGTATCAAGATCCAAGGAGAATTTTAATAATGAGAAGCCTGTAGCTGAGTTATTTGTATAAAAATTTTGATTTTTCTCATTCATCTAGTCAAAAGTATTTGAGTTTTAACTTTCACCCAGCAACTGTTTATTGAACATTTATCAGTAATATCAACAAAAGGAGGGTGGAGACAGAAATGCCTCTGCCTTTATAGAGCTTACAATCAAGTATAGTGCTGATATTTTAATCTAAGTAGTTTTTTTATACTCTAGTGGCATTCTTTTGGTTCCTTCCTTCCTTTCTTCCATCCTTCTTCCTTCCCTTTTTTTAAAATTAGCAATCCCTTTGTTTCTGAATGAGAATTTCCCTCTGCTCTATACAAATGGACCAACATTTGGGTGGCATGATCCGCAGATCAAAGAGTGAGCCCTGGGCTAGCTTAAGACAATTAGTATTTTTCGTGTCCCTGGAAATTGCATCAAGGAAAGGTATGTGTAAACTGATCAGAGCTCATGAGATAACTGGCAAATATTAGTGGAGGGTTTTAGGGGAAAGATATGTTCTCCTCCTTCCTCAGTAGCTACCAGAAGAAACTCTGACTGTCCCCCATGACTTGACGATGTGAAACTATGAACACTGAGCTGCAACTGCCAGAGGTGAGTTGGAGCTGGCCCTCAACAGCCTCCCGAGAGCTGATTTTACAAAGCCCTCTGCATTCAGTGACATCACATTTTAGGCCATGTTGGGAGTATTTACACCATAGAAATCACAGTGCTACAAATGAAGGCTGTTTTTTCTTCTTTTCTTTGTTTTTTGGAGAGGTAGCTGCGGAGAGTCCGTAGTGTCGAGACAGCATGAGAGCCTCTAATTTGAACTATTAGATCAAGCTTTACTAGAAATCTGTCCTACTTCTGGAGTTTTCAGTTATGTGAGAATATAACATTTCCACAAAATAATGAAAGTTTCATGGTCAATGTGCAATATTTTCTGAAAGCAGAACATTCTAAATTAGCATTACTCAAAGTATGTTCTAAGATGCGAATTGAAGTTTCAGAAAAAGGTAATATGAGCACTGGGAATCTTAAGAGAGGGATTGACAAATTTGAATATGTAACTCTTCTTCTCAAGGTACATCTGGTGGGCTCAGGGAGTTGATAATTTGGAAAAGACAGTTTAAGTGTTGAAGACACGTGTTGCCTGCAGAGGAAAAGGTTGAGTAATTAAACAAAATGTGGTATTGACCTCAGTACTGATTCGAATGATCAGATCTACTCCAGTAGAATTTGCAATGCCATATCTGTGATTCTACACTGGTTACTAGCCAGCTAGTCAGTGAGCTTAAGAGCTGAGACTAAAAGCAAAGAAAAATCCAAAATAACAGTTTGGTCAAATTAAAACTTCTGTTTCAATCAAGTCGAGTCACTTGATTCTGCTGAGGCTAAAATAAAATATTTAGTGAGTATCAACAATGAACAAATAATTTCTATTATATTTTTACTAATTTATTAAAAATCAGAAGTAAAGAAGCTATACTTAAACTATGATATGACAAAGAAATTATTAATAGAAAAACATCAGTCCACTTTCTAAAGCTAGTTTTTGTACAAAATTTTTTTCTTGTGAATTTATTGACAATATTAGAAAGAGAATTAGATCTTAAGTATTTCATGAAGTCCTGATATGTGTCTGACACTTTTAGAAGTACTGTGCCATTTCATTTTCATGGCAACCTCATGGACAAAGGTCTGATATATTCTCCATTTATTAAGTAAAGAAATTGAAGTTCCAAAATGACAAATTACTTGTCAAAGTTTGTGTCCTGTGAGGGCAAAAGTTTGGCTTCAACTCCAATGTCCATACTTAGCTGAATTAGATCACATTGACCAAATATCTCGATGCATATTTAATCTCAGCCCCATCAAAAGGATAAATATATTCAAGAGAGATGAAAACTAAAGGGGAAAGTATTTTTAATTTTGTTTAGATGATGGAGAATACGAAACAGGGGGAAAACCACTGGAGTGGTTGAACTAATTCTAACATATGTCCAAGTTGAGTTATAAACACTATTTGCTGACAGTGCTTATCATGAATCTGGGAGCTTGTTCTCCGACCTGGGTTGGTACTAGGAAAATGTTGGTAGGGTAGAGGAAAATCCCAACACATGGCCAGACTCTCATGATCTTTAATGTGTGGGATAAGTAGGGAGTTCTGTTAAGATGTAATAATCCAGTAATTCTATTTCACAGCATCGGACACATGACTCAGAGAAACGGGAATTTGGAAAAGCAGAGCTGTCCTATCAAAATAGCCTTTAAAGCACTAGCTGTGTGACCTTGTGTGAGTAAGTTCACTCTTAGTGGCGAAAGTTTTGCATCTGTGACCTGGGGGCAATAAAACATATCTTGTCAGGTCATTGTGAAGACTAAACGAGATGGTAAGGAACTAACAACAGTGCTTGATACTTATTTTAAGTGTAAACTTCATTTAATGTTGTTAATGTTATTGTTATTACAAATGAAATGTTTTTCCTGGCTTTCTCATTTAGTAGCTGTAAGATCTTTCACAAATCACTGGGTCTCTCTAAGTCTTAGTCTTTTCCATTTGTAAAAATTGTCCTAATATACTATCATGCTGATCTTACAGTGTTGTGTTTTGAGAATTAAACTAAACACTGCATATAACAGTACTTTGTAAGATGTAAATTGAGGAGTGATGTATTTATCATGTCCTCACTACAAAATCATAAGAATCTTCTTAATCTACACCATTTTCCCCTCTGTACCATTTGGTAGAGAAGGCCACTAACTTTCGCTTAAATAGTGTAATTCACTTTTTTCTCAATTCTCTTTACTCATCTCCTCCTTTCCTGTCTGACCAACTCTTTTTATTTTCCTTTGCTGAATGCGGTTTCTCTCTTGACCCTTTGATTGAAAGTGTTCTGCAGGGCTCCCCTCAACTCCCTACTATTCTAACTCAATCTCCATTACGCCTATGGCTTTGACATCTAAATCCCTTTCTATAGCTCGTCCTAGACCCAAATATCCTCATCTTAAAATTAAATTTCCTAAATGAGGTTTGACAAAGACTAAATGGTTAGTGATTGTCAAAATACATAGAATAAACTTCATAAAGCTCTATCCAACTCCATTATTCCACTAGGTATTGATAAAGAGGTAATTGAGTTGTAGAATCAGATGCCATTAAAATGAGATATTTATCATGTTTCTTGGCTATAGGCTTTTAGGAGAAATAAGTAGCCTCAGAGGACAAGCTAAGCAACTCTGGCCTAATTCAGTATGGCAGAGATCATTCTAGTATTTAATTTATAGCATCTTCCTCTTCCTCACCCACTTTCTTCTCCATGAAATATTTATTTAGTATTAATTGTGCATAGAATACTATGTTTTCCTAAGGAACAGAGGGGTGATCCTAGGATGTGAAAAGGATTATTTTTAGTTTCAAGTTGCTCACATATTTTAAGTGTATACTTACTCCTTGCACTACCTTTAGCTTTTGGGTTATCATAAATACCAGTTACACAGAAATATGAGCCCCTTTGTAAATATTCAATGTGAAAAAGAGTCTTGCTTCTGGTTTGAAGTCAAGTCTGGAAGAAGAAAAAAAGTTAACTCCATCAGGTGAAAATCTATACATACGTCTGAATTGAACAAGTGGTTTTTTTCTAAATTGGATGATAACTCCTCTTTGGGAAATAATTACTATTTTGAACCTGCTGATTTTATGCAGAGTCATAATAAGTCAGGTTGACATATGAATAACTGACCTGTCTAGTGCCTTAGATACGTATTTTACCATATATTTAAAGCATTGAAATGTAGTTTTCAAATAGTTTTCTCATTTGAAGATGCAAAACTCCTCGGACATGAGGAGGACAAATTTACCTCAGACAAAATGACCTTATAGAAGTCACCTGATTTATTCAAATTTTGAATTCGAAATGAGTGAGGCTGTCCCCCACTGCTTGAACAAATACAAACATAGCGTATCCTGAAACTCTTTGGGTGAAAATACTGTATATAAACTACTTGTAGTTTGTGTTAGCAATTGATAGCATATGGCAAAGAGAGAGAAATGTAAGATTACTTATAAAAAAAAAGAAACCAGGGGCTGGCCCCGTGGCTGAGTGGTTAAGTTTGCGCGCTCCGCTGCAGGCGGCCCAGTGTTTCGTCGGTTCGAATCCTGGGCGCGGACATGGCACTGCTCGTCAGACCACGCTGAGGCAGCGTCCCACATGCCACAACTAGAGGAACCCACAACGAAGAATACACAACTATGTACCGGGGGGCTTTGGGGAGAAAAAGGAAAAAATAAAAAAATCTTAAAAAAAAAAAAAAAAAAGAAACCACTGGCAAAAATATGACCAAAAACTCTTTGGAATTGTTAAATAGGTTTATTGCTGTAGGTGTAACTGGAAACTTACCAGTCTCGGGAAAAACTGAGGGGTTGAGATAAAACCAGGCTCACATCTAATCATTGGGTATTTCAGGATTAATAAATCTACTATGTATAATTTCTTGGTTGTTGGAAAACTCAGCTATAACATTTGGTCTTATATATCTCATTTAATCATCTTTACAATTCTGTGAAGAAGGTATTTATAATTTTCATTTTTGCAGATAGACTGTTAGGTTTATGAATGCTAAGATGCTTTCTCATGGCTGTACAGTTGGTCCATGGCAGAGGCAAGATTTAAATTCAGATCTGTCTGGTCCTTGGGCCTGTGTTCTTTCCACTGTCCTATGCTGTCATCTCATTGCCTCTCTACAGACTGAAGCAACAATATTGTAATATTCTATATAATGTGATATGATTTAACACTAGCCAGTGATTTTTCATGTCATGGAAATTAATTTCACGCTAATCTGTTTAAAGTAAACCACTCTGTCTTCCCTATGGTCCAGGCCATGTGTTGGTGGGACAGATGGTGTGGTCTGAGGTCATGGAAGAGTGATATTGACTGATCTGTGTGGGATCATTAAGATGTTATGGCCTAAAAGAGTCAGTACATCCTTACAAAGTTTATGAACATGAAAAATATAGTTTGTATACTCATATTTTTCTTAAATATATTTATGGAACTATATAATGTCTTTTTATCTTTCTAATTAAAACAATGCTGAAATATTGAATACCGGGATCATTTTAAGGACAGACTTTTTATGAATAGAACATTATCATAATAATAGGTTTTATAGCTTAAAAAGAATATTATCATAGTTAGTTTACTCAGTGGACTAACGTATTCATTTACTTTCTATAATACAGCAGGTTTTAAGCAAGGTACTGGGGATATATCACTGAGTGAAATAGACAAAGCTGCCTGTCACAGTCTAATTACACAAGGAAAAGAGTGATTAAATCTGATATAAAGGCTCTTAGAGACAAGAACCTGGTTTTAGGAGAGCACAGGAAGCTGGCTTATAAAGGGTGCTGGAGGGAGTTTTCTCATGATAGAAATAAATTTGAGCTGAGATCTAAAAGATGAACAGGAGTTAACTAAGGTAAAGAATTTTGAGAGAATGTTCCAGACAGAGAAAGATGTATATGCAAAGGCCCTGAAGCAAGAAGAGTATAATTAATTCAAGGAACTGAAAGAAGTTTGACTGAATCAAGGCAGAGAATAATGTGATGAACTTGCAGAAAGAGAGAAGGTTCAAGCCACACAAAGCCCGATAGGACAGGTTAAAGATTTTGGTTTTGGACTCAGAGTATCCATTGAAATAGTTTAAGCAGCAGCTGATCTGATCAGATTTATGTTTGAAAAGATCACTCAAGCTTCAGTTTAGAAAACCTTTAATGTTACCAGAGTGTACAGAGGGAAAATGGTAAGCTGTGAAACAAAAGTCAAGGCGAAAGAAAATGTTAGATTGGGCCAGGGATGCAGGAGAAGTGGAGGCCATGACAGTAGATGAATGGATTTTGGATTTCGTAACTATTACATGGGTCTTGGTATTTTGTCTAGTAAAATTAGATTGTTTTTTGTCTTGAGTGAGAAAATAAGATATGGAATGGTACATTGGAGATTTTCCAAAGGAGCAAGGGAACAACTTTATAGAGTGTAGTTGAACTGGGGGTCCAATGAGGTGGAGGGAGAATGAAGTTGTTTCCCATTGTACCCTATCTGGGCTACCAGAAAAGGGCTATTCACAGAGATGGACACTACTGAGAGAAGACCAGGCTCAGACAGGGAGATTGGCAGCAGTACAGTGCAGTGGTTAAGAAATTGACCTCTGCCCAGGAGGCCCAGATTCAACTCGTGGCTCTGAGACTTGTTTGCTGTGTGGACTTGGACAATTTATTTGTATTCTTTGTGCCTTATTTTCCTCATTTTTGAAATGAGGATTATGAAGATAATATTACCTAACTTACTGAAAGCATTATGTGGCACAGGGCAAGAGCTTAATAAGTTGCTATTATTATTATGAGTCATTTGGGATGTATTGCATTTTAGGTCTATTTAAACATCCAAATAGAGATGTTGAGTAAGCTTTTAGATATACGGGTCTGGAGTTTAGAGGAAAGGTCTGGACTGCAGATAAATTTAGGAGTTAATAGAGTTTAGGTGGTAATTGAAATAAGGGGAGTGGATGAAATTGCCCCCCTAAGAAAATATGGAGTGAAAACAGAAAAGGAACTAAGACTTAGTTTTGAGAAGCCCCACCATTTAATGGCTAGGTAGGAGAGGATGGGCCTTTTAAAGAGACAGAGGAAAATTAGCCAGACAGAGAGGGAGAAAACCAAAAAACGTGGTCTTGTGTACATCAAGGAAAAAAATGCCCATGAAAAAGAAGAGAATGGTTACTGTCACCAAATGTAAGGTCATATGAGACAAAAATTGAAAGATGGCTGTTGAATTTAATTACACAGGGATCATCATGTAAGGTCAAGGATGATCTTAGCAAGGGTTGTTTTATGGAATTATAGGGTCAGATGCCAGAGTGTAGTGAATTGAAAAATAATTTGGAGACAAATAAATAAAAACAAAAAGAGATAAGTCTTTCAAAAGTTTAATTGAAAGGAGAGGAGAGAAATAGAATTATTTAGAGGGATGTGGAATGAAGAAACCTGAGGTTTTTAAAGATAATGTGAAAAAACCTCAAATCGATTCTATTAGGAAATGGGCCACATATTGTAATTTCAATTAGGAATTGACAATTCCAAAGAAGTAAAGTAACCAGTGTGTCCATACTGAAAAGAAAGAACTCAAATATTGGTCTTATATTATCAATTTGGTCAGCTGCTTATCCTTTCACATAGGCTGTGTCACATTCAAACATCGCATATGTGAAGATGCTATTCACCAGAAATATATACAACTACCCTGATTCCCTACACAGAAATATATGACTACTCCAATTCCTGTATTCTCCACAAGTTCCTACTTTCTTCTACCAGTTTCTCTATTGATAAGTCCTGATTCTGGACCAAATCTTAACACTGACTCTGGCCTTCACTCCTTTTGGCCTCAGTAGCTCCTATCCTTTAGGGGGTTATTTATTTCTGTTTCATACCTGCACATTTCCTGACAGACAGACAGTGTATTGTCTTATATTTGCAGACTGCCTGCTATGTTCTAGTCATTGTTCTAAGCACTAGGAAACAGCAGTGAACAAAAAAAACCCCACAAAATCTAAGCCCTCAATGAGCTTACTTTCTGGTGAAGGAGAAAGGTAAATATAAGCAGTCAGTACTGTGTGCATAAATGAGTGAAGTAACTTATCCAAGATCAGAGAGTGGGGGAAATGTTTGCACTCTCTTGAGTGATTCCACTTAATTCTACTTCGGAACTTTAGGAGAATTTTCCAAAAATTTACTCAGCAACCATTCTGCCTATGTTTTGTGAAATTCTGAGAATTACATAGAAAATCGTCAAATTTTAATTTGAGTGATTCTTGTACAATTTTTGTAGTGTGATTAAATATCTTGCATTTTTCTTGGAATGTGATTATGGTTGCTTTGCATCACTCGCTGTATTTCAGGGTTGTGTGATGCGAAGGCCACCCAGGTAATCTGACTTCCTACCAATCTTGGGTTAATCAGCTTTAAGGTGGTCACAAAGTACCATAATGCTAAATTCTGGACACTCGTATTTTACTAGAAATATTTTCCTGCTGCCACTCCAGAAATGGTCTGGGTAAGCTCCTGTTTTATGTCACATTGTGGCTTGGAGCCAGTGTTTGGTAGAGTCCATTGCATGCCACTAGGTCTGATAATATGTTTTTAGATCCTCAACAACCATTCCCTTAAATAGCTGTGAACGGAAGATGGGAAGGAATCGGGTGAGGACTGCGTGAGCCTAAATCTAATGTTTGGGCTGCTTGAGCGTCTCAGTGTGCCAACAAATGACTACAGAGTGATGGCACAAAGGAAATGCTTAATGCTGATCTTCTACATATGAGTCTTGATACTGGATTTTGCTGCCTTTATCTAACTTACTTATCTTTTGTTGACACCAATTCCCTCTAGCACTCAGTATGAGAACAGTTGAAGCAATAGGTATCTCAAGAAATAGAGTATTATTTATTCATCTACTCCTTCATTTCATACATTTTAATGACCACCTATTGGGCAAGTTAATGTACAAGTTGTTGGGAATCCAAATATCAAAGACACAGTTAATGCATTCAAGTTGATTACAATTTAGTGGAGAGAGACAAAAAATAAACAGAAAATTTAAATAACTAGTGATAAATGGGAATGTAGCATAGCAGTTAGCTGTCTCAGCTCTGGAGTCTGGCACAACTGGACTGGGAGTCTAAATTCTGTCACTTGGAGTTATATAGCCCTGGACAATCATTTAACATCTGCGAAGATACAAAGATGTTATAAAGATTAGATAAAATAATTCAATAAAGTATGTATCACAGTGCTTGGCATATAATAGGTGAGCCTGCATTATTTTTGATATTGGTGTTTATTATTATATAATAGAAGCATACACATGGTGATACTAGACAAGAAAAAGGACATTGGAGGTGGAATGTCACAAAAAACTTTCTGAATAAGTGACAGTCTGTTTCTTGATGCTTGAAAGATGAATAGAGATTAGGAAAGGCAGAAGAAGTAAGGGAGGGAAGGCAAAGGGTTGATGCAATGGCTGGAAGTGCATAATGAACATTTGGAGTGCTACAAGAAATTCCATGTATTTGGAGAAAAATGTTAAAATGTGGATGTGGGAAAGTCAGACCATGATGGGGCTTGTGTGGTATCAGGGTACTGCAAAACCACCCAGATTCCATCTTTTCATGGATCTTGGCCATGTGTAAAACCCAATGAATTCATAAATGAACTCATGAATGTTCTTTTCTAAATTTCAGTGTTTCAGCAACATGTTGCTTGTAGTAAAACTAAAACCAATTCAAAATATTTGGCTAAAATAAGTTTGAAATCATTTTACTTACCATTGTGCTAATGGAAAGAGTTAAAGTTCAGCTCATAGGGGAGTGTCACTTTTCTAATCCTGCTTTTTATGACGCTGGAGGTAAGAAGTATCTCTTTCTTAGAAATGGCAGAGTCATTGCCCTCTTTGTTGATCTTTTTACTTCTGAGAGGGTGGAGAGATGAGCAAGAGAAGTACTCAGTTCCTCTTGGAAAGAAGCCCAGCCATCTTTGATTCTCTCTGCATTTTTTATGTCTTTTAAATATGTAGGCAAGGGGTCCTGATATAGCTCCAAGACCTGGGGAAGTATAAAGTCAGTTATGATCCAGGATTGTGGAGAAGCTTTCCTTCTGGCTTGTTCTTTCTCTGCATCTAGTCTAGGCAAAATGCCTTCCTACATAGGACTAGGTTAGGTCATCCTAGGGAATATCCTGGAGTGTGGAGCCAAAGTCCAGCTAGAAATAACATGTTCTTTTATTGTTCTCTCTACTATGCTTTTATGTTCCCCCAGTGGCAGCAGTAGGGGTATCTGCTTGTGGACCAAACTCTGTTTCAGGACTCCTGGGTCTCTGTCATCTCCCCCTATATAAAATACATCAATGCACACCACCATTTTGACATGATGTCTGATCAACTACCTCACATGCTTACTGTAAGGATTGAATAAGCTACCATATGTGAAACTTTCTTTAAAGTTGACTCAGATATGGTTGGTAATAGCCATTCATTCTGACCTGAGGATTCACAGGATCTGACTTTCCTTTCTCTTTCACCATTGTGAATGCAGGGGGAATAAAATGAACCTTTAGATTTACTTTTATTCCCCATTCTTGTTGAGTTTATATGAAAAGCACAAACTCACCATTAAATAATAAAATCTATATATTGCCCAGAAACATTCTAGTGGTTGCAAAATAAGATTCTTTATTCAAGATGAAGTTTCCATTCCAAGTTCTTTTTTCTAATTTTTTTTTGAGGCAGTTTTTCTTCACAGAGAAATTGATCATATCTTTACTAAAAACAAACGAATAGCAACAGCAAAAAAGTAGCTCAAGGTCAATAAATGTAATGTTTTATTGGATAGATTTCTTTTTATTGAAGGGTTTGCAATGGAGGTGATTACGTGGGAAGCGAGGGATGGGAGAGACTGAACTATTGCTTGTTCCACATTGTTGGGAAATTTGGGAACTTTACCTTTTTTCAGGTTTGATTCTCTCTTTGTCAAGAAGTGAAGTTACGCTTGAAGTGAATGTTAACAATCTCGGTTGAGACTAAAGAAAGTGCTAGGCTGCTTCAAAACAGGATCTCGCCACTTTTGGCATAAGGTCAAATTGGCAGCACCAGCGATTCTGTTGTAGTCTGTTTTCTCCAGAGTTCACTGAAAAGATGAGTAATTCCAGGAGTCTATGTGCTTGCTCCTTTTCTTTGTTGTTGAAAATTTCCTTCAGTGAATCACTCGGTAGCTACTTTCTCACATCAATGTATGCTCAAAATGTTTTCTCTTTTAATTAAACAAGATAAAAAACTTAGGCTTGGGTGGATATGGGTCTCCCAAAGTTCTCTTTAAGAATAAAAGGGCAAATAAAATAACAATGAACAAAATAGTTGACCTGAGGCCCCTTGTAGACAACAGCTATCACCTCAATTGCAGACCTGCATGTCCATCTCTGATTACTCCCTGAAACATCTAACCCATGGCCAAGTGTCTTCTGTGGATCTCCACCAGGCTTATCCTGTCTATATCTCAAGGTCAGAGGAAAGAAATTGAACCCCTTGTCAATGACCAAACTTCCTCTTTCTGTAGCCACTGACCTGTTGGATGCAGAACGTTTACTGCACCTTCCATGTAAGAGACCTGTTTTTTTCCTCTTTTTTTGATTTATTCTATTAATATCTGTTGTCCATCTACAATGTGCTAGATACGATCTAGGTGCTGGCATTATTATAGAGAAAAGTCTGACAAAGATCTTGCTTTCATTCTAATGAGGTGACAGCAATAAAATGAACAAATGAATGATATTGTGTTAGATAATGAGAGATGCCATGAACAAAATGACCAAAATAAAATTAGTTCCTTTGGTTTTATAGTTAATGACATTTGATAACTTTATGCTACCAGCATTGTTTTCAGTTTTGTGAAATTCACCTCTTGCTAGGTCTTCACAGATATTTTAATAAGTTAAGAAAGACAGCAGCTAGCTGAAGTCATTGAACTGGAATTCCCTGTTCATCACTTTTCTGTCAGTGAGGCTGTCTTTTTTCCAATGTTGTGGGATATCTTGTTCTGTCTCTTATCTTTGTTTCTCGTTGAGTATCTCTTTCATTTCTCTTTTCTCACTGGCTGCAGACAGGACTTTTCTTCTGCTCATTCCATATGTAGCCGGATGCCAATAGACTCAGATTTTATTTGTTATAACATCAGTTAACTTGAGAGAGAGGAATCTTGGCAGTGGTTACTTGATTCACGTTCTTTGTCTGGACTTTATTTTATTTCATCCTGAAAAACTGACCATTGTGCCTTTTCTAATTCAGGCCTGCTGGCAATGACTTTCTCAACTTTCATGTACTAATAAACATATAAGCAGAAAACTATATAAAAAGAATCAATTATATAGGCTTCACATAACGAGTATTTTTTGTAAGCCCTTGAGAAGATTTACAATAACTGCTTCAACGTTCTTTTCTAGGGTCTGTTTTTATGGATTGCTTGCTTTTTTGATTTTGAGTTCCTTTTCTCTGTTGCTTCACATGAGCAGTGGTTATTATAGAATGGCCATTGCTAACGGTGTGTTACAGGTAGTCTGAATTATGTCATCTTCCTTTAAAAGTTTTTGAATTTTGTTCTGCAAAGAAGTTAACATCCTGGGAGCTCTTTTTCATCCTGGCAGCTTGGCTTTACTCTTTACGAGAGCAAGTATATTTCACTTTTGTCGTTAGTACTAGTGCATCCCACACTGTAGGACGTGATCCTTACTTCTGGGTTCTGACCTTCTGAGATCTCAGCTGGATGCACAAGGTGCTCAAAGGGGTCTCTTTACACTTGCAGAGCTGGGATTCCAATATTTCCCAGTACCGTGAGACTTCCAACACCTTTGTTCAGTTTCCACCTCTGAAAGAGTTTTACTCTGCTAGTTTTTGTAGACTTTTGACTTACACATTTGCAACACAGACATTGGCAAATGACATGCCATTAACCCCTGTGAAGTTTTCCATGCTCCTCACCCCTGCTAACTTTCCTTTCTCCAATATTTTGCTCTCAACTTCCAGCAGGTTCAGTAGTTTCTTCTTTAGCTCAACAAGCCTGTGATTCTTCTTGGGCTCTACCTCCCTTCTATGACAGAGAAAGTACTTCCAGTTAGAAAAGTAGGGTGAGCGTTTGCTTTTTTTCCACTCTCAAGGGTCATCATTCTGTTCTGTTTGATGTACAATGCTTGAAGAGTTGTCTCATATATTGTGTTCATTTTTACAATTGATGGGAGTACACATCCAATATAAATTATTCCATCATAGCTAGAATTGAAACTCAATGTTTTCTTATAGATTCCCCTGGACTTACTTTTGGCTTCATGCTTCCAATATGAACGTTTTAGCAAATAGACATGTCCTCTTGCTCTTTTAAAAAAACATTTTCTACATAGCTGGTGCTTAATAAACCACTTTTGGTTATTTATTACTAATTATAAGTTTAAAATGTGAAACGCATATTTGAAAAGAAGTCCAGCATATTAGATAAAAGCCAGTCTACTTTTGCCATCCTTTGTCCGAGATAGTCTGTCTCAGACCCCTGTGCTTTAGCTCCTCAATACAGGATTTTTCAATCATATTAAGAATCTTGGCTACTATGAAACATTTCTTTGTTTTTCTCCCTATCACTTTAATATCTTGACAATTTCTAACATGATATTCTTTCTTCTTTACCTCTTCAGTCCACACATTCTGTCCTGAGGGACAGACCAACTATTCACTTGACACATGAAGCGGTGACTGGGATGTACCTATTTTCAAGGTAAGTGGGTTTGAGAATGGATTGAGGAAAAGAAGAAGGATATTAACATTTATCATTTGGATTCTTTAAATTTAGTCCTATAATGATCTTAAGAGTTATGTAGTGTTTTTCCTCTTTTGCAAAGACAATCATAGTAAATAATTTCTCCAGGAGAGACAGGCCCTAAACTGTTAGTATCTTCCTTCCCAACCCCCTCCACTGGATTTAGTAAGCTTCATTTGAACCTTAGTAGTTTTACTGTTAAAATGTGCATAACACTGCCAGCCTCACAGGTGTTTTAGACCTTTAAACATTGTTATAAATGCAAAGCTCCAGGCATATATTTGACTAGTTTCCTCCTTTCTAGGAAATTTTCTTGAGGACCCAGTTTATGAATGGTAGAAGTGGATTTTGAGTCAGTACCTCATCAGTGCCTCTAACCTTGTAGTCTGTACTCTTTTTAGAGCACTGTGCTATATTTCCAAACGATTGGTAAGGGTAGGCATAGGATGAATTTCTTTGCCGTTCATCTCTGAGTCATACAAAATATTCTCTGGTAGTTATTCCAATTGAATTAAAGTTTTCTCAGGCTCATTGGATGAAATTTCTACCACTTTCAAATATCATTATTAATAGACATTTTAAAGGCACTGTGCACTTTTTTACTTATTGAGTCTGGTGCCATTACAGAGAAAGAATCAGCTTCTAAGTTTAACAGACTCTGAACCTGTGATGTCTTTTCCATCTTATATCTTTGCCCTTAACAAGAAGCAACCAGATTCAATGAAAGACTCATTATAGGGTCACCATGATCATATATATATCTCTCTTTGGAACCTGTGACAACTGTTGTTTGTGTTCACTCCCTCTGACTGCTTTAAGGAAAGCATACAAGAAATGTAGTAAGGGTCTCTTTGATATTACTGTGGAGTGTAATCACATTTACACTTTAAAGAATGTCTAACATTGCAACTGATTATTTTCTAGAACTTCAGAACCTCTTTCATCATTCTGGTATTAGAGACGTATTTGTTGAATGAATGAATGAATAAATCTCTTCTCATTGTTCAAAAGTGTGACCCATTCTAGTTGAAGTGAGGCCATTTGTTTTATTAGCTTTAAATTCAAACAGATCTGAATTTTAAAACCTGGCTCTGCTACTTTCATGATCATAATTATATGGTCATAACTTCTAGGAATTACGTGAAATACAGGGAGAAAAAATTAGCAACCAAATCTAGTTAATGTGAAATTACAAATAATAGTATTCTGGTGTAAAAAAGTCACATTTTTATCCAAGAAAAGAATATTAACAAATAAAGGAACCTATTAACTATTGAATTTAAAACCTCCTGTTTAAGGAAATGGTCTGATATATTCGCATGTGAACATATTTTAGTGAAAAGTTAGAAAATTTCCAGTTTTTCAAGTGTTATTTTAGAAAATCAATAGATATGAAGAATATTTATGAAAGAGGGAGGCAGCAAATTAGGAATAAATTAGAAAGAACACTGTACTTGTGAGTCTGGAAGAATGTATTCTACACCTGACGGTGCCATTGACTAGTTGTGTTCTTTATAAAAATAACTTTATCTTTTGTAATCTCAATAATTTTGCTAAATAATGTCCACATTCCTTTTACTTCTAAAAATTCCATGACTCAAAGAACATATTCTGTATGCAATGTTAGCTGCTTTAATATTACACAATTAACCAAACGGAGTTCTAGGTTATATTGAATTAAGTTTTCCCATTTAATGATATTCCTAAATTAGCCTTTACCACTTTCTATCCAGTCATCGTTTCACCTTCACCCATATATCATTTCTTAATTCTCTAGGAAAAGGAGACCCATATGAAAATTCATCTTTGAGCTTACCAAAATATTCCTTAAATAACATAAATAATATGCATAGTTCTTGAGTTAGATTTCTTGGATATTTCTTTGTAAAACTGTGCCTAGAATTTAGCCCTTCATGATTTGTCATAAGTCTAGGTCATTCCACTGCTCTTATCTGTACAGCATCAATGCCTTGTGCTATCCACTTCTTGGGATTCATTTATTAAGAGGCTGAGATGTGAACATCTGTCCATGTTCCAACTGAACAAATCATTCCAAGTCACCTTTCTAACCCAAAGTTCAATGGATGAGGCAGACCATGATTTATATTTGAGGGTTTTTGTTTTGTTTTTGCAACAAAAGCCATTCTCTTACTGTACTCTCAACAACTGCCTGCATTGCATTAATCAGACCTTAATTAACAAGGAAGAAAGGTGATAATTTACATTTATTTCAGATTGACACATTGTACTTTATTTAGCAAATGAGACCTGTCAGGCACTGCCAGTGACGCTTAGATTGAAGACAGAGTGTCGAAAATATGTCTTCCACCTGCCTGTGCCTTTGTAGGAGGGAGCTTTCAGTGTGTTTACACAGGGATCATTAGACGTACCTCATGCTAAGCTTTCATGAATCTTTGAATAAGAAATGCTCAAAGGTCATCAGGTATGAAATATTTTATAATGACACTCTGCCATAAGGCAGGAAAGACTGTGATTTATCCTCAAAAGTAAACGCAAAGAGGATAAAGGAAAGGAAACACACAGCCTCCAAACTGTTGCAGGTCTATCTGAAACAGAGAGGAGGACTGAAACTATGAGGATGAAGGCTAGGGAAAGTTTATTTACCCAGTGTAATTGTGCATTTCCAAGTAAGAGTTGGAGGTCTGAGGTAAATAGGTGAGCATCTAACTGGTCATCAGCTTTTGAGAAAGAACAATAAATTGTTATCAAATGTCAGGAGGGGAAGAGAATTTATGAATCATTAACACCAAGCTGCTAATTCTACGAGATGAAAACAGAAAATTAGAGATGATAATTGATTTTGCCCATTCTTGCCTTTTATTGAATATATAGGTAAAGGCTGAATTTGAAATTTAAGTTTAAGAGGTGAAACTGACACTTAAAGTCCTTGTTTTCCTCTTACCCTTTAGTCTAAACTTATTTTCATGGCTTTTATTACCATATATTTCACCCCACAGTCTAAACCAGCAATGAGGAAGTCCTGCAAGCTTCCATCTCAAGTATTTGATGGGCCTGGACCCTGACCATCCCCAGAGCATGCTGTGGGCATGCAGGCATCCACACCTTTGCTCATGTCATCTCCTCTGTTGAGATGAACAGTCCATCCATTCTATATAGTCAACTCATTGTGGGCTTTAAAACATGGTTCAAATCTCATCACACTTATGCTGATATTGTAGAAAATACTTCAACTTATAGGTCAAGGAGCTTAAATTTCCATCAATTAATGATATAGAACAAGTTTCTTAACCACTGGGAAACTCATGTACCTCATTTAAAAATATGAGTGGTTTTGTCGAAATAGTAGCTGCCATTCTATCAGAGACAAAAGCTCTGCAGAGGAGAGGGAAATCTCTTGTTTAATACATGCGGTCATTAAATACATATATAAATATATATATACAAATATATAAAGCCAAATATAGATGGAAAAGACGTTATAAGGTATGATATGATCCATGATGCCAAATCTGCATTGTTTCACAACACGATACTGGATTAATGATGATTTGAATAGAAATGTTTCCTATTACTCATGAGCTGTGCAATAGGAATATTGTTTTATTTTCTCAGGTGTGGCAAAGAAAACATATTATTTGTAGATTAAAGTTTTCAATTCTGCTTTATAGGGAAGTCAGTAGGAATTAGAATAATCTGGTCCACTTTTCTTATGGATTTCATTATTGTGGATAAGTTGTTCTATGGTTGTGCAGAGGCAGAACTGAGGCTAAAACTAAATTCTTGTCTATCTCCATGATTTGAACTCCTACCTCTAAAGTAATAATTTCTAGATCTAAGAATCTAGCTCCAAATTCTCTTTTAAATTTTAGATTTTTTTCAGATTGCTTGCTGACATCTCTACAGAGAATATTACACTAGTATTATAGACACTAATATTTAGTTATTTTTAATAAACATAAAAATGCCAATGCCTCACACACCTGTTAGTTCTTTATCCTGATTTCCCACTCTTCTGGTCACCAAAAGTCAAAATTTGTTTCTTTCACTCCATCTATTTCCAAAATCTGTAGTGTCTCCTTCTAAAGTTGTTGATTGCTGGCCTGTCTTTTACACCCACCACCTAGATCATTGCTGATGATTACGGCATACAGGTGCTGCCTCTAGCCTTTTTCTGAAACCATTTTCTCTATACCAATTCATTCATATAAATTTCTCAAAAAACATATATTTTTTGAGCCATACTGTGGCTCCTCTCTGCCTAGAGGACTAACTTTAATTTCCTCAGCCTAGAACATCTTTAAAAATGGTTTAATAACTTCTGTTTTCAAGAATTCAGAAGATATCTCTCACAGAGGATAGCTTGAAAGTCTGAAAAACATATAAAGTACATATGTTTGAGGATCTCGGAGAGCTAACAATGAGTTGAAGAAGTCCACAGCTAAAATTTGGGAGAAGAAAGAAAGCCAGGGAGATGATCCTGGAATTGGTCCTGGTAATGTGTTCAGATTTTGGGAAGGGGTCATCAGCCCGAGAGTCTGAAAAGTACTTTTGAGAGCCTCATGAATGGGTAGGCACATAGTTGGAATTTAGGGCCTGATTTGGTCCCACTACTACCTGTGCTTTGAAATGGAATTCCAAAGAGCTTCGCCACAAGAGGTAAGTCTCAGTAGCTAAGCCCTCCCACAGTCTGAAGCCTAGCATCAGATGATTTCTGGGCTTGAAATTCAACTAAGGTGATCTCAGGTTATTACATTTCCCAGGAGCCTGGCAACTGCAAATCTAGTCCTCTCTGGAGGAAAATAGCATCATCTTAGTCCTTAAATTATTTCAACAAATAATTTTTCAAACACAATATCTGGGATAAAACAAGAAATGACAAGGCAGATAAGTAGACAAAACAACCTGAATAATAACAAGCAAAAATAATAAAGAAAAAGGGTCTGCATATATTGGATGTATTGGACACAGACTTTAAAATACTATACTATATTCCAAGAGATAAAAAAAATCAAGACCAAAAAATTATGGCAAATCACTAAAAACTATGAAAAAGGACATGAAAAATATGAAGCATTGAAAAATTATAATTAATAATGTTTGGAAGTTGAGTTTAACAACCAGAAGGTACAGGTGATATAAAAATAAGTGAATTATCTAAAATGAAGCTAAAAGTTAAAAAAGATGAAAAATATAAAAATAGATATGACATATAAAGAATATAGTATAAAGTTCTCACATATCTTTGTAATTGGAGTCTCAAGAGAAGAAAAGGACTATGGCAAAAGTCATATGTGCAGAAATAACGTTGGAAGCTCTCTAGTACTCTTTTTTTTTTTTTCTTTCTTTCTTTTTGAGGAAGATCAGCCCTGAGCTAACATCTGCCACAAAACCTCCTCTTTATGCTGAGGAAGCCTGGCCCTGAGCTTACATCTGTGCCCATCTTCCTCTACTTTATATGTGGGATGCCTACCACAGCATGGCTTGCCAATGGGTGCCATGTCCACACCCAGGATTCGAACTGGCAAACCCTGGGCCGCTGAAGCGGAATGTGCATACTTAACCACTGCAGCACCGGGCCGCCCCCTCTAATACTGTTGAAACAATTATGCCTTATAAACCCAAAGCTTTACGGCCCATGTGTCAAATAACAAATCTCAATGGAAATTGAAAGATATTTTGTAGTAAAGGATGATAAAAACACTACAAATCAAATCTTGTATGATGCTGGAAAAGCCATGCTTACAGGGTCCTTTATAGACTTAAATGTATACATTAAAGGGGAAAAAAGGCTGAAAAAATCTATTAGCTAAGTATCTTTAAGAAATTAGAGGAAGAATAATAAACTATATGTAAAGAAAGTCAATGGAGCACAAAATAAAGGCCATAAATTAATAGAAAAGTAAAACAAGCAATAAAGAAAATAAGCAACATGCATTCAATAAAGTAAAACAATTAGTAAACTGGAAATTTCCTTAATCTGTTAAAGGGTATCTTCAAAGACCTTCAGCAAATAACGTGATAATGAGGAAATGCCAGAAACTTTCCCTTTTAGACTTGATCAAGTGTCCACTATCTCCGCTCCTAGTCAACATTGTTTTGGAAGTCTACACAGTATATTAGAATGAGAAAAAGAAATAAAATGTAGAGATTGGGAAGGAAACGACAAAACTGTGATGATTTGCAGTTCACGTGATACATGGAAAAACCCAAAGAATCTAAACAATTAGAATTAACAAGTGGTTTTAGCAAGTGTATTTCCACACAGGAACAATAAGAATCTGGAAAATGAAATAAAAAGGATACATTTTTATAGCATAAATAGTGTGAAATGTATTGGAACAAATTTAATGAAACATGTAAGACCTCTCTATGGAAAACAGTGTTGAGAGAAAGTAAAGAAGGCCTAAATAAATGGAGGAAAGTCCATGTGCATGGATTGGAGGATTCAGTAATGAAAAGGTCTACATTCTCCCAACCCAAATCCTGACAGTCCTTTTCTGGGGTAGAGGTTAATTACAAAATTTATGTGGGAATAAAGGGTCCCAAAATATCAGACACTTCCAGAATAGATAGGAAAGACTCCTTCTATCAGCTATTAAGCCTTATAATAATATTACTGTAATTAAGAGACTGGTATTGTCACAAGAATTGGAAAATAGATTAAAAGAAATAACAATCCAGAAAAAAAACCCTTTTTGCGGACTTTTTGTTACCAAGAGGGCACTGCGGAACAATGGGGAGAGGTTGATCTTTTTAAGAAATTGTTAGAACAGCGACATTTCCATAAGAAAACAGTGAAATCGGATACCAAGCACAAAGCTTTTAGATCTGTCTTTTATAAGATAATATAGGATAGTATGCTCACGACCTTAGGATAGGGAAAGCCAGCGTCCTTCACATGCAAGTCATTTGCCTGCTGTACTTAGTTCCTCACTGGGTTAACCTGTCTTGCCCTGTCCTGACCATAGCTTGTTGACCAGGCAAACTTTAAACAAACAACACCTACCCGATAAGCCACATGCCAGCCACAGGCATTTATGGTCTGCTGGTAAGTAGATGAGAATAGTTGATTATATATTTTCTCTCAATTTTTTGAAATAAGAGCTATAAGAGTATATCGCTCAGCAAGTGGTTTGCTCCTAATTCTGCCCCATTAATTAACTTTCGAAAAGAAAACCCGGCTCATCCAGTTCTATTTAAAAGTTGTTTTCTTGCTTATATTCCATAGGGAGGTGCCTCAGAATTTCTACTATTGGCATAATGTTTTAATTCTTTTGGTAAGATTTATATCAACAGTCTTCATTCTTAATCTTAATTACATTTGAATACCAAAATCTATGTTTTACCTCTAACTGTAGCAGAAAGGTTTACCTAATTTACAAATACATCTGATTATTAAAAACATATATGAAATTCAGATGGAAATTTTAATTGATTTTTTGTTTCTTTAAAATATAAACGTTTTGAGTCCAGACATCTAAAAATAGATAAACCAGAAAGTTCAGCAAAAAGAATAAAAGGTAAAGAAAATGACTGAACAACTGGTTTCAGAATAAACTAGGGGTGTTTAATATAAATACCTGAGCTAATGCTTCATATATATTTAAAGAATGGAAAATAATAACCTGATCCAAATTCTCAAAGAGCAGAAATATTAAAAAGTGAAATCTTTTGTCACTCGTAATTGACTCATTCCCATATCTGCCTCCATATTGAAACATTCAATAATTTCTATTAATTCTGTATTTATCTTATATTCAATAATCACCTTCAGGAAATTACCCTCATGATCTTTGCAATACACTAGCAACTTCTCTCTCACCTCTATCACCCAATTCTTAAATTCCAAAAATTGTTGCCAAGCTATTACTCTTTTGTAAATGCATGTATCTGTTATTCAGTGAATAAATCTTTATTTACTATTCCAAAGCATTAGCACTTTGATAAGATTTAGATATTCAATCTTAATTGGTTTAAAGCTTCTAGCCATCCCCCACCTACTCCTACCCACTTCTAATGCTCCTTTATGCCAACTCTGGGTAGATGTTATCATGTTTTAATTCCTGTCCTTAAAGTTTCTAATTAGCAAAGTCTTGCATGGCATTTGAATGCTGCTGATTAACATCTAAGAGAATATCCCCATAACATCCCCATTGTGTATTAAATCAATTCAGTTTTTGATAAATTAATTTTTCCCATATTTTACAGAAATGAGTCATTTTTCCATATTAATTTCATTTCAGAGAGAACAACATAATTGTCATTCATCTCCCTGTAGAAGCTACTAATTTCTAAAGTGGTTTAAATCTGCTGAAAGTCAACTCACTACTAGAAAGTAAATTAAAATTGACAAACAGACATACAACACTAGGGTTGCTGGGGAAGAGTTAGATCATTGGACTATAAAAAGAAATGTGTATGTTCCCAAAATCAAAACCTCTCTCCTGCAAAATATTGTTCTTTCATTCCCTTTGTGCCACAGTTATTACGTTGTAGAAAAGCAAGTTGATAGAAGTCTCTTTCTCTTGCATTTTTATACCGACCAATCTTCAGTTTCCTCCTTGTCGAAAGTCATCAGCTTGGTAACATTGTCAGCTTTCTCTGCCCTGGGATTATAGAATCAATGGGATTCTCAGGTGGCAATCACTTTAGCAATCACCTGAGCCCTATTTTCTACATAAAGACATTGAGGTTCATGTAGGGGTTCCTTTGAGGTCACCCATCTAGTCACTTTAAAAGCAGGAATGGTATAAAGGTTCATTCTTCTAGTTTACTTGTGCTATTTCTAATCAAGTCTGTGTTTCTCTTTATGTTTTCTTTTATGTGTTTGCTTTGCTCACACAGGTAAAATGACTGCTTTAATGGTAATGTAGCATCCTCATGTCTGCACCATCCATCCCCATGTCTGCATCATCCATCCCCTTTCTCCCACAGCTGCTGCTGAGCGAGGCTGCCCTAGGCTCCAGCTTATTGGATTCGAGAGGAGCAGCTGACTCCCACAGAATCAGTCACAATCTTTGTCCTGTGAATTAGAAAGTGTGAGATGGGGCTTCTAAAGCATACCAATTCACAGGCCCTCCTAGAGGTCAATTAAAGCAGAAATATTGGGGAGAGGCCCACACTGTTTAAACCCCCAGTTGTTTCTAATGGTTAGAACTGAGAACCACTGATTCCTTTCATAGTTTTCTTATACCTCTTTTCATAGGCTAATTTCTGGGTGCATATATGTGAATTTGTATGTATATTCATATTATGTATATATATGTGTGTGGCTCCATTCATATACATTATCCTGAAAACATAATCTTTGGCTCTTACCCTGATTTCTATAACTCTATCGTATTTTTCTCTAACTTGAATGAACAATTTTGATTTAGTGTTCATGCAGCACTAGTCTTCAATAATCTCCTTTCTACCGTATTATTCCATATGATATTTAGTCGTGTGTCAGCTGAACATTAACTACAAAAAACATCTATTTGTCTGTTGCATAAAACATGATTAGAATTCCAAACAGTAAATTAGCCCTTAAAATAACGCATGAGTAATTTATCATGTATAACACTCTTCTGATAAAAATATATCTATATAAAATGATAAACACCATTATTTTGATTAATGGGTTAAATTGACCTTTTCTTTTAATTCACTTTTTCATATTACATTTATTAAAAAATACTACAGAATTTAATTAATGTTTAACATTGAAAATTGTGTTTGGTAATTGGCTTAATTTTTTTACTAATTGGTTACATATTAAATCCTCATTTTCGTAGAACACAGCTCATTATCAAGAATAATAATTCTAGTCAAGAAAATATTCATCACTTTATTGGAGTTTTTCTTCCTAACAATAAGAAAAAGGTTCATTTTTATTCAATTGATATTCAATCAATAGTTAGGTATATTAACCTTAATCAGGCAAACTTCTTACCATCTCTAGCTTATGGTTTATAGATATAGTTAACCAAGTATGTGTGTGGGTGGGTGGGTGGGTGGGTGGGTATTGTTTGCGTATATATATATATATATACATATATATATATATATGTATACACACCCACCCACCCACCCACCCACCCACACACACACACATACATATGTATTTACCCAAGTATTGTGTTTAAACAGAGTTAATAACCATCCATAAATGCCTATTGTTTAATTGCTTAATAATTGCATTACTGGCTCAAAGTTATATGCATGACAAAGCACCTTGTTATGTGCTGTTTTTTATACTAATGTATAGATGTAACCAAAGCCTGTGGTGATGAGGAATACATTCCTTGCTGAAGCGACATATTAATTCAAACACCAAGTATTCATATTTTTGTACAAGTGTTTGCCTATTCATAGCCTAGCTAAAAGTTGACCTAAAATTTCATGCTGTCAGAGGCGTGTTCATCCTAAGGGGACAATTTTCGGTTTTTATAAGCCTCTCTCTATGTACACAAATGATGCATTTCAGTCTGTTATTATTGTCAGCCTCATATTAGTTGACTTAAACAATAAGCCAATAATCTTTTAAAATACCATAAATTCATATTTTTCAATGACAAATATACTTTCCTAAGTTTACATTTATTTGTGAGGCTTCTTATATTTTAATAAAAGCATTTGTTGCAAACTTATCACATCTTTTAAAACATGGTTAAAATACTTTGAGAAATCTAGAAATAACTCAAAAATAATTAATATTTCTATAGTCAATATATTTGAAAAAAGTTTGGAAAACATTTTCCCTCTGGAATTTAGAAATAACTGTTAAGAAATAAAATAACTAATATGCATATCCCTAAATAAAATGGCAATTTCCTTATATTTAATAGAATATCCATGTGCATGCATTTCTTCCTTTTTTATTAGAAACAAATAAAAATAGTAATATGACCACACCAGACAGGTAATATACTACATATTTGCTTAACTGTCCATGAGGAAAAAAGATTTTGTATCTGCCTAGTCAATGCAAAATGAACACCATTGTTATGGTGGTCCATAACAGTATTAAATATTACGACAGTATTTTTTTGAAACAAATGACTTCTTTTCTTCCTTGTTTGATACATCGTATGGTCCAATAATACCTGTTTTCGACAATTGTGTATGTTAAATCTTATGAGCAAGGAAGAAGTAGCATAGACTGACTTACGTGGAGGCGAGGATTTTGGTATTTTTATCTTTCGGAGGAGTCATAATGAGTACACCTGTGCATTTGGAAATAATCACTGGTGGTAGTTACACAATGGGCTAAAATAAATTGGCAGAGAGTAAGCCTCGCATAACCACACAGAAGTAACCAAAGGTCATATTCCATTTGCTTGTCTGATTCAAGTAGAGTTCTTTAGACATTTGCATTAAGAATCATCAATAAATCTTATCTTTATTCAACTCTTTTTAATCCTTATATGAAACATAAGAAAAAAAAGTAAATGGAACCATATTTTAAAACTCCTTTTTGGCTGTGGAATGTAACACAGTTGCAGACAAATTCCTCCCAAAAGTACAGGTTAATGAATTATCCCTAAGTGAACAGCCAGATAAACTCTATGTCAAGAAATAGAGCATCTGTAATGCTGAGACGCCTCCATTGTGCCCCTTCTCATCTCTATTCTTCCCTAAAAGGTAATCTTCCTCCTGACTTTGGAAAATAGGTGACTTGCTTTCTCTTGTAGTTTTACCACTAAAGCATATGCCTATGAACACTGTTATAGTTTTGTCTAGTTTTGAAGAATATATAAATGGAATTATAAGAATGTATTCTCTTGTCTGATTTCTTTCACACAACAATATTTTTGATATTCCCCTATGGTGTTTGAGTCAAGGTAATTCATTCATTTTCACTATAATGCTATTGCATTGTATGATTGTGCTATAATATCTTTATCTATTTTAATGTCGATGGACATTAGATTATTTATCTTTTGGAACTACCACAGATAATGCTGCTGTGAACATTTTCGTAATGTCTCTTGGTATACAAGTGGACACATTTTCTTGGGTATATTTGGAGGAGTAGAATTGGTAGGTCAGAAAGTGTGTATTTATTCAACTTAAGTAGTTGATGCTAAACTGGCTTTTTAAATTAAGAAAACTGGCTTTCAGAATGGTTGTACTAATTTACACATTCCATTTTTTACCTGAAACAAATAGACAAATACCTCAGTTCCAAAGATGTCCCTGTCCCACAAGACTAAAACAGACACACTTACACATTCATTTCATTCCCAAAAGGAGGCATTTGATGGTAACTTCCAGAAACTACATCCAAAGTTGATATCATGCGGTGACTTTTCTCAGAGTCCATGATTTCCAAGAGATGTTGATGACTCCTCCAGTTCTTCTAAAATCCACAAAGGCCGCCCTGTGAGACCCAGCACAACGTTTTCTAAAGAAGACTCGAATACTGACCACTTACCTTGGGCAAGAAGACTTGACCTTTGCGAGGTTGTTCTGTGCTGAAGAGCCTGCTGAGGGGAGAAGCGTGAGAGGGAGACAGCCTCTCAGACTGGATGGAGACAGTAGGAACGTGGGAGAATACATACAGACATAGTGATTAAGAAATCTATTTAAGCTGTTATGTCAGTATTTACAATTGAAATTTGATAGTTCAATTTTCTGTTGTTGTCAAAGTACATATACTGTAAGTTAAAGGGAGCTGAATGAAAATTCATGAATAAACATTTTGAGTTTCCCTAAAAAATGTATTTGGTAGAATGACAGGTTGTTGAGTCAGCCTTTTTGTTGGGGGCCCTCAAATTTCAGTATGATTCTGGTTTTTTTGTTTGTTTGTTTCCATGTGCCATTTAGTTCCTTGCCAAATAATTTTCCAGTTCACTTCCCGGGTATGTGTTGGTTGGATGGTGAGTTTAGATCAGTTATTAGCAATGGGGACTTATGCCTGGCTGCCAGGATTCTAATAGGAGGTGAGGGAAAGACACACTAACATGCTGCAGTTCAAAATGTAGCTGTTTAGTTCATCTCTCTGTTTTTCAACTCTGCCCTGAAGTCTGCCATCAGCTGAGCCAATGACCATGAGTCTGAAGCCTCTCTCGCTCAAATTCCTCCAAGAGAAGGCAGAGCCCTCGGCTTCCCTTGCCCCATACGCATTTATATTATCATTTCTATTCTTTTAAGCCAGTTATTGCTTCTCCGTATGCTTTCTTCCATCAGCAGTGGAAATAATTTGTGGGCTGTTTTCTGTTTTCTTATTTTCTACCCTGGGGTTTATAACAAGTTCACATCACTTTGGTGGAACCTGGGAAGAGAGATGAGGTAAATTGATGTAGGCATTGAGCCGTGTTTAACCATAAGTATGATTGTTAACCGTGTTAGACAGGCTGTAACTTCCATGAAAAGAAGATGGCTACCTTATTCACAGTTCCACACCCCTGTCTAGCACAGTGCCAGGCACATAATTAGTATTCATTAAACATGTGTTGAATAAATCAACAAAGGAATCTTCAAAAAGAAATACCTATGCAATATTTAGATATCTGTTTAACAGAGTCATGTGTTTCCAGTACAAAAGATGGAAAATGCAGACATAGGATGGGAAGCAGGTCAGACTTTTCTGTTGATCTGGCTAGGTGGCATGGACAGACAGACAACTGCCATTTACAATTCACTTCCATTAGCCTTACTCTTAGTTGACTTACCATATTTGGCAGGCTGTTTTCACTTAACTCTTTCCAAGAAATAATTCTTTATCTACTTCTAGGGTATATAGTTCATATTCCTTTGTCACTGGTAAGTATTTTGAAGTGATTCTGTCTCTCTATCTTGAAAAAATGGAAAGTCAAAAGAGTATTTTTCTATTTGTGATTCTTAAATGTATCATGGTGAATTAAGAAATCACCCTCCAATTCCTCAAAAAACTCAAAATAGAAATACCATATGACCCAGCTATCCCACTACTGGGTATCTACCCAAACAACTTGAAATCAACAATCCAAAGTAACATATGCACCCTATGTTCACTGCAGCACTATTCACAATAGCCAAGACATGGAAACAATCCAAGTGCTCATTGACTGATGATTGGATAAAGAAGATATGGTATATATATATATATATATATATATATATACACAAAACTGAATACTACTCAGCCATAAAAAAGACAAAATCATCCCATTTGCAACAACATGGATGGACCTGGAGGGTATTATGCTAAGCAAAATAAGCAGACAAAGACAAACACCATATGATTTCACTCATATGTGGACTATAAACAAACAATGAACAAAGAAAACAGTTCAGTGGTTACCAGGGTCAGGGGGTTGGGGGTGGGCACAGGGGGTGAAGGAGTGCACCTATGTGGTGACAGACAAGAAAACAATGTCCAACTGAAATTTCACAATGAGGTAAACTATCATGAACTCAATTAAAAAAACGAAAGGAAAAGAAATCACCCTCCATATGCCCTGGCTCTGTAAAATCTGGTCAGCTCAATTCTTAGAAGATAGTTAGACATCTTTTATTCGAACAAATCTATAGACAGGTAACTGTATACTCTCATTCTCAAAAAAAACACTCAGGTGGTTGTGAAATACCTTGAGAGAGAATGTAGAAAGCAGAAACAGGTCTGAGTATTCCTCTTGTCCCTCTCTAAAAATGAGAATTTCTTAGCATCTTTTAATCTGGCGCTTTTATGAGAACATTGGTATGATGAACGTGCACTTAGAAAAGGTAAGTTAGATTACTTTATTTTCTATTGTTTTGAAAGAACTTCTGAATTCTAATTTGATTTAGGCCTTTTGACTATTGTCCATATAACCTGGTGTGACTTATAGAATCTGCCTTTGTAAGTATGTGCTTATTAGTATATGTTGATACATCAAAGCATTTATAAGAGCAGGCAAAAATTCTTCAGAGTAATTATACCCTTCCTAAGTATTTTCCTCCAGGGAAGGTTATCAGTTTGGGAGTAAAAGTAAAACAATTATAAATATTACATATGTTTACAAATGAAAATACCTCAGGAGCAGAAACTTTATTGGCGTCTGTGTAATGAATTGGTACAGTGTTACATAGGCCTATGTACTCTTATTGCCTGAGGAATCCCAAATTTCCCTTTCGCTTAGCATCTATGTACTCCAATTTAAAGTTCAATTCCTTATATAAAGGAAAGAAAATAAAACAGTGCCAAGGCCATGATGTGTCTATTTTGTTTCTCAAGATTCTACTTAGGTGCCCAGATGTAGGGGACACAGTCTATAGATAGCCCATAGCTTTTGATGTATTCATAGGACCAAAATTAGCATTGCTACCATCCTGTGACTATGGCCACATTCTTAATGACTTTTGCAATGCTTATGGATAAAACCAGTTCTCAATTATCACTCTGGTAATTGAGGCTGCATTGTTAGCATAAGTGAAAACCATGGGAGGCCCAAAACTTCACTGTGGCAGAGAACCCCAAAGCCTCCTCACTCTGTCCTTTCTCTTATAACTTGACCTTCATTTTATTTCAAAACCTTCTTGTGATTTGAGCAAATTCCTGTGTGCCTGGGAAAGATCTCATGAATACACATTAATTTACCACCATCTTATTATCTATCCTTTTTCCCATTCTGAGCTATTAGCCCTTTTCTTCCTTTTTGCTTTCCATGATACAAGCTTTGCTCACACTCCTATACCCGCCTTTTCCTTATATTATCCCTAATAAAGAACAATCCTTAAGTATGTAGAACTGACATTCTGGATGGTAGATACCAAGGCTGCATTTGTGTTTAACTTGTGCTCTGTGTACAGACTAAACCCTACAAAGGCAGGAGCTTTGTTTAGCCTGATAAATGAGGTATTGTCACAGCCTAGCTCAGTGTATAGCACATAGTAGGCATTAGTACATATTTGTTGTGTGAATGAATGAAATTGTTTGTGATTTCATTACAATTTGAACTTCTGAATAACCAGGGCTGTTTCTTTAGTCCAGCTACTAAGGGGTGTGTCTGAGAATTGCACAGAATCTGATTCATATTGCATTATGGGAGGAAATAATTTACTATGTTTATCATTGCCCTTAGCAGCAATAATCACAAAAATGCTTGTAAACGCTCAATTGTCCATGGAGATGTATGTTGTGGTTGGTTTCTGAAAAGAAGGAAAAACACAAAATTTAGACAGTTTGACAGACCCCTCTTATGTAGACTCAGACATTGCTAGACCAGATGAAAAGTAGAATTGGGGCCATTTTGATGTCAAAATTAGGAAAAATAAAATTTTCTATTGTTGTGGCACAAAACAACTTCATTTCTCTTAAATAAGACCATTTTATTTAAAAGTTTCCAGAACATTTTTTATGTGTAATTAGTTGTCCAACTACTAAAAAGAGGATTGAAAAAAACCAACTAAAACAGAGATGGTCAGCAAATTTTATGCACACAACATAGTCTTGCTATAGTTTTTAGAAATCTCTATACATAAATAATAACCATTAGTAAATTAGTAATTAAGAGCCTTTTGATAATAAAAGATAATTAATAGCTTGAAAAAGTCTATTCTTACTGATTTTTGGGAAAGAAATGTTTCACGTGTCGTTACCATGTATTTGGGAAATTCAAGCATATAAACTCTAAGTGGCAATAACGTCCTGCATAGAACAAGGAGAGACATCTGTGTTTTTTTTAAAGATCATTATAATTGACAATATATGTGCTGGCATCATTCTAATTATTTGAGTTTGCTAATAATTGTTCTCCACATAATAGTAGCACAAGTTCAACCTTAAGATGCATATGTTTTGCTAATGTTAAGATTAGCTGATTAATATTGATGGCAGCTAAGGCCAGTGGCTAATGTCTGACATCTGTTTGGGAAATCAGTGTTTCAATTCAGGAAGCTGGCATTTCTGTCGGGGTTAGAATGAGGGGTTATTGTGTAAGGAATTATGATTAGGGTTTTGTGTATGGTTAAGGTTAGGCATAGGACATGATCTATTTCATTTCTGTTCATCTCAGTGTATTTCCACTGGCAAGTTGCTTGCTCAATTCTGTGTTAACAGAGAGGTCTTCCCCTCTGTTCCCCCGTGGCACGTTCACTGTGGCACTTTATTTCACTCGCTACTTCCATGTTAATGGACTGATTGATCTCTTTTTCTTCTGTATTAGTCCTTACCTTGTCCTTAAACAATCTTTTCATTTGGGACACAGGAATTTCTTTTTGTTCCATTTGTTTTTTGTATGTCACATAGACACGTGCACTGATTTAAAGTTGGGGGTTAATTCTTATATCATCCTTTCCCAGATGTCAACCTCAATCTTGATAGCAAAAGCACATCAAAGGGCATTTTAGTTTTGGGAGGGAAAGGTAAAAATATACAGATTTGTTCCAAAACTGTCTGGAATATTTTTGAATCAAAAACTGTAAACCAAAAAGAAAATAAATATTATAAAGTCTTTGACATTTTTTAGACATAAGAGATTATTTCTCTTATTTTTCTTCCTCTAGTGGGCTTCAGTTGGCTTCAAGTTGGTGCAGAAGAAATAAAAAGTAGAGTGTGCACACAGCTTATACAAAGGAAGCAATGAAAACTTTGTAACCTACTTATTCCAACAAACAGGGTAATAGTAAATTGAAGTAGCTACAAAGATTCGGAAAATGGATCAACTGGAAAAGCAAAGAATATTGGGACCTTTCAGTGTATTGAACAAAAGCTCAATTAAAATCTCTTCTTTTTACTTCCACTTTTCTTCAACTGAAAAATTGTGTAAAAAATTATCAAAATCTTGAAAATTCAGGAAAATCTTTCAAAGGCATCTTGAGGGTCTTGCTATGTTAATGTTTGATGTTTGTAATGAAGTCCATAAAGCTGTTGTGTCAATGTGATCAAGACACTCTGTGCAATAAGGCAGGAAAATGGAACTTTAACACACCCTTGGAAGATTTTTCTCAAAAACTACTTTTTTTTAACAAGATGTTTTTTTATGTAAAGATTTCAGATGACATCAAAAAATATTTCTTTAATAAACATCTCCTGTCCAAAAAACAAAACTAAATCAGGAGAAAATCGAAATTAGCTATGAGCATTCCATTTTAAACATAGATTGGGACTAGGAAAAATGGTATTTTCTGTTATGGTCTGCCCAGATCATTGTTAACTTTTAGATAAGGATTTTTTCTTTCAACAAAATATCCCAGACTGCCAACTTCTAGCTTCTAGTACCAAGGGGCTATTTAAACTATTTTCCCTAAGATTCCACATCTTTCAAATGGGTATAGACATAGCGATGTTATGATAATTAATGAAGTAATCCATGTAACACAACTGGACATAACTTATAGTGAGTGCACAATAAATATTGTTTAATGTTAGTGGAAGTAGCAATATTATCTAACATAATACCCACCTAGGTTTGGGCCTGTTTTAGGATATGTTCAATAAAGTAATGAATGAATGAAGAAAATGTCAACAGCATCTTCATGAGAACAAGATACAAGGAAATTACAGAAATTTAGAATTAGAAGTTATTTAGTGCATCCTCTTACCTAATATGGCAGTCCTCTAATTTGTGCAGATGGGTTAATATTGTTGTCCTGAAAAATATTTTCCTTAAATTAAGATGAAATGAGAATGCAGCTAGCTTTTGCTCATTGGTGCTAGCATTTAACCTCTGGAACTTCACAGAGTTGGTCTATACTTTCTATCATATAATAACACTAAACGTTGGATTGCAGAAATTATCACTGCCTTACATAGATTACTGTCTGGGTAAAGTGTTCATTTGTTCTCAGTTGACTTGGTTTTCCTGAGATCTAATTATTCAATCATTCTGATTTGTAAATGTCTCCTTGTATGTACCATGGCCAAAACATAATAGAGACTCCAGAAAGATCTGACTAGTGCCCAGTGGGGTTATTAATAACTACTCTTACATTACTATCATCCCAGCTAACAAGAATTTATCACTTATATGCTAGGCCCCGCAGTAAGGCTGTAGATGATTTAGTTCTCCTTTTGTCCAGAACCTTCATAAGGCAGATTTTATTACAGTCAATTCTTCTGCTGAGGAACTGAGATCCAGGCTGGTTATATCACTAGCCTACAGACTTGCATCTAGTCACTGAGAGGGCCAGATCTCAAACTTTTGTCTTTTCTGACAGGAAAAATTGAGCTTTCACCTCTCCACTTTGTTGCTATATTTTCTGCACACCATGATATAAACCTTTGCACTCTTGAAAGATATAGCTAAAAGCTTAAAAATTCACCAACAGTTAAAAAAAAGAAATCCAACCCTCTAAGAAGTATAATTTGGGCGGTTGATTAGGCTCCTGTATACTAAATAGAATTCTGGTCCAGAGTGGGGGCTTTAAATATATTATTTCATTTAACTGTCAATTATGATGTAGGTATTGTTATTGCCATTTAAATTAATACATATCATGTACCTCCGTGGTCACACATGAATTGCTAATGCAAGGATATTGAATTTGCATATGTCAAGGGTCTGCTCCACCTTTGTGAATACTATTTAAGATTGTATTAGCATTTTTGACAGTCATGGCATATTATTATCTCATATTAAGCTGTGCTGACTAAAACACATCTTTTTCAGATGAACTATTCATTGGACATTCAAAGATTTTGTCCCTCGGTGACTAAGGACCTAAAGGCTAGGTTCTTAAGAGAACAATTTATCAGATCATTGCTCTAATATGAATCATCCCCTAGGAGAGATTCATATTCAGTCTATACTAATTCACTTCTGGGACCCTAAAGTCACTTGCTTGACTCTGCTGTCAACTAAAAGTAGTACCAAATGGCAACAGGATACAAGCGTGAAAGCAAAGAAAGGAAAGGAAGGGAATTCAGTGGTTTGATATTTTGATTGATAGTTGCAGGATTCATGCCAATAAAAATCATTGTTTAGACAGGATTAATGTAGTTACTGACTGAAGCAATGTATTTATTCATGCAATATTTTATTTTGAGATTCTTTTTTAATAATAAGGAATGGATGTTCTCTTTTTCTGAAAGAAGGGCTAAGAATATAAAGCAGTTTGGGCATGCAGCTGGATTAAATATATCTAAAATAGAGGTCATGAGAATGGAAGCATTTACATCTGTTAATTCATCAGGGGATGGTTTTCTAGAGCTTTGAATTAATTTAGTAATATAACCATCAAATCACATGCTTTTAAATTAAAAAAGTGAAATAAATGATGAGAATTACGGCAGCAAATGGATATTTTTTAAACTGAGGGAAAAGTGAAGCAAATCTCAGAAAAACCAACAAATGAGAGAAGATTATATGCTCAAACAGGGAAGTATGCTTAGTATACAAAAGTGAGCAGTTTCTGGGGATGCTAGTGCAAGGGAATTACCTTTTTGCCATAAAATGAACCAATTTTAACCAAATTTCAGAATAACCTTTTACTATTTGAGTTTTTGATACATGAAGTTAATTTTACTACAGATTTTTATATAACAATATGTTATAGGCATAGAGCACTTTCCTAATTTAGTATCTGAAAGCTTGTGTAAAGAAAATGTTTCCCTGTTTTTATATTTTCTTGTATTAGCCATAACTCATGATGCTCTTTTGAGGAAGATTTTGTTTTCTCTCGCCAAGTTTTAGTAAATAGAATTTAGTTGAATTTGGTACAACTAGGCAGTAAGATGAGGTAGGTAATTTTACTGTCAAGCGAACTGTAGGTAGTTATGCTACATAATACTTTTTGTTTTTCTTCCAGAAAAGAATCAGTTAAATAGTATTCATTTTCTCCAAAATACTTCCTCATCTCAGCTCCTCAAAAGAATTTCTATGCTATTGTTAAAGATATTTTGAATTAGTGGTCATAAAGTACTTTTAAAACATCCCTGTGAAGGGCTTTAGAGCTGCACCCTGTAGCATCGGGAGGATTCATTCCTGTTCAAACAAGAGAACAGAGAACAAGACTGGCTGTAGCAGGTGCCTGCTTCAAAGATTCAAGTCGAGTGGAATCAGAAAAGAACAGGCAGCGCAGATGGTTAAAAGTAAGTTAGTGTTTCTGAAATTAGTTTAAATTGTTTCAATAGCTATTTGTATTTTAACGGCATCCTTTAGTGATTCATATTTTGAAATTATATCTATGAAAATAGGTGCCAAATTGAGAAAGCATTTGCATATTTATAGGAATATTAATTTTCAGAACTGGATTCATAAGACTGATATGAATCACCCCAAATGCCAAAAGCTAAAACAAAACAAGACAAAACAAAAAACTCCCAGTCAATTTTTTTATCTTTGTTTCCTGGTTTTATAAAAAATCTATTTAAACATCTGAATCTTCACTAAGCCCTATAGAGAATGGCTGTATTTCTAGGAGAATGTTCTGATTATTCATTTTCATTTATGTAGTATATTATGTTGCCTGAAAAGCTATTAATGTAGCAGAATACAATGGCAGAAAACAATCCGAGTAACTGAGAATTCTATTGCATCAGGATCCGTTATGTATTTCTCTTTCTTTTTCAACTCAGAGTGGGCAGTTTTTAGAGATGTGACCTATCCTTTGTTTAAGTATTTTTAAATTCTAGTCATTGCGCGGTGAGAATTTGCAGGTGTTTCTCAGAGAACTTTTTCCCCTCTAGCTGGATGTGGAAAGGACAATGCAATTAATAACAGATGGCACGGGATGACCACGTCCTTGAGAGAACGCCTTATTGGCACCTCCTGCTAATTGTATCACATATAACACAACTAAAAGCATAATAAATCTGAACTGGGGGACATTTTATGCAAGAGCTCTTCTCCTTTTCCAGACGGTAAATTGCTCAGCTCTTGAAATATCTATAACCTTGTGACACCCAACTTGCATTAGCTTAATTGCCTTTTTTCCTCTCCCTCCCCCTTCTACCCTCCCTTCTCTTCTCCTCTCCCTCTTCCCCTCTCTCCCTCTACCTCTCTTTCTCTCCCCCTCTCTCACGCAGTGTTTTCCTCTTGGGTATAAAGGAACAGTTGGGCTGTTGTTTTTCTACCTAGTTTAGTGCTGCATCTAAACCAGCTATATTTCCCTGCTTGTATAGAGTATGTTCAGGGATTGATATGCTGGCTTTACTGGGAAATTATTCTTCTAGAGGGCTTTAAAACACTTTCCTTAACATTAATGTTGGGGAAGAAAATGTATGTCTAACTGCTGATGTAAATTAATAAAACTGTAGAGGAGCGTTTTAATTAAATGGAAAAGCACGTGCGCTTCAGAGGCCATATGCACTAGCATACACACGCACATCGGCATGGGCTTTCTTCTTTTTTGCCCAATGGGAACAACTCCCAATATAGTGTAGGAGTAAAAAGGATTGAGTTTTCACTTACTTTGTAACTTGATTTGGTGTTATTGCCAATTTGTAAAGTGAAAGTTTTATAGTACATCAGAATGTAACCTCCAAGCGAGGATCCTTTTTTCTTTCTCTAAGAAAATGCTTTGATGAGTAGCCTAAATTTCGTATTCGTTTCTTACACGTGTATTTTCAGTTTGGGAGGTTTGCCTATTAATAAAGCAAACAACCAACCAAAAAACAATTTAAGTCATATTTGAAAAGGGTTAAAACAAACACATCAAAATCACGGAATGTATGTTGAAGTTGTGTCTCCGCTGCCTGCTTGTTTGCGTGTGTCCTCTCCTTAGCTAGAGAGATGTCTATTCCTCCACAGTGACTTCTCCTCACTAGTGAGAGTGACCTTAATGTTTGTGTCAATGGGATAAACCAACCTAAAATAATAAGACAAATCATAGCCTACATAAGGATGATATAAAGTAAGAGAAAGCAACCATCTTCTGAGATCTTTCTGGTATTAACACAATCCCTGGATTTACTAGTGAGTAGTTACACTTTGAAGCAAGAAGTTTTACGTGAGTTCTGGACCTAGGACACACTTGAAATTGGATATAAAGGAAGAGGGAAGAGTCTTATGCTTCTGACCATTCTCGTTGGGTTTCTGATGAGATATGAAGCATTCCAATGGTTGTCTTGTAGACGTATAACCCCCAATAGCGGGTTTGCAACAGAGTAAATAAGGTCAACATTGTTATTATTACTATGAACTTCAAGAGAAGTTGATTTAAGTCGTGGTCTGTATGTAGCTAATGATGACCTTGGGTAAGTCCCACCACTTGTCTGAGCATCATTGTCTTCCCTATGAAGTGAGAGATCTGGACAAGAATCAGTAACATTCAAACAGTGCTCCCTTGAAGACCAGGGGTTCTGCAGATCCCCACTGTAGATGGCAGAGGGTTGGAGTGGGAGAGAATGTAGAACAGGGGGCCAGTATCCTTAGAGCAATTTTGGTATTGTGTGTTGTATATTTTCATGTTTCATATAAGATTTACTTTAAGCAATTCTTTTGAATACACATCCACTTGGTTAAAATTATTCAAAAGAATTAGACTACATAATCTCTAGTATTCCTTTCAGCAAGAAATTCTATGATATATGTATTAGCATGCCTCTTATTTAATATGAACTAATTCTAATATTTAAATGAATGAAACATGGCATTTAGAAATAGTTACTCTGCTCTTTTTCCACTTGTTCTGTCGTTGATTAGAATGATAGACAATATAGGCATGAACATCAATAAATTCCTTTGCATTAAAGGTGTGTGTGTTTAAAATGTATGTCACTTTTGTCTCTGTATTTTAAAGAAAAAGTGTTGTTTATACAGCAGGCAGAAACTCTGAAGCCCACGTGAGTAATGGGTCTTATGTTTTTCTTTGATTTCGTGTTTGTCATCTTCATCCTCATGTATTTATGGCCTGCAGCCTTCAGGTCAATGCAGATGGATAGTTACTCAGTGGCGACATGAAGGTGGTTCTATCACTCTTAGAAAAAAGAATAAAATCATAGTATTAATTATAGTGACATTTGGTCTTTGTCTCATCTGTGTCCCTGTGCCTATCAGGCATTTTCTAGGAGTAGATTCTTATTTCTTGTTCAATAGTCAAATAAAGATGTTTTCTATATACAGTGGAAATAGAGGCTAACGTGATAGAAAAGATACTCATTACCATATATCTCTGCACAGTAACTCGTCCCATTCCTGACTTTCTTACTTTTGGTTGCTGGGAGGACTAAAGCAGTTATACAGTGAAAGTATTTGAAAAATATAAAGCCTCAAATGAATACAATAGTCTCCTTGTGGGTGGGAATCTTGTCTTAGTTTTCTTTGTAACCTGATCGCTTAACATGTTTCCTAACCCACAGTCGATGCTCAGTAAACTTTTGATGAAAATATAAATAAATGAATGAATAGATAATGATTATATAAATAAGTCTGTATTTGAGCCAATGCATAAGACAAGATGACTGCTACATAAAGATGAATTTCTATTCTCTGAATTGTTTGTAACAAACATAATAAAAAACAGTGAACAGGTGTGCATATGCTGCTTATCTATAAAGTATTATATGTGATCGCAACAACTAAAAATAAAAGCTGACCCTTAAAATGTTTCCTGTGTACAAATATCAATCAAATATTGTCATTTATTAGGGATGGGGAGGAGACAGTGTTAAAGAAAAGAAGAGTCAGAAATCAAATGTGTCTTTCCTTGGTTGCAGCCACCTTTCTCCTCTGTAACTCATTATGGCTTCCACCGCTCATTTTTGAACCTAAATTTATCTCTGGTCCACACACACCAGGTGATATCTCACTTATATTATTGTAAATTATTTACATCACAAATTCTGGGTCATGCAGTAGAGGTGATGGAACATTTTTACACAAAAATGTTGCAATCATGTTTTATTTTAAGCTTCTAACACTGATCATTTTATTTGCAGTGTAAGTATGTCCTACATTAGCTTTTGGATTTGGTTATTAGCACAGTGAATGGGATCCATTAAATAGCAAGTACTCTCTCTCTCGATTGATGTTATACCTCATATCTTTGGATAACTGCTAATATGTTTGGATATAATCAGGATGAAGTGTTATGCTTCCTCTTTATGTATGACTTTGGCTAAGTCATTTGAAATTGCTTCGATCCTTGTTTTTTTTTGAAATGACAGTGACGGTACCAGCCAAGTACTGACATCATTTAGAGTGGGAGATCATTATAATGTTTGGTACTAGGGGATTGATAAGCATCAACTATTAAAAAGTAGGTAGTGGAAAAATGCTGGCTTTGGAATCTATCCGACTTTGATTCAATTCTTAGCTTTTCCGGTTACTATGTAATATTGAAACAGTTTCACATACTGTAGGTTCCTTATCTATAAAATAGCATAAAAACCTCACATAGAATTGTAGAGAGGATGAGAGATAATAAAAGCAGAGTGCCTAGTATAGTAGTTGCCTATCGTATTTAAGACACTGCCTCTTTTATTACTATTATTATACTTCTTGTTATTAACATATCTGAAAATATTGGTTTAGATCAGTGGTTCTCAACCAGGGGAGGGTTTTTGGGTTTTTTTTTTGCCACACCACCCACCTCGGACATTTGTTAATATCTGGAAATATTTTTGGATAGTCACAAATTGGATGAGGGTGCTACTGGAATTTAGTATGTAGAGTCCAGAGATGCTGCTAAACATCCTACAATACACAGGGAAGTCCTCCACAACAAAGGACTGTTTGACATGAGCTTTCAATAGTGCTTAGATTGAGAGACCCAGATTTAGAGTCAAATCACTCACTTGAAAGATGAAAGTTGTAATTTAAACTAACTGCTTCAGATTCTAAGAATTTAAGCTAGGAGGTAGCTATACCAAATGGCCTCAATATCTTTTCCATTATGTTTACCTTGATTGCAGGCTAAAGGAAATGACTTCTGCCCGCAATGTAACATAATAGAAATAGCTCAAATTTTCCAGTTATTTAAGACATATAGTGTCTGAATTATAATTACCTCCTAATCAAATTAGCCAAGTAGTTAAGAACTGAAGCTCCCATTGACCTGAATTAGTTATTCTGTGGTCTGTGTTTTGCACCACCTTTTGACTTGGCTGTTTTCAGGAAATGAGAGGGATTATGGAGAATCAATGCTGCAGTGGATGGCTAAAAGCATAATTACTGTAGCTTAGCACAACTTTCTTTACTAACATTAGTTTTGAGTTTGTATTTATTATATAAGCTCATGTATTTTATTCATATAAATTCAATTTGGAATGTAGTCAAATGTGTTGCAAATGCTTGATTTAGGTTAGGACACAGATGAGACGAAGACCTAATGCCATCTTAATTGACAATAGGGTCTTTTTCTTTTAAGGCTGATAAAAGCTCTCTTCATGTTGTCATTGAATATCCATATACTTTGGCAATGCCCTGAAGATTATAGACTTTAATTTAAATACAAAAAGACAGAGATAACAGATGCAAAAATCAAAGAAATGCAGAAGAATCTGTGACAATCATTCTTTTATTTACCTTTATTCAAAAATCAGCACTGCCCAAAATACTTATATATTATATCAGCATGGCTGTTTATCCTCATGAGCAAAAGAAATAAAATTTTGCAGTTGAAATTGGTCTGCTGTGAGTGTGGTGGAACATGTAGCAACAAGGAGAGGTAAGATCCTGTTTCTTGGCAAGCTGTTGCTTTTCTGTCCCCTTCATCCTTATGACTGGACTCATACAGACATTTCTTAACTTGTGTCTTTTTCATTTTTTCCTAAGTAGGCAGCAATATTCTTAGAAACAAAGAATGGCACAACCTTCTTTCAATCAGCATTTTTCTCCCTGAACTCTCAGTGCCTGTACTCTGTACAGTATCCCTTCTTTCCCCATCTCATTTCATTATCTTTCGGGCCCTTGTCTGCTAGTGGAGTGGAGTATAAATAATAAGCCTCAACAAAGACACAGTAGTTGCATCAAATAGGTAAACTCTCTGAAGGAGGCATGAGGGATAAGCAATGTTATATTGGCAGGCTGCACTAGAGGGCAAAAGAGAGAAGAATTCTAGCTTCAGCTACAGTTCTACAGAAAATACAGAAGGTAAGCTTGTACATTCACCCTTGAGAGATTAGTAAGTGAAATTTCTTCAAAAGTCTCAGATATCCAGCCCTTACTTGAGAACACAAATGACTCCACAAAACAGGTAAAAAATCTTTTCATATCTATCCAAGAAGAGAATTCGTTGGTTTGTATGAAGAAAGCTTTATACAAAAAAAATTGGAAAATAAAAAAAAAAACCCAGAATGCCTCTTTGCTGGAACAGATGCACAAGGAAAATATTATGAAGCTTTAATAAGGAAAAGAATCTTGAAAAACTCTATAACCTAGCAAATTTCTTGACCTTTTCTTTCTGCAATCTGTTAGTCAGTTGGGTGTCTCTCTTTTCTCCTGATAAGATTTTTGAGTTGAGAAATCAATGTGGTGACTGTGTCTTTGAACAAAGTACTGTCATGTGCTGGTAACCATATCTTTTATTATAACAAATATGAATTCAAATGGATAGCAAAGAGACTTGCTATTCCAGTGGAAATTGTAACACTTGGTTATTTATCTGTCATCAATCTATGGAACCAGCAGGGAGGAGGAGAAGAACTCTCACCTGCTGGATCCCTAATTCATCTGCTTGTTTGAAACTGCTCTTCTACCCCATGTGGCTAGAAATCAACAGAAAGACCTCTTCTTTAGAATCGTGTGAACTGAAAACCAATCTTGGCTCTTGCGTGTGTTTTTGTTTAACAAGGGCTGACTGTAAAGTACCCATGTGTTTGTGGCTAGAGTTGAGAACCAAGTTTTGAACAATCTCATAATGGGTTTATATGGAACAATCTATTTAATGGATTAAATAAATTGGAATGCATTGTAATTTCTAAAATCTAAACATATTGTGACCCTGAGTTGACTTGTGGAAGTAAAACTTATTACAATTACCAATGATTAATTTCAATGTAAAATGTGGACAAATAATATTATGTTGAAATTTAGGGGATATCTAGAGTTTATCAAAAGATTCTTGTCAAAGAATCATTATTCCTAAGAAATGATTCCTAAGGCATTCCTAAGGAATTATTATTCTTCCTTAGGTATGCTCCAGAGGAAATGAACTTTTACAGTCCCATGTGAAAGGAGAAATAATTAGATAAAGTGGTGTATTAAACAGTCAGAAATTCTAGATTTTAGAAATTCCAGATTCTAGAAATTCTAGAATCTAGAATTGGAAATTTAGAGCAGACACATTAGCTTTCTAAAATCTATCCTTAATATATCATTATATTTATGTATGGAGGAAAACTAACTTAGACAGCTATTTAATATTCTTTTGATTTTCTGAGCATTTTGTCTTCCATTTGGTACATGTGAGTAAACTATAATCGCTCCTATTGCATACAATAGGAAAAAAGCATTTTAAGAGACTTCAGATTATAATATTTGTACCAGCCTGACATGAAAAGAACAGTGGAAGCATATTGAACACTTTTCGAAACATTGCTAACCTAGGCCGGATGATTCTACAAAACAGAGCTAACTTCTCGGAATGAACAAAACTCACCATAATAAGGGAGGGGAGAGCAGTTGCCTAAGGAAGTGGGAAATCCAAGTTGTCTCTGTTCATTTAAAAGGAGCCACCTTTCTCTTGTATAAACATCATCCTGAAATATGTAATGAAAACTGGAGGAAACCCTGAGGGGGCCCTAGTGCATTTAGTAAATGATGCAAGCCCAGTTGACTTACAGTGAAAATGAGTTTATGGATCTATTTACAGCTCCCTTTTGCACCTCAGCTCTCTCCATTCTTCCAGAAGAAGCAAGAGAAAGAGGCTGAGAACATGCAGTTTAATAGCACATAAATTTTCGTTCCCATTGTTTCAAGACAAGTTCTATTGAATTAACTCTTAACTATGTTAATCAAATATTTTCTATCTGGCATTTGACAAAGAAAAAGAAACACAATTTTAAACACTTCTTAATAATGTAGAATAGCAAGTTTTTAGCCAAAAAATCACAACTTTATATCTTGGGAAGTTGTCTCCTCAGCTGACCAAGGCACTGACTTTTCCATGAGGAGGTGTGTCTTTTTTCTTCATCCTGTGGTGGGACATTAAGAGATGCTTCACCTGTAGAAGAATTCTTACAAATTCAAGTACTCAGAGCATGGATGCAGTGTTGAGTTTTCAGGAAGAAACCATTTCTCCTGATGTTTATATGATTTTAGGATTTCTACGGTAAATGTTTGCCTATGTAAATTGGTTATTATCCATGCAATACAAATGTAACTTTCATACTAAAAGAGCTAGAATTTAAAAATAATTAAGGAATAAAGTAAAAACTTAAAAATCATTTATATAAGGCAGCCATGTTGTTTACTGTATTACACAAACAAACGTTAAATCATATTTAAGAGGTTGTTCCTATCCTTGAAAGAGGAATACGAAAGAGGAGAAAGATGAAAGAAAAAAAGAAAACATGTCACAAAGTCTATATTTACAACATGAAAAGACTGTCTGCAGCCCTGTTGATTAGTAGGACCTGTGCCAGCCATGCCTGCAGTGGGCACTAATATGTAACTGGACCGTTGGCCAGTAGGTGCACTGGGGAGTACCAGGTACTCTCCTACTGTTATTCAACCTGTAAGGTGATATAGTTCACCTCCCTCAAGCCTGAAGGCAGAGTAGATTCCAAATACAGAGGGAACATCAAACCAGGAGTCGATCATATTTCTGGCCAAAAATGGTCAAGTAAAGAACTTAACCAGCTGGGTAAAAACAAGCCACTTGTTGAATATGTTCTAAGGACAGGGAGTCAGATGCTTATTCTTGTATATCAATGGCAGCAATGTCTTGGGTTTGGGACACTAGAATAACAAAATTGAAATACTGTGTTTCAAAAATAAAGTTTTAAGTACTAAAATGGATTTGGAGAGTATGTGAAAAATCAATGAAGTATAAACAGAATTATTTTCACATATTTTCCCTAAAATATTGAGTGATATGCTTCATATTCTCTTTCTTTCTCTTTTTTGTAATTAAGTGGCTCTCTTCTACCAGGCAGTGTGATAGGAACTTTGTGCATCATCTTATTTAATTCTCATACACACAAAAAACATGAAATGATGCTCATCATTTATAATTTATAACTGAGAAAGCTGGAGCTCAGAAAGGCTGATGAGTTTGGCTCAGCTCTCCAGCTAATATGTGGTACAGCCGGAAATTGGGACAGCTCTCTCGACCTAAAATCCACGTTCTTTCCACAAACCAATACAAACTTCATTATTTTGTGTTTTTAAGCCAACTCTTTTGCTTTCCCCTTAATTCATTGTTTAATATGTTTGAATGTTTAATATTTCACAAATGTTAATAGGTTAAATGTTAATTATGTGGAACTAGATTTTTTTTTTTACTTTGATCAGCAAAAATAACAACAGACTTTAGTCCAGTTGATACTCGTTGGTACTATTGGTTTTAAGAATAAAGAAAAAAATTGTTCTTCTCTTTTGCAAAATCAGACAAATACAATGTTTCCCTTGTAATAAATATTATGGCATAAATGTAATAGTCAAAGATAATTGTTTTTTTTCCTCTTCAAGATTAGACTTGCAGGATTGTTATATTCAAAATGTAAATATAATCACATAGCCTGTATACACCCTAATAATTAGAGTGCATTGGATATTGCTTTTATGAAAAAATTGAGAATGGCTTTAAAAAAAATGTCCAACACCAAGCAAAAGACTAATTTGATTTTGGGTGGTGTGAAATTTAGAAAGAGTTATGAGATGTATGTTGATAGACTTTCTGCTATCTTATACCCTCTTCTCTTTAATTAATTTATAAGTAAGGTAGAAATATTGGAAGATTCAGAGAGAGAGAAAGATCATTTTTTGAGCCTCTGTTATGTGCCAATGAGTGTGTTGGGGTACTTTCATCCATTGCCTTGTCTAAGCTCAGGTAAAATTACTTTCTCCTTAGTACTAAGGGAAACTGAACTCCAAGAGGTCCCCTGATTTGGGGAATGGCACAGCAGGTTTTCAAACTTACATTTCTCTGGCCCGTAGAAGTCTGGCATTTTCCCACTACTTCGGGGTCTTTGTGGAGTTGCAAATGGATCACAGACTTCATTGACTTTCGTTTTTAGTGCTCACTAAATTGATGTTTCAATAACGTAAGCAGGAAACTTAAGAAAAGCTGGGGAAATCTCAGCGATTTACATTTTAGGCTTTCTCACTTAATACTTGCAATCAGTTGCTAGCATGCTATACATGGATGCATACTTGTAAATTGATTCAATTCCCCTTTTTATGTTGACTTACACTTTAGTATCAGTAGGGTGCTATTTTTTATTTTCGTTTTTCTTGATCTTCAGTAGACAGTGCTTCTTAATTGTTTAAGCTTTACATTTCTCATTTAGTTTTTCAAGTAAGATCAGTAAAAGAAATACGCTTTTAAGTATAGTTGTGTTTTAAGAGAGTATTTTTTGTGAATTCTTTTGGATGCCAGTAGACTTACTTTAACTTTTGCCCCCATAATTTAGGTGGGATTGAATTAAATTTTCTGTTGGACGAGCTATCTGCTTCTAAGGAAGGTAATTTCTTAGAATTTAAAAAAGAAAAATCCTGTGTAAGCCTTATGAGGCTTACTCTCAGCCGAAGGATAGAGAAGCAAATTTTGGAACAACATATTATGAGGAAGAGATGAAAGAAAAAAATAAAAACACCATATCAGAGTCATCAAAATATGTCATTAGTATGATCTAAGGCTACATTTTTCAAAAATTTCAAGAGTATATTTTGTTGAACATTAATCTTGCAAGTTGTCCTGCCATCCCCAGGTTATATACATACAGCTTCCCCAGCCCGACCTTGCCATGCACAGGCTTCTAATTAAAAATTATCAGAAAATTTACATTGGCCTGTTAAATGTCATGGTAAGCCTAACAATAGAGAACACTTTTTCTTAACCAAGGGTCCCTCCAAATTTGACCACAAAACTTGCCTTTTGTGTGATGCTTATTAGTGACATCTAGAACCAGAACTCAAAATTCACATTGGGGGACGCTGTTCTAAGGACATACCCAAAGCTGCAATAGAGAGGGGTATACTGGACCCAGTTTGAAAGGGTGATGAGAATAAAGACAGTCAGATTAGATTGGAGGAACTTGAAATAATCTGGTAAGAGACAATGAGGGCCCAAATTAAGACAACAGTATGGAATAGACTCAATAGATACTCAGGATAGGATGTAGAATTGATCTGATTCAGTGACTATTAGATAAAGAGGAAATAGTCGCACATACCAGGTCTGGCTTGAGTGATTGGTTAAACAATGGTACTGTCACTTGACAAAGGGAGGTCAGGAAGAAGAATTGTTAGGGTAAAGTTAAAGAGTTAACTTTTGGACAATTGGCTGGGAAATACTTGGAATTCATCCATCTTGATTTTTCCAGTAGAAGTTAGAAATAGGTTTGGAGCATCCAAAAAAGAAAAAAAAAAAGCCTCAAAAGATATAGATGTTGGAATCACTATATTGTATGAAGCTCCTGGGAGATGGATGAGACTGTCGATGACTTCGTCTCTCACTGGTAGGGATCCGCTTACTTTACTAAATGCATTAAGTGGAGCAAAATGTTGAAAATGCAAACTATAGTTTGCTACCATAAATCCAGTTTTTGAAAAATACAGGAGATAAGTAAATAAAAAAATAAAATTACCTAGATATTAAGTATTTCAGCTATTAGATGTGGCAAGGGATCTGTGATGCTGAAACTGCAGTTGTCCCCTAGAGAAACAGGCCAAATTTAAGAAGGTTAGCATCTGAAGATGTTCAAACTTCTCCATGGGCTCGTGCCAACAAATACTGCATTAGGTTTATAAATACATAAATCAAGAAAAGAGGTGTTGAATAATGATTCATCCAGAGCTTAAATAATCCTGTGATCTATTTGAAGCAGGCTGACAACATTATGGGAAATAGTAAATGCATTTCCTGTTAAGCATTTGCTTGGTTCATTTACGGTAATTCCCTGTTCCTACTCAGCTATTCACTTTTGTCTGAAACTAGGATAGTTATATTTAATTCAATAATCAGTGATGCCAACTGATAAATGGTGTGTTTGAGAAAGGTTTGGGTGCTTTCAGGTTAAGTGAAACTTGAGTTGATACCAGTTCCCATTCCAAGAGGCTAATAGGAAGCATACTGGCTACTGAATGTGAAGTGCCTACTTAGTGCCATACTTTAGTAGGAGCTTTGCACACGTTATCTAATCTTCAAATCAACTTTGTAAGGTGAGTTTTATTATTGTCCTTTAAAGACCAAGAACCTGAAGCTCTGATAGTTAATATTCGAAGTCAAATCAGTAGGGGGCAGAGCTCAGTTTTGATTATTGAGTTAAATGATTCCACAGTCTGTAGTCTTTCCACTGCCTCCTGCTTCCTATACATGGAAGATTAAAAAAAAAAAAGGGGAAGATAATTTCTCTCTTTCCTTAACAATTAATTACATCCCATATAGTGCCCTTTATATGCAAACCTTCATACTGTATTTCCCTAATTTTTTTTGTAATAGCAATTGGAACTAATGCACATAAGCAAGATTTTCAGCTTTGCTTTGTTCTAGAAAAACCATTTGAGCAATGGTGGGTAATGATTTTAAACACTGTGAAAGGTAAGGAGTCAATTGAGATATTATATATATACATATACACACACACATGTGTCTGTGTGTGTGTGTAAGGAATGCCAGATAATTTCCTCAACTTAGGAACTGATTTGATCTCTATAAAGAAACACTGGTGCTGCCTTTTCCAGAAATATCCTATTAAAGCTTTTTTTAAAAGAAGGAAAATAGAGAATACATTTAATATTCCACAAAAACTGCTCTGCTTTGCCTTTTAGAAGTAATCAGAGGAGGAACGTATCAGTCAGCAGACCATTTATTCAAAATCTATTAAACAAATTAACTCACATTGATTAGTTTCTCATAGAACTTGATGAGTTGGTGGGCAAAACAGAGGATTCTGACATCAGAGAAATGCACAACTCTTCTTTGCCCACGAAAGTTCTCAATTCTAGTTTGTTTAATTTACTATACCCGATGAAATTCATTATGCCTTTCGTATCAGTTATGTATAGATCAGACTTTTAAAATTTATATTTGAAATGATTTAATATTCTCTTAGAGCCCTTATATTCATAAAAATTTACCTCAAAATTTACAATTGTCAATATCTTACGGTCACTAACATTGATCTATTTTTCCTCATATACATGTTTAAAATGAATTCTCACAGATAAGTGAGGCAGTAGAATTGAAAACAAATTTAGCCAAAGGAAAGAAGATATGTGGAAATATTTATATAGAGTTGCCTTAAATGGTACCGACATGCATTAAGAAATGTGTTATATAAAAGCAACTTTCCTTATCTCTAGGTGAAATATCTACAGTCACGCTAAATGTTTTTTGATAAGTTTTGACATTTAAAATGAAAGCTATTTTAAGAAAACCACATTCAGGAAAAATGCTTAAACGTTTTAAATGCTGCCTAATGTGGTACATGTATTTTTTTGGTTCTCTGGCAGATAGAGATTTCATCAAATGACATTTTTGGTATATTATGAAAAAATTAGTACTGAGAATAATAATATGAATTAAATGCTTGCATATTGGAGGTGGAGAAGAAGAATAATGAAACAATGAGCATGCAAATATATCCTTCATCCAAATAAAGCTGTCATCTCTAATCCTTTTTTTATCTTATCAAATTTGTTTCCATTCGCCATGTTTATCATAACCAAAGAGATCACTACTTACAATCTTCCTTAAGAACAAATCAGAAATGTAAATATCTGTAGAGTGAATTGTTTTCAGGAATAGTTTACGGACCTTTACTGACCGTGATTACTTTTTAACTCAAGGCTCATCTTAAAGGGAAATGATAACAATGCTTAGCACTTTTATAATGCTTTTTACCTCCAAATAACTCACCTAATTAATTCTAATTAATCTTTACAACATTCCTGTGAGGTGGCAAATTGGCTAGAACTGTTCCCCCATACTGATATAATTAATTATGATCATGTACACATATACTAAAAACATAGTTGTATTTTACTTCTTAAATTTGTTTGTAGCTTCAAATAATGTAAATGGCATCACATTCATTTGGTGAAGAAATTATGTTGTAAAATGAGAACAGATTTAAAATCACGTCTGTTGATGCTTTAGGAGAAAATCAGACTTGGGCTTGGTTTTCTGATTTGTGGTGGAGCGTATTTGAAGCAGTGAGTCTGATGGGGAGCATCCTGGCCCAGGACCCCAGAGAGCCTGGATTCTAGCCTTAGTTTTTTCATTAACTACATGTCTGACCTTGAAACTTATTTTTCTCAGCTATAAGGTAGTGACAATGTTACCTGCCTGGCCTAGATCACAGGGATGTTTGAGGGTTAAATGGGACAATATATGCGAAAACACTTTATTACTTTAAAGCATTTTTCAAATATAAATTATATATAATTTTATGAAATCAAAGATAGCTAATATTATAAAAACATATTCCTAAGGACAGAAATAGAAAGCTTAGGGGGCTTTCCTTTTAATTCATTAATTCAGCATTTTAAAAAATGTATCTATTGAGTGTCTACTACTACAGAGAGCACACATGGTTGACTCACGGTGAAGGACATGTACAGTGGGCAGAGTACATATGGTGAATCTGTGTAAGATGTAGATATTAATTATGAGCCCATTGGGCCTGGCATATCGCAGCATTATGTGTCTTAATTAGTATATCGAAAGGAGAGAGCATGAGACTGTCCTTCTGAATGGATGATCCTATTTATGAACAGTGGAGAAAAATTTGGGTCTCATCCTCTTCATCATGTTTAATTATAACATCTAAAAGATCATCACACCAAAGGATAGTGCTCCATGACTCCATGCTATAGACATAGAGTGACCTTTGCGATAGTCCAGTCAGGACCTCTGCTCACTGGCCTGAACCCCATACCTCTCTATTTGAAATGCACAATCTCAGAAACATTGCCTTAGTCAAAAACCTTTTGTTCTCAAAGTGGGGTAGCTCCTGATTTAGCCATTGCCATCCTCGTTTATCTTTCCTGGTTTCTCCTTCTACTTGGTAAGTTGCTCCTTCTGAGGCTGCTTTGCTGCTTACCCCATATTCCTCAGACCTGTAAAATTGGAATCCAGAGCTCATAGGACTTGGGCCTTTTCTCTTTCCTGTTTGTGTTGATTACCTAGGCCATCTGGTTCATTTCCATATAAATATCATTGACTCTCAAATACAGCTATCAATTTCATCTCTTGCCTATACTTCTCCCCTGACCTCTAGAGTCATATTTCTAATACCTACTCATCATTTCAACTTGAATATGTCTGCTATGTATCTCAAACTTAAGAAGTCCAAACAACATTCCTGACTTTCTCCTGTGTCTGCTCCATTCCTTCTTCATCCTTTAAGTCAGTAAATTGCAACTTCATTCTTCCAGTTATTGAAACAACAGCCTCAGGTCACCTTTTATTTTTTTCAGTCTCATCTCCTCCACGTATCCTATTGGCTCTCCCTTCAAAATATAGCCACAATTCAGCCCCTTCTCATCACATCCACCAGCACATCCTGGCTCAAGCTACTATTGTCTCATCCTATTCCAATAGTTCCTAACTGTTCTTGTTTCCACTCTTGACCCTATAGCGCATTTGTAATATATCATTAAGTTGCCATGAATCAGAATCATCTGAAGCCTTTGTTAAAATATGGATTCCAGGAGTCATTGAGTAAGTGGGGCCATAGAATTTGCACTTCTGACAAGCTTTTGGATGATGTGAATGTTGATGGTCTGGGGACCATCCCTTGAGAGCCTGTGACTAAAGCTTTGCTACTCAGGGTAAGGTCCACTGACCAACAATATCAGTATGACTGGGGAGCCTGTAAGAAATGCAGAATTTCAGGCTCAGGCCAACTGAATCAGAGTCTTTATATTATCATGAGTCTAATGTGATTCTCCTGTACCTGACAGTTAGAAACACTGGTGAAGAGTAATCTTTTTACATTCAACTTACATAACATTAATCCTTCTCTCAGAATGGATTTCTACCTCAGTAGGGTAAAACTCTAAATCCTTACCAGGTTAGAAAGTTCTGGCCTCCTGTGAAACTCTGTGACTTTCTCTCCTCCCACATGTCTGCTGATTCACTGCTCTCCTGCGGCATTGATCTCCTTGCTCTTCCTCGAACCCAGCTATGCTCTGACTCAGGGCATTGGTGCTTGCTTTTCTCCTTTCCTGAAATGCTCTTTCTCCAGCAAATATGTGGCTTAGTCCCTCGCTTCCTTTGGTGCTCTGCTCAAAAGCCACCTTATCTGTGAAGACCCTTTTACCAGCAATATCTGATAACACTTCCCCTCCTTCACCTGACACTCCATTAATTTCTTAATCTGCTTTAGTTTTCTACATAGCATTACCATGATCTGACATACTATATGTATTTATCTATTTACTGGCTAATTTTATTTCTAGAATGTGAGTTCTTTTGCTATAGGCATTTTGATTCTTTTGTTCACTTTTTTTTTTTTTGAGGAAGATTAGCCCTGAGCTAACTGCTGCCAATCCTCCTCTTTTTGCTGAGGAAGGCTGGCCCTGAGCTAACATCCATGCCATCTTCCTCTGCTTTGTATATGGGATGCCTACCACAGCATGGCGTGCCAAATGGTGCCATGTCTGCAACCGGGATGCGAACCGGTGAACCCTGGGCAGCCAGAAGCAGAATGTGCACACTTAACCGCTGTGCCACCGGCCAGCCCCTCGTTTGTTCACTTTTATATGTCCAATGCTTAGAATAATGCCAGGCACACAATAGGCATGAAAAATTTGTTGAATGAATAGACAAGTTTTGAAAATCTCTTCCCAGGACTGAATTTTGAATGGGAAAATATGAGAGCAGACCAGTGCCAAGGTATTGAGGAGAGGGACAAACAAGTAGAGTTCAGGTCTAAGATTCGACAAACAAGGGAAAAGTGTCCAGAAGACAGACTTTTCCTCACAATTTTTCTTAGGTTTTTATTAATTAGAAGATTGATTTGTAATTTACATTTAGTTCTTATGTATGAGACATATTTTCTCCAGTTTCGTACTTTCTCGTAGGATGACAGACCAAAATGATGGAAATTTACTAACGCGTTTACTGTTTGCTTAAGTAAACTTGCACCAATGGGCCCAGCTGTGATTACTTTTGGCTAAAGAATTTTAAATTAATGGTGATAATGTACCGCGGTGTGTAGATTTGGGAGGTGGTTGCCAGAGAGAAGACGCAAGAATAGGTGTTAAGATTGTTTTTATTTAATGCCTTTGTTAATGATCTGGAAGGAAGAATGAGAAGTTCATTAATTAAATTCACTCGTTTACTAAATTGGGAGGTGCCAGTGACACCAGGGAGGAAGAAGAAAAGATGCAGAAGGCCTTACAGGAGGCAGACAGTGGAGGGACATGAGTTGGAATTCCATCTGTAAGAAGAGAAACTCAGATTTAAATATGTGGAATGTGGGGCATATTTAAATAGTTCTCTTGGATGTTGCTATTCCTTTGATGATGTTAGCATTGATAATGTTGAGAATAATTTATTATGGCTGAATTCTGACTCTTTTGCATCAAGAGTGGCGCAACGACTGTCATTATGTGCAATAGCCCATCACAGAGGGCCTATACATAGTAAAAGACAAATTTTATTCTCAAACTATAATTAAATTTGTATTTAAGTATGTCAAGGGGTATTGGATAGGGGTGGCCCATATGAGGAAGCATGCAGTATCCTGGGAAAGAATTCTTCCTATGGGAAGGGACTGAGGACAGGCTAGACAATGGGTCAGAGTTGGGCGGGAAGGTGATTTGTGAGCTCAGGTCTTCATTCAGGTTGCATTCTCCCCAGCCTCCATGGACTTATTTCTGAAGTCTAGAGTGAAATTTTTACAGTGTAAAAGCCGGTAAAGCAATTAGGTTGAACCATACATAATAGGTCACATAAATGGTCAGTGATCGATAATTTCACATGTTTTAACTAAGGAGCTGTTTGCTCTAAGAATCTTGAAGTCATAAGGTACTAGCCCCCTGCTTCCCTGGCTGTGGTGACCTGTCCTCAGAAGAGACTCTGTCAGCTTCAGGTAAGACTGGTGTTCCTGGACATGAGTTCAGGAACCACTGGTGGGCAGCCGATGCAACACCACCTTCTGCTGAGTGCTAGCGGTGGAAATGGAATTTCTAGTAAGAGTTAGCAACTGGAGAAGGAGAGAAGGAAAATGATTTCAAGAAATATCTTAGAAGACTAGTCTACAGATGAGAAAGACAAAGTTTCTCAGAAGTATTTGGGAGTTCCCACAGAGAAGATATTTGGGGTCAGAAATACTAGTTTACAGTTCTATTTTCATGTTTGTATTTTGCCTCAGGCTGTTGTGACACAGAAAATATAGTTATCTACCTGGTACAGTCAGGACAAAAGCAGGGCAGAAGGAGGATCTGAAGGACTTCAGGAGTTCTGCGATTCCATTCAAGACTGTAATTGCCCTGATTCTCCTGTCTGCTCTCCTGGAAAATGAATCCATGGCAGCAGACGATAGTCTCAGAATTTAAGTGCAGCCACTTTGGAGAGTTCAGAAGGAAGGTACAACCGTGGAGTTGTTGCTGTTGGTGTTGTTACCATGTATACATGTGGGAGCATTTAGGAAAACACATTGTTGGCACTCCCTCAAACTAGAGTGCTCAGAAAACCAGGTGTTTTCTCTCTGGAGAGCAGGTAAAGCTTTCAGACTTCTAGCATCCTGCAGCCTTAGGAAGAGCGCAAAAGAGCAATGCCTGCACACGTGCACACCAGCCTGCTTTCAGAGTGTCCCTGTTTTGAACTGTGTGTGAAGGATGTTAGTCAACATGCTGTATCACTCTGATTCTTAGCTGCCTTAGGTATAAAATGACAGAATTGCCCCAGATGCTGTTGATTGCTTTCTCCTAATGTAATATTCTATTATACTTCTATGTTGATACTTTTAGTGGAATATTACGTGTCCTCTCCATATTTCACTTCACCAGAAAGCAATGTTGTAACTGAAATAATAAAAGCATCAACAAATACAAATTAATAATAATAATAACAATAATAAGTAGCTACCATTTAATGACAATGAATGGTTACTGTGTGCCAGACTTTGTGCTAGAGGTTTTTCGTGAATTATCTGATTTAAATCTCAAATAAGGTCAGGGTTCACTTAGTGCCCATAATAAAGCATAGAAGAACACGGCTAGGAGGGCTAGAGGTAGACAACTTTTGAAGTTTTTATCATTCCTACCATCCCCTGTCAACATAATCCACTTTGCCATTTTCTATACAATCAAAAAAAAAAAAAATAGGATGTAGATGAACTTTATGAAGATCCCTTATTGCCACTCCATCTAGAAACAGTTCTCAAAAGGCCAATTCTAAGCCATCTCCCCAGCTTTGCATCATGCTTACATCTATGATGAACACCTGAGAGAAGCATGCTGGCTGAAAGCATTTTGTCCATCCCTTTAACACATCAAAACATAGTGTGGGGACCATTGATTTTTACCCAAATGTCTTCTCTCTAGTATTTTGGAAACTTTATTCAGACAAAGTAATGGCAGTTCTAGGCTCCCTATTCTCACAGCTGCCAAGTTCCCTAATCTGGACTAGATAGTCAACCCTCCTTAATAGATGATTTATAGCAGGGCGGAGAGCTGTTGGACTCCTGGAGGGTGGAGTAAATGCACTGTGTTGAGCAGCTGAGGACGTTTCTTGACAGATTCTATTTTAAGTAAAAATGCAAGACATTTTCTTCTACGGATTTCTTAAAACATATATTGTAAGGGAAAGAAAATCCATATGATATTGATTTATTTAAATGTTTTAAAAATTAGATATTGAGAAAGCCTCTTATATTTGTATTTTTCTTAGAGAACATTCTTATTTCACCAAGAATAAGGAGAAAGAAAAAAAAGGCCTGAAAATTCATGTTTAGTTCCAAATTTAAAGTCAGATTTGACATGGTTTTTAAAACATGACCAAACAAAAATAAGTCTGTGGTTTCAAAGAATAAAGTGAGCTTTAAGGGGAAGCAGGCAAGCTGTTTCTCTGGAAGACTCCTTATTCCCCTAGTCAAAACAGAGCCACAAACAAATAAACAGAGCCCTCAAGAAGTCGCACCAAATGGTAGTTCGGTACATAATTCTACAGAATTTATAGCTTTAGCGATACAGGACTGGGTATCAATTCATGGTTTCTTTTTCCTTTATGCTACAAAACAAAAGAACTCTGTTAAAAGGGGTAATGAATCGTGTGGGCTGTAATTGCTATTCTGTCAGTAACTGTTACTAGCTTACAATGCTTCTGAGTGAGCTGGAAGTAGGTTGTAGTGGGTAGCGTGCGAATCCATGCTTCGTAGTAAACAGAAGGGAAAAGGAGAAATAACCATCTTCCAGAGTCCTTTACTCCGGATACACGGATGACAATGTTACCTAGTTTTATCCAGTTTTAAGTAATTTTTATAATGACACAAAAGAAGTGCAAATACAATGTGAGGTATAGGGTGATGTCATATGAAGAGTAATATCAAGGAATTTTTTCTTTCTTTCCTTCTTTCTCCCCGCCCATCCTCCACCCCTCTCTCCCTCTCTTTCTTTCTTTGTCTCCTGTGTATCTTTACATACATCTACTTAATAGTTAAAATTTTTTATTTATATTTTATATTTATTTAGGGCTTGTTACATCTCAGATATGGCCCTGAGACCACAGAAACACTGATTTCTCTTCCTTTCTTTCAAAACTTCTTTCTACTCAAAACTTGATTACTTTATTTCATGCTGTACTATATCTATATATCTATATCTATCTATATTAACTTGCTTGAACCAGGATAGAGTTAAAATATTCGTTGGGAAGACATCCATAAGAGTCTGTGGGTAGACTAGAAACAAATTATTTTAATTAGCAGTGTTCCTATTTATTATATGTTAATAATTTAGATCTTTATTAATGACTTTGAACAATTTGATTTTCTATTTTTCCAAATAATTGAATGAATAGGAATCACTCTTTTCTTTTCACTTCTAGCGTAAAAATCTTTGAAAGTGGATCAAATGCCTGTTTTTAACATATGTACTCAAGTAGTCAAACACTATGCACAGAGTATTAAGTGTCCTTAGTATCTCAACTAATAGTTGTTAATTGATTAACAAGGCATAAGAAGAACATTTTTAGAAATGATTCTATTTTTATAAATATTACTGTGCATTCAACACATCTAATGTAGGTGTCAATAGAATTAAATCTAGGAGTGGAAGTAGGGGTATAATTAACATTTATTGAGCATCAGGCATGTGTTAGATGCTTTGCATACACTAATTTAATTTTCAGGAACACCTTAGGGATTAATATTCCCATGCTACATTTGAAGAAGACTCACAGATGAAGAAACTTACCCATTATTAGAAAGGATGATTAAGTCTTGACTATGAACCTAGATATACCTTGCTCCAAAAATTGCTTTCCATTACTTTCTTTGTTAAAGAAAAAGAAAAAAGGAAGCCCGAAAGAAGCAGTGGATTGTGTGTATACACACACATACACAGTTTTCTTCAATAGATAATCTATACTCTTCAGGAGAATGTATAATTGAGTTATTTTCATCATTTTCCCCTGTATATCTAAGGACATACCCAGTAAGATGTAGAAAAAATATATATAACTTTATACAAAGTATTCATCTTCTATTAGGTATCACTCCTTTGATGTTCTCCAGAAAATCCACCTATCAATTTTCCACTTGAAATTTATCTCTTAAAAAATTCTTTAGGAATTATAAACCTCTAATTTTAATATTTCAAATAACAGTACATAAATGTCTTTTCTTTCAGTGTGTTGAGCCCAAATGTAATATATTAGGAAGAGAAAACATAAGTAACTTAGGAAAACATATATATCTGAGTACATATACAGATATAATAAAGTAAATGAATATGTCATAGAATTTTATTGTTTGGCTCTAATTTTTATCTATCCTAGCACAGGGTTTAGAAGGGAGTGGTAGGGAAAAAATATTTGAAAAATTAATAACAGGCTGTAAGGCAAGTATGAAAAGTAGCTGCAGCACTCACATGAGTTTCAAATCTAAAGCTCCAAAATTAATCTGAGGTTCCTAGGCTAAAATATCAATGTGTGGCTAATTTTTAAGATTGAGTTATTTGTTTTCTTGTTATTGAGGTTTCAAAAGTCTTTAGATACTCTAGATATAAATCTTTTATCAGATATATGGCTTACAAATATTTTCACCCTCTCTGTCTCATCTTTTCATTCTTTTGATATTGTCCTTGAAAGAGCAGAAATTGTTAAATTTTATGAGGTCTAGTTTATCATTTTTTAAAGGAGCATGGTTTAGGAGTCATATTTAAGAAATGTTCAACTACTCAAGGTCGTAAAGATTTTCTCCTGTGTTTTCTTCTATAATTTTTTAAAAACTGTGATCATTTTGAGGTAGTTTTTCTGTATTTTTTGAGTTATAGGTCAAAGCTGTTATTTTACAAGATAGATATCCAATTGTTCCAATGGCATTTGTTGAAAAGAGAGACACTTCAACACTGTACTTTACACTTGGGCAAAAATCAGTTGACCATATATACATGTGAGTCTATTCTAGACTCTATTACGTTCCATTGATTTATTTGTCTGTCTTGACGCCAACCGCATTATCTTGAGCTTTGTAGCTTTAAAATAAATCTTGAAATCAATCTCTTTGTCTTCTAACTTAGTTCTGTTTTCAGAGTTGTTTTGGTTTTAGATCTTTTGCATTTTCATATGAATTTTATAATAAGCTTGTCAATTTCTACAAAAAATTACTGGTATTTTTATCGTTTGTATTAAAGCTATAGACCAGTTAGGGGAGAATTGACATCTAAATAGTACTAAGTCTTCCAATCCATGAAGGCATGATATTACTACATTTATTTAGATCTTTTAAAATTTTTCTAAGCAATATTTTATAATTTTCAGATCTGACAGATTTATTACTAAACATTTATATTTATATACTATCATAAATGATACTTTTAAAAATATCACTTCTAATTGTTCATTGCTAGTATCACAAATACATTTGACTTTGTAACATTTATTGATTAGTTCTAGGGGATTTTTTACAATTCCATTGGATTTTCTACATAGACAGCCATGTTGTCTGTGAATAAAGACAGTTTTAATTTTTCCATTACAGTTTGAAAACTTTTTATTCCTTCTTTTTTTACCTTATTTCACTGACTAAGATGTTTAGTGTGAATTGCATAGGAATGGGGAAAGGGGACATCTTTGTTTTGTTACTGATCTCAAACAGAAAGTAATTCAGTTTTCTCCACTAATCACAATGTTAGATCTGTATTTTTCCCAGTTGTCCTTTATCAGGTTAATTTAGTTCCTTTCTACTCCCTGTTTCCTGAATTTTTTTTCCATCAATAATGGATGTTAGATAATGCCACAGGTTTTTTAATTCATCTATTGAGAAAATTATATGATTTTTCTTCTTTAGTTTAATGTGATGAATTCCAAGTTATATATTGCTGGTTTCTGTTTGCTAAATTTTATTTAGAATATTTGTAACTTTGTTTATGGGTAGTGGTCTATAATTTTCTTTACTTGTAATACCTTTGTCTGCTTTTGGTATCAGGATAAGTTTTGCCTTATAGAATGAGGTGGGAATTATTCCATTCTCTTCAGTTTTCAGACAGAGTTTGTATAGAATTGGTATTCTTTTTCTCTTAAATGTTTGCTAGAATTCACCAGTGAAGCCATGTAGACCTGGAACATTCTTTGTACGTTTTTTAAGTACAAATTCAAATTTTTAAAGTAGAAATAGGGTTATTTAGTTAATCTATTTCTTCTTGAGTGAGCTTTGTAGTTTTAGTACTTTAGTGCCTTTGTTCATTTCATCTATGGTGCTGAAATTATTGGCATGAAGTTGTTTATAATAATCTCTTTTTATCCTTTCAATATTTATAGAATCTCCAGTGGTGTTTATTCTTTCAGCAGAAGTGTTTATAATTTATGTCTTGTTTATTTGCTAATTATTCTAGCTAGAGATTTATTGATTTTTTTAATATTCTCGTACAACCAGTTTTTTATTTAACTTCTTTTCTTTATTATTTTTCTCTTATCTATTTCATTGACTTTTTGTTCTGATCTTTATCATTTTCTTTCTTCTGGTTACTTCGGATTTAATTTCCTCACATTTTCATTGTCAACATTTGTTATTAAGTTTTTGGCTATAACAACCCTAGTGGCTGTGAAGTGGTTGGTATCTTATGTGGTTTTGATTTGCATTTCACTTAATGCAAAATCTACGCTCTTATACTGTCTCTAATTCCTTCTCAGAATATCTGTTATGAGTGTGCCTATCAGCATTCAAACCCTTCAAATGGCAATAAATAGATTATTCTCTCCTAACTGCCTCTGTTATTTCTAGGCATCCTAATAATAAAATTGCCGTCAATAATAGTGAACACTTATCAAACACTTACTGGGATCTAGGCTTTTTATATATCTTATTCAATTCTCACATAGTCTCATAGATAAAGAAAATTATGTTAAGTGAGCTTCTTTCTCCATTATTCAATGCCAATTTTTTTTCTAAATAATGTTTACCAATTGGAACTCACATCTGCTGCTGCTTATAGACCAAATCCATCCCACTATCTACTTTCATAATGGCTGTGCGCTAAGAATATTTGTTATATTTTAAAGTATTTTTAAGGGAAACCAAGAATATTATGAGACAAAGACCTATGTGACCTGGAAAGCTTAAAATATTTAGTGTATGGCCCTTTACAGAAAATGTTTGCTCACCTCTGACTTATAAGGACATACGCCTGGTTCAAAAGCTGCTTCACTGATTCTGGAACGTGAGTTTTAAAACTGACAATATACTTATAGACATATACAGCCTCCAGTTTATCTGACCCAGTGAAGAGCAGGAGAAAACAAAGCAAACACACATCCTGATATGCATTAAAAAGATAAATTGTGTTGAATATTTTGTGCTTCATATAAATCCTATGACCTGACATAGAAGGTGGAGGGACATGTGAACATGATCCCTTGAACATACATGAGGTAAGAGAAAACTGACTATAGTTGTACAAGGCCTAAATAGAATGTGCACCATAGAAAATACTCTGGGGATTAGTGTATGCCTTCACTCCTCCATGGTACCTAAAGAGGCTTCGTTGCTGTAGACTGGGTGCGCTCGCCCAGAAAGATGAGGAAAGATCACTAGATGGTAAGCGATGTAGGAAGACAGGCTGGCTAGGTAAGAATTTACCTTAGTAAGCAAAATCACCAATCTGAGGGGATACATTATTTAAGTAGAAAATAGTAGAGTTGGATGAACTGTACAAAGATTATACCCACTCTGACATTATAGACCAAGTGCCAACTCTCAGGATTGACAAGTAACATTCATAAATAAAAGTACTCAGTTTTTGTTTGAGCCTTTTTACGTGTCCTCTATGCCATCCAGAGATCTGAGCTGATTATCTTGGGGGTCTTGGTGTAATAGCAGACTTCTTCCTCCAGTGATTGGCACTGGACCATGTTTGGTATTCTCTGCCTTATCTCCCATTCCTGTCTATCTCCTTTACCCTTCCTTAAAGAATCAACCTACTACTAGTAACTTACTTACTACTAGATAGTTTTACTGTCATGCCCTCAATGATAAATAAACACCTAGGCTTGTACATATAGTATCTTTTCATTTCTCTCCCCAGTTATTCAATGCCAATTTTTTTCTAAATAACGTTTGCCAATTGGAGCTCACATCCAAAAATAGAAATTTTGCATTCTCAGAGAAGCATTATCTGCTTTCTATTATAAAACAGTCATATATCAAAGAACTTACATGTGAAACTGAAATCACCACCCATCTTTAAAGGCTTTATTTGGTGCTAAACCCTTTGTCTTGAGTCTTGAAATTTTATTATTAGTAACTAGTTTTTTATGCTTAAAAGAAATTAAATCCATTTCATTTTTTTATCAGAATGAGACACCCTCAAACATAAATAATTTAAAAATTTAGACAATATTTTTGATTAGGCTGAAATATGAATGCTTGCTTGAGAAACACAATGTTCTTTATTTTCTGTCATTGATGACTATGCTAACACAATTATAGTATTTTATATTTCAGAATGGCAATATAACTGATCCCAAAGGACACATGAACCCTTTTTATCCACATCATTTGGGCACTGCTAGGTCATGGCTGTTCCTTTCTAGAATATCCTCTAATTTAATTTTCCTTTGAATAATTGTTTGCTAGATCAAATCTATCTTTTTTCCCCTAGAAATCCTTTTGACCTTTACGGAAGACTGGACTCATAACCGAACATTATGCCAATGGAAATGATAAGATTTCTTCTAAGACTTTAGACATTTGTTTGAAGACAGTGGTGTATTAGTAAATATTCAAAAGTTCTTTTCCACACAGAAATATTTTTAGCAAAATGAATAATGTATTGTTCTTTAAACATCATTTGTGAGATTTTTTTTAAAAAGTAAATTATTTTTGTTAACCCTCCATACAATTATTTCTTCTTTACTTTTTCTCCCTGGCTAGCAAATATATTATAACTTATTTAATCTTCCTTTATTACCTTGGGCATTAACCATAATTCCTGGATTTAGATTTGAGATAAAATAGTGTATAATGAAATAGTCAAACTAGTGTTGTTTTTTAAGTAGGGACAAAATTGTATTTATCATTGAATCAGGTATGTTGTCACAATCATGTTTTAAATCACTCTTTTTGTCGTTGCGTATTGTAAATACCCTTTGGTCGTGTTGAAGCTATAACAAGTCTAAAAAAAAATCTCTTTGGCTGTCTTGTATTTTCTGTTTCTGTTATTCAAGGCCCTTTATAATTTGCTGCTTCCTTATGTCTCCAAATTACTTTCTTTTTTTGTTGTCTTTTCAGTAAATCTTATATTCCTTCAGAATTGGTCTACATATTTTGTCTGAAAATGATTGCCATAAGATACCACTTCTTTAGTGATGTTTATGCATTTACTGAAGATTGAAATGCCTTCCCAACTCTTCACTCATGAAAGTCTGTCTCATTCTTTCCCCAAAGCCCACATCGTACCTGCTAAATGGAGTCAACGCGCATTATCTGATTTCTCTCTTTTCAAAACTATTCTAACACATATATTCTTAAAGACCATTGGTACATTTACTATTATATGCAGTCTTATTGTATTTGTCTTGAGGCTGCAACTAGATTGAGAAACGTCAAGGGCAAGAAAAAATATTTGTATCTAGTTAAACCTTTATTACCTATCACATAGTAGATCCTGAATATATGTTATTGCATTTTAAAATCCATCACTTACTTTTAATTATGATTAATGTTTGTGTAAGAATTAAACCATAGGCAGTTGAACAATAGGAAAAAAACTGAAAAGCAAGCGTCCCAATTAAAGATTAGGGATCAAAGAGAGAACAGAAAGTAAACTGAGGGAAACACTGTGGGAACTAAGGCTATTTGGTTCACTCACTTCACCTCTGTTTGGATTACAGAGACGTCTGTGACGCCCCACCTCACCCAAGCATGCACATTCTCAATAGTATGGCTTTTTACCAAGAGGTTTTACCATTGCCCAAGGCTTGCAGCCTATTATCAAAAACGTAGATGGAGTGATCTTATCTCAAATATGTCAAATCACTTCACTCCTGTCTTAAAAATCTCCATTAGTTTCCCATTTTACTTAGAATGAAAGCAAAAGTCCTTAGTATGAGCGATGTATGAGTCAGGATATTTTATTAGCAGTTGCAAACAACTCAGAATCTTTTTTTTATTTTTTAATTATTTTTCAGATTTTATTTTTCTTTCTTCTCTCCAAAGCCCCCCAGTACCTAGTTGTATATTTTAGTTGTAGGTCCTTCTAGTTGTGGCATGTGGGACACTGCCTCAGCGTAGCTTGAGGAGTGGTGCCATGTCAGCGCCCAGGATCTGAACCGGTGAAACCCTGGGCTGCCGAAGCACAGCACGTGAACTTAACCACTCGGACCCGGGGCTGGCCCCACAACTCAGAGTCTTAATGATTTGAACAACCAAAGTTAATTTCTGCAATAGCTGCCTTCTGCTATGGTTTCATTGTGAAGGATGTGAGTTTTGTCTGTCATGAGCATCCAGGGACAAAGACTGATGGAGCAGGCATCACCTCTAATATGCTTGTCAGCACGCTGAAGCAATTGTATGCTCTGGTCTACAAGAATCACACATTTTGATCACAATTCTTTGTCCAGAACTCTCTTAATGGTTGCACTGAAACATGGGGAGTAGAAAATAGAAATTTACCTGATAGAGTACCAGAAAGGGGGCAGAATCACCATCCATATGGCCTTATATGGTTATCTCACTCTTATATCCGCATTGCCTTTCTGATCTTATCTTCTGCTACTTTCCCCTGTACTAGATCTTAATTCGGCCACAATAGCCTCCTTGCTGCTACCTAAACACCCCAGACATGTTCTTCCTGTTGCCCTGCCCTAAAATGCCTTCCCCAATATCTCTGTGGGTAGCTCCCTCAAGTCTACTCAAATACAATTGCCTCAGTGAAGACTTCTTCTTATCCTGTTTAACATGAATGCTTCTCCACTACACCACTTTGCTTCTTTTTCTCCTTGGCCTTTATCATTATACAGGCATGTGCCGCACAACAACATTTTGGTCAATGATGGACGGATATATGATGGTGGTCCCACAAGATTAGTACCCTGTAGCCTAGGTGTGCAGTTGGCTATACCATTTAGGTTTGTGTACGTATTCTATGATGTTCTCACAAGGGCGAAATTGACACATTTCTCAGAACATACCCCCATTGATAATGACTGTATTGCATACTATATTATCAATATCTCCTTGAAAGCTAAATTTAATGAAGAGCAGGGATTTTAGTTTGTTTTGCTGTATGTCAGCATACAGGACAGTGCCTACATTAAGCCTCTTAACTTATTGTAATTATGATTACAATAACATTCATAATTACAATTTACAATTATTTCTTGATATTGACTATGTAATGAACATCTATTTTATGCAAACATTTTACTAGGTGCTTTCTGATATATTAACTCATTTCATTTCATGATAACCCTGGAAAGTAGATACAATCATCCCCATACTACAAATGTGTAAACAAGCAATAAGAATTAGTATACTTATGACCACACAGGAAAAGAGATTTACTTTAACATATGTCAACACGGTAAAATTTTCATTTAATGTTTATTTTAACTAAGGAATTCTCACCAAGTACTTATGATGTAAGTGTAAGAAGGGCCTTCTTTGTACTAGTGATGAAAGAAGGTAAGAAACTTAGTTATCGGCAATGATTTTCAAGTCATAAAAGTATTGCAAATAAACTCATGTTCACATTTTGACATCTTTGCATAGGATAGCAGTAGTCCTCAATCCATTAGAATCATGCAGGGAACTTTAAAAAATGCTGATGGTCAGTTCCCATCCCCAGAAATTCTCATTCAAGCTCCCGCAGGTAATTCTAATGTGCAACACATGTTGAGAACCACTGAGTTGGAGGATTACCTTGATCACTGAGCTTCTGGTGGTGGTGATGCTATGGATTTGTAAATACCATTTGTGGGAAATGAGGAGGGTGTACTGGTGGCTCAGATTAGGTTAGATACGATTGTCCATTTATTCCATTGATGGAGCAAAGCAATAACTTATTAAAATACCGCACATCCTTTATGCATACATCTTCATCATCAGTCTTCTGTAGATGTTTCTTTTCCTTTATGTTTTCTGATTTTGGTAAACATAAACTGACAGTTGTTGGAGAACAGAGAAAAACGATGTCAACTATTCTCCAATTTCCTTTTTGTGGTGTTAGATCATTATGGTTAGCAGGAGCCAAAAGTTTCAAAAAGTCATTGTTTTCTCTGGGATTATTCACATACCTGTGGTCTTGCACTCTAAGGAAGGCTAACTCCATTTTGGGGACTAGTTCTAAAGATATTTTTGTTATTGAATTAATGGAATTCTGGGTTTATAAGTGCAGATGTTTTCCTCCTGGTGGCATCTTCACAAAGTTGAGTTGCTTTAACTTTATTCAGACATTAAAATATTCATGATCTTGGTGGTGAAGAATGGCCCATTTTTTCAGTCCAGCTCATGAATTAATTCAATAGCTAGGCTTAGTAACCTGGAAGGTATTGGCTTCTATTTCAGATAAATTATTGTGAGGAAAGAATACAAAAGATTTATTACAAATCATATGAATGATACAGCACCTTTATGGCATGCAGCTTGTACAGTTAAAAAAAAAAAGCAATTCTCTACCTCAGTTAATGCAATGTATATGCTCCTCAGTGTTTCTAAGGTTGCAAAATGCTTGCAGAACTGTCCCCAGAGAGATTTACTCCTAGGATTCGGTTCTAGAATATATGAAGAGGGGGGTAACTCTCATTCCCTATTATTTATGAACTAGCCTTGGCTTATCATTCAAGCTCTCTAACTTTGTCAGTGTGCCTCAAACTCCTCACACTTTGAGCCTCAAATGCACACCTCAAAACATTATACATCACACACACCATGCTCTATCAAAATAAACAGAACTTTTTGGGAGGGCTTGCTTTATTTGAATTCTCTCTTTCTGGGATTACCATTTCTTCCTCCTAATGCTATTCTGCAAACATATACAGCACAGCCTAATTTAACAGTGCCTCCTATTTTAATTCAGATTGATCTGTTAATTTTGCCTCTTTCTTTAGACAGTGTAACTTCTTTCGAACCAAAGAGCTTTCTAAACCTTGTAAGGGCACAAGGTTGTACAAGAGGATAGCCAGAATTTTCAATATGCGTACACAAAGGGCTTGCTTTCTGGTTTTGAGATCTTCTGTAAATTTCTTCAATTACTTCTCATTAACACAACAAAATGTGGGTTTTACCATTCCAGTTCAGCTTCAATTATTTTCTTGTGGAAGGATCCTTGGGTCTTATATCTTGCTGTATTCTTTACCATGTGCTCCAACATGTACTTGGCTAATGGGTTTCTTAAAAGGTTGACACATAACTTCCAACATCTGTGCAATTCTTCTAGGCTATTGAAAAAATGGACATGACTAGTGAAGGTTTGTTTAAACTTCCTATCTCCATTACATACTCCAGTTCTACATTAATATTTTCAAAACTCAGCATGGAAGAAGAGAAAGAGTTCCAAAGCATCTCTCTAAGTTATTTAGATTTTTTTACATTCAGATTTCTCCAAGAGCCTGAAAAGTACTAGGTATGAAATTAGAAGACAGTTTTATTACTGGCTCTATTACACATATAAATGGGCAGTGTTGAGAAACTCTAAAAACCTTTGTCGATGCAAATAATCCATAACCAACCTATAAATCAAATCGGGGTGAGTTTATTGTGAGCCAGAGTGAGGATTATAACCCAGGAAGACCTTAGAAGAAGTTCCGGAGAAGCATGAGTTTCAGTACAGTCTTAAATCTTTTTAGAACAAAGAACATACACTGAACACACCCAGGATACATTTTCATCAAAATTTCAAAGAGATATTCAGTTGCAAACTAGCAGGTCAACATGACCTTGATGTCAGGAAAGGGACTAATCCAGGCTTTACCAATAGGGCATTAGCACTAGGTTTAGGAGGAGAAGTATGCATTCTTAAGAGGTGCATTCTTTAATGGATAAGCAGATGTACAATGTATGTTTGATAGGCCATAAATCAGGCTTTTTAGTTCAAGCTGAGATTCAGTTTTGAACACAAATAGTTAGCCCAATACTTCACTGTGAAAATCTCTTTTCGCCTTAAACTTCAAATTTGTTTCTCTCTCTTTACCTTTCAAGGCTGTTTGAGTTAAATGGGTTTGCGTGAATGGTGTTGAAACTCTAAAAGCACTATATAAATTTGGGCTGAGCATTCTCCTCTTGCCCCTCCAGATTCATAATCTGCCTCTCTCCAACATGCTTTGTGCCTGAGGAGCTGTGCCCCATGGACGGCTTCAAGAAGGCTCCACTGCCCGCTGGCTTTCAGCTGACCAGTGGGAAGCGCCAGTCAAAGGTAGGAGAGAGGGGAGGTTGGAGAAGGTAACATGTGTTTCCCCCTGGCTCCCTCCTTGCCAGGCTGCAGTTCACCACTGATTGTTTCTGTTCTTTTTCCCCACCAATATCTACAACTGCTCTTGGGTGTTCCTTCTCCTATATCTATAGGTCAGGATGGATCCTGGTATCTGCTCCTCCCTGGCCCTCTCAGGTCCAGGAGTGGCAGTGGCATCCTGCTGTTGCTAGCCCCAAGGCACTTTATAATACTTTACTTTCTTTATCCCCCCACATCTTGCTAAATAGTCTCCATCAGCACGCTTTCTTCCATCATCTATTTTGAGTGTGTCATATTTCTCCCTGGAACCTTATCTAAGACAAATAACTGCATTTTTGCTGCTAATTTATTAATAATGAGATATTCTATATGCCAACATAAATCCACATATAGAAATTTATGTTTTTCCTAAGTTTTCTAAATAAATACATACACACACACACACATCCATACACATATTCCTGAATATATGATTTTCTCCTTTTCCAGAACATGTTTCCACTGTGGATTTGAGGGCTAGGTTAAATTTCAAGGCCATTTTGTGAATTTATACTCAATTTTATTTAAAATTGTGACCTTATTTCTACTAGTCTTGATTTGTAATTTTAACTACTGTTAGATTAACTTCAGTCTTATCAGATTCATATGTAAGTATGTGCATGAACAGTGTTTTTGATCTACAGCTTTAAGGATTCCTTTTGAGATATATATGTGTATTGCACTTCAAATATAAACCACCTGTAACCCCCTGGCGGGAGCAGATATATTTATAATCCAAAAAGTTCCTTGTAAGTAAAACTTCATTGTTATCAAGTTTTTTCCCACAAGAATGTGAGAAAATGTGGGATATCACAGCTTCTAGGTCATTCTTCCTGAGAGAGACATCAAGTGTGAGGACATTTGTCCTTAAGTTTGATGTGCGTTACTCTCTCTAATGGGTGCATCATGCTCATATACCCCTCGGCTCACCAGCTGCAAATCCACCCTTGCTGGTCAAGTAAGATGTTTATGAACTTGCATTATTCAAGTAACTTTGAGTCTAATCATTTTGTAATAATGAGATAATTTGCAGACATCATTATTAGTAACCAGTGACTAGTGACTAGAGTTGCATATTATAGAAACAGTGATGTCACCCCGCTGAACACTACTGCTCTTAAAGCTCAGCCCATGATTCAGGCGAAGTACAAGTGGGAGTCACACTTTCAGGGATTTTTGTCAGAGCATCAGAGCTGTCTTGAGTTCCATGAGTAAGTTAACTCTTTATTTCATCAGTCACGTGACTACCTCCTTTGCTCCATTCCGAGGCAGGATGAAGACTGGCTTCTCCACTGAAATTTTCCCTCAATGCAAAGTTGCCCCATTGTTCACCGTTCTCCCCTTGGAAAACGTGAAAAGTAGCAATCACTCCAGTCATTCTTCTCTCTGGCCAGGCTTTGACTCAGCTATTCAGGGAACATGTAACAGCAAATACATGTATATATCCCTCCCTGATATTTTTATCCCCATTTTATTCCATTGCAAGTGTTATCACAACTATCTATGCTCCTATCCACAATGTTATACATACTTAAGTTGAGATGAAACCACTCTTCCCTGAGAAGACTCAGCTTTGTTTTCAACCCCATCATCTCAGTTATTGTCAAACGCTAAAGTGAGGCTTTGAATTTGCAATGATGTATTTCCTATATCTTTGGTGTGGGATATACTTTTATTAGGATAAACTGAATTAAATCACTAACCTAGAGAATAATGGGATTATATTCTATATCTATATATAAGCTTATGTAACTAAGCTCTTGATAGATTTTAACTGTATGAGATTTATAATTAGTGTCAGTAAGATCAATGTTGTTTGAATTCTCAGCTAGGTGATACTCATCATTTTCTTTTTGAGGACCCACTCAATATAAGCCTTGGTTAGTCTGATAGAATTGCATTGCTTGTAGTATTTTGAAAAGGACTCTAGCATAAGAAAAAGAGCTTGGATCCTCCCCAAATTGTGGTTGTGTATAAATTCGAACACTTACTAGTTACATTAGATTGGACAAATGTTATTGACTTTAAATTTCTGTCTAAAAATGAGAGGAGAATAGATCTTCCATGGCTAGTTGTGAATAGTCAGTCAACAAACACTGATTTAGTTTCTCCACTTCTGCTCTCCTCTTTTACTTTCCCTTTATAGCAAGTTGGGAAAAGGTGGCTCCTACTAGCAGTGCAGGAAAAAAGTAAACTTTTCTTTTCCTCTTTTTTGCTTCTTTCGAAAAAATTGTGGTGAAATACACATAACATATAACTTACCGTCTTAGCCATTTTTAGGTGTAATTCAGCAGTGTTAAAGTACATTCACTTTGTTGTGCAACCAATCTCCAGAACCTTTTTCATGTTGCAAAACTGAAATTCTATACCCGTTAAACAACACCACCTCTGTCTCCCTCCCAGATTTCCTTTTGTGGTGTTAGTTTTAACAATTACAGCAAATTTAGTGAGAATCAAGAATTTATTCCAAATTATTGTGTTTCATTCACACGATTTATAATCTTAGTGACTATACACCTCTATCTTCCAGAACAATTTCTATTTTAAGAGATTTTACTCTTTTTAAGTAAAGTTGATTCCTTGGTGAAGGATTTTTCTATAGTTACTATTATTCATTAAATATAAGGAAACTGGCAAATCAGAAAACAAAGTTATCTATCCTACCAATTGCTTCAACCTTTGGTTTTAGAAAATGTGGTGACCATGTCTATAAGTTGTAGTCACTGAGTACATAGGATCAGTGGGTTAGGGTCCTTGCTAAGGACAAGGCCATATTTGAACTGGAAACTTCAGGGCACTGAATCTTTTGTTTTTAGCCAGCTCTGTCCTGACTTTAGTCTTGGCTAAAAATGTGAATATTTTTACTTCCATTTAAGCTATACTCAAAGTAGTTTGGTACTATTTTCTAACCTTCTAAATATATATCTACATTTATTTTCATATCTACTTTCAAATTCTGAAAGCTATTTCCTAGCTTTCAATATATATGCATATAGGCTGAGAAAATAACGAAATATTTAATTCAGGAATGTGGAAACAATAATTCTTAAGTATTATTTGTGTGCATTTTTAAACTCTTCAGGAATACTTCTGTTTGATTTAGATGAGAAAGAATATGCTTTATCTAATAGTCTATAATTTAGTTTTGAAGATTAAGCATGCTAATAAATTTACAGCATTTAAAACGATGCCTGGCACATAGAAAGTGCTCAAAACTTTTTAGCAATTATTATCATTATTGGTCTTATTATTATTATTATTAGGGGAATTAAATTGAATGGACAGCAAGTCCGATATTTACCAAAGTTATTGTATTGGGCGAACCTCAGAGGTACTCCACATACTTGGTACCCATTCTGTAAACCACGCACCCCAAACCCACTACAGAGAGTACCCCCGTGGACTGCCTAGGTACTTTAATTCTGCATATGCAAGACACTTTCAAATCTAAAACATTTTCTTCGCATAATACTGAGTAGTTGGGCCTTCTTTCAAAATGCAGCGACCAATCTATAAGCTTTTCAAATCTGAAAGAACTTTTTTCTTTTTTATGCCTCCTAAAATAAATTATTACGTATGTGGCTAAAAGATTAAACTTCCACTTTATTTTCGGTAGACGTTATTGTCTATATTCATAACTCAAGAAGGAGTACCAGCTAATTTTTTTAGTAAAGAAAGGAGGAAGCTTTAGGTTCCTTCTTATTACCGCAAAAGTGCATTTGAGTGTAAGTGGAAAAATGCGGAGGACATTTAAAAATTGTCCTATTCAGTTTGATCTGCAATAGAAGAATGCCGTAGACTGGGTGGCTTAAACAACACTTCTTTGTCAGAGTTTGGGAGGCTGGCAAGTCCCAGATCAAGGTACTGGCAGGTCCAGTGTCTGGTGAGGGCGCTCTTCCTGCTTTGCGCCTAGATATCTTCCTGTATCCTCATATGGTGGAAAGAATGAGCTCCAGTCTCTTTCTCTTCTTTTAAGGACACTAAAAAGTAAAAATACCTAAAAGCATACATTTTAGAATTCATTTTACAGTAAATATAAACTTTTTTCACACTATATTACTTTATTTAATTCCAGTTGAATCCTACCACAACTTCCAATTTCATTGAACCTCACTCTTTAGGAGTCTCTCCCACCCTCTGCCTACCACATCATGATCTTTACATTGGAGCGATCCCTCAGGACGCTAGTTATCACTGGCCAAGCCTGGATGGGTCTAAAGTCTAGTCGCTTCTCTACTTCCTTCTCTGATACGTTTGGTAATCTTTGTGGAGCCTGGGAAGCAAAGCTGAATTGTTATAGTCAACATGCAGCACAAAAGGATTCTCCACTGCTCTCTGAGGCGAAGAGTCAGAGGTTTCCATGGCAAGCGGACCCTCAGAGTTTCGTGCAATTTTTAGTGTTGAGAATATTCCTATTCTAGGAAAGAGCCCAGACTTCTGGAAATGAAAAGCCAGGAAAACAGTTTGTTTAGAGGCAACTTGTCTTTGATCCAGCACACGATGAGCCTTCCCCACGTCAATGAGTCACAAGCTGTTAGCATGTATTGGTGTATCAGACTCACCTGAGAGTCTGATGAAACACTGATGGCTCGGCTCTACCTCGAGAGTTTCTGATTCAGTAGATCCTAGGTAGGGATTGAGAATTTGCATTGCTAACAAGGTCCCAGGTGGAGCTAATGTCCAGTGTCCTCACTTTAAGAAATGGCATCCTAAGGCAAGAGAAAGAAAAAGGGTTTGACTATAAAAAGACCTTGTGGTGAGACAAATGCCATACAAGAAGGAAAAAATGAATACAATAGTCGCCCCTTATCGTCAGGGGATACATTTCAAACCCCCAGTCGATGCCTGAAGCTGCAAACTGTGGATAGTACTGAACCCCATGTATACTATGTTTTTTCCTACACATGCATACCTGTGATAAAGTTTAATTCATAATTGGACAGTAAGAGATTAACAATAACTAATAATAGAATAGAACAACTATAACAACATACTGTAATAACAGTGACCGTAGATCTTAGCAACCTTAGCATATGATTTCTTTCTTATTAAGTTGAGAACTTTCACCTTTTCACATAAAGGGAGCATTCTATGGTTTCTCTTTGGCATATCCGAATAGCCAGCATGACTACTCTCATATTTTGGGGCCATGATTAAGTAAGATGAGGGTTACTTGAATACAGGGACTGCAATACCGGGACAGTGGATCTGATAACTGAGACCGCTCCAAAGTGACTGACAGGGAAGTAGCAGGTAGCGGGTAGCATACACAGTGAGGACCCTCTGGATGAATGGATTATCCGTGTCCCAGGCAGGATGGAACAGGACGGTGTGAGATTTCATCATGCTACTCAAAATGACGTGCAATTTAAACGTTTGAATTATTTCTGGAATTTTCCATTTAATATTTTCAGACCAGGGTTGACCACAGGTAACTGAAACCACAGAAACCAAAACCACAGTTAAGGGGAGACCACTGTATCTCAACATATTATCTTACCAAATTTCTTTGCAGGAATATGGGGAATGTATGCATAGGATTTAAAGCCAGACAAAGAATGATTAAAATCCTAGCACTGATGTACACTTGGACAATTAACTTACAGAATCTTGGTTTGTGCATCTCTTTAACTTGACTAATACCAGCTTCCTAGTAGAGTGGTTGTGAGTATTCAGTAACGTTAGTGAAGTACTTGGCACATTTAACAACTGCCAGTCACCCTTCTTGCTGTTACAGATCTTTCTGAGATATCAGGGTGGAAAACGGAAACAGCACAGGTTTTGGAATAAGACAAGCTTGAGTTCAAATTTCTGCTCTATTACAGACTGGCAAATTGATAGTGAATAAATTATTTAACCTCCAAGCCTTAGGTCCCTCATCTGTAAAGTGGTGTGATGAGGATTAAATTAAACAGGTTTGGAAAAGAATTCAGCGATGGATCCTGCCCAAGCTAGGCGCTCCAACATCACTGTGCCCTTCTCCAACCCTCACAGTGACAGACAATGAATTTGTCAAAAGTGTGTATCCCTGGCATAGAATGCAAACGTACTCTGGGCTTGCAGCTGTGATACCTACAGAACAATTTGATATTGGGAGATCTTCCCCAATCTGGAGGCGTTTTATGAGAAGTTTAGGGGAAAATTCATCTTCACTTAAACCCACATTTTTCTCTCTAATTCCCATATTAGTGAAGTTTCCTGAAATTAAAGTCTGCCTCCAAAAATAGGAAATACATAAAATCCTACTCACTTCAGAAATTGGTGTTAATTTTCTTTGTTGTTTGTTTGGAAAATTAGATTTGGGCTCTTAGAAACAGAATGAAGAATTCTGGATCTCCTCAAGCAATGACTGAGTCTCTTTATAGGATTTTCTTTTTTTGTATTATTGTGGTAAAATATAAGTAACATAAAATTCACCACTTTAACCATTTTTAAGTGTATAATCAATGGGATTAATTACATTTGCAATGCTATGTAAACATCACCACTTAAATTTTATGTGACAAGAAAGAATCTAGTTAGAAGTTAATATTGGAAAATATATATATATATTTTTTGAGAAAGATTAGCCCTGAGCTAACATCTGCTGCCAATCCTCCTCTTTTTTTGCTGAGGAAGATTGGCCCTGAGCTAATGTCCATGCCCATCTTCCTCTATTTTATATCTGGGACGCCTGCCACAGCATGGCTGGACAAGTAGTGCCATGTCCACACCCAGGATCCAAACCAGCGAACCCCAGGGCCACGAAAGTGGAACATGCAAACTTAATCACTGTGCCACCAGCCTGGCCCCCTGGAGAATAAATTCTTTTGATTTCATAGTATAAGTGCTTTTAAAAATTTCTTTTAAAACAAGATCACTAAATACAAACCATATACAAAACATTTGATAAGTTTGATGATGTCTGTGCATACAAGGAAATCAGAAAAAGAGTAAAAACGTAAGTTACAGTCTCAAAAACGTTATAGCAACTTATGGCTTATCGAATTTCAGTATCCTGAATATATGGAGGGCTTGTTCAAAACTGTTAGTAAAAGGGAAACATCACAGCAAAATAGTAGCAAAAGTCATGAACAGGAATTCCACAGAAGAAAATAGAAATATTGAATAAGTTTATGATGAAGTGTTCAACCTTATTGATCATCAGGCAAGTGTAAACGGAAAGCATGGCAAACAATAGGTAATTGGCAAAAGTTAGACTATAGAACAGTACTAAGTTTTGTCAAGGATGGAGGAAAAGGAAACTCTTATACAGTGCTGTGAGGTACAAAATTAATAAAAAATCTCTTTAAAAAACTTTTCAAGGTAATAAATTTGAAAATATACATTCTGTAGGTCCCTGTATTAGAAGGTGTCCTTATTTGTAATAGCAACATTGCAAACAACCCAACCGCCTTTCAACGATCAACTGAATGGGTAAATTGTAATACATCATACAATAGACTATACACAATAAACATGTATGAATCTCAGAACAAGAAAGCGGAATGAAAATAGCAAGTTAAAAAATACATACAGTTTGATTCTGCTTATAAACACATTAAAAAGAGAACAAATTGAATGACATGTTGTGCATATATTTATAGCTGACAGATATAAAGAAAATCAAATGCATGATTTCATCAGCGATCGGGGAGTGGTCCTTCTGCTGGGGTAAAGGGGGATCATCCTCAGGGAGGGAAACCCAGTGAGCTCCTAAGATTTGGATAAAGTCCTATTTCTTAAGTTGTTTGGTTTGTACATGGGCAGTTCATTTTATTATTACTCTTTAAACGTTGCATACACATTGTGTCTTTAATATTTTTGGAAAATCTCATTTATAAAGTATAAAAGAAAAACATAGAAAAGAATTAGAAAATATATGCATGCCAATGAGCTTTATTGTACTAAAGAAATTCACTTTAAATTATGTTTCCAACATCTAGCTAATACTTTCTTTTTGGACTAGAATAAGAAAGATAGTTAGATGACCACATCTAGGCTTCCTCCCTCACTTTCCAACATCCTGCTCATCCTGATGGATTACCGGCAGCATTTCCCTTCTTGGGGAAGCTGAAATAATCAGTTTATTTCCTTTGAATGGCAGTTCGTCATTTTCATTGATTTCCTTTCTGTGGGTAAAATATTCTTTGATTTTTTTATGTCACTTCACTTTTCTCTTCAAGCTATCCATCTCTTCTCGGGCTTCATAACCTCTGGGAGCTCCTGTTCTCTCTCTTGTCTAACTGAGGGTGGATTTCCTTCTAAAACTGCTGAGGCATTTGTTTTCTTCATCACCCCAACTATGCATGTGTATTCCACTCTATCAATATCTGCCATAATTTAATGTAGTTGAAACTCCCTTTCTTTCTTCTTCCTGTCTCTCATGGCAAGCAACATACACAAAGGATATACGCAATAAGCAGTTTTCTTGCTGGACTGCTGTGGGCAGCGACTGGAACTTTTATAGTAAGCACTTATGCTGTTAGTGCCAGGAAGATTTCAGAGAGCATTATTCTGAGAACACCAAACCCTGTATTGCACTATTTCAGAGAGAGTTATGGGACAGTAACATGCAAACACTGACAAAAAAAAAAAAACACCCTATTTCCCACCAACCAGGTTAAACAATGCCAGTGATTGCTACTAATGCACATATTTCATATGTGTTAGAATTTTTTATGTGGCAGCCACTGTGCTGTGCTAATTATCTGTTTGTCAGTGTAAAAGCTTTGATCTGATAATGATAAGCAAAAGTCCAAATTGAAGTTGTAGGGAGAAAAAAAGAAAATTAAAAGGAGAAGAAAAGAGAAGACCAAGAGAAAAAGTCTGAAAAGAGAGAAACGAGTCTCTTTCTGTATTTTTTTTGTGTGTGTGGAAGATTAGCCCTGAGCTAACATTGCGGCCAATCCTCCTCTTTTTTGCTGAGGAAGACTGGCCCTGAGCTAACGTCTGTGCCCACCTTCCTCTATTTTATATGTGGGGTGCCTGCCACAGCATGGCTTGACAAGCAATGCATAGTCCACACCCGGGATCCAAACTGGCAAACCCCAGGCCGCCTAAGCAGAATGTGCGAACTTAACTGCTATGCCACTGGGCCAGCCCCTCTTTCTGTGTTTCTTATGTTACCTGTAATTTATAAAACTTAATCGGGAAATAAAATTCTGGATGAAGACAGAGTAGAAACAACATTTTAATTTATTGTTCTCTCTAAGGATACTGCATTTATACATGCCTTGATTTTCTCATCTGCTCTATCAAGGCTAGAAAAGCATATCAAGAAACCTAGAACCAAATACCCAAAATTTGTCATTTTTTTAATAAAATAACTTTATTCTTAATTTTCATTAAAAAATTAGGGAACACATACAATGTAAGGAATATATAAACCTGAAATCATACTATAAGTGATAATATAATATGCATAAAATATGATGGTTTTCTGTGTTACATTTGGATTTATCATATACCTAAATATACATAACCAATTATGTCAGATGTTTATGCTATTTGAATAAATATTTAAATATATGTACACATATCATTTACTGTGTAATTCTCGCTATGTAATGTAAGCGTATGGAGGTAACAAGATGTTAATTCTTTTCCTGTAGCATTTTAATCTATTGTTATTATGAACAAAGTTGAAATGAAAAACTTGCAAATATGATATTGGCACTCTTATTCATCATTTTCTATACATAGTCCTAAAAGAAGTATTGCTGGAATCAATGCATACACACTTGCAGTAAATATACTTTTCTAAATGGCTGCCTAGAAATTTAGTTTCAATTTAAACTCACCTGATGAGTTACTGAATGGCTGTTTTCACGTCCTTAACTAGATCACATTAATCTTTTAACCTTGCCAATCTGATAAACACAAATGGTATTTTGTATTTTAGTGAATTTTTTGAAATAATCCCCAAGTTTAACATCCGTCTTAAGTGGGGTTCCTTGGGAAACAGACTGAGATGCAGACTTGCCTATAGGAGGTTTCTTGGAGAATGCCGACAGAAGCAACCGTAAGAGATTGGGAAGATCTGGACAGAGGGAGCTGAACGGCAAAGCAGTTGAAAGGTGCAGTTATCAGATGATTCCCCAGGGTGATTAGGAACTGGGATGGTCTTCCTGAGTTTTCTTTCTTTTTTTTTTTTAGATTGGCACCTGAGCTAACATCTGTTGCCAATCTTCTTTTTTCTTTTCTTCTTCTTCTCCCCAAAGCCCCCCAGTATATAGCTGTATATTCTAGCTGTAGGTCCTTCTGGCTCTGCTATGTGGGACGCCGCCTCAGCATGGCTTGATGAGCGGTGCTAAGTCTACACCCAAGATCAGAACCGGCAAACCATGGGTCACGGAAGCAGAGTGCACAAACTTAACCACTCGGCCACGGGGCCTGCTCCTGAGTTTTCTTGAATTAAGGTATGCACTCACTCACCCAAAATGCCTGTATATTCCCTTTTACTGAGAGTATGTTTTACCAAGTAAGCGGCCATGTGTCCTTTGGGGAAAGGAACGGGGAGTCTCTATCATATACAGCTGCTGAGGTGTTGCAGCATCGTTCCTTCTGTGCACTGTCCTCTTCTTCAGTCAGTGGCTTCTGGCTCAGGTCCAGAAACTGGTCAGAGATTGTGTTTGTATTCGGATTGCTGCTTTCCTCTCTTGACTGTCTGTCCTTGATTTCTTTTGATTGTATAGATAAGCAGTACCCTGTTGGCTGCCCATCTATCTTGCCCCTAAGGATACTAAATTCTCACTTGCCACATTTGCTGTAGCACTTTGTCTTTGGGTTTTGTTGTTATGTCTTTTTTCTTACTTTAGGAAATATGTTATATTAATTAATAATATGCAATTTATGTGGTTCAAAGTTTCAACATTTTCTAGTAGAAGCTAGACTTCTAACTACAGGGATAATTTGCCTATCTTAATTTATTTAGATCATTAAATAAATCTTTGTATTGTCTAAGAGGTATTTTCTTATGAAATCTGAAGCTTTCTTGATCTCCTCAAAGCTGTAACTATAGCTTCAATTGAGACTTCGCTTTTCTTGAGCTTAAATTCGTATTGTATTATAGCCTTTTAAAAGGTGAAGTGGATATCTGGAAGGCTGACAACAAATCTTTGCCACAGTTTTTGGAAAATAAGTGATTTAACCCATATTATATTCTTGATCTGGATGTGTTAATGATTTATTTGAGTTATTGAGAATCTGGCAGGAAACAGCAGCATAAATGAATGAAGAAACTGTATTAACCAACCCATTAAGACAATTATAACTAGAGCATATGAATGAATTCTTCTGTTTTTCAGTTTGCACGCTTGTCAACTTTAGAAAAGCAACTGGATAAAATTGAATATTAAATCTGGAGGTGTGAACCTTTTGACAACTCGAAAATAAAAGCTTAAAATTTGGGATCAAGCTATTGAAAATTGGAAACAAATGGAAATATGAATTTTTATTAAAGTATTATGCAGGAAATTCTGATTTCAGGAAGCAAAAGGCTAAGAGCTATATTTTAACAATGAGAAGTTATCTGAGTCTCCTTAATATCCTTACAGCATGGTCAATCAAACAGGCTATAGCTGTAGGTGGCCAGATTTATTTTCCCTTGTGTTATTTTGTATTGTAAAGCCATGAAAAAGCCAATTTTTTTCTTATTTAAATCTCTTTAAGAGATAACTACACATAAAATAATAACAACGTATTGTGGATTTATTACATATATTTGCTCTATAATGAATGACAATTACAGCATAAAGGTTAGGAGAGGAGAAAAGGAAGTGCATTAAGTTTCTTATATTATACATGAAGTGACACAATACCAGGTAAAGATAGCAATAAATAAAAAGTGTACAGCAACAACAACCACTAACAAAACAAACAGCAAGCTGTAAAAAGCAAAGAGTTATAGCTAATTAGCTAACAAAGGAGATACGATGGAATCATAAAAATAATCAAAAAGAAGAGATAAGGAAAAGGGGGAAAAATAAATGGAACAAATATAAAACATGTAGTGAGATAATAGAAATAAACCAAAATATATTAATAATCACATTAAATGTGAAAATAAAGTACATTGAAAAGTAAATACACTCTCAGATTTTGTGAGAGTGGATAAAAAGCATGACAACTCTATGCCGTGTACAAGAAATACTCTTTAAATAAAGACTTGAATGGATTAAAAGTAAAATGATGGAAAAGGATATACAATGCTAATACTCATTAAGGAAATGTGGAGTACTAAGTACATTATAAAACAAAGAATATTACCAAGGATTAAGGAGGCTGTTCATTAGTGACAAAAAGTTTATTAATTCATCAATAGGACATAATCATAAACATTTATGAACCTAATAACAGAGCTTCCAGTGCATGAATCAAAAACAGATAAAATTTCAAGCAGAAGTAGATAAATCCACAATTTCTGTTGAAAAATTTAACACTTGCTCTCGATAATTGAGAAAACAATTAGAAAGAAAATCAGTAAGAATAGAGAACATTTGAAGAACGCTACCAATGAACTTGGCCTAATTGACAATCATAGAACACTTCCAGCCAAATGTAACAGAATACACATTTTGTCAGGAGTACCTGGAACATTTGCCAAATAGAATATACTCTGGACTGTAAAACAAGAACAAATGAGTTGCAAAGGATTCAAGTCATATGAAGTTTGCTCTTTGACCACAGTGGCATTCAAGTAGAAGTCAGTAGGAGAAAGATCACGGGAAAATTTTTGGAATATCTTCCAAATATTTGAAAACACAATTCTAAATGATACGTGGGTCAATCATTTCTAGGTATTAGAAATGCAAAACAAATTTATTAAAGAGTGCCTGGGCACCTTTGTCCCTGAGCATCCTGCACTCAGCATGACAGAACTCCACCCATGACCCTGAATTTTCTACTATTGCAGATAGCGAAACTCAGGCACCAAGAAAATGCTGCTCCAGGGGCTGGCCCCGTGGCCGAGTGGTTAAGTTTGCGCGCTCCGCTGCAGGCGGCTCAGTGTTTCGTTGGTTCGAGTCCTGGGCGCGGGCATGGCACCGCTCATCAAGCCACGCTGAGGCGGCGTCCAACATGCCACAGCTAGAAGAACCCACAACGAAGAATATACAACTATGTACCGGGGGACTTTGGGGAGAACAAGTGAAAAATAAAATCTTTAAGAAAAAAAAAAAAGAAAGAAAATGCTGCTCCACCTCGTTTGTTCCATGTCCTCAAAACAAGAGACAGCTGCACTCGAATACCCCGTTGGTTTGCAGTTTACGCTGCTGAAGTTTACTTGGGTGAAAAATACTTCAAAGTGCACCTTCCTTAAGACTTCATTATGAAGCGTCCCAGTACTTCTCTGTATCCATTTGCCTGCTTCTTTCTGTATTTTTTATTTCTTTGTGATTCTGTAGCTACTTATGAATTAGCACAGTATATGCAGTAGTTGTTCTTGAGGGTTAAGGAACATTTTGCAATATTAAAAACTTCATATTATCAGTTTGCATGTTTATAGGGATAGAGGTAACGTGTAAAGTGTAATACTAATTCCTTACTTGCACAGAAAAAAAAAAGACTCATGCCATTAATTACAGGATCTGAAAAGAAAAAGACAAAAAATATCAAACAATATCCAATAAATTAAAGAAGTAAATTATGATATAGGCCTTTGGCATGACTTTCTTAAAAGAGCAATATTGTGTGCTCAATATTTCACCAAACATGTTTTTTACATTCATGGTACTAATAACAAGGCATTTCAAACATATGGCTGCAATAGATATGATTTAGTAATTTGACATGTAAGGCAAATAGAAATAATGAAATAATCACTATCAAAAGGGAAACATTTTTCAGGAGGGAAAAATTCAAAATAAACTTAATAGGTAATAAGGTGTGAAAAGAATTTATTCATAAAATAAAGAGTAAATAATTCCTACTTCAACTAAATAGTATCAAAGACAAAAGTCTTTCAAATATAGTATGTCAGGGATAAAAATTATGTTAAAATATTTATTACCCTTTTAATTGAATAAACAGGAAACAAAGAAGTCAAAATTAATGAGTATTTCACTGGTTTTACACTTGTTTTTAAAGTAAAAGTTTAGACTAATGTGGACACTGAAAAGACTTTCAGTTTTAAGTATTGATTTGAAGCATTATTGAGGACAAGTCTATGAAAATGGAGGTAACAAGCTTGGTGAAGAAAAAAGTGTGCAAGACAGAAGTTAGCCCAAAAAATCATAAGAGTTTTATGCCTAATATAGAGTATTAATTGAACTTTTACTGAGAGATATGATGGTTTCAATTATGCTGTTAGCAATTTGGACAAGTGAAAGATAACATTCAGTAATTCCCAGATCTTCCTGAAGATGAAATATCTTGATGAAACTTATATCAGATTTGACCTTTCAGCTACTCTTGGGCGCACTACTGGAATTCCAAGTGAATACTGTCAAAGCAATTAGATTTGTACTAGACTTTATGAAATACACTAGAAAAATACAGAAAATTCTCAAAAAAGAAGGAAATCATGTTCTTTGACAGAAAACTGGAATTAATTTTTAGTTTGCACTATCCATACTTATTTGGTATGAATTGTTGCTTATAATTAATGCTGTTAGTAAAACCTTACAACTACAGTAAAAAAAATCAAGTTTTATTTCACCTTTTAAAAGGATTAAATGCTCACACACATAAATTTTAGAGAAACTTGTTAAAACAAATTTTATATGAAATATAAAATATGACATTCAATTTATTTAAGGAAATTATAACAAGGAAGAAATATGTTTCTGTAATTAAGAGGAACATCCAGGTAAAAATATTAAAAATAATTCTGTAATATAATTCTATTTCTGTCCATTGTAGATTTCAGGCATAGTTTAATTGAGAAGACCTTTTAAAGAAACTGAGCGATATACTGCTATTTTCAATTTTCCTTATAATATTTCAGCATTAAAATGGGAGAGAAAAATTAAGAAATATTCTTTGCACATACTGGATATTTCTTCAAGGGTCAGTAAAAACTGTAATATAATAGTGATTTTACATTGATGACATTAAAGTATTTTTAATATTTTATGGAAATGATTTATCATGCTATCTTCAATTTTCTTTAAATTGAAATTAACTAAGAAATAAATTAATATTGAAATTACTCAAAAATTTTATCTAATTAGGTAAAAATGTATCAAATTATGTGAAAATCTTGATTATATGTGAATATTAGTGATTTTGCTAAAATGCAAAAATGTTTATGAAATAAATATATGAGTTTATTATACTTATGTTTATATTTATTTTTCAAAATTGGAAGCAAACACAGTTGGTTAATTATCTTGATTTATATTTCTTAATATTCACAGATAAAGTATGTGAACAAGAAACTTTCGTTGTGTTAAGCTTCTGAGATTTGAGGGCTGTTTTTACTGTCCATTCTGATTAAAACAGTGACCAATAGTTAGTTCTTTATTTTAATTAATTATATTAATATCTTTATGAAATGAGCATGAGTGTGCCTAAGAGGCACGCAATATATACCCTCAGAACGTCCTGAAATGCCTACTTCAAACTTCCAAGTTTTGGACGCCTTTAATTCCCCACTAGGACTTGGCAGCAGCCAGCCCTGGTCTGCAGCTCACCTTGCTGCTTTTCGCTGCGCCCTGGTTCTCTCATGCGTGTCGAGAGGCACCTGGGATGCCCTTGGGACCCAGGGATGCCTACATCAGCTGTGCAGGTCTTTCTGGAAAGACCCAGGGAAGGGCTCACTCGGGCCCGGATGGGGTTTCTGGGCCGTTTTTGTGAGGGAAATCTGGAGTTCAGGAAACCCCAATCAACAGCCGGAGGCTGTGGGCTGAGAGTGAGCAAGTCCTCTTGACCTTGAGGACTCTGCCTCATGGAGAGAGAGAAGTGCAGCTGTGGGGAGGTGAGGACAATCAGAGTCAGTCCTCAGAAGCTCCAGGCTCAGGGTCAGGTCCCCTCTTGCTGAGGTCTCAAGGTGGTTCTGGTGCCAGGCGCTGTACTAGAAAAGGAGATACAGAGCTAAAATACACATTTCCAGATGTCAAAGGAACTTACACATTAGTGTGGTTCTGTTTGGAATGTTTATGTGATTCCTATGTAATCATTTCTGAACTAATGAGTAACCATTGGAAATGAAATCATGAAAATGAAAACATTTTAATAAAAAAAGATGATAGTTATATAAATGCAAATTGTTATTTTTGCTGTTCTTAGGCCTTTGATTTGGGTCATTAATTTTTATCTTTGAATTTAGTCCGTGAATTAGAATTTCAGGAAAAAATGTGGTTAAAAGTGTACCAGGTATGGTATGCTCTTGGCTGCTTGATGGAGCTTAGCACATAGAATGTCCTAGATCAAAGTAGGTCATGAATGCAGGTAGGTTTTGGAGTAGACAGGAATTAGAAATTTTCTATTCTTGCATTTAAAATATAAATTTAAATGGAAAGAATTTACTTCCTGTAGAATGAACAGACCTCAGCATTTTCCGGATAAATCTTGTACTCCCAGATCACTGTTCTCTTCCTGCCTTGTGGGCTGTCCATGCTCCCTTCTCTTATACTTAACGTTTCCCCCATCACATACTCATCTCACTCTGCTTGTTTTTCTGTATCCAGTTAATTGTTTAGTTTCGTTATTCTGCTAACTCACACTGAGATGTTCCTTTAGAGTTGTACATTTGCGTGGATATACATTTACTCATGTAGTTAAGATTTTGAGGTAATAAGTTTTAGGAAAACCCAACTGAGTTATCCAACCCACTCTGTGTGATATTTGCATGTTATTCAAGGCATATCTATAATAATCTCTTCAGAAAGTGAAATCTATACTCCCACATGAGCAGAGAGTGCTAAATTTTTAATAAGTTCCTTAGGGTTTTGGTTTTTATGTGATGCTTTCAAAGATTGCATTATAATTTAGGAGTGAGAAAATGTTATAGTTTTTACCAGTAAGTGTTAAACTATCATTACATTCCTTTGTCAGTCTTCCATACTTTGTTTTCCATATTTAAACAGAAGAAAGCTTCTGAAACTACTTGGAAGGCAAGATATCTAAACCGTGATTTCCTCATTTATGTAATAAAGGGTAATGACAGTACTTACATTATAGTTTTGTGGTGAGGATTAAATGGAATTCCAGCCCCTATCATGTAGGAGAGTTCCTGGCTCAGAGGAAGTATTCAATACATTTTAGTTATTATTATTAGACAGTGACTCTAAGCATAGACAGTGATATATATTGTCTATGAGATTGGGTATTTGGAGGTTGATCACCAATTGGTATGTCAGATCCCCTTATAAACAAATTGGTCATTACACTGAATTATGCCAAAAAGCAGTTGGTTGAAAGTGAAATTTAACAAATAGTGCCATCCATAGATTGTTCAGTAATTACCTCTTTTTATGAATGAAAGATAGAATCTAGCCATTTTAGGTCAATTAATTTAGTCCCTACTACCCATATACAAAGCAATTTTATAAGATAAGTGAATACCAGAGAACAATAAAACATCTGACTTTAATATTGCTCCTATTACTTAAAATTTTTTTTGGTTCACCATTTTAATACTTTTTTTTTCTTTTATACAAATCTTTATTTTATCTTATTCTTCTGGTGGATGATTTTCCATCTGTCCCATTTCTGAGCCAAATCTTTCAGGCTGCATGTGAGTTTCTTAATTTCAAGTTTGGTTTCTATGAGGTCTTAAATATTTCATAGGTAACATTTTATTATTTCACTTACACAAGCATATTAGAATTTTTAAAAGTCTACTCATGATATTTATGGAAAGATTTTGTAAGAATCATGGGATTTCATGAAAATAAGTATATTTTTATTTTGGAAATTATCAAATATATGCAAAAGTAAAGCGAATATAATAATCAACTTTATATAACACAGTTATAGCAGTCAATTGTAATTGTTTGTTTTTCTTTCAAGAAATATATATTTTAAAATATATATGTATGATATAAATACATAAACAAATATATAAAACATAAATATAAATGATGTACCTATGGCTCAGGAGAAATATAATGATTTTCTCATGAGTGTATCTTTCTCATTTCTGTAAAATGAGAGCTCTGTAAAATTTAATTGATCAGTGATGAGCTAACCATTGAAGAAAAATAACACAAACTAATAATTGCCCTATGGTCTTGTCCAACTATGAATTATATAGTGATTTTCTAAAACCACTGAGCATATGATTTGTAGGAGTCTTGAGTTAGTGTCTAATTTTCAACCCACTTACTTCCTTGAGCTTGTAAAGAAAAAAAATTCGTGTGTAACTAAATGAAAAGGAAAAATAAGTCTCTCCATCTGTGTGTAGAAGTTATACTTGTTTTTTCTTTCTAAATATAAATTCTTAATTGGAGAAAATCTATTTTACATCCACTGGATCATTAACAGTGTACATCCAATCTAAATATTCATACAAAATGACGTAGTCCTCACTCTCTTTCAATTCCTGTGTCTGATCAGACATCAAAAGAAATATCTCTCAGATGTAGCTTTTTATATCCATTCCAATATACCCTAATAATCAATAGGTATCAATAAAATTTGGCATAGTTCTTCCTGGTATCTTTCCAGTGGCTGTCTTGTTTTGATAACTGGGATCAAACAGTTGATGTTCATGTATGTTAATTGACTTGGATAATTGGGACTGATCTTTGCTAATTTTGGTCTGCCACAGCAGTAAACAGCAGACAATTGCCCCAGGAAACCATATCTTTTCCCTTCTAGCATTTGTCTGGTACTAAAAGCTTTTAACTTGGGCCCACATGATCTCTTGTTCTCTAATTATGACAAGCAAGTAAATTCATTCAATTTTCTAAGGAAAGGAGGTTCATGCGAAAAGTCAAAGCAATCATCACCCTTTAAACACCTTCAAGAGAAATAAAACTACAGAAAACTGGGGGAGAGGGGAACTATTAATAACATGTCTATGAAGTTTTCCCCTAAGGTTGGAAATAGGTCAAGAATATCCATTCTTGGGGCTGGTCTGGTGGCGCAGAGGTTAAGTTTGCACGTTTGGCTTCTCGGCAGCCCAGGGTTCGCCGGTTCAGATCCTGGGTGCGGACATGGCACCGCTTGGCACACCATGCTGTGGTAGGCGTCCCACATACAAAGTAGAGGAAGATGGGCATGTATGTTAGCTCAGGGCCAGGCTTCCTCAGCAACAAAGAGGAGGACTGTCAGTAGTTAGCTCAAGGCTAATCTTCCTCAAAAAAAAAAAAAAAAAAAGAATATCCATTCTCATCACTCCTACTGGAAATTTTAGCCAGAGCAATGAGGAAAGACAAAGATTTCTTTTAAAGGCATACATATTGGAAAGGAAGAAATAAAACTGTATCTATTCACAGACAACACAAAGTCTGTGTAGAAAATCCCAAGGAATCTAAGAACAAAAACCAAACAAAATTCTAAGAACAATGAAGAGTTTAGCAAAGTTACAAGATATGGGACAGCACACAATTATATTTCTATATAATAGCAACATGCAACTGAAAAACCAATTAAAAGTACGATACCATTTACAATAGCTCCAACAAATATAACGTGTAAATTTAATAAAATTTCAGAATCTCTTTGCGGAAGACTGCAACATGCTGATAAAAGAGATAAAAGAAGACCTACATAAGTGGAAAGATGTTTTCCCAGACTGGAAGATTCAACATAAAAAGATTTTTAATTCTCCCCAAATAGATCTATAGATTTAATGCAATATCAATAAAAAACCCAAAAGGACTTTTACAAATAGAGATTCAAAAACTGATTCAAAAAGCATATGGAAGGGCAAAGAAATGAGAATAGGTAAAACAATTTTAAAAAATAATAAAATTAGAGGAGTCACACTGCTCAATTTTAAGAATTACTATAAAGCAATAAGATGTGGTTTCAGTAAAGAGATAGACACACAGATCAATAGAACAGAATAGAGAGTCTAGAAGTATATTCACACAAAGTATGGCCATTTGCTCTTTGACAAAGTTGAGAAAGAAATGCAATTAATAAAGGAGGAGATGATGTTGAAACAATTGGTCATCCATATGTAAAATAAAAATGAAAGGAAAAGATAAAAAAGAATCTGAACTGAAACATCTTACTTTATACAAAAATTTACTCAAAATGGATCACAGATATAAATGTAAAACATAAAACTATGAAACATTTAGAAGGAAATATGTGAGAAAATCTGGTACTAGGCAGAGCTTTTAGGCATGACACCAAAAGCACAATCCATAAATTGAAAAAAGTAATTGGACATCATCAGAATTAAAAGCTTTCACTCTCTGAGAGGCACTATTAAGAGAGTGAAACGACAAACTACAGACTTGGAGAACATATTTGCAAATCAAAAATTCAACAAAGGGCTAGAATGTCAGAATGTATAAACAAGTCTCAAATCTCAACAGTAAGAAAATACATAATTAAAACTGGGTGGGGCTGGCTGGGTGATGCAGCGGTTAAGTTCGCTTATTCCTCTTCGGAGGCCCGGGTTCTCCAGCTCGGATCTTCAGTGTGGAATTGGCACCACTTGGCAAGCCATGCTGTGGCAGACATCCCACATATAAAGTAGAGGAAGAGAGGCACAGATGTTAGCTCAGGGCCAGTCTTCCTCAGCACAAAAAAAAAAAAAAAAAGAAAAAAAGTGGAGGATCAGCAGCAGATGTTAGCTCAAGGCTAATCTTCCTCAAAAGAAAAAGGGGGTAAAAACTTGAACAGACACTTCACAAAAGAGTCTAGAAGGATGGCAAGTTAAGTACATGGAAACGTAACATCATTAGTCATTAAACAAATGCAAATTAAAACCACAATGAGATACCACTACACACCTTCTAGAATGGCTAAAATAAAAAATACAGTACTAAGGGCTGATGAGAATATAGAGCAAATGTAACTCTTCTCTGTTGGTGGGAAAGCAACGTGTTTCAGCTACAGAGTTTCTCACAACTACCGAATGACCCAGCTATCCCACTCCTGCGTATGTAACCAAAAGAGATGAAAGCTTATCACACTAAAACTTATACATGGATGTCAGTAGCAGCTCTATGCAAAATTTCCCAATAAGAATTTACCTTCAGCAGATGAATGGATAAACTGTGGTACATCCATACAATAAAAAAGGACAAACTTTTGATAAACAACAATTTGGGTGGATCTCAAGATCTTTCTCCAGAGTGATAAAAACTCGTCTCCAAAGTTTACATACTATAATGATTCCATTCTAGAAAAGACAAAATGGTAGTGATGGTGAACAGATGAGCAGTACTGGGAGTAGGGACTGGGGGAGGACGTGACTAGAAGGGGATAGCAGGAGGAAGGTTTTAGAGGTGATGGAACAGTATCGGATGTTGACTTCAGTGGTGGCAACATGGATATCTTTATGATTTAAAATTTATATAACTGTACAACAGAAAGCAAGAGTCAATTTCATTGAATCAAAAAATTACACACATACCCTTGTGCACATGCATAATTATTTTATGGTTTATATAAGATTTAAAAGGACGTTGAGTGCAAATAAAGGACACATAACGAACCCTGTAAAGATTACTTTCAGTTGACACAGGATTGTTAAATTTTTTAAATGAAGTAGTTACCACACAGTTGTTATGATACCACAGAATACCGAATAATTGATTGAAAAGAAAAAATTTGCTCAAGAAATTCTCTCAGAACTCAAAAGAGATGATAAAGAGATGACTGCAATAAATAAAAAGATTAAGAGATGGAGAGAGCTATATGTAAACTGACAAAAGAGCAGATGGGGGTGAAATAATAAAGTACAATTTCCTAAACTGAGAAGGTTTAGACTTGTCAGATCAAAATGACGAGAAAAAAAATGATGAAAAGAGATGCATATCTAAACTTATACCTGTGACACTTTTGAATTTCAAGAATAATGAACAAATCTTAAGCTATTCGGTGTTGGAAGAATGAGTGGCCAACCTATAAGAAAAACACAAATCCATGTTATTACCTTTCACCTGTGGTTTTGTTATATGACAACAGAAATTCCCATTATTTTGGTTGGTCCTAATGTCTAAATGTATTGTGTAAAAGTATAGCCCATCATTCTTGTCCCTGTGACTGGTTCTGGAAGGAGGACCTAACCTAGACAAAAGTCATTCAGAGTGCAATCCCTGTGAGCAAAGACTGATCCAGGCTTGTTAAATTCAAAGCAGAATGAACTTGGGACTTTTGCTTTGAATGTGCTTAGTACTGTGCTGATGTGAGCCTTGAAATTTCTGCTGCCACCTCGTCATCATGGAGTTAATCAGCTTAAGGCTGACGGTGACACAGATCGAAGTCATGCAGTGGATGCTACTGACAATGTGGAACACAAAAATAAGGCACCTCTGAGGCGAGACTGCTTTTTGACTCTTTGGCTCCATAAGTCAATGAATTTCTTCTTGTGTTTAAGACAGTCCAGGCTGGATTTTCTCTTATGTGGAATAAAATGCATCTTGAAGGATCAAACATTTTAATTTTCATATTTTATTTGTATTTCCTTTGTTCCTTACAATTAAGAAGAATTCAATAACAAAACAACTTTCATTTTTTTCTTTAATAATTTTCAGTATCCTAATTAAGATTATATTTGTTCAAGTAAACGTGGTTCTATATTCTGTAACTAAAGTTAATATTATTTGTTTATATTCAACATTAATACATCATAATCGTTTCCACTTCTTTACTCTATGTAGCAAATATATGCTCTAAACCTACCTCAGACCATTTTTTATTCCTTCATGATATTTTGAAAATGAATGGGGGAACCTTGGCTGAAAATATTCATGCAAATGTTGGTCTTACATATATATGAATTCAATTTCCAAGTGATTTATTGACTATGTATATTGTATGTCATAAGAAAATGAACCACTAAATCTTTTGATATTATTTCACCATACGGAAGGTCTAATGTGAATCCTTCAAAAGATTTATTTAATGTCTAAAAGTTTTCCTCATTTTAACTTTTTCCTTACTTTATGATTCCATGGCTAAGAATCTATATACATATTTATAAGAATGGGCAATAAACCATTCAGTAATTTAAAAATCACATATGAGAAGACAATCTTGTATAATTTATAACCAAATAATTGCTTAAAATAAGTTCATAAATCTGTTGCAAGTTAGATCACTATATTCATTAGTGGGCAGATAAACAACACTTTTAAAACGTCAATAGTAATTTTAGTTATATGTATGTTTAAAATAAATTAGAGCAATACAATATAGAGCAGACAGAAAATAGAAAGCAAATGTAAATGATTAAACTGAGTGTCTTTACTCGCTAAAGCATTCTGACCAACAGTATGATCACCAAAAGTCACTGTTCAGAAAAGTATCGGGATGCTGAAGTCAAGAGACTATAAGGGTTAGAACCATGAATTTCTTTGAAATCAAGATTAAACTCTGTGATCAGATTACCTTAATATGTATGAAACTGAATTTATGTATATGAATTTCTCCCAGTAGCTAGATTTTAATAAGAAGCCATCTGGATCTGTTTGGCATCATAAGCTACAAGCCTACGTCAGTGTTTTCACACGATAGACCATGACCACCCAAAAGTCAAATACCACGCAGGAAAAAAGTAGCAGATTCACCAAGAAAGGGTTGGCGTAACATTGCAATCTCGAACACTTATAAATGATAAAATCAGACATTTTAGAGTTAGAAAAAATTTTAGTATATTTTTGTTTTGATCCATCTCTCTGTTTGGTTAAACAAAGATTTTGTCTCGCATCTGTAAATAAAATACAAAATGAAATTTTAGAAAACAAAATTTCATAGCTTTAAAAATGACTAGAAATGACTTCATTAATCTATTCGTTAGATTTATCTTCATAACTGATTCTCTTTACTCATTGTGAATTAAAATTTATATTTCAAATAAATGAAATGGCCTTGTAGATATTAATGAAATTTAACTTAGAGTTAATTTAAATACATTATATCTATAAATGTTCAGAACTTTAAATAGAGGTGCATGCTTGTATTTCTAGAAAGACAATTCAATAAAAATAAATTCCAAATGAAAATTTTATGTGTATATATATATATAATTAGTGATTAGGTTCAAGTGATTAGGTTTAAGATTCTTTGTTATTGCCAGTATTTTTACCAATGGTAATTTATATTTTAGAGAGTAAAATTGTTTTGTTTTCTTTAAAAAATAGCATTTACATTTTTCTGACAAAAATACAGACTGTTGTGGACAATTTGGAAAACAAAGAAAAGCACGATAAAGAAAAAATTAAAAATTGTTTATTCATTCAATTACCTACAGAAAACAGTTCAAATTTCAGCTGATATTCTTAGAGTTTTTTAGAAGCAAATTAACTTCTTAATTGATAATATGCCTTCATGCATAAAAATATAACCACTTGCCAAAAAAGTGGATTCATCAGTTATTTAGAAGATCGATTCAAAACTATTTGATTTACTTTCCTCAGAGCGGTTGAAACGATATTAGTGAAAACTTAGAGAAAGCTGGAGCCATTTCTTTTAAAACTTGCTAGTTAGTAGAATGATCACTCATTCTTTTTAAGAAGACATATTTTATGTGTACATGTATGTTTGTATAATTTATTTGTTTGGGGGATATGAGATTTGATTAATTTTAATTAATTGTTCAATGGTAATAATGACTAAACTCACAAACATGAAAATTCACATGGCTGGACCATTTCCTTTGTGAGACAGCCTCGACGCCTTGCATCTCAGCTGGTCAGCTTCTGTGAATTGCCAACAATCTTGGAAGATAACAAGGTGGATCCAAAAAGAAATCACTTGGTTGACTAGTGGTACTAAGGACTAGGGAGAGAATGATAGCTCATTTTATGTAATTATATTTGTTTGCCAATGTAGAACTATTAACTTCAAAGGGACTTCAACTCACTGGGAGGAAAGCTCTGGGAATAATGCAGTTGGTTGACTATGTGTGAGGTTGGGTATTACTATCGCAGAAGCTATTTTTCATAGTGGCTTTCCAAAGCCAGTCTCTTAGGAATTTCATTTGACTATAATGGAGTGAGGAATGAGGGTTATTTCTGAAGAGAAAGTGTATTTTGGAAAAACAAAGTTATTTTTATTTTGTTTTGTTTTCTTAAATAATAAATAATCTAAAAACATGCAGCTTACCACCGCCACCACGATAGGCTTGTAAAAACTATATGGAATAGGAAGGTTTGGAGAAAGGAGGAAGTTCAGTGGAGTCTTTTGGGATTAAACTTAATGAATATTAATGCCGAATAATACATGTGGGACAGTAAAGAAGGCCATGGATACAACATAAGACTATAGAAAATGAATAGATGAGAGAAAATAGTAAATTGCACGCGTAGGAGACAAGATTACAGGAAGGAAAAAGAATCAAAACTATTCAAAGCTGCTTTCCTCAGCAAGCTTTTTATTTAAAGGGTGAGGATGAATTCTATTCTTTACAGTCTATGACATACTAAAAACTTGAGGACTTTTTAATTCCAGGTTCTCTATGCTGGTAAATATCATTGAAAAGCTGTCCTATCAAGTTTTGAAGAAAAAAATTAACAGACTCGAGGAACGTCCTTTAAAGTAATCAGTGGGTCTTAACCATAGCTGCCCATTAGAATCACCTGGGCAGACTTTGGAACTCCAATGCCTAAGGCACGCTCCAGTCTATTTAATTAAGAACCCTACATGTGGACCCAAATGTCAGTACTTTTTAAAGTTCTCTACATGAATCCAATGTGCAATTATGTATGCAAATCAAAGCACTACAGCAGTATTTCTCAAGATGTGGTCCTCAGGCTTCCTACATCAGAATCACCCCAGATATTAATAAATAAATTCCTGAACTGAACCCCGAATGTCTTGAATCAGAATGTTTGTCGATGGGGATGTGAAATCTGCACTTTTAACAAGCAGATATTTTTAGTTATAAGATCATATGTGTTTTTTTTTTTTTTTTTTAATTTGGGCAAATAAAATGACAATAGAATGAACTGGGTAAAATTGAATACATTGAATCTTCTCCTTAAAGAAGTTGATTATTTTTTTATGAAGAAACTATTACAAATCTTTTCATTATTACAAAAAAAATTCTGCTTAAGGTTAGAACTCTCAGAAATGTAACTAACATGTATTTACATTATTTTATTTAATTTTCACAAAGCCTCTATAAGGTAGGTCCAAACACCAATTAAGTTCAGAGAAATAACTATCACATACAAAATTATAGAACTAGATTGTAGTAAGGGAAGCAAGATCTGAATTTGTATCTCTTTAAATCTGAATCCTGTGCTTTATCCTATCAGGTGATTCTCCCTGGCTTCTCTCCGGTCACCATCTTTTAGCATCTCTATTTCTTCCCTATAACCTACCTTTACTGTTCTTGGTGCAAACCATTCATCTTGTCAGCACCCCAGTGTCTTCCTTTCATTCTTATAACTTTCTATCTGTAATAATATCGTCATCCATTTTGTTGCCTCCGGTAGCCCGTGACTTCTGAGAAGTTAAAGAATAGAGCTTCGAAAGATCTCAAAGACTCTGTTTTCCCAACCATTCATTTCTCAGCCAAAGAATTTGCAGAAATTCATTGGAATGACTTTAATCATCACTTAACTTGTAGCCATGGTTAAAACTTAGGCTTTGTCATTATTTAAAATTCAGTGTTCATTGTTTTTCCCATCCCCAAAACACACAATAAAGTCTTTGAATGTAAAAATTATAGTCTGTCTTTTATATTACTGTTTTATAATAGGTAGAATAATGCCTGCTTTATAGGACATGAAAATAATTATTGGGAGGCACTCAAGTTGTTTTTCCTATTTCCATCTCTAAAATCTTTCTTATTCCATTCCTTCTAATTCTAAGTAGCATTTCTATTGTGGTTTCTTGTTGCTTAACAATCACATCCCATTCTCCTAATTTGGGATTCTGGTTTTGGCTTCAGTTGACTCCCTAACCTGCCTAGATTTCATGGCTTACTTATCCAACATTTTCCACCAGCACTACTTAATTTACTTTTTGACATGCCATCATTTCTTCCTCAGCAACCACTAGGATACATAAACTCAACTGCCAGGTTTCCTCAGTCCTGGTCTAAAGCTCTCAGGCATGTTAGAGTCAGATAACTGAACTTGATAAAATCTTTTCTCAATTGAGCTGCTAAAAAAAAAACCTTCTTTTCTTTTTTCATTGTGAGGAAGATTGGCCCTGAGCTAACATCTATTGCCAATCTTCCTCTTTTTGCTTGAGGAAGATTGTCAGTGAGCTAACATCTGTGCCAATCTTCCTCTATTTTATATGGGATGCTGCCACAGCACGGCTTGACAAGCAGTGCTAGGTCGGTGCCCAGGATCCAAACCTGTGAATCCCAGGCTACCGAAGAGGAGCGCACAAACTTGACCACTACATCACCAGGCCAGCCCCAAACCTTCATTTTTTGTTGACAATGTACAATCATTCTCCTTTGAAATCCTCCTTACTGTATAATTACCATAGTGCTCAGTCTCTTTTCAAATTCCTTCAATTCTTCCATGTCCAGGAAGTTTTCTAGAATGATTCCAACCAATCCTATGTTCCTTCTCCTTGCACACTTACTGTTTTGTTTGTTTATCTGGAGCTACTTCCTCTTTTGTTCTTTTTTATTCTTATCGCTTGTATTAAAGTGTAAATTCTCCCAAAGTAATGATCATTTCTATTCCTCCTATGTACATCTAGCATGCAAATCTCACTGCTATTTTGCATAGATGACATTTTAAAGCAAATAGTCAAATGAATGAATGGGTTAAAGGCAGGGGTTGAAGAGCTGAGAACTCCAAGGGTGCTGCTATTCTGTGGGGAAAGTGTAGTTTTTCACATCAACCCTGATTTCCCACATTCTGACTTTATTGGCATGATTGATTAGTCACTATCTAACTTCTTACAAACCAATTAGGTCAAAATATTTGTATAGATGCAAACTCCTGAACAGCAACCTGAACAGCTTCATGGAGCCTCTCCCCAAAACAACCATGCTGGTGAAAATGATTAAAACAGCAACAATTTAAAAGTCTCTGGAAATTGTGTAAAGGTCGTACAGTAAATAAGAAAGATTTATTTAAGAAAATTTAATAAATATTGATAAGAACAATGAGAGTATGTGGCTTTTGATCCAAGACCCACTCTCTATCTAGTCACTCCCCATTCCTCTCCTGCCCAACTTTGCATGATGGAAGCTCACCCTGGGTGGATGAACACGGTGCTCCTTCACTTCCCAATTTCAAGCTGAGGATTATGCTATAGCCCCATGAAAAGTAGGCTGTTAACATTTCTTATCTCCCCCAAGTTCCAAGTTGCAGAAGGTCTATTTCAGACAAAAGCTGCTGAGAGGTCTGGGGCTCTCTTCCTCCACTCAGCTTCCACTTGTAGGGTGAAAGCTGTACCCTAGGTGCCACTGGTCAAAAACACTAGGGCCCCAATAACCCACTCCCAAGCTCGTTTATAGGGAGGAGTTTCCGCATTTAGAGAGTTAAGCTAAGGGAACTAAAGGCTACACTCCCACCCAGTGCCATGCTCATGAAGCAGGGGTGTCACTCCAAGAGAAGCAGATCACTCTTCCTGCGCCTGGCTCAGAAACAGTGGCAGAGGCTTTGACAGAGGGGGAGAGATGGCCTTAAGAACATAGAGCTGTGAAGCTTTCCTAATGGAACTGACGTTATTTGAAACAGAGTGTGAGGAAATTCAAGCTTAAGGGCTTCCTTGAAAACAATGGAGATTTTGGTAGTAAGCCATTAAGAGGAAAGTTTCTCCACGAGAGCAATAAGCGAAACCTTAGTTGAGCTAGAAGTTTACCAGAGAGAACCAGGGAAAAAGAAGACTAAGAGGAACCCTCCTGGCATGAGAACAAATCTCTAAGACTGGCCTCAAACAATTTTAATAGGACCATCGATTTAATACTATCAGATTGTTGGAGCGATTTATGCCTCAGGGAATTGTCAAAAACAATAGAGCAATCAGCCAACAGTTAGTGGAGGCTAAGACCTCTCTGTGATACCAACAGAGGTGCATAGCTTGATAGAGAAATCAGGGACAGAGATAGTGAAAGAGACATTTACTGAAACCATTGTCATCGTATGGTGACAGTGCACATGTCCAAGGCATTGGATGTGATTCTGGAGTTCCAAAAAAATTGAGTCTGACAGAATTTTTAAAAAATATTTGCTCTGAATTAACATCTGTTGCCAATCTTCCTCTTTTTTTTTGCCCCTCCCCAAAGCTCCAGTGCATAGTTGTATACTCTAGCTACAAGTTCTTCTAGTTCTTCTATGTGAGCCACCACCACAGCATGGCTACTGACAGACGAGTGGTGTGGCTCCATGCCCGGGAACCAGACCCAGGTCACCAAAGTGGAGTGTGTCAAACTTTAACCACTAGGCTATCAGGGCTGACTCAAGTCTGACAGTTTTTGCTAGCTTGTTCACTGTATGGAGTTTTGAAGCTTCCTATTCAACCATTTTCCTGTCAGAGTCTTTCAGTCAATTGATTTTTGGCAAAGTTGTCAAGGCAATCCAATGGGTAAAGAATAGTGTTTTTCGACAAGTGATACAGGGGCAATTGCATATCCACATGCCGAACAATGAAGTCAGATCCCTTCCTCACATGATATGCTAAAATTAATTCAAAATGGACCATAAACCTTAATGTAAACTATCAAATCATATAAACCTATATAAACTAAAAATATAAAATTCTCAGAGGAAAATATAGCAGTAAATATTACTGACCTTGAATTAGGCAAAGACTTGTTAGATACCTCAAAAGCATAAGCAATCAAAGAAAAAATTGATAAATTGTACTTCATCAAACTTAAAAACCTTTGTGCTTCAAAGAGTACCATAAAGAGAGTGAAAAGACAACCCACAGAATGGGAGAAAATATTTGCAAATCATATATCTGATAGCGGACTTGTATCCAGAATGCATCCAGAGCACTTCTAGTTTGTGGGAGAGCAGGAAATTCCCCCCTTCCCCTCTTGGTTCTCATGGTTGGTTGAATAATTGAAATGACATAAGGCAGGTTAAAGGAGAAAATAAAATTTGTGTGCTTGGGGAATTTACATAAGCATGAAAAATTCCACAAACAGGTAAAATGAGGTATATATGGCTTTCTGCATATACGGTGGTGGAGGTCAGGGAAAGAAGGCAGTTTACAAGAAGATGAAAAGAGCTAATGTTTGGTAAACAAATGTCTGTTGGGTCAACCAGAGACAATGGGACCCAGAGAGCACTTTGATCAAATAGGCCTTATGAGGCTCCTCCCTGTCTACTCCACTTAGTTCACATTATAGTAGGGTTATCTATAGCAATAGTTCTTTCCTGGGATGGGTTTTTAAAATCTGAATTCTTTTGGGCAGTTAAGGGGGACTTAACAAGAAAAAATTTCTGAGTCTTTTGTTTCTTAAAAATAATCAGCCTAAAATAATCCTCGTGTTAAAGAAACACATTTTGTGGTGGCAAATTTTGTTCCCCTTCAAGTTCAATAAAAAAAAGACAACCCAAGTGTATAATGAACAAATGTTCTGAATAGACATTCTCCAAAGAAGATATACAAATGTCCACTAAGCCCATGAAAAGAGGCTCAAATCAATAGCTATCAGGAAAATGCAAATCAAAACTACAATGGATATAACTTCACACACCAAAGCAGTTACAATTAAAAAGATAATTAACCCCAAGTGTTGGCAAGAGTGCACGTTGGAGCCCTCATACATTTCTGATGGGTGTGCAAAATGATGCAGCCACTTTGGAAAACAGTCCAGCTGTTCCTCAAAAAGTTAAACATTGGAGTTACCATCTGACACAGAAATTCCATTCCTAGGCATATACCCAAAAGAAATGAAAACATATATGCACACAAAAACTGGTACGTGAATGTTCATTGCAGCATTACTCATGGTAGCCAAACATGCCTTCTCAGGGCATCTGTGCTGTTTTGGGAGTTTTAGAAAAATATTATCACTGATGCTTTGGCTTGTATAGATATAAAAAGAGCAAATGAGTTTTTCTTTATTTCCTCTTTTCCCTTTCTTCGTCTCCTGCTCCCTCTCTTTCTTCCTCAGAATTCTCTAAGAACTCCAAATATATAATTATTGAAGAATTATTGTAATTATTATTAAAGTGAAGTGACTTAGGGAACAGTTATAAGATAATCTATAAACAGAGGAATGATGGGAAATTCTTTATGTTTATAGAGCAGTACTGAGAAAACAGAAGATAGATCAGAGTGGCATGGGATTGACCACGGCATGCTTCCTCTAAGATATATTAATTCAAATTTTTAAAAGCATGAAAGAAGTGACATAGACTAACAATGAGAGACATAATATATAGGGCTGGAAGCATGAGACAAGTCATGATAAATGGAATTTTGCCAAGAATTTTCTGAGGGATTCTAAGGAAAGCAGAATGATTAGAACAGAATTGCTGAACTGGGGATTACCTAGTGACAAATTCAAAGGATTTTAAAAGGCTGTTTAAAGAGATTCTTTGAATATTTGATTTAAAAATATCAAAAGTATAAGGATTGATTTGATATGCTTTGTATGTGTATGTTTGGGAAATTGATGCATGCTCCTAGTAAAAGATAGCATGGTGATTTTCAATTTATTGGGGATTTGTGAAATTCCCATCATGTTAAGAAGTCTTAGTATTTAGCAGCAATTTTAGTCTATGAAGAAGCAACATATGTGTGCTGGAGGGAGAATAAAGCTGGCCATATTAGTAAGTGTTTTAGCCCCATATTGGTTTGCCTCAACATCTGGTGGATAATAAAAATGATCCTGGTTCACAGTTCTTTACCACAATATGTTTTTTAAAAGTAAGACGAAAGAAACCAATATTAGGGGATTGATGTAGGTAGAATGTATAACCTATATTCACTGGAAATTCAAAATATCTCCATGAACATAAAAGGATACAGAGACCATACATTGGCCTTTAAAGCACTCAACAATCAACACATGGTTTTTCAGGCACTGCCAACATGACTAGACTTTGATTAGCAGTTTCTCAGATTTCCAGTCTCTGATTTCCTTCCACCACCCTGGGATCATGGCTAGTTGTAGGTTTGGCAATAGAAACAACCACCAAGCACTTATGGGCCTCAGGTAACTGCCCATACACCATTTGTGGCCCAGTTGTACTGGTCTGCTTTGCATTTTTGGTCTTGTCACCATAAATCCACAGGCCCAGCCATTTCAACCAAGTAGACCAGGGAGAGCATCTAAAACGATGCATATAGCTTACATCTCTAGACACTACCAAGTATTGGGAAAATCAAAATTTTGGCCTACTCATAGCAACATTTGACTATGACCCATACCATTTAAGAAGAAATGGACTAGCCTATGGACCATCATCTTCCATGTGTCCAGTTTTGTGTTCGCATTTCTGTTTGGAATGTTTGGAGTGAGAAAGACACCACTTTTCCATGGTTTCTGGTTATCAATATCCCTTGCTTTGCTGCTGTTCTCTCTCACTCCTGGTACTCTACTGTTACTCATATTACTACTACCTTTATATTAATGCTACCTGTTTGATGCCACACAAATTAACCCTGCTTCTGTTCCACAACAGCCACAAGATCATAAGCAAGGCACCATCTCCTTTACTGAAGGCTACAGGTCTTTCTGCTTCCAAAGAAAAGGAATTATTTCTTCCACACTTTCTGCCATTCTAGACATTCTTACTTCTGATTACACACTTTTAATCCATTCTTTCATCAGATTCCCAAATTATGTTCTTTTCAATGATCTCTCTTTTGAGAAAATCACTCCTAATTTTTCAGAGCCTAAGATGTAGGGGAATTTAGTGAGAATGTGTCCTATAACAGGGATTATTCTTGGCTAAAAATCCCAAACTTGAAATAGGATTACTCGTCTTTGGTTCTTCTTCACCTCAGAATAGGTTTTCTGTTTTCTTAGTGGCACCTTTCCCTACAATTGAATAATATTTTGGAATAACATTTTGCTCCATTTGCTCACTACTTAGATTAAGAGCTTTATTCTCAATTTCCAGGAAATTTAGTATCCTCTACACTATATTCCCTACGGGATGAAGGTGTCCTAGTACAAAGAGGATTTCTCAGTCTTTCATTTGTCATTCCCCAAATATTTATTTGGCATGTGCTATATGCCAGCTACTGTAGCAGGCATGCTCAAAACCACAATCTATGTTTTTATTCTAGTTCATTATGGAAGACTTCTCCATACTCTTAAGACAATTATTTAAATCAGGTGCTATGTACTCTTTTTTGTTTTTACAACTCATATTGTATTAACCAGGGTCCCCAGAAGAAACGAATGTTTTTGTTTGTTTGCTTTTTTGTTTTCCATACACATGTGCCCTTTTACTCCTTTCACCCTCCTTCCCTCCCCACCTCCCCCCAGTAATCGCCAATCTAATGTCTATAACTATGTGTTTGTTGTTGTTGTTGTTGTTATTGTCTTCCACACATGCATGAAGTCATACAGTATTTGACTTTCTCTGTCTGACTTATCTCACCTAGCATAATACCCTCAAGTTTCATCCATGTTTTTGCAAAAAGCAAGGTTTCGTCTTTTTTATGGCTGGGTATTAGTCCATTGTGTGTGTGTGTATATATATATATATACTACATCTCCATTATCTTACACCGTACACAAAAATTAACTCAAAGTGGATTAAAGACTTGAATATAAGACCTGAAACCATAAAACTTCTAGAAGAAAACATGGGCACACGTAGGTCTTAGCAGTATCTTTTCGAATACCATGTCTCACCAGGCAAGGGAAACAAAAGAAAAAAATAAACAAATGGGACTACATCAAACTAAAAAGCTTCTGCACAGCAAAGGAAACTGTCAACAAAATAAAAAGACAACCTAACAATTGGGAGAAGATATTTGCAAGCCATATATCCGATAAGGGGTTAATACCCAAAATATATAAAGAACTCGGGTGTGACTCAAGAGCGAAAAACAAACAACCGGATTAAGAAATGGGCAAAGGATCTGAATAGACATTTTTCCTGTGTACCATTTTAATTACAGAGAAAAAGGGAAGAAAGTTGGAGACGGTAAGCTAGAGACACAGGCTGGTGAAGCATAGGTGTATGATCTGTGGACGGCGAAGATCAAATACTTCTGTGGGAGAGAGAAATTTTGGTTCTGGTATGAAGTACATTTTTACTTATCTGAAAATTTTTCATGTTCCACCTAAATTCATGAGAAATAATACTTGAGGCTGTCAGGAAAAATTGTCAGGGACTAGGATACGAGCAAAGGAGACTAAGGGACATTATCTAATTCTTTGAACAACTTTTTATCGTCTGATTTATTTTAAATCATTTAGAAGTACAGGGGAAATTGTGGAAAACTGAGGGCAATGCAAATGATTCCTGACCATAGCAAGAAAAATGAATTTTTTCCAGTACAGCATGTTAATCCTTGTAAGTCAAATTCTCATTTGAACCAGTCTTAGCAGCGTATTCGTTCTCTTATTAGTTAGTAGATTGAAGAAAATCTTTGACGTGGTTCATTTTATATTTGAACCAGAGGCATGATTTTACTTTTTCAAAAATCATAATTCACAAGGTCTGGGAATGAAGTTTGATTCTTATATATTTTGGCCCTTTAGCCTCCTTTGAAAGCACTGTATTTCCTAGAAAAAGAGTACAACAACCTTCACAGTGATGAACAACCACATGAAAACTAAAGAAAAAATATCAATCACTGGAAAATTTAATTTAAAAGTCTGAATATTTTGTCCTTGAAACCTTAAATGTTAACTCTTTATAAAACTTCTTATAAACAGCACAGGTGGATGAGACGCATCTAAAGTTAGGGAGATTTTCAGTAGGTCTGCAAAATTGTCTACATTTTTCAAATCATTTTTCTAGAGTTGTGGCTCTCACAGAAAACTGCGTAATTGAACAGTTTTCAAAGAGGTCCTTGAAAACTTTAATAAATATTTTAATTTAATGAAATGTCAGTAAAGTTTTATTGTACACTCTAAAAAATTCATATAATGGTTATTTTAATGTTATTTTTATAATTAGAAAAAAGACACATTTTCATGATAACACATACAATACTAAAATCTTTAAAAAAAGAGAATAAAAATTTCTCAACTGGAGATAAACAATTTTTTAAAAGTTTCCATACTGCTCCTATAAGACATATATATCTTATACATACTGATCTATATATAAATTTGTATCTGACTTTTTCATTTAAAATTACAGAGTAAGTATTCCTCTCCATGCAATTAAAACTTTTTGAAAATATAATTCTTAATTATAGCATGATATTATGTTGTACGAATGTATTAAAATGCAATCATTCCTCTTTTGTTAAATATTTTGGATATTTCGAGAATTACTCTACTTATAAATTATTCTGTGATAAAGATCTTAACCTAAAGGTTGCTGGTGACTTTTCAGGACATTTACTTGCACTTTCAAAGAAGAATTGGTGCTTCCAAGAACATTTACATTTTTTTTTTTAAAGATTTTATATTTTCCTTTTTCTCCCCAAAGCCCCCCGGTACATAGTTGTATATTCTTCGTTGTGGGTCCTTCTAGTTGCGGCATGTGAGACGCTGCCTCAGCGTGGTCTGATGAGCAGTGCCATGTCCGCGCCCAGGATTCGAACCAACAAAACACTGGGCCGCCTGCAGCGGAGCGTGCGAACTTAACCACTCGGCCACGGGGCCAGCCCCAGCAAGAACATTTACATTTTTAACACTTTGATATATTTTCAAATTATTTCAAGAAAGAGTATACCAATTTACAGTCCTAGCAGAGACCGTCTGTCTCATAACCATAAGCCAGGTTTTTAAGGATAATTGGTGTTTTCTGTATACATATAAACTCACATGCATGCATACACATTAACAATTACCTCGCTGACCAGCAAGTTACAGCTTAGAATAAAATTCTAATATTCTTATATTTTTTTGGTTTACATGTTTTGCCTGTCATTGTGCTATTTTTAAAAATAGTTAAGCATGGAAGAAATTGACTAAAGCTAGGTTGGAATAAAACGAATTTGCAAATGCACATAACTGACACCACTTTTAAATAATTCTTAGTTATTATCTTCTTAACTCATCTTAGGTAAACATTTCTAAGTTCTGGGCAAAGCCTTGCCTTTCCTGTAAATGTCACTTAATACGTAAAAGGTTTTTGGACTTGGCCAGATTTAGGATGAAATATGCTACATATAATTCCTAAAGTGCTAGCTGTTTCATATCTACATGCCTAAATCATTTTATTATCCGCTTAATAGCAGAACAAATTAGTCATCCTCTCTGATTCTGGTGCACATTATGCTGAGACATGCCCACCCTAATATGCTTTCTGATAAAGTAAATGCTCACCCTGTCAGAGCACAAATCTTATTTGGGCTCCAGGAAAGTCAAGGGAGAGAGAGCTGAGTCTGCAGTAGGATTGCTTACTCGAGAAGAACTGAGATTTATTAGCTGACTTCATTAAATATATGGAAGACCCCAGCACTCAAGGTTAGAAAATTAGGATGCAAACATGAAACCTCTGTATGAAATGAAACACGTAACAAAAACAAGAAAAATAGATCTTTGTACTTTACACAGTGGAGTAAAGGGAGGTGGGCTTATATTAAAGTAAATGCCCTAGCTAGCTAAATGCAAAGGTATGACTTTCAGTTATTTCCTTGGCTCAGTAATCTGTGACTATAAGTAATAATGCTAATTAAGTCTCAGAAAGATATATGGTTGTCGATAAATGTAAAATGAAGTCTCAACCCCAATTGGATATTGCTTTATTCACCAAAAAACCCCAACAAATTATTTAGGGTATGTATTTAAAGTAAAATTTAACATCCCCAATTTTTCTGTGCAAACCATTTATCTACACAATGGTAAATAAGTTTCAGCTTGGAATAAAATGATGAATGCTGCATTTCAATATAATGTTAATGAAACAGACATTTACAGAAATTGTGTTTTGATACTTTGGAAAAGTTTCAGTCAAGAGGTTAAATAGTAATGATGTAGGTAGCTAAAATGGACTGTTTTATGTTTTGTTTTGTTTTTTGTTTTTTCCCAAATCTACTCTCTTATATTGTTTATATAGCAATGAGTCAATTTTTCATCATTTTGGAGAAAACAGACAAATCTTCTATCATCTAAAAGTGCTATCATTTTCTGCCCACTTTTCAGCTTCTTAATACTGTAATTTGGACATGTAAGAATAATTGTGTTGGTAGCCTGTGATATTCATTTGCTTTTGACTTGGAAAAATGACTGAAATGGAGTTAGAGAAAAAGAAAACTGGAATCTGTAGAGAGAATATCAGCATTGTAGGCTTTAATAGATGGAGTTCCTGAGACTAAGAGAAGTAAAGTGATGGTTCCAAAGAAAGTATGCTATCAGCAAATTTTTGAACTCTGAATCAATTTTCTTTCCAGTGTATTTTTTTCCAAGTCAAGAAATCAAGGGCAAAACAGGATTTATGTGAAAATTCAGTGAAGATTAGAAGAAGTCAAAAACATGGACCAAATGATAAGGGCTGAAAAGAAAAAAAATGCTTTAGGAATAGGCCTTAAGATAAGCATTTATAGATAGAGCTAAATCCATGTAAAATAAAATAGCAAGTGATCTGGGTTGCATCCTTTGCATCTTCCCTATTTATAGTTTGGTTCTTGTAAACTTTGTCCACAATGTACAAAATACACAGCTTCTGCCCTTTGGCAACTTAGCGTTAATCTGTTACACAAAGGGATAACTAAAAGCCTTACAGAAAGGAGGCTGAAGAAGCCAGTTGAGAAGAGTCTTTAGGAAATTTGTTTTTGTGCTATGTTATTTTGTGTTCTCACAATGATTTGGGTGGAAGAGATTGCTTCCACCTCACTCCAAACTATGCTAGAAAGGCTTCAAGGAGATAATTTATAGAACTTCTCAATTGCTTCCAAGTTTGAAAGACATAGTCATTGGTATTTAACAGGTAACTGTTAAAATAAAAAGGGCACCTGTTCGGTGGACTAAACACACATTACGGAGACTTTATCAAGGGAAAGCTCCACTTACACCAAACTTGGACCACACAACAGGAATCTGACCTGACGTCATCCTAAAATGAATTTTGCTGAAGATGACTGTCTTAAAGGGCAAAGGATTTTCCAAAGACTAGTGGACTGTTAAAATCTTGAGCCTAAGGAAGAGTCATAACTGGCCATTTGGAGGATATTGGGCTCTGCATTGAAGGAACTTCAGTAGTGCTCAAGAAGAAAAATGTTCCACTAGAGGAAGAGACAGCAATTGTCTATTGACATCCAGAAGGATTCAATAACAGACTAGAACCGTACCGACATGCAGCACTATACTTCTTAATCTCTAATGCCTTCTTCCCTTGGGTCCTATGTTGGAAGAATCAGTGAAGAGCATGTAGAGTAAGGTAGTAGAGTGAGAAAGATGGAGAAGAGATTTGAAGAAAGCAGTGCTTTCAAAGGGATACTTTGCTATATTTGATTCTGCTTTCTCAACCCCATCATTCCCTAATATAACTGTAATTGATTTCATGTCTAAGTTTACAGGGAAATTTCCCTCCCTAGTTTTCTTGGAAGGAGCTTTCCCTTCCTCTGCCTGACCTTCATATTTAATTATCCTCCTTCTTACATTTATCTTTTAGATGACAAGAGAAGAGATAAGGGTATCAGTAGAGGCAATTTCAGGAGTCCTTGCAGAGGACAGTAACCTTAGATTTAGATTGAAAATTGAAGTTCAAAGTAGCAGGACTTGCTTACGGGTAAATATGTACATGAGAGAAACAGACATGGAGCAGGTGACTTTAGGATAATTCCTGGAGGCAGCGTATCATTTTTAAGAATGCAAGTTCTGTTACCAAACTAATGGGTTTAAATTCCCACTAGCACTTCTTGGCCACAAGACCTTGAAAAAGTTCTAAACTTCTCAGTGCTTTGCTTTTCTCATATGTAGATAAGGAATAATTTTAGTATCTAACTCTTAGGGTTCTTGTGAAGATTAATGAGATAATTCACATAACACATTTAGGAAAGGCTCTGGGAGATGATAAGCAGTTAATAAATGGTAGGTGCTATTATCATCAATATCATAATTGCTACCACTACCACCACCACCGTCATCATCATATATATTCTTCCATGGCTTAAATTGACAACTTTGACTGACCCCAAGTGAATTTTCCATTTTAGAATTTCCAATATAAGCTAAGCAAACAAATTGATTAATATGACGCCATTTTATAACAAACTAACCAAAGATTTCTCCCTTCCTGATTCCCATAAGTTGTAGGGTAATCTTAAAAGGGATCCTGTCTTAGCTTCACCTTCCTTTTCTTAGTAATGCAAGATAATCATGTTATGGAAGCTATTATACATCCCTCATTAAATATACACAGTTAGCTTGGAATTTACTAGATTTCAGTCATTATACTATATACTTTACAAATACCATGTTTAGTCCCCAGAATTAGCTCCCTTTCCAGGATAGATAATATTTTACAGATAAGGATCCTGAAGCTCAGAGAGATTAAGTAGCTTGTGAAAAGTCACACACATTCAAACTAGTAGTGATAATATCTAAACATACTTTTTGATTCCAAAGATCATTCCTTACTTTACCTTAATTGGTGTATTTTATTGGGACTTGTTTGACACAGTCCATAAGGTTAGTTATAGATTATTAAGTGTTTAATCACCTGTATTATCATTTTTCATGACATAGTAACATGCGTAACAGACAACCTTTGTCCATTCATGTCTGTCTCATCTAACCCTCACCTCAACTTTTACTCTTACTCAATTATTAACTTTCCAGCATCCCTTAATATCAGAAATTCCTGATACCTCCATCATCCCTCACTTTTTCTCTGTTTTGAACATTACTAGGTAAGAAAACAAGATGAAAGTTCAATTATTTGTTTTTGACACACCAGTGTATATGTGGTAACAAAATAGTGGAGCCCAAATGTTGTTCTTAAAATGTTGCATAAAGGCAGCCATGTCAAAATGAAATGCTCATCTTAACTGCTATGCAAATCCGGGCTTTCCCTGATTGCTTTAGCCATCACCTCAAGATGGCCTTAGTCAATTGTGTTTCATGGACTGAACCACCGGAATCTTCCATGTTAAGGACCGGTTGTTCTTACCACAGAAACTCGGTCTGTGGCCAAATGATTTGTTTGACTTTTTTGACTGCCTACTCTAAGCTGTGTTTGTTTAGTCAAAAAGCAATCTATGAAGATATCACAGACTCTATTCAGTACCTGTCCTCAAACCAGACAAAAAAATATAGGAAATCTTGAGAAATATGCCAAGGGAAAAGGGCGCTTCAAACAAAAGTAAATTCTGATTAAGGAATCTTATAAAAATAAAGGATATCTCTCAAGTCTCTCTCTAATGGGTGATAAAACTTTTCCTTTTTCTTTTCTTTCTACTCAAATAGAGAGCGCTCAATATATCAGCCTGTGTCCCGCCCCTGGTTTTCTTTCAATTGAGTGATCTCCTGAAAATAAAGTTTTACTTCCATCACATAGATATGTTTCACCTTCTTAGGAAGTCTGACAAATACTGTTCTGGTAAAAAATGGTTGCTGAGCTTAACTGAGGACTGCTTAGTGCTCCGCTATCATTTGTTTCGGTGATAGTGTTCTAATCTAGAACCAGCCGTTCCTTGTTTCCTCTTCTTTGACATTCCTACCAAGTGCAGACTCCCACACATACCTTTACTATACATGGGCTTCGTTCTAAAATAAAACTGTGATGAGGAAGTGCAACTGATGGTACACTTTTGGATATATCAATAAATTTTGCTTTACAAAATTAAAATACATTATTGAAATGACTGCTAGTGATTCGAGGTGGGATTTTATATCTACTGTAATGATAGTAATGCTGCAATGCCCAGACTCCCCGATCCTGCTCCTCCTCCTCTTCTTGCAGTTCCAACTGGGAAAAAGTATTAAATCATAAATACTAGATGCCGTGTCAATAACAGAGGCAGAGCTCTAGCAAAAGGTAGGTGGATAGTAACAAAGAAGAGGTTGGCTCATAGGAGGATTTTGTCTCTTGCTAGATTCTACTCTTCTGACTTCCTCTACCGAGCCAGATGAGGTTTAAGGAAGTTCACACTGAAAAGCCTTCGTTCATTAACCCTAGATTCTATGTTTTCTTTAGAAACAGTGTTGCCACGACACTAAAGGTCTCCAAATAATTTCTAACACTCACCTTGTTACTTAACAGTTTTTACAAGTCCCTCTGGGACACGAATTGTTCTTTAGTAAAAATTGAGATGATAATTCATATTTCATAGGGTTGTTATATTACAAAGTATCTGACACATAATCTTTGCTTCCTACATGCTGGCAATTCCTATTGCATTATTGTTACCAACATGGGAGCTCAGCAACGTGTCTCTGAATGACCACATTCTTGCTTATCAATTGGGCTTATAAGAAAATAATGTATGCTGGAATTAAAATGGTAAGAAAAGGTACGCAGGAAAGAAGTAAAGGATATGAATGATCCACTCCGTCTTTACCTTTAACTTACTCAAATTTAAGAAGCTACTGAAGATGACAGGCGAAGTCCGAGTGCACTCGAACAGGTTATGTTGTGTTACAGAGGCCCAGAAAAGACAAAACAGGCCAGTGGCCTCTTCCTTTGTCTGTGGGAAAGTCAAAATCCATGGCACAAGTCAGTATTTTGCTCAGTCAAGATAGCTGCAATATCTTTTTTTAGGTGAGATTTAAAATTATAATGTCATGGAATATTAAAGCTGAAAATGGGTTGTGGTGATCAGCTTGTTAGTGTCGGAATTTTATAGATGAAAGAACGGAGGCCAAAGTTGTAGTGTGATTTGTTCAGGGTCACTCAACTGGTCAGTGGCAGAGATAAAAAAGAATTCTGGTAGTCTCATAGCCAGTGTAGATATGAAAGTTTTATCTCTGCAGACCTTATAAACAGAGTTTCAATAAGAAGCAGCTGGAGGCGTGAGTGCATTTTATTGTATTCTGCAAGAAAAATGGATCTGCAGATAGTTTTATTTCAAAAGAACAATATTCCACCCAAATTAGGTTCAAGAGCTGTCAACAATAAAATAATTCTATCAGCTATTTAAAGTACAATTATTACTGTGAAGTACTTGGTAGTCTAAGGATGTTTGTATATCACACTAAAACATCTGGACGCTTCAATCAACCAGACGTATTTACATTTTATAGACAGAGCCCAAGTGATGTAGCAAATTTAGAATTTTTATTTTTTAACCACAAGATTAAGTGCTGTAAATGTCTGAAACAAGTTGAGTTTTAACATAGAGAATACTCAGTTAATATTGGGTTTGCTTATTACTATTCTGATCTCTTATTGTGTTATTTTAAATTTTAACTCTCAGAGGCCAAGTTTCTTTCCCTCATTTGGAAGTTTTCCACTGGGATGGAGGAGGGCGAATGGGATATATATATGTAATCTTTATATTTGGTAAGCAAAGATCAATTATTTATATTTGTCAGAGAAGCATAACTTGTTATTGTTCTACTAATATTGTGGTTGGATTAAGATGTATTTCTAGAGCAATAACCCTAGAGTCATCTTTCAAGAAATGAAGCCCAGAAATTCTTTCCTCCTTTTTCTCTTTCAGTTCAGTTTCCACATACCCTTTAAAGGTACAGCTTGCCTCCTCTAGAAGGCAGCCTTTCTTAATTTCATTATTTAATGTCTTCAGTAAATATTTATTATGCTTGAATTATCTACCAATAGGTACAGTACTTGTTGGATTTATAATAGTGAACAGGTTAGACGGCCTGTAGCTTCAGAGATCTTGGCATTTGACATGGGATACAGGGAGATCATTACACGGTGTATGTTAAGAACCATGAGAGAAAAACATACAGGGCACTGAGGAAGGAGAGGAGAGGCATCTAAGACAGCTTTGAGTGTCTTGAATATAGTCATGTCAAAAGAGAAGGATAAGAAAGAAAGAAGGAAAGGAGGGAATGAGGAAGGGAGGGGAGGAAGAAGGAAAGAAGGAAAGAAAGCAGATGGAAGCTGAAAACATTTTTGAAAGCCTAAGGGCAATGTTGAGGAGCCAAATGGAATTGATGATATTAGGATTAGAACAGTAAGGAATCATATTGGGGAAATAAACCAAAGTTGGAAAGTGAGTGTAGTAGGTGTGGCTGAAAATGTGCACCTTTATTCTAAGGACACTGGAAAGCAGCTGAAAGATTGTGGACAACAGAATGGCCATCTCATCTCACAATAGACTAGATGTTCCACTAATTCATCTCCCCAGTATCTTACTCTTCTTTTCGTTATTAATTATTTTTCAAATATGTATCTTAATTATCCAAGAACGTTTCAGGATTCCCTAGGCCAAGAACCATGCCTAATATTTCTTCTTACTCCCAAACTACTTTGAATAGACATTCACTACATGACTGATATGTCACTTCACATCCTTGTGAAAGAGAGCATTTTCCAATAATGGCCAATAAATGTAGAAACTTGAAAAGACTTCTTGAGGCAAAGTATCGAAAATTTAGCTTTTAATTTAGAAAAGGGCCAAAGTGAAAATGACATCTGAGGAAGTAATTATTTCCTGGGTAGCAAAGGAAATATAAAGATGTAGACTTTTATTATCAAAAGACTTTGGGACAAACGTATGAAAAAACAAAAGAAAGTTCTTTTTCCTGGAAATTTTTTCTTCTTTGCTTTTAACTGCAAAAGGACCTCTGGCTGGAAAACTATGCTATCCACTGATATTGGAACTCATTAAAATGCATCAAGAGGTATGAAAAGCATATGTAAAAAGAGATAACTTCGGAAAACATTTTAGAGTGTTTACTTCATGCTGGGACCATACCAGGAATTAGTCCCTGGCCTCAAGGGGTTCACCAACTGACGCAGAAGATGTAAATGTAAAATAATAGTTCTCCTGTGGCTTATAATAATTTACTGTAGGTAAGTAACTGTTACTAGTCAGTGCTGTTGTCTGTTTCCAGCTCTTTGCCCGTTACTTCCAATCATGTGCTACCTACTCCTCTTATTAGGCCATTACCCCAGGGAGACATTATCAATGTGGTTGAAGAAATTCTGAAATATTCAGGACTCCATCTGCTTAGAATCAAGTCCATACTTGATTCCTCATGGACATGATGCTTCCATATCTTGTACGGGTGGGCCGAATTTTCCTGTATTTCGCCATGAACCATGCCTGCAAGGGAAATGATACAGGATATACTTTATAGATCTCGCCTTCTGGGGACAGCCTCAGATTTTCCATTCTTCGGTCTCCACTCAGGTAGTCAACCAGAGGGGATGGGGCATGAGGGGACTATATGAGCTGAAACATAAAAAAATGTGTAAGTTTAATGTGTTCATGTCCAGATGAGTCTAGATAAATTGTCTAATTTAGAAGAAGAAATATTAAATAAGCAAATAATTCATCGTATATTTTATGTCTATGATGCCGTTTGTTTTAGAGCCCTCTGGTCGATTCCGACTCCTAGCTACCCTGTGTACAGCAGAGTAGAACCTGCCGGGTCTTTTGCTCTATCCTCTCACTTCTGGCTATTTAAGACAGTGCTCCACTGCTATTCATAGAGTTTTTGTGGCCAATTTATTTGGAAGTGGGTGACTAGCTCCTTCTTCCTAGTCTGTCTTAGTCTGGAAACTCTACTGAAACCTGTCCACCATGAGTGACCCTGCCGGTATTTGAAATACTGGCATAGCTTTCAGCATCACAGCTGCTACAGTATGACAACAGACAGACAGGTGGTGTGCTTCTCTGACTGTGAAACAAACCAGGGCCACAGCAGCGAGAGCCCCGAATCTTAACCACTAGACCATCAGGGCTGGCTAGTGATAGCCATATTTTTTCACATCGTGATTCTCTTTGAACTGGTTCGAAATTATGTGGCCAGTTATTCTGAATATTTCCATTGATAGTAGTATAATAAAAACCATTCCATTTGAAACATATTTTCGTGAGAAGTATTTTTTAGGGCTTACATCTCTATTAGGGATACAGTTGTTCCTGAACCATGCTTCCTTGTAGCAATCAGTAATTTTCATCCACGTGTAATTGAACAAATTGAAAAATAATCCAGCACTCTCTCATTAAAAATGCATTTTCAATAAAAATTTACTTTTTGTTTCATAGGCATTAATCAAAATAAATAAAATATGTCATTTTGATCAACTGTGCACTACTAATAAAGATAATCATTCAAATCAGAAGAAATTTAACATCTAGGGAATTTTTAGGGCAGGAACTTAAAAACATTTATTTTCAGTTTCTATATATATTTGTGGGGCAGGTAAGTATTATAGTGTGAATAATAAAATTTACAGTATAACACTTTCTTATACTAAGATAAGATCCCATGGGCAAGTGGAATAGGCAAATGAGTTCAAAGAGTAAAAGGAACAGTGTATAATTTTAAGTTCTTAAGAAGTAGGCATCAAGGTCTACGGTATTTAGATGCCATGCAATATCTTTAAAATCATGATGGAACATATTTTTACAATTTTCAATATTTAAAATTCACTGCACATTATATTCTTTATACATATTTAAATCGATGATAAAAATTACAAAACTCAACTTAAAAATGTGTGAGGGGCCCATGGCGATTTTGAAAATTCTTTTAGCATTTACCTAAGGAAAAAGTTCAAAAAACACTGTTCTGCCTGACATTTGGTTTAGTTTTACTGGATATGTGGAAATCAAATTGTAAGGCTGAAACAAGTGGAAAAACAAACAGAAGTTCATATAGAAACAGAACTCGGGAAGGGATAAATAATGGGCAGAATGAGAGAGCTAAGTAGAAGTTATTTTTAGAGCAGTGGGCATCAAGAGAGAGGCAAGAGGTAAATGGTTGGGAAGTTGGCACGATTTCATATGCATGTAATTCTAGGCTGCCTGGTCTTATGATAGAAATATACCCCTGTTCTCCTTCTAGTGTTTCCTGTGGTACAGCCTCCAGGCCACCCTTTCAGAATGGAGGCATTCATTCCTTCACCTGTCATTCTAGGAAATTGAGTTTGGCCAAAAGAAGCCATCTTACCTGAGTTCATACCGTCTCTCTTCCCTAGGTTGGCCTGCAGCTGAGGACTGACTGATGCTATGATACAAAGGCAGTCCCCATCCCGCTTTCTTTAGTTTGAACTGTAGGAAGGAAGACTTTTCCTCTACCTAAATGTGAGTTCTGGCCGGAGAAGAAATTAAATTCACACGAGACAGAATAGCAAGAGAAAATTAAACAAAGCTTTATGAGGACCATGGCCCGGGGCCTTTCTTCCCAAAGGAAGAAAGGGCACCGAAGAAGTGGGGTGCACAGAGTGATTATATACCCTCAAACAGGATATTTCACATATGATTGAAATGTCCCTCCCACAATAGTCACAAGATTACCCTGTCAGCACAGTGCTTGATGGACACAGCAGATAGTGGTCTGCTATCTCAGTGGGCATAGCAGGAGGCAAGTCTATTGTCTTGAACTGGGTGGTCACAGCTGAGCACAGCAATCAGTTCCTTGCCTGAGGAAAGATGCTTAATCCTTAAAGGAATGCCAACGTTGGGAGGGGGAGGGAAGTCAGTTACAGGAGGTTACCAGACAAGCACAATAAAATGCAGATTTAAGTCCTTGCCTTTGGCATTGATTAAGAGTTTCTAGAGAGAAGGTCATCTCCTTTCTTCTTCCTGGTACTGAGAGGGAGGCACCTTTACAGATAGAGATTTAGTTCTACTTTTTAGTTGCTTTCCTGTCTGCAAAGAAACCAGCCTCAAATAGTCCTCATGCCAAAGAGACATATCTTGGGGTGGCCATTCCAGTCCCCACAGAACCATGTCTGAAGGGCCTTCCCAGGTTCAGAACTCCCACTGGGATCAGTTGAGGCTTCTGTTGCAACTACATGGCAATCCAAATTTTCCCTTTGTCCAATCCTACTTCTCTCAAGACTTCGCAGACATTTGAGTCAAGGGCACTCCCTGATAAAATTGGTACATGCAGATCTCAGTTTCAGAATCTGTTCCCTGGGAATCCCAGCTACAACATCTTGTTTGAAAGTTATTAGCATTATCAATACTTGGTCACAGAGGCAACTACATCTTATTCTGAATATCCTAAATTAATATCAAATACTAATTGATAAACAAGAGTTTAAAATATATAAAATCCTTCATTTATATTTATCCCTACGATTGTGTGAAGATTTCATGTTTGGCCAATAACGTTGTCATCTTCATGGGAACCAATCGGTCAGTAGGTGCTACACTATGGTAAGAAATTTATAGAAAAAATGATAAAGTAAAATTACTGGAAGTATTCAAATGCTGGGATAATTTCAAACATATTTTAGAAGTGTGACTTTGAAGACATTTTTGTATTTTTTAAAAAATACATGCTTGTTGGAATGAGAAATTCAAAGCAAAAGTTTTCTCAGAATCACTTTTTCCTCGATATCCCTTAGAAAATTTCAGTCTATATGAATTTGTTTAGTATTTTACTATAGACTAGAGACTTAAAAATTGACATCAAGTGCTTTAAAAATGCAATAGAAAAAGTAGAGTAAAATCAATAGTAGTGTGAGGAATGACTTGAACAGCTTGTATTTTCACAGTGGTCATCAAAAAGTAATTTTATATCCAATAATTTGTATCGATTGTTTGTGAAACTGTAATGCATTATACCATAAGCCTGGTTGTGCAGTTATAAATATATGTACCATTTTGTTGGTCTGTTTTCTTTTTTTTCTTATTAAGTTTCATTTTCTCGAAAATGAATCTTATTTTGTAGTGTTTATATGTGGAGGCAAGATGACTATTAATTCAAAATACCTTCAGCCACACAATGGGCATTTTCTGCTTTGGATAGTAAAAAAAAAAGGGCAAAATATGTGAAATATTACACTATTCAAGAGAAAGTCCTATTGGAATCATCTACAGTGTGATCATCAGCTACTGTGACTTCTCCCAGGACCCATATTGAAATATTTCATTACAAGCCTAATTGTGCCATTTAAAAGCCAAAAAGATACATATCCTAGGACATATTCAGCATAAAACCTTCCAATATATCTAGAATTGCTATCCTGGATTGAGAAGACATTACCTGACCAAATTTGTATTGGTCTTGGCTTCTGTATTGGAAGCCTATTTATAGGTAGGGCTCCTTTCTTCTTTTGTTCTTTTAGTCATAACACTCTCTGGAATGGGAATGCTGCAGTGAAAAGGTTTGGTTCATTTTTAAGGTGCCAAAGTAAGACATACCTGATGTAATGACAGCACATCTTTCCTTTATAATCCTCACAAGGACTTGAACTGGGAGCAGACATCCTGATTCTAGGAGGGCTCTTTGCTGATTGCCACAGGGGATGTTTATATCAGTTTGGAGAGAGAAGTTGGAAAGGCCTGAATTACTGTAAATAGTAACAAGAAGGAGGAGGAGGACGAGGAAAGGGCAGGGGAGGGGGAGGAGGAAGAAATTGCATTAAGTGAAGAAGATTGGAGATAAATGCCAATGAGGATTTTTAGTCAGTTTGCTACAGGATGTATGAGGAAAAAGTCTCTCCTCTCATTCTCCTTTGATTGAGTACATTTGTCAATACTGGTGTGAGATGAAAGTGGATTCTTTCTGGAGAACAAGAAAAGGAACCGAGTTCTGATTTATAGAAGGAGGGAAGATTTTGAAAGCGTGGGGCTAACTCTACAGCCTCTAAAGTTTAATCAGATATGGCTTTTAACTAATGCCCCTGCATTTACTGTCAGCGGGACCTTGAGGAACTTAACTTCCTTTGATCCTTATTTTCCTCATCTAAAAATAAAGAATATTAATATCTATTTGAAGCTTGTTGTTAGGATTTAATGAAAACCTTCATTCATTAATTCAACAAATATGTGCCTAAAATTGTTCTATGTCCTGGTTACCTAGCAGTGCACAAACCAGAAGTTCCCTGGCCTTAAGAAGAGAGTTAATAAATAAGTCAGCAAATACACAAATAGGACAATTACAGATTGAAACGATGAAGATATGATGAGTGATAGATCTAAGGTGAAATGGTAAAGCTCCATTGCTTTAGAGAAGTGTCTTTTAGATGGGCTGATTGTCAAATGAGCCTTTTCTGAGGAGATGACATTTTGCTTGAAAAGTCTCTAGCAGAAGCCAGCCGCTGAACAGCCTGGAGAAAAGCATCTGAGGCAGATTGAAGAGCATATGCAAAGGTCCTAGAATGCAAATACGCTGGATGAAGAGGAATAAAGTGGCCGGAGCATATTGAGGGAGGCAGAACGTGGTCTGAGATGCAGCTTTTAGTCAGCAAACAACGACAGTAGCTGTTGAAATGTTGTACTACTCATTGAAGTCTTAAGTATTCCTATTACAATTGTATTGGAGAATTGATCTAATGTTGGCAGGATATTATTATATCTAGTAGTGAGGGGTTTAATGAATAAATTGTTAAACTAGCAGGCAGTATATAGAGTCTTAATTCATAAACTTACTACTGACTTCCTGTATGAACTTGTGAAACATACAATCTCAGCCTCAATATCAATGATTCCCTCATTTCACCTGTATGATTCTTATAAGGCCACCCTAAGAATTCAAACTGGAAATATTGTAACTATTAAGTTCTTTATAGTAGATGTAAGGCATATCATAGACTGTAATTATAATGACATATTGTTGGTTTGACCACCAATATAAACATTTGTTAGTATGAAATTAACTTGAATTGTTCTTAAAATTAGGAATAATTTATCATTTTCCTTTAATTATTTGTTTGATTTGTAATTTATAATTGCCACTTTCCTTAGTAGTTTTGATGCAACAATCCCTAGTGTGGTAGAATCTGTCAATATACAAATTATCTATAAAACACAAAAAACTCCTAATGAAAATGGAGAAGAAGTATCAGACAATACTGGGACGTTTTGAAACACTCCGATGGTGTCAAGCATTGTGAAGGATCCTAGGTTTTACCCTATGTTAGGAACTGAATTGTGTTTCCTTCCTCCCCCACAGATTCATATGTTGAAGACCTATCCCCTAATGTGACTGTGTGTGGAGATAGGGCCTTTAAGGAGGTAATTAAGGTTAAATGAAGTCATAAGGGAAAGGCCCCCAATCCAGGGGGCTGGTGTCCTTACAGGAAGAGGAAGACACCATAAGCATGCACGGACAGAGAAAAGGGCATGTAAAGACATAGCAAGAAGGTGGCCATCTACAAGCCGAGGAGAGAGGCTTCACCAGAAACTAACCTTGCTGGCACCTTCATCTTGGACTTCTAGCCTCCAAAACAGTGAGAAAATAAATTTATGTTATTTAAGCTACCAACTCTTTTTTTATGGTAGCCCAAGAGACAAATACACCCTACTTGCATGCTAACAAGTTAGCCTACCACACACTATTTCATGGAAGCTGGCAGGAACAACAAGATTCTTGGGTTAGAAACAAAAGCCATTATGACTCACAATAACAACAGTAGAGAAAGTATCAGCACATTGTCTTGTGCTGGGTCTCTAAGCCTCATTTCCCAAAGGATGAGACAAAGGGATCCGAGTGATATTTGCACACGCATGGATTGTGTTATAGCCAGGGACCTTGTGTGAAGGGAAACAGACTCTTACAATGGAAGTGAGTGTGCCTTCCCTTTGCTCTGAAGGCTGTCATTAAAACCGCCCTCTCTTCTGGAGGGAGACACTATTTCTGTCTTCCAGGGCCATTCACTGTTATACAAATATCCTTCAAAAGATAGTCTGGAACAAAGACAATCAAGATCTTTATTTGCAAGATGTGCAAAAATGTGAGTCTGATGGAAAATTCTCTCTCAACACAGGGTTGCTCTTGTAAAGAAAAAATAATATCTCAGGAAGTTATGTTCAAAAAGAAGCTTCACTGAAGGTTCTCATGGTTCTTAAATGAAAGATCACCAACAATTTCCATCTCAAAAGTCTGGTTTTTACACAACGTGTCATATTATTTTATTACATGGACTAGTTTGCTAAATGAAAATGCTCCTTCCCAAGTACAGTAACCTTGGGCAACGCAACCAATTTAGTGGGTGAAACTTATTGATAAATTTAACTTCAGTCTCTTGGTCAGATAAGTAAGTTGAGAGAGGATGGTAATTAAGAAATGGATCTTCTGACTAACAGAAGTTTACAGCTTTGAAGATGGAGCCCTGGTCTATTTTTTTACTTCCGTTAGATACAATTATTACTGATCAGTTTCAACGATTTCGAGGAGTCAGTTACAATTCGTAAGATTCTTTCCTCTTCTCACCCCTCCAAGCATAGTTTTCCCAGAAATGGATTAAATATATCGATTCACTCCTTCTCCTGAGCACGTTCTATGCCTGTTCTACACACGAGGAGTCTCTTAAAGCAAATACGCACCTTCTCTTGTGTTTAATTCTGAAATGCTGCTGATCAAAAGCCAAAATGTGATGTAAAATGATTTTAAAAATCCTAGATGAATGGCAACAAGCTTTAAAATCAGGCTTTCTGGGGCTCTAAGACGCTTCACCCTTAAATGCATTGTTATTCTAAGTCCCGTGATGAGCTTTATCATTGTGATGATTCTATGACTGTACTTGACATCCTGTTTTCAGGAAAGGTCTGGGACACAGTTTTAACTCTGGAAATAATTCGTTCCCTTCTGCCACGCTGTGATTTGTGGTGCCTCACTGAAGAGGCATAGTAACCTCAGGTGCATTAATGTCACCATTAAATAGGAGACAAAGCTGAGCTATAGCATTCAATATCTTCACACCGCTATTATGTTTATTTAAGCAACAAACCTATTAGTGATCACACTTCACATTTAAGTGTAAAGCACAAAGTATTCCAGCAAGAACAGAGAATAGAAGTCACTTCTAAGTATACATTGGCATGTTGCTTCTAACTTAACTTTTATTTGTACTTAAAAAAACATTTTTCCCCCTTACTTCCACTGACAATTAACTACGAATCATTTTCAAATCAACATCTCAGCTCTCACGAAATTCATTATTTAGGCTCAGATAAAAATTTAATCTAGGCTATTATATTGTCCACTAATTCTTTGAATGTTCTTAGTCTATCTGTGTGAAACATTTCTAAGTACTATGTCATGTGGATCAAGGCTGCCCCTGGGAGAGAAGCCCAAGGCGTCCTAGCCTGTATGCCGATCTATATGACCTGATTCATACCTAAAGTTATATGACAGCACAATAACCAGGCCCCACCTGCACTGCTACCATTTTAATGACTTTTTACATCATCTTTCCTTTATCTAGTAAAAATAAGTCACATGCCCATGCCTTATACATTTAGCCCTACCCTCAACGCATCGCAGCTCTTCACTGCCCAGGGTTCCTGTCCCCATGCTATTCTCTGAATCAAAGAGTGGTACTACCAGATCTTGAGTCCAAGAAATTTTTCTTTTCAACGACTCAGCCTGCATCACTATGAAGCCTCAAATTTTCTAGCATTTTTATTACTTTCTCTGAGATGGATCTTAAACTTATTATTTACGAAGCATTTTTGTGGGGGTGTGTGTGCCCACTTATGCCTATTTCAATTGGTCATTCTAGTAATCAAATATTGTCTTAAAGCAGCCAGTATTATATGAACAGTTTAAATATCACACGGGTAAACGCCAACTTTAACCAAAGAGAAGAACTTCCTTTAGAATCATTGAATACCCCACTACTTCAAAAAGAACATGTATTAAGGAAATCTTCCCTGGTAATTAATATAAAATGATAGTTATATTTAGGGCCAGCTACAAGGAGATGCAACCTGTGCAGTCACACACAATGCCCCACACTTAGAAGGGTCCTATGCATGTTTTAATATTTGGCTGTTATCATCTTGAAATTTGTAATCTCTGAATAAGAGGCTCCATGCTTTCATTTTGTGCTGTGACTCACAAATTATGTGGCCAGCCCTGGTCATATTTTATGATGTATTTATTATTTTAGTTTCATTTTAATTCGTCTTCCAAGGAGCTATCATGCACCAGCTCACGTACTTACCCTGGATACAAGGATATGAAGTTGGGTTTTTTTTGTTTGTTTGTTTTTGCTGAGGAAGATTACCCTGAGTTAACATCCATTGCTAATCCTCCTTTTTTTTTTTTTTTTTGCTTGAGGAAGATTAGCCCTGAACTAATATCTGTGCCAGTCTTCCTCTATTTCTTTGTATGTGGAATGCCTCCACAGAATGGCTGATGAGTGGAGTCGGTCTGCTCCTGGGATCTGAACCCACAAACCTGAGCTGCAGAAGTGGAGCACGTGGAACTTTAACCACTTGGCAACCAGGACAGGCCCGGGTTTTGTTTTGTTGTTTGTTTTTAATGTGGATGATAACGGGCATTCTTTTGTACTCCTCATGTTTGTACTCAAATATCTAGGCAGGAAGCTGAATTCATATTTGCTTGAAGAATCAGTCGCAAAAGAAATTTTTAAGAAACTATTTCTTTAACAATGGAAAAATTATAGAATGCTCAACTATACTGTTAAGATATAACAAAGATAAGATTTGTGTAATTTTTCTTATAAATGGGAATTGCAACACATAAAAAAGAAAAAGCTAAATAAAACGAGTATATAGCCTAAAATGTGTTGTCACAGTTTGATATAAAATCATGTAAATTAGAGAAATCAATATAGAAGTTAAAATATTCAGAAAATTCAGATAAAGACCAGATGGGGAAATGACCTTAAAATGCGAGATGATATTCTGATTAAGCATGCAGCTAATGTCTGTACATCGCTGGTATTTGGGAGAGAATATATTTCTCTCTCCTTTTTTTTGAATTTGGAAACTGGAACTCTTGTAGGCAGTGGCTTCTATAGCAGGCTACAAACATTTTGCTCTTCCCTGGGCAAAGGGCCTTTGCTGAACTGCCAAGCTCTTATCACAACATTTTGCGTTTGTTTACATTGCTCTCTCCACCTCTAAATCAGCTCAACCTATCACTGTAGCGTTCTGCCACACTCAGAATCCACGGAAAAATCAGAAAGAAGAGAACTAAAGAGTTAGAGATGATTAAACTTTAATTTTTGTCTACTGCTTAATTCTTATTCGTCCTATCTTGAATTCATTAAGGCATCAGCACATGGGCCAGTACTTGTTTATGTAATGGTTAAGATATTCTCCTGTTTGAAGATTCAAGAATAGATCAAGACAAGCCCCCAAGGCCCCTTCTAGGCCTACTGTAGTATTTGCTATTGAATTCTAAAAACGGTGCCCTGCAGGGTGAAATCACCTCCTAGCAGAAAGAGAAGATGAAACATTTATTTAAAATGTATAAGATGGCACAACGTCAGGTAGCAGCACATATTAAAATATATGGAATTTTTAGATCTGTCAGCAGGGTTCTCTGCTCTTCCAGTGTCATAGTAGCATATAGGAGGAAGATTTCAAAGAGCATACAACTTTCAGACATTTAGGCCTTTAAGGAATGAATATCTTCATTTGCGTTGGATAAAAATTAGTATTAAAAGTATCTTTACTGCTATTCTGTATGTGCACTTTAAGACAGAATGTGCTTACACCCCATTTTATCATCAACGCTGTAAGCCTTTGGGAGATGTGTTAATTGGACCACTTCTTACAGAATGAAGCCCTTTTGAGTAATTGAGGGCATTATGCACGTAGTGTTTATGACAAGAATTAATCATCCTTTTATAGTAAAATATTAAATTCTTAAGTAATAAACTGGTATCAGTGCATAGGGCAACATGCAAAGAATCTTTGTCACTAGACATATGTGTAATCTTTCTAGGTCTCAGTGTCCCAATCTGTAAAACTACAGTTTGGCCAAGAAGGATCACTTTCATTTGAGCTATTATGTTAATCTATCTTTATAAGACCTGTGGAAAGACTTAATTATTCATTATCTATTTTTGAGATTCACAATTTCATTGCTTTACTCATTCATTCATTTCTTCATTTATCCAACAAGTTTTGCGTGACTGCCATCAAACACTGTCCTTAGCTCTGGAGACTGAATGACAAGGCAGGGTGGGGCCGGAGAGGTAGGGGAGACATCTTCTGGCCTTTGTTTAGCTTACAGTGTAGCCAGTGAGGCAGACGATAATAAAGAATGACAGACGTCAACCCCGCCTTGAGATTGTGGTGAATATCATGATTAAGGGTTACAGGGAGCTAGGAACTGCATACTGTCTAGTCAAGAAGAACAAAGAAGGCTCCCCTGGAAGTTCTCAAGATAGAGCTGAGAGCTGAGATAAGAGACAGAGTTAATGGCAGGAGGAGGCTGGTCAGGACTGGAATAGGGAAGAGCAAAATCTTGACTGATAATGGTATGATTTAATACAAGAAAAAATTAACAAATTTATTGTTTCAACAATGGAATCTTTGTGATTTACTGGCCCCAAATGTAGTTTATGGAAGTGTTTCAATGTGCCTGTAAGTTAAAAAGTTGCTCTTCTCACTTTTGTTTCCTTTCATTCAGTTTTCTTTGTAGCATGTTGAAGGGTTGATTCTCACTGAAACGCTACTTATTTTAGCACTAGCCAAGGATGAATTAATGCTATTTTAAATAGATGATTATGCAATAAATCAGCCTTATTGTGATATTTTCCGTGGTGCTTGTGTTTCATGAAAAGGAAAAAAGAGAAGTTCATCCACTGACCTCCCTGTTTGTAGGTGTACTTACTGACAGAGCGGGCTTACACTGCTGTGGGCGTCAACACTACGTATAGTTGGAGATACATTAATTGGAACCCTTCTTAAAGAATGAAGTTTCTGAGTATTTGAAGGCATATATGTAAGTAGTGTTTATCATACGAATCAATAAATGCTTTCATAGCAAATCTTCCCTTTCTATTAGCACCACAGAGCGAGAGCTTGTTATGAATTTCCTCATCTCTTTTCTTCATTTTGGGGCTGACCTAATGATTTAAAGCCACTGCTCTGTCCTTAGAAAAGTTAACAGATTTTGCATTGTGCTCTTGAAGAAGTTTTAGCAATAGCTGATTTCCAATTTTAATATTCAAATTCAGACTTGAATAGCCATCATAATACTTAATTACCTCCAGTGAAAAATAAATACACAGGAAACTTTATGAAAATTGGGACCACATATCAAGCTTTATGTATTTTAAAAAAAACGTAAAACAAACTCTGAGAGATTCTGATTATGTGGGGAGATACTGATGGTGCAATAATGCATTTCCCAGAATGACAGCTAGTGATAACTGTAAATGGCCTTTGGTAGAAGAAAGAAAACACACTGCTCCAATCGATACACAGATAGTCTGTAATGTAAAGATTAGGATCAGAATATTTAAAAATTTAATACTTTGCCACTCCATATAGCACTTTGGAAGTCAATATCTTTGGAAACCTGGTCCATTTCCCTTCTTTGAAAGCATTATATATTTAAAGTTTTTAAATTATTTATCTAGTCTATGTGATTAAAAATGAAAAAAGTTAGTCCATCCATTATCTTCTGCAGCTGCTGTCTGGATATTAGTCCCCTCTCTGCCTCTTAAATCCTTGATTTTTTTTCTCCCTACCCTGTAAAGAAAACTCAATAGATACATTAAGAGAGCAAAAGAAAACCTCATCTACTCGCTAACATCAGAGGATGTTGCTGCTTAAATAGTGGGCAAAAGTGGCTGTGTCTGAACAATATGTTCAAATATTTTTACTCAACTGTATTGCTTTCAGATCTGATAGTCAAAAATATGACGTAGTTAAGTGGCAAGAAAGCACATCGTGTCTCTTTTTCTGGCTAATTGTGGATGAGGGCTTTATTTATCTTTTAAAAAATTTATCCTCAAAGTTACTTCAAAGTCAACTCTGAGAATAAGAACATTTTTAATTAAAATCTTATAGTCCTTCCTCTCCAAGAATTGCTGTTGTGGGAGGGAAGGCTCACATCTAAATAAAGTGGGTAATTGTTTTAAAAAAAGTCTTCAAATTTAATGCAATTTCTCATTCCAGTTTCATTTTATTGTTATTAATTTTCTTTCTAAAGGTTTTGTTTTCTTCTATACTTCCTTTGGATTTTCCTGAGATCAGAGTTGTTGGTTTTCTAAATGAATTATTCAGTTTGGATTACAAAATATGACTTTTCTTATTTGTTTTGAGGGTTTCTACTGTTAAGAGTGAAATAAGTTTTTTACTATCTTACATATCTTTTTTTTTCACTCTACCTTGGTAATCATTTTATTCTCATTTTAACATAAAAATATTTAAAATAACTTAAGAAGAGAACACTATATAATATGATGTATCTAAAATATCAAAGAAACCTAGCAATAATTCAAGATGAGAAAGAGAAAGTTGGACAGGGCAACGTTTTCTATTCCTCTTTTCTATACTGAAAGACCTTGGAAAGAAATCCCTTAGATCATTCCATGGAAATTCACCTTTTGTTCCATGGAGATCCCCTCTTGCCACTTGGCCCCCAAGAACCTTGGTTGTTATAGCTTCCATGCATTGAGCACAATGGATAGCAATCCTTTTCTCAGTTTAAGGCCCAAGTAGCTCCAAGATTAACATGTTTTCTTCTACTCTACCTGAAGCAAAATAAGCAAGAGATTGGAAAGAAGATCCAGGCTAAGATTCTTGGTGTTTCCATTAGTTATGAAAAGAGTATTTACGAGTGTCAATGAGTCATGTGCTTTGCTTCTTTGGAGCATTGTGCTCAAACACGTATATTTTGTGGACCTGAATTTTTGGCACAATATAGACTGAGAAAATTCTAATGCTGTCAGGCCAATAGGGAGAATCTTCAGAGGATTTTACTTTTTCTTTTATCCTAAATCTCATTCTGTCAGAAATGAACAGTTGATCTCCTTCTGCTGTTCTTGAGATTTTGCCTGAGACTAAAGGGATAAATGGGTTGTTTCCAACATTGCCATTTTATGATTTATAGAAAGATGGAATGCATGGTGAGCACAGAAATTTATATTCTACAATCTTTACTACTTCTCCTGTTCTGTAATCCTCCAATTGTACTTATACCTTTCTGTAATGGGTTCTTTTCACTCGTCTGCCTACTGTGATAGCAGGTTATATTCAGAATGATTTTTTGAATATCAAGATTTAGAAATAAATGATTGAACTTACAGTGGTATGATAGCATGATATATGTTCTTTCTGTGCAGTGACCATAAGAACAATTATAGGTTAAAACTTTGATATTTAGAAAGATTTAGATATAAGCTTACAATTTCTTATGGGTAGAAAAAAATATCCTTAGTCTACCTGAATGCTTCACTTCAGATTTTCTTACATTTTACTTCCTTTTGACTTGGCTAGATTTTTCTGGATCTGTTCTAATATGTTTTACACTACTCTTGTCCAATCTGGATTGCATTGTAGGATTGCCATCTTGTGTCTGGATCATAATTACTCTTTGTCAAATACTGTTGTTCAGGGCAGATTTAGCACCTAGCATCTATGTCTATCTTAGCATCAGCATAGCCCAGCTATCCCCAGGATCTGCCGGCTTCTTCATACAATAAGATCACAATATTAATATTTGAAGTTTGATGGCTTCTTGTCTTCAATACACTGTAGATTATCTATGACCTTTCAATATCTTTTCAAGTCAGTAAAAACAAGGGCTAACATTTGTCAAGTTACTTTAGTATGTGCCTGACACTGTGCTAAGCACTTTATGTAGATTTTCAAATTTAGTATTTGTATCAAATCTAAGAGAGATGTACCGTTATTATCCGCTGTTTGGAAACAAGAAAGCACGGGCACAGAGATTTAAGTAACTTGCTTAAATTTTGTAAAACATCTGGCAAATGAGACAATAGGATTTGAACCCAGTTCTCTATAAACCAGGAACCTATGCTCTTAAACACTTAATATGCTATTTCCTGGAAATACGGCACATTTACTTACAAATAATCGTTTCACATTCCTCTTCCGTCCTCTTCTTTTGTATGTCTATTTTCAGAACATCACTTGAAGGTAGACAGTAAGCCACCTTGCTGCTCATTATCAGTGTCCTCCATGAGAAGCCTGCCTTGCTCACCATTTTGGTGCCATGGAGCTCCAAGACTCTTATTGCCCTAAGACACTGGATTCCCTTCTTGCCTGTTTAATTCTGCAGCTTTTTGATTTGCTTTCTAATTCGAGTATTTTCTACTTACCTGCCAGCTTATTCTATGTTCCTGTGATCAGCCCTTAGTTCCTGCTTTCATCACTGGAGGGCTTTTTTATTAGTTGAAAACTTTTGTTAGAAAGTGTGCTAAAGTATAATTTCTAAAAGTTAAAAACATGACTCTCATAACAATATAAAATGAACACTTCAAAGTTTTTATTTAACTATAATGAAGGAATCAGTAAGATATTAAACCTGGTTGGAAGAAGAATGTGAGGAACTGGGATTTTTATAGTTTGTTAAAGAAATGCAGAAATAAATTTGCTAATAGATACATTACTGGTTAACGGTTAATGTTTACTAGGCAAGAAATGGTAATCTCTTCCTTACTTTTCCTCCTGACCAGAAATCATTTAAATTGTTATTGTTGAAGAATCATTTGCAATGCTCCTAGACAAGGGTTATTTGCAATGATCTTAGATAAGAATCATATGTGCGGTTATCAGTTTTCTCAGAATTAATCTCTAATGTTATAGAATTGTAAAATACCCTAGTAAATGGTACATTTGCAGTCAAACAAAGGTATACACCCTAGAAAATCAAATATTCCTCAGGAAAGGTGGACTGCTTCCAACACTGTATTGAAAATATCCCCAATCATCTCTTTGTCTTTTTCCAAATTTTGGATAAATTTTCATGACGAGTTTATTTGCCAGAGTTAAATATGGCTGAAAGTGGATCCTCTCTAGTGTGAAAACATGGATGACATGACAAATCTTTTATAAATCTAGGAAGCATCTCTTGTTTCATACAGGTCAGTGTCTCGTTGCTGTTGTTTCACCATTTTGTGCTCACCGGCCTGTGGTCTACAATGGTGCTCTTGTATAAAATGTAAACTAAGAGTTAACTTAGATAACATTTCCCCACTATTCGGAGGGGCAGAGGACCTTTCTCTGACCAAACTTTGCAAGCAAATGACTAAGATGCGAAATAGGTGAACTGAATTTTGAGTCCTTTATTTTAGAAAACTTTTTTTGAGATAGGTTCTCAGGAACTAAAAGGAGCCAACTTTGGGGAAAAATGAACTCCTAATGACCCTCAACAGCAAACCATTTGCAGAAATGTATTCAGAATAACGGATGGCAAACTGAGATGCTGGAGATAAATGAAAAATTCTTTTGATTAGAATGTATGGTGAACCAAAGAAAAGACCATTTTTTTCTTGAAAAAATTTCTTTTTTGAGGAAGATTAGCCCTGAGCTAACATCTGCTGCCAATCCTCTTTTTGCTGAGCAAGACTGGCCCTGAGCTAACATCCATGCCCATCTTCCTCTACTTTATATGTGGGACGCCTGCCACAGCTTGGCTTGACAAGTGATGCGTAGGTCCACACCAGGGATCTGAACCAGCCAAACCCATGGCTGCCGAAGCAGAATGTGCAGACTTAACTGTTATGCCACTGGGCTAGCCCCGAAAAGACCATTTTTTATTTAATTCAAACTGGCTATCCATGACTTGCATGCACATTTCTCTGAGTAGAAATATTTGACTCCTGTTTCTTGGTAAAACACAATAGGATCTCAAAAATATTTACTGAATTTTAATACTGATAAAAGCCAAAGAATTATTTGAGAATACCATTCCTTATTTTCAATGAAAATTGTTTGAATTATTGGCTTGTACAGAAGTTATATTTAAATATTATGTCAGATGATTGTCTAGAATTTTATTTGCTTTTGTCATTTTTCCTCCCCTCTTCTGTTAGCTGCCATCGTATTGGAATATAATACCCTTAAGATCCTATTGAATTTCACGAAAACTTCTGAGCTGTGAGAAAAGCAAATTTAACAGTGAGAAAAGTAAACAATAGTTAAATATTATGGACTTATTTAATAAATATTTATGTAACCATTCAAAATACTTATTATATGTGAATTGTAAAAAGTCAAAAAATTTTCTCATCTGCTTTATTGACGTGTCCTATCCAAGACGAATATTGGAAACAATAATCAAGATTTCTATCTTCATTGCTCTTAACAAATTTCTTCCTAGTACCACCTTGAAAAGATTCACATATTTACTCTCTTTCTACACATATAAGATATCATGGATTTAATTTGGGATGCTTATTGAAACATTTTTCCTTCAAATCGTCTTTTAGGGCATGGAGAAAGGAACTGGGAAACTTCGATATTACCTACTTGAAGTGAGCCACCCAATTTATTTTCTCTCCAGTAGCAAGCACACTATGGGGTCACTCTACTTAGCCAATGACACACAAACTTTTTTTCTCTCAAATCTTTTGAGGGATCCTGTCATCATAACAGAGTCTGTTGAATACTTTCATCAAAAAAGGAAAGGTGTGTATGACAGGATTTTAGTATTTCCAGGTGGCTCAGAAAAAGAGTAAGGTAGTAACAGCTTTCTCTTTCTAGTCAGTGGTTGAAAGGATAATGGAAAATGGCATGTGGAAAAATGATGAAGAAATAAAAAAATGTAACCCAGCTCTGGACGCGACCGTAGAGGAACAAGCAAGAGGACAGAATATGGTGAAGTAAAAGTTTTGTTGTCAGACCTTCTAATATAATAAGCCCTAAATTTCTGTAAAAACCACTGTCTAAAATTTATAGGGAGCAAGAGCCCCCATGATGAGAAACGATATTTTTAAGAGATATTCTCTTTTTGAAATATTTCTTGCATTTCCTCAAACAGCATTGCTTTACATGTAGGACATGGATTTTGATTCCAGTGGCTTGTATTCTAGAGTTAGTCAAACAGAGAGGGAATAGTGAAGAATTTACAACAAATGTTTTAAATATTTTGATACCTTTAATATAGCTGTGATAGAAGCTTCTGAACAGAAAATGTAGAAGATACAGTTTTCTCACACATATGCAGTCTGATGTCCCCCCTCACCCCCGACCTTGGCATACTGGGCATCTTCTTGATGACTTTAAGATAAAAGCATTTTATGAAATATTTGATATGAAAGATTTATTATAGCTATAACTTAAACTTTGGCAAATGGCTATGAACAGAAACATGTATTAATAGTAGAAACTAATAAAACAATATTAAGCTGAAAGTTTGCCACACACCCAGTAGTTTCTCCCGCTACAGTTCAAATGTGAAGAGCGTAGCACACTGGAGGCAATTGCATTTTCAGAATGAAAGGAATTATAATTCCTGATCCTTGTGCTCATTCACTTCAAGTCTTGCTCAATTGCAAAATGTAACCAGAGATTTAATAACTAGTGTTACCCTGAGAGGATGCTTTAGGAATAAATTTAGATTAAAAAACATATATTCACATCCTCTGCATCACCGACCGATTTCTCTCCTTTGCTTAGGAGCAGACTCAGAGCTTACTCGCCTCTCCGTGCTCCATAGGCACTCACGCATTTGAAGCATAGCTCTTTCAGCCATGATCTAAAATAACTCTTCTCCAAACCAACATTTTTTTTCACAAGCCATTACTGAATTATCCAGATGTCAGGGATTTGATAAATGCATGTATGGAAAACTCACTAATGGGGGAACAAGACATAGGATACTCAGAACTTGATTTCAAAGTAGGGAAATAAAAAATAATATTTAAATTGAAAATATATGGATGTTCCCAAAGTTCACTATGAAGAGATGGAACAAAAGATATGTTTTGACTTCAACATACGGTTTTTGAAGGAACTATTTGTATCAGTAAATTAAGCAAGTAGTTAATTCGATTCTGGACCCCAAATTTTCCTCCTCCTCCTCTTCTTTTTCTTCTTTTGTATAGATCAAATTTAATTCCTTTCCGGCTTGGAATTGAGCTGAACACACTCAGTGCAAAAATCCTGGAGTCTTCCCTTCCCATCATACCCCTGAGAAACGGGTAACGTGTTACGTTCCTGCCTTACGAACATGAATCCACACTAATCCTGGTGCTACTGCTTCTGCTCTGCCACTTTGTTCTTATACTATAATTTGTTTTAAAATCTCTTTGCATTATTAGACATTGTCTGCGATTGTAAACATAAAAAGAAACACTTCAAGTCTTACCTTACTTGTCCTCTTTGAAACTGTGTCTCACATCTTCTTCCTCAAAATTCTTTTGGATTCTGCAGCTGCATTTCATATGGTTTCTACCCCGTCCTTGGGGCCTGTTCCTTTTCAATCTCCCGTATGGAGTCCTCTGTCTCTGCCTCTGCTTTACTCATTTTAAAAATAAATTGTTTATTTTGGGAATAGATAATACTTGCATACACCATAAAATTTAAAGGTCAAAAGAATAAATGGGTGAAATAATTCTCCCTTCATTCCTTGTCCTTTCATAACCTAATTTGTCTTCATAGAGCAACCCCTATTAACAGATGTTATTTTGCAATTTATTGCAGACAGGCTCTATAATTTGAAAGGATTTCTATATATGTTTTCTGCTAATAGTAACATATTCCATGTATTCTGTTCCTTGATTTTTTCATTTAACATATATATTATGGGTGTTATTGTGTACCATTTTCAATAGAAGTATCTCATCCTCTGTAATGATCTCACAGTATAATTTATTTAATACATGTCCTGTGGTTACATATTTAGTTTGTTTCCTTTTTTTTTTTTTGCTACAAAAGTGCCCCATTAAATATCTTTCTGCAAACTTGATTATGTACTTCTGCAAGTATATCCACAAAATAAATTCTTAGAAGAAGGACTTCTGAGCCAAAGAATATCTATATTTTTAATTTCAATACATCAAATTTTCCAGATTGTTCCCCATAGAGTCTATCGTAACAGCAACTTCCACCAACAATAAATGTGAATTTGCTGTATTTAATCTTTAATTTTTAGATAATATTAACTCTTCCTATATCTAGAAACTTCTTCCTCTCACTTCTATCACCACATTATATTTTATTTTTAGTCTTGGATTTCCATCTATGTCTTCCCACATACTTATATTATACCCAGCAATGAGATTAAACAGTTGATAATATTTTGCCATATTTGTTTCCAGATCTATTTTTTGTTACAGATGTAAAACATTACAAATTGAGCTACAAGTTGTATGTAACAATTCCATTCATGTGTTTTGGATTTTATTTACATATTTAAGTATCCATGAATAACATTACTGTCCTCTGTGAAGAGCCTCACATATCAATATATCTTTTAAGGATGCTGTTCAGTTTTCACAAAAAGGAATCATGGCGTCTACAAAAATTTACTGCTCATATCTCCTGCTGCAGGGAACATAACTGACGGATGGCCACAGCTGTTGCCCTCTGGATTACCTCTGAGTCGAGGCCACTTTTTCCAAGGCTGTCCTAGCCAGTGACTGAGCACTGCTGGTCCCCATTTGTGTACTAATGCGGCTGCTTCCTGTACAATATAGCATTCTTTTAAGGGATCACTTTGGTTCAAGGACTCCCCATTGGCCTGAACAAAACTTCCATAGAACTATGCTGGGATCTAAGACTTCCTCCCCAAACCTCTTCTTTACCCTTTTTTTGTAAATATATGGTGTACAGTTTCCCCTGCTTCCTCCTCCTTCTGCCCCTCTAGTCTCTGTAGTCCTTTTCTCATTAAATTTCCCACACATCCAATCCTATCTTAACCTCTACTTCTCTGAGGACCTGAGCACAGGAATATTGCAATTCCCAAACTGCATGGCATAAGCCTGACAGCCCATACTCTAGGAAAGGTGCTGACAATTTCATAGACATTCATTTTATCCCCTTCTCATTTCATCTTGCCTCCACCCTTACTATCACTCTCAGTACTGCTTCATGTGTCTAAATCTTAACTCTCCAGAGAGTTAAAGCTCCAGTTTTCTGTAGGGTTTGGAAAAGAACGGTGGCCTCACTGTGTGAGCCAGGGAGGGGACCAGGAATCCAAGACTATCTAATTCAGACATTTTATCAATTTCTCTACCCCGTATACTGGCTTATGTACTGAGATTCAGCTTGCTTGTTGTTGCTCATCTTCATCCCCGTTCTGTGAACTCCCCTTAACTCATAAACAGGCAGAATTGCTTATATATTTATGTACATATTTATGTAGACACTTGCAAACACACAAATACACAGAGTCAGTTAGGTTTCAGCTTATTCATTCTACTAAATCTGTTGCTACCAATCCACTCACTTTCTCTCTCTCTCTAAAAGTTTTACTTATCTCATTTTCCTTGCAGTCATCCATTCAGTCTTTTATTCAACAAACATTTACTGATCGTCCACTCTGAGCTGAGATTTGAGCTCAGTGCTGAGGATACGTAAGCAACAACCACCAATCTGTCTTCCCCGTGGAGTTTAGAATCTAAATGGAGAGCCAGATGCTTATTGAATAAATGCAAAGTCACAATGGCTGATGTGTTTTACAAGTTGTAGATGCAGAGATCAATGGTGTTTTGAGACTCTATCATGAAGTTTGACTTAGGAGGTTGGGGAAGCAGTGAGTGAGTTATTATTTGAAGGAAGATCAGGAGTTAAGAGTATAGTCCAAATAGGAAAAGGCAGATGCCACCGTCCTATAGCAGAGCTCTACTGATTGCAGTTCCGAGGAGGAGGTGAGAAAGAAGGAGGTGATGAGAAGTGAGGAGAAGGGACAGGGTTGAAAGAGGGACACTTACCATACTGTCAGATAAGAGGGAGCGTTTACTTGCTGACTGGTGTTGAAGGTCCAGACCAATCCTCACATCCTTCTGTATGGAAGGGTTTTTCACAGACTACGACTGTCCCTTTCATTTCGGTGCTGTATGTCCTTAAATCACATCTAGAATTCTGGCTAATTTTGAATATGGATCCTTTTTCGTAAAGTCAACTAAGTATGTTCTATCCTAGATGTTATAGAGTTGTTTAAAATTTATATATAGGATGTTTGGCATAGTAAAGAAAAGTCTTGAGACTCAAAGGAATGATTGCCATCTTTAAGTAACTGAAAGATTGTGCGGAAGAGTCTGTTGGCTGCAGAGCTCAGAAACAGAGCTAGAGAGTAGAAGCTTCAGGGAGTACGATGTAGTCCTAACATAAAAACAAACAACAATAGCAAAACAACAAACAACACCTTGCCATTGACTTACAGCCGCTTAAAATGGAATTGACTGACTCAGAATAAATTTCTCATCAGTAGAGGGAAATACCAGGGTAGACAAGCATTTCATGGGGGTATATTTCATGTATTTTTGTGTGTGGTCATGAAGGAGGAACTATTAATACAACGGATGAAAGTTGAACCAGATAAACCCGAAGGTTGCCCACTTCTTTGATACTATGAATCTAACCTCTATTTCTGCCCTAGTTTACTTCTTGACCACTTCAAAATCACCAGGCTGCCAGCAGCCTAGGCAATTCTTTTGCCTGAGGCTTGAGATCTGAATGAGCCGGATGTTGCTCTTTGGGTTTTTTTAAAAAAATGTAAACTATGTTTTCGATTTGTAAATGCACTCAGAGGCACAGCAATGGGCACTGAAATTATTATTTTTTAAATGAAATAAAAATAGAGCTGACAGCTAAAGAACTTTCACAGCAGTTATTATTATGTGTTATTATTAGCCACAGCATGTGGTGACATTTTAGGCTCTAAATCCACAGAAATATATTCTAGATCATGGATATTCCAGATGCTAAGGGGAAGAAAACAGAAATGCTAGTGTCTGGCTTCACATGAGAGAATTTTTTTAAAAACGAAATAAATTTGATAATGTCATACTAGATAGTAGAGACTGATTTTGCTCTATCCCTAGGGCTTGAAGGGTTAACACTGGGACTTTTCTACAAACGTAGATGGCTGCCACCAAGAGTACTCAGAATATGCTGAGGAATATGTTTGAGTCTTTAAGCTGCATGAAATCTGTCATATTATCAGTGACTTAACAGCCGAACATATCATATTTCATGGATTTAGTCAGTGGGGGGCCCTCTAAAACACAGCTAAGTCGAGTGAAAAGCTGATGTGGGTGAGCTCATCCCCAATCAGAAGGGGCTTCTCTGCACAGAAACTCTTCTAGACTGTCTTGAAGAGGTTTTCTGTTTCTGGTGCTCAAATTTCTCTTAGCAGAAATTGGACATTGACATTCTAGCTGTGGAATCAGGCAGCATTGTGCAGTCATTGGGAACATGGATTTGGAATCAAATCCAGCTGCATTTGAATCTGCGTGGCTCTGCTCCTCACCAGGTGTGTGCTCCCGGGACGTTTCTTCATCTCTTTACACCTTGCTTTCCTCATCTGTAATGCGTAATAACAGTAGCCCCTATCTCATAGAAGTGATGTAAGGACTCGATTACTATGTAATGCCCAATCGAGCACTTAGATCTGTCTGGGAATGTTACACAGCTGGCAAATCACAAAACCCAAACTCATGTTATACTGGACCCTAAATCGTGGGGAAGATCTTGTAGTCTGGGTCTCATACACCTGCCTGAATTTGGACTCAGGCTCCACCAGTGACTAATTTTGTTAGCAAGGCATGTTCTTGCTTAGCATAGTAGCTGAGCCAGAGCACTTCAATATATTATTTATTTATTTTTATTTAAAAAATGTTAATCTAGCGTTGCTGTTCTGGATGGATTATGAAAACCTTTAAAGAAACTGAATAAAAGGAAATTAGTTCTATCAGATATATCAGATGGGAATTTTGTTTGGCTGTTGCAAAAATCCCCCCAAACAGTGAGTTAAACAATTAGGATCTTTACTTTTTATCATGAAATGACACTTTGAGTGTAGGGCGTTGAGGGGTGACATGGTGGCTCCATGATGCAGTCAGGAGCTCAGGATCCTTCTATCATCTGTTCAACTGTCCTTAGCACAGAGTTGTGCCTCCTTATGGTCACAAGACAGCTGTCCTACCTTCCAGATCAGGTGTCAGGCAAGAGGTGGAAGGGCAAAGAAAAAAAAGGCACTTGCTATGACTGACATCCATTTAAATCCTACAAAACAAATTGCTTTCACCTCTCATTGGTCAAAACCGTGTCAGTCACCCCCTATTTATCAGGAGTGTGGGAAACAGAGTTTTAGTGAATACAGTGCCACCACTATCAAATCAGATTTTTGTTGTGGATATGGATGATAGAGAAGAGGCAAATGGACATTGGGAAGGTATCTGGTAATGTCAGATAAGGTATATAAAAATGGATTTGATGCTACACTGCCCACTTCCATACGCATTATCATGTTTAATCTTCAAAACAAAACCTTTAGAAACCGTAAATTATAGCCCTATTTTCAGATGTGGCCATGAAGTTTAATACTTCCAGTGCTGGGAGTAGAATCCATATTTGCCTGGCTCCAAAGTCTGTGATCTTTGCAGTGTAGCACATTGTTTCCGTTGCAATGCTGTCTCTGATCTGGTGGCAGATCATTAAATTACTGGGCTTAGTCCTCATCATTTCTGTCTTCTTAGAAATGGTAGATAAGTGGTTTACTGTGATTCTGCTGCTAAACTTAAATATAGCCACATGTACATCACAAAAGGTAGTTGTGTCGTTGGGCAGGGTTTCCAATGAACAGAGCAATTAACTCAGATGTAGGAGACTTAAGGTCTTAAACTTTGCCCCATCTCTGCAAACAATGCCAGTTAACTTCTCTGGTCCTGAGCTGTCCTCGTTTGTGAAACAGAAAAGGTGATCCGACCCGTATATCTGACTCTGTTCTTGTAAGGATAAAATTAGACAATTGATGTGAGAGTACTTTTTGGAAGTGTAAGTGCTTGCTATACAAATACAAGGAATTATTATTATCGATCCAGTAGCCCAAAGTGGCAATCTACTTGATACTCTATCAGAGGCTTAATTGAGCAGTTTCAGCGCAACCGTCTATGCTGACAGCAGCTGAAGACTGATTCGCCACTTTAACGTAGTGCAGGGTCTAGACGAAAGCATTCTCTCGCTGGTTCATGCCTGTGAGTGTGGGTTATCAGCATCCTCCAGAAAATAAATGTAAAAATCAATCTGAAAAATGAAATGGGATATTAACTCTTCACAGACCTTACTCGTTGAAGATTATTTGTGTAAACAGTGTTGGGGGCACATTTTTTTCTTTATATTTCCCCTAAATAAAAGAAAACATCATTCGATTTATTACGTCAACAATTCTTTATTTATTAAGTGGCTACTATGTCTCAGACATTGTGTCTGGGAACACAGCAGGAAGCAAGAAAAATATGGTTCCTACCTTCATGGATTTTCTAATCTATCATGGAAGAATAATATTAAACAGTTAATTAAACATGTCGTGTTTCATTAGATAACTCAGTTTGTCACAAATCAGTACAAAATAATATAAGGAGATAGAAGAAAGAGAAGCATGATGGAAACTTTCTATGTGGAATGACCACACACACACTGTTCACAATCACAAGGAATGTGCCCTAAGAATTCTTACATTTATAAATCCATCAATTCACCTTTAACACATGTAATTTTACCCCCAGATTCAGAAAAGTATGCATAAAAAATTTAATCAATTCAGAACCTTAATGACTCTGGAAAAACAATACTGAATAAATTCACAAAACTACTACAATACAATAAAATAATCTCTATGTTATGTTATATCATTATATCTTTAATTATTTTATTAACATTAATCATAACTTAGTAATATCTGCAGATCTGAAAGTATAATAAGTATGAAGGCATGTATCAACCTTAGGTAAGATAAGACAGAGGTGCACCTAAAGCCAGGCCATTCAAGAGAAATAGGAGCCTTCTGGTCTTCTTGAGGTCAGCTCCCTTTGTTGAACACTTGCTTTGGCTGCTAACTCTTTTTTTCTACAAAATGTTTCAGCTCTGAAGGCAAAGCTCCTGAATCAGTGTCATCAAGTGAAGATGCCTTTCTTATATGACAAAAATAATCATCACTAAAAATTCTCAAATGAATTTTTTATCTAGTTAAATGTTAGTTTAGTAGCCACACATCTTGTATTTTGTAAATATCAAGCCATATATGTATTACGCATGTTGCTCTCTTAGCACAGACCCAAAACTATCATAGTACTTATGATTCTATCTTGAGATTTTAAAATATAGAAGTTTGATTTCAAGAGATCATAGTATAATATATAAGAAAACATAGCTATACTAATAAAGAGAAAAGTTGATAAAGATTCCCAGAATGCCCTCAGATGTGCTGAGGATGGCCTCTGCCCTATGACCCCATCCATGCCAAGAGTGTGAGTTTCTGACATAAGTCTGATGACTGATTCTACAAAGGGCACTGAGACCTTCATGCTGACCCCTGACATTGGTTATGCTTATATGAAGTTCTGAATGAAAACTTATATAATGTTCTGGATGAAAACTCTATTGAATGAAATAATTTTTGATTGATTATTTATCAAGCCGAACACTTCACTAAATGGTATGAGACAAATTTCATGAAACTATATCCCATGGGCCAAATATGGCCCACTGCTTATTTCTGTAAATAAAGTTTTATGGGAACATAGCCAAGGTCATTTGTTTATTGCTGCTTTCATGCTGTAACAGCAATTTTGGTAGTTGTGACAAAGACCATCTGTCCTACAAAGCTGAATATTTACAACATATCTCTTTATAGAAAACGTTTGCTTACTCATGACATAAAATATATACCTTGGGCTCAGCAAAACAGGTAAATTGCATTACTGTCTTTGATCTCTAGTAGATAAAGCAGGGGACCCTGGAGTCATACAGTGCCATGTTTGGATTCAGGCCCTGCTGTTTACAATTCGTAGGATATTTATTAAGTTACTTACTATCTCTGAACTTCTGTTTCTTCCTGTGGAAAATGAACTAATGATATCTATTTCACAGTGATGATGTGAGAATTATATAAAATCATGTAAGTACAGTGCTTGACATACTCAAAAACATAATTTTTCACATTATTATGTAATTTAAAGGGAATGAATATCTTTAGGATATTGAGAACGTGAGGATGAAAACAGAGTTTGGAGTTGAGGTCAGACTTAGGTGCTTGTTTAGTTGAGTCACCAAAACTTAGTATGGCTGGAAAGAAAACAGAGTTACTGGACCACTGATATGGTCTAGCCTCAGCATCTATGAAAAGGGCTGACCTTGGCCTGCAGATCTGTCTCACCCATGCTATGTGTCTATGCTATCTTTATTTGGATTAATAAATGGAGAAGGATCTTCTCTGTTTTTCATTATCAAATTAGAAACAGATAAATTTATAATTTCTTGGTAAAATGGAGACATATATATTCTTCTCTTTAAAAGACTGCATCACAAACAATGTCTGAAGTAGTGGGGATATGAGGAGTATTCACTCTCTTCTTAGGGTACATAATCAACCTGATTATGCTTGCTCTATTTACAACAAGTGTAAAAACACACAAAACTGATTTAGCTGTCGTCTCAGTATTCATTTAAAAAAATGGATAAATGAGAGCAAGGTCCCGTTTACCTACGATATATAGATATTGCTTCACTCAACTCTCGCATTTGTATGTCCATATTCCATGGTGGCTTTGGTCCCTTTTATATACAATTCCTGTTTTTTTTTTTCAAATAAAAGAAAAGTTCAGGTTTCCCTGAAATCTTCCTTCATTTAAGTAATTTTGGACAGATTCCTTGATGTTGCACCAGGTCTTTTAGAATCAGCCGTAATGACATCAGTTCCTTCTTCCTTTGCCAGTTACAGTATATGAAAGTTATAGAGAGGTATCTATACAATCCCACTCTCTGATTCTGATGCAAAAAATATATGTTTTGATAACGATTAATTACTAATTCCATGGCTTGCTTTTTCTACATCACCATTTGACATTGCAGTCAACAGCATAGCAATCCTTTATGAATTGTGCCAAGGTTCTGTTGGCTGATCCTATAACAGGGGAATATTGTTTCATAATAATATTGCCAAAATATGTTAACAACCATCAATTCCCTCATAGTAAATGTATTAATTTATGTCGCCTCTGATGAATGTATATGAAAGGAAATTAAGATGAATATGAATGCTGGTAGGAACATTTACTGATTTTTTTGTTCATAAGACAGTTTGCGTCTGTTTTCACCATCTCTCATTTTTCTAGATGCAAGGACACCTAGAACATTCTCTTAACCTCACAGTGATCCTCAATACCAGATGCCTAGAGCTAATCAACATGATCGCTGTTGCCTTTGCCATTTATAACAGGGGAGTATGATGAATATGCAGGGCCATTTGCACTGAGCTCTGAATCTGCTTCCATCTTTATATGATACAAAGAAGCATCTGCTTGCCTTAGTCACCCAAACAAATTCCAAAAACGAAAGGTGGAACTCTCCAAAAGCTGTTGAATTTTACTTTTCTAAAATTTACTAGTGTTGCATGTCAAGGAGGTTTAACAGCAATTGCTTGTGAAGGAAATTATAGAAGAAAACCAGAAACAATGACAAAAAATTACTTACGTAAAGAGATTTGTTCATATGAAAATAGCTTGCTTTTACCTATTCCTAAGAAAGGCCGTTTCTTGTACCAGGTTTATATGTAGCTATTTATTTAACTATCTTCTCAAGAGAAACTTTTGTAACCTTGATTGTATAGGCCATAATGTCTTTTAATTGTGATGACTAAAACAAATACTACACCAGACTGTTTTTTTCACACATAGATATTCTAACACTCTCTTTCAAATGAATATCCAACTCTCTTGTTTCATCTCTCTTTCTCTCTCCCTCTCCCTTTTCCTTTTTCTCCAAAGCAACTAGATATTGCTTTTTATATGCAATATGAGGACATGCATTTAAAAGAGTAAAACGATGATGTTTCCTTTATATACTGAAAGGACTATTATAAGAGAAATTAAACTTGTGCAATATAGCCTCTAATGAGTAGAACTAGGTTAAAACCGTAAGGAGAGAAATTTTGACTTGATATACAATTGATACTTCTATGTCAGAAATATCTAACATTGGAACGAATTGTCTTAGTGGGGTGTTGAGCTTTCAGTGATTGGAGACGGTAAAGCATAAATGCCCAACCACTTGGAAGACATTTTGTTGAAACTTAAGAATAGATCTGAAAGTATTTTGAGATCTCATTCAGCCTTGAAATTTTATGCTATCCATAATGTATACTCACATGCACACGTGCACTTATGAAGGGATTGTACATATGCAACAAGGCGGCTGTAGATAGCCATGATTCACCTAATTTTGTGAAATGTGCCAATGTTGAACTATTTAGCGATTACTTTGTTAGAACCAAATGATGGGCTTACTTTGTAGTAGCCTCAACTGAAAGAAATTATCATTGCTATTCTGAATTGTCCTGGAAAGAAATTAATTCCAGGCAGGAAGAAACAGGAAGTGACTGTAGAAACAAATATCTGCATCCTTCTTAATTGCCTGGTGAATTGAACCTAGAATCTGAAGCATGAATAAGACTTGAATGGTTCTGAGTGTAGAGTTGAGCTACCCCTGGAAGATTTATATAGAAACATGGTCTACTATAAGTATATATAAAAGGGATATCCATCTGAAGATAGGAATATGAGTCAAAAATCTTCCCAGAAGAAATAATAGCTAAATTGGTATTTAAAGGATTTAAAGATGTTGTATGTAAAGGGGATTTCAGGAAGAATAATCATGCATAAATGGAGACTAAGATACAGTTTTTTCCCATGGAGAATAATGAGATATAAGACTGGAAAGATAAACTGGAGTCAGATGGTAAGTAGTTAGAATATATAAGCTATGTTAAAGAATTTGGAGTTTAAGAAAAATAAGAAGCCCTTTTAGGATTTCAAGCAGAACAGTGAAATAATCAGATACACATTTTAAAAGCTCCTTCTTGCTGTATTTTAGAGAATGGGTAAGAATAGGGCAAAACTGAAAATAGGAAGACCATCCACAAGGTTTAGTTAGTAATCTGTGGACAATGAAAGACCTTTTGGTCATCAATTTTCAATGATGTCCATTCCAAATTCCTGAGCATCCAGCCTAACTTTAGTTACCAGCTACAAATCAGTGTACATCTGTGCCTTTGGTCATCTCTCTTTTCAGGTAGAAATGAACAACCAGATACTCTGTGTGAAGTTCTGTCCTTTGGGAACATTTTCTCTCTCCGTTGTCCTCCTGGGTCACTCAAGACTGAGGCTGTTGTGCTGCAGTTGTACAGACTTCCAGCATATCACACAGTTTTATCTATAAAACTGAGCCCAAAATATTCTTTCCTCAGTCAGCTAGACATAAGGACCTCCCCATGAGGACACAGATGAAAGCTGAGGAGAAGAGTCAGTATAGCAGAGGTAGGTGCTCTGAAATGTGATTCATTGATTGTGTAATTTACTTGTGCCTTCAGGACTAGCTTGAGTCTGACTCTCACCTACCATTCCCGCTTGATGTTGTAGTGCTCCTCGACATGCCTAAATTCATGGCTTATGGTGGGGGAATGTTTACACAGCACTCTTCCACAATCTACAATTACCAGGTTCTAAAGCCACACCCACATTTTTAGATATTTGTTACAGCAGCATCTCCACTTCTTAGCATCATTTATCGTCTTAATCATCTCAGGCTGTTACAACAATATACCAGACACCAGGTGGCTTAAACAACAGACATTTATTTCTCACAATTCTGGAGGCCAGCAAGTCCGATATCATGGTGCTGGCACATTTGGTTCCTGGTGAGAGTCCTTTTCTGGCTGGCAGACTGCCGCCTTCTCTCTGTGTTCTACAAGGCAGTGATTGGAAGGTTTGGTGTCTCTTCCTCCTTTTCTAAGGGCACTAATACAATCATGGAGGCTACATCCTCTTCACCTCATCTAAACTTAATCCCCTCCCAAAGGCCCTACCTCCTGATACCATCACATTGTGGGTTAGGGCTTCAACATATGAATCTGGGGGAGGGGGGACACAAACTTCAAGTCCATAACAATATGCGACTATTAAGGAGTTTGGATATTATCTAAGGGAAATGTGGATCTATTTTACCATTTCAAGCAGGCCAGTGAAATAATCAGATTTACATTTTTAAAAGCTCATACAGGCTATATTTTATAGCATGGGTTAAAATGGGCAAAACTGGGAATAGGAAGACCTCTTGGTGGTTAGGAGAAGAATTCAAGTAAGAAATGCAATTGATGTAGACTAGGATAACGGCTGTGAAGAGGAAAATTCTATCAACTTTCGAGAGGTTTGAGAAGTCAAGCCAATAGCACGTTGTCATAGTTTCTGGCTTGAGAAATTGAGAGCTAGTAATATATTTTATTGAAATTTGGGTACATGGATGGGAGCTGTATTGTCCCCTAAAAGGAAATCTGTCTGTCCTTTTTGGTTCACATCCTGATTGAGTTTCTTTCATTGTGATTTGGTTCACATTGTGGTGGAGATGCTGAGTATATAGTTGGATGTTTAGTTCTGAAAATCTAGAGAGAAAATAATTCATCACTCAATTTTCATAATGTCCACACCTGAAACACGGAAATTAACAATAAGGTTTTAAGATTTTTTGTAGAGTGAGCTGCTTCTTTAAGGTTTAAATTATATTCAAAAACACTAAAGGAGAGGCTATTTAATGTATGTTAGCTCAATTTTCCTTCATATGTCATTGTTTCGTAAGTGAAGAAAAACTGAAGATAGTGGATATAATATAGCCTACCAAAACCTAACAGAATTTAATGGAGACAGGACTTAAACTCACTTCTCCATATTGCCCTGCCAAGGTCCTAGCAAAAGGACCTTCTTGTTTCAGGACCTCAGGTTCATCAAACATCAAAAGAAGGTAGGCCATCCCTTTCAATTCAAGAGTCTGTAAATTGATGGCTAGATAACCATTGTTCCTGTACAGCTTAAACTTCCATAAAACGAGGACAGCAGTATTTATGGGATATTTAGTTTCAACTATAGGCCCAACCTACAGGATAAATTTGAAATTATTATTTTTTTTTACTTACAGAGGTTTGAAGGAGAGAGATGACCAAAATTTCTGCATTGTCAGTGCAATATCAGACTATTTTAAGGAAGTGAAGCCCACCACACAATTAGAATAAGATCCCCTCATTTTACTCTCCATAAGAAACAAAGAAATTTTTACACTCAAAAATGAGACTGAACTTTTTAAAAGGATCTTGGATTTTTCTTGAAAGGGTGAACATTTATTTATACATATTATATTTAGAAACACAAAGACCAAGTGCTTATTAAAGAATATTATTTGGTACCCTAATGATTATCTGTTCCTGTAGGAAATCAAGTCTTACATACTGTGGAGAAATAAATTGAGCTTAAAATCAAGATCCTAAAAACAAAATAACCACCAACATATATGTTTTGGTTTTGGTGTCCACTCATTCCCAAAGGATGCTGTAGCAGCATCTAATATTCCTAAAATTTAATAATTTTATGCCCAATTTAGGATGGATCTGCTAGTACGATCTTATTTTGAATGGCCTGGTGATTTTGACTGGCCTGTACTTTGGCTCAGAAGTCAATGGGGGTAGAATGTATATTTAACTCTATTAAATGAAAGCACGAACTACCACTCACAACACAGATTGATGGTATACTAATGAGAATCTGCCCAGTCAATTTAGTGGAAGTGATTTTATAAAATATTTATCTTTTGGAGACAGGACCTTCAGAAATTTATTGCCTCTCCATGAAGATATTTTCTAGCCAGTCTAATAGAGGCAGTGTTAAACATAATGCTGGAAATATATCTGAAATTACCTCACTCTCTTTGGAAAAGTACACAGATTATTTCACTTGTTTTTTATTTCCAAATGACCTCAACTTGAAAATTTAAACTGAATCTAAACTAGTATTAGGTTATTTATGGAATATCAGAGGATAGGTCCAGCAGCGTTCTGGACTCTTTGTGTTGGATGGTACATGGGAGCCAAAAGGACCTCTTCACAAATCAACCTGAGGTGATTCACTTGAGAGGACTAGAACATTATGGAAAATGTATTAGAGAGTTGATGATTTTCAATAGCAAGTAGGAATGGAATGAAATGAACAAAAATCTTATTTTAATTTTATCTCGGTAGAGGTGGGGTTACCTAATGCAAAAGACTCACAAACTACCAGCTCAATCTTTGCATTTTAGAAAAAGAGTGTTTAAAATAGTACTTTATTCTTAGAAATAAGTAAAAATACAAACCATAATAATAAACAAAAAATCTTCTCCTAAAATAGACAACCTTTCAAGTTGCTGATCTAGTTCTAGTTCTGGGAATATACATCATTAAAAGAAAACTTAAAGTATGAGAGAATAGCTAAAAGAATGAGATAAACCCCATGTGCAATGAAATATAAAACATTTAATTAAATGTCTAACTCTTTTAAAAACATCCACAGAGGAACAAACTGAAATAAAGCCAGAAATACCAGGAGAACAATAAGGGAATGCAAAACAACTACACAGAGACTTGGCAGGATAGAAAATGAAGAACTCATAAGTACACACAGTGGACTTCAGCACTTGCTGGCCCTCAGATTGCTTTCAACACTCCTATGGAACAGAAAATCTAAATCCAGGCAGATGTGGCACTTTCAATGGGTACTGATAGAAAAATCCTACAACGGGAAATTCTTTCAGGGGGCTAAAAGGAAAAGGTACGATAGTCTGGTCAAATAAAGAAGCAGGACAGAAACTTAGCAATAGACTTTACAATGGAACGACTCCTAAACGAACACACCATTGCCTTTATGGTCCCAAATATCCCAGATAAGTTAGAGGAGTTTGCTAGTGGCCCTCATATTTCTAAAAGTGATGTAAAATGGTAGGAAAGTGAAATATCTCAAAATCAGTAAACGCCAACTTCTAATACAAATGCCCTATGATAAAGACTAAGAAATAATTAAAATGGCCAAGTCTGAACATCAAAGCTCCTTTCCATGAAAATATTTTTGAATGAGGGAATGAAACTTTTGAGCAAAATACAGTTTTTTGCCTAAATCACGACTGTCTTATCAAATATTTCTTCAGCAGAAATCTCCTACATGAAAAATAAAATTTGGGTTACAGTGTTTTCTGTCTCATCTCACATAGATGATAAAGTAACTGGTTATAGTAGGAAATTGAAGTATAGAAAAGGCACGCAGTTTTATGTAATCTATACTTATATCTATTGACGTGGCATCCATGCCCTAGGCTTTCTGTATTAGCTCTGGCACGTTGGTCAGAAGTGAAGCACTTTATGCTATTAAAATATTTACAACTATTGCTTTGGTCTGAAGTCACTAAAGACATTCATGCTGTTTGTTCTGACTGGGCATATCTATAGTTTTATACTGAAGAACTATCATAGGATTAATTACAGTTTGAGGAAAATTCAAGATTAATATGTAAAATGAAAGAACTCTGAGTTCAATTATTAGACCAGTATGAAACCTGAATGGAGGTCAAGAAGACTAAAACCTCTTAGTTTGAATCAGGAAGAGAGAAATCTCATGCTGACATTTGGAGGTCAAGAACAAGGATGAGCAGACAAAAGAGATACTGAGGTCACATTCACTGATTAGAAATTAGTCAATCATTACCTTGGAGGAGAATTTCTCTGAAAGTTTAATAATCATTTTTCTTCTACTGCTGCCTAGCAGTCTCAGCTAATACACAGTTTAACCTCTTCATACCTATTTTAACTACTTAAACTTGGAACTCTGAGAGTTTGGAGGAGTGTTAAAGGGGGAAGTTACATAATTATAGACATTTGGATATATTCCCTAAAATTGTGGGGAAGAAATCTTGGTATTATTCTTCTGGATTAACAAGATAAATGACTTGATTGGAAAGTTATGGCTTTTGGTCTTAGCAAATTCTGAGTTTTGAGTTTTTACTCATGACTTTGCTCCATGCATGATAGAAACATTACAAGATGGTGTGTAAAGAGGAGAGATGGTCAAAATCCTGCTTCTCACTTGTGGCTTTTTCCATCTCTTCTTTGAGTTTGATCTCAACTCTAGTGTATCTTACTGGCTCCCCATTTACTTATTCTCCAAGGTGACTTCACTTTCCAGTTTCCTCATTGCTGGGGTCCAGCCCCAGGCGAACAGGGTCTCCTGAGGGATGGACGGCGTCGGCGAGGGAGGAGGCAGTGAGACAAGGAGTTTGATGTCCAAGTCCAACTTTATTTTGTGTATGTATGATTTATACAGGGCTCAGGGTATGCAAGGGTGATTTCATGAAACAATCCCAGTACATATTTTTGGCTCGCGTAAGTGGGTTTTTGCAAGGTAGACAACAGTCCTAAGAGCAATTGATTGTGTGTAGGCCCAGGGGGAGTCAAGCTTCTGCCTAAGAGCAATTGATTGTGTGTAGGCCTGGGGGGAGTCAAGCTTCTGTAATTCTTTACTTCACGGAGGCTACCCCCAGCGGCCTCCTGACTCAATGGGCCGTGGCAACCACCGTCCTTCCAGAGAGATCTGTGAGGGCTACAGATTTCTTTGTTCCCTCTCCACTCCCACCGCTTTACCCGACCAAAGGACGGGTCAGAATGTTCTTTCCCTAGAAGATGTTTTTCCCCAGAACTTTCCCTAGAATGTTGTATTGTTTTATTTTCATTCCCAGGGCCGAGCTGACTTCCCCTGAAATAACCCCAGGTGCAAAGCAGAGTGAGCAGAAGCAGGAAAGTCAAAAGTACCAGGGAGACTCGTTGCAGGGGCAGCCTGGTAGATTCCCTTGAGGGTCGCCGTGTGTCCCCTCATCTCTCTCCCGGACCGTGTCACAAGGCAGAGCCTTAACTTGTAGGCCGACGGCTCCCGGCACCTCATATTCTATAATCCAGTTGATCTCCAGGTTATTGATTTACTCTTACGTGTGTTCAGCTCTGTAACAACGACCTATTAATTCAGTTCTTCTTATTTTACTCTCAGATTGTTTCTCATGAATTATATCCATTAGAGCTGGCCAGGTGTTTCTAGAACCCAGTACCTCCCTTCCACCTTGGGAGGTCAGATATTGATAAATTTCCAGAATTATTTGGAGAGGATTTCACCTTGTGTCAGAAATGAATTCTCTATGCAATCCATTGAGTGGCATCATGGAGAAAACCTGATCAGAAGAGGCAAATGAGGGAAAGGGAGGAGCGAAAGATGACAGTGGATAGGGTGACTTGTGGATCATGGAGAGGTTTCAAAATGAAAGAGACAGAGATTTCTTGTGTGCAGGAAATTAGGTTTGTACACATACTTATTAAAAAATCTTTGGGTCAGTGAGTACCAATTACAGCTCCTTGGCATCTCTTAGGTAATATAATCATGCCATGAAGGCAGTCTTATAGCAAAAAGCCCCAATAAAGGACTTCCAATCTCTTTCATTTATAAATAAAACTCTTAATGATAAAATTGCTCAAAAGAAAAAATACGCCCCATTTCTTTTTGGGACAGTATAGCCATTATTGCCACACCCCTATGCAAAGTTTGGTTTTTACAGTGAATTTCCACCGTGGATTCTTAAGACAAGATATTAGGACAAATGACCTCCATAGGAGTTCAGTTAGCTCTTTATTGTAGACTGAACACAAATGCTTTTAAATGACTGTGTGTGTGTGTGTGTTTGTGTGAAGCAAAAATGTTATGGGTTCTAGGAGGGTTGTTACCTGAAAATTACATTTGAGAATTTCTGTGAAGGTATTTTAAATTATTCGGCTGTATCATGGCCTGGCACTCTTCAATAAACAAATGTAGAGTAGGGCTGGCCCCTGTGCCTGAGTGGTTAAAGTTCCACATGTTCTACTTTGGTGGCCTGGGTTTGTGGGTTCAGATCCCAGGCACTGACCTACTTCACTCATCAACCATGCTGTGGAGGCTTCCCACATACAAAACAGAGGAAGATTGGTACAGATGTTAACTCAGGGCTAATCTTCCTCAAGCAGAAAAAAAAAAAAAGAAAGAGGAAGATTGGCAATGGATGTTAGCTCAGGGCAAATCTTCCTCATAAAAAATACATAAATAATAAACAAGCATAGAAAAAAAATTCTCCAAATAACACCTCTCATGAGGGCTATGAAATACCCAACACAACAACGAGGTTTGGGTTCCTATGCTATGTTCACAGTCTATTAATTACTCTATGGCACTTTCTGCTAATCACTTATTATCACACAAGGTGAGCACGGTTAACCTCTTTAAAGAACTCTGATCCAATATTGAATCACTTTCATAAAGATTCTTGGAGCACAGGATCAGTTTGGCTCAATTATACAAAACCTTGGCACAGTTATTGTCAAAATGGTCAGTATTCTTAATTAGATAAATTGATCAGGACCCAGTTAGGTAGGCAGAAAGGCAGTTAGGATCTGGGAAATCTATTAAGTTTTGCCCGAATTGAGGCTTAACGCTCAATTTCTTGGTAAAGAGAGAGGAACTGGAAAGGGCATTGAGGAGCTCCAGTAAGAGACAGCCGGAGCTGGCAAACAGTTTGTTGAGACTGGGCTCAAACACAAGGGAACAAAGTAGAAGTCCGTTTATCAGAAATGAAGTAAAAGGTGGAGCCTTAGTCATAGGAACGTGGAAGAAAAATGTTCTGCCTTCACATCTGAAAGACCTGATCCCTGAAGGATTGTCAGGAAATGATGTTGATTCCAGATCTCCTGTCCTTTGGATGGAAGGTCCTGGAATCCTTCCTGATTAACAAGTAGGTTCTGCATTTTGGGGTAGAGCTTGGTCAAAGATCAGAGTCCAGAATCCTAACTCTAGACAAGTTGAGAGCCACGAGAGTCAAATGACCCATTGGGTAAGATCCCTTTAACTCATAAACTCAAAGCTATATAATCCTTTTCCATGGTGTTTTGATAGCTAATAAATTCTATAAACTTATACCAGAACTGAATAATTAATAATGGAAAATAGTTATCTTTGACTATTTCTATTTTCCTAATAGTTTTCTAGACAATTTCCCACACCTCAGCTGTGCTGCCCCTTTCTTTTAAAGGCAGGGTTAGATTTCCACATATGAAGCACATTTTTAAAATTATAACAAAAGTAGAAATAGGCACACTGAAATTCATATACAGCATATTAAAAGTCATGTTTCTTCATACATACTTTTCAATAAAGGTTAAAACACTAATTAAACCAATATGTGAATTGACAATTGATATTTCTTGAGGGACCAGAAAAGGAAGACAATCATTATATTAGGGATTATTTCAAATGCTTCCTGGCTATGCAATCTGAAAGAAAAGTACGTGAAGTAGATAAATCAAATTTACTTCAGATATAGTCAAAAACTGTTTTAACATCAACTCCCTAAACTGATGAGTTCATTTCTATACTGAAAAATTTTTATTACAATTACATCCCACTGGTGTGTTTCACAGGTCATTATTTTAACACTATGAAATACTTTTCAGATGTCCTCCTAAACAAAACCATGAAAAAAACCCCATAAATTTATCACTTGGAAGCTCATAACAAGTGGATTAATGTAAAGACATCCTGCTTTGACTTACAACCTCTTGGAAGCATAGTGGACCTAACGGTCTTTAGCAGTAAGACAGGACAGACTGAGATCAACTCTAATTGAGAGAAGGCATGATCATTGGCAGAGCAGGCAAGAGTTAATTCATGCATAAATTTTGACATCACATGATACACATTTTTACGTCTTTTTAAAAATAATGCCTACTTTTAATTATATCCAACTGCAACTGCCTCCTGACATGGAGATGTTGAGTAGAAAATTGGATATATAAATCTAGAGTTGAGAGCAGAGGCATGGAAGACAAGTACACTTGTGAGGGTTATCAGAATTTAGACAATGTTTAAACACCTTGGGAGGGATGGCTCTCCGATGGTGTTACAGTACTGTAAATAGATGTTAGAAGATATTAAAAGGCTAAACCATGAGACCGCCAATTAATTCAGAATGCAGGAAATTCAGGAGTAACCAGTAAAAGAACTCAAGAAGAGGGAGCTGGGGAGGTAAGACAAGAACCAAGAAAGAGGAAAGTTTAATAAATTCCATCAATAGATCAAATAAATGACCAAGAAATGGCATTGTGAAGAACAATTTTGATTACAGTAGTAATAACAAATCCTAACTGGGGTGGTTTCAAAAAAGTATGATCAAGAGAGGAGGAGACATGGAGTATAGACAACTATTTTGAAGAGTTGAGCTCTAAAATAGAGCAGGGCCGTCCCTGTGGCATAGTAGTTAATTTGGCATGCTCCACTTTGGCAGCCAGTATTTGCGGGTTTGGATCCCTGGTGTGTACCTACACGACTTGTTGGCCATGCTCTGGTTGCGACCCACATACAAAGTAGAAGAAGATTGCCACAGATGTTAGCTCAGGGCTAATCTTCCTCAAGAAAAACAAACAAAAAAGAGCAGAGAAGTGGGGTCAAGGGAAAGCTGTATTTCTTGGAGAAAAGATTGCTTGCAGTATCTTTGTCATTCAATGCCTTTTCTTCATGAGTTATATTCTAAACTGAATTAGAACTAACAAAAATGTTCAGCCAGAAGTATTATGTGTGCTATTTTCTTTAAAGTAGGAAAGATGACCAATAGACCTCTCTAGGAAAGGAACACACTGCAATCCTTATAGGTTGCTATTTAATTGTTAATGTTTTCAATAGAATTTTTATTATTGCAGCAAAAGTAAGGATTTTGGAGTGTCAACTGAGGAAAAATCACCACAATTTAAACAGCAGATTTTATTTGGGCAATTAGAATTGTAATTCAGGAGACCAAGATTGAGGTAGAAACCCAAATGGTATCCCACTAGGGAGTAAAAGGCAGGGGCTTTTAAAGGTAAAGAAGAGAGGTTGTATTACAAATAATTTGAACTAGAGTTGGAGGCACAGAGCTAGTCTTCACTAAACGTTGATTGACTATTGATTCTATCTTCAGAAAATCCACAGTCATCAGTCTTTGTGATCAAGATGTCCATTCTCCTGCTGATTTCTCAAACCATTGCTTGTAAAACAACTGCTGTTTTAGCCCAGTCCAAAGGTTTGGCCCAGTCCAAGGTTCAAGACAGTAGGGCAGTTTCTCTGGAAGGGCAGCTCCAACTCCATTTTAAAATGGCTTCCACTATATAGAGTCAACTTCGAGAGGAATTAGGCAGACCCAGGTTCAAATCTACACACTATTTTGATCCATGATCTAATTTTAGTGTAGGCTTTTGAATTACTTCTGTAGAGTGCTGCTTACAAGTGTAGACATGGAGTCAATTTACAACCTGTGACGTGGTGGTAATTGACAGATTTCCTCCTTTCATGGTTGATGTTGAAGCTCGATGAAGTAACATTTTAAAAAGTTCTAAGCTGTAAAACAGCTCATTAAAATAAAGTTCGAAGTGCTGATAAGCACTCAAATGCTAGTCATTCTGTTGGGAACCACTTACCTCTTCCAACCACACAGATGAACTCAGACTAGCCAAGATAGGTTTGGAAGCTGCTTACTGTCACAGAACCCAGTCGAGGGCTCAAGGAATTCAATGTAACAGGGAAACAGGCTTAAAGATCATTTTAATGAGTGTATTAGTATTCAGTGTGTACAAGAACGGACAATCCTCCTGTAGACATTATGTTGTAGAGAATATTGAACACTTGTCTGCTTTTGGCCATCCAATATGAATACTTCCTTCTGTGTCTGGGGAAATGTTTTGCAGTCTGAGTCTTGATGAGAGGTGAGATTCTGTCTGCATCCATGAAAATTGTAAAAGATCAGATATTTGTTCTCTCTCAGACCCACAGATGCTGGGGTGCGTGAAAGAACAATTGCAATGGACCACTTAAACAGACAAGGAGGATTTTATTAAAGACTACTGAAATAGCAGAGAGAGATTGAACTCAAGTCCCTTGATATGAAAGGTGGGAATGTTTGTAAATGCTGGGGTGAGCTGGTGGAAAAATACTAGAGAATATTTACAGGGGAGGTGGGCCAATTAGCAAACATAATTAGAACATTTGTGTTTGCTAATTGGTGCTCATTTCATCCAAATTAGACTTCCACCTTGCCTCAGAGACTGGGAGATAGAGATGCTATCTTCTTTGATGATTACATTTCAAAAGGATGGCTCTCAAGTCCTTGAAAAAGACATTCCTGAGTTGTAACACTGGCAAGAGGCTGAGAGTTACATCTCAAAAGGGCAGAGAAAGATTTTACAGTTGCAAGTTTTCTAAAGCAAATGAAATAAGAAAAGGGATGTCAGAGGCATGTAGTCAGGAAGAAACCTGTCTAAAGCTTAGCCCAGATGAGGGGAATGTTAAGGCTGTCTTGGTCAGAAGAAGGCAGGTGATTGAGGCTTGCTCAATTGGATGCTACTCTTGGGAACTTTAGAATTTACCCTGGTCTTACTATCCAGAGTGCAGTGCCCACTGGGATTGGTGAAAGTAGTGTTGGAGTTGAGATTCCAGCAGACCCATTAGACAATGATGTCTCATGGTGGCAGCACCCAAAACATCTTTCCCATAACCAAAGTCTCCCCATGACTATGTTCATGGCTTCTTATACTATCTTGGTTCCTGTCTGAATTATCAGCCCAGTTTACCAGCTCAACTTTTTTTTTTTTGAGGAAGATTAGCCCTGAGCTAACTGTTGCCAATCCTCCTCTTTTAGCTGAGGAAGACTGGCCTAAGCTAACATCCATGCCCATCTTCCTCTACTTTATATGTGGGACGCTTACCACAGCATCGCGTGCCAAGTGGTGCCTTGCCCACACCCAGGATCTGAACTGGCGATCCCTGGGCCACCGAAGTGGAATGAGTGCACTTAACTGCTGCGCCACCAGGCTGGCCTCTCAACTTTTGATTTACTGAACTCTCCAGTATTCTGACAAAAATAGTCTTTCTTCTTAGTTAATCAAAATTTATTTTTTCTTTTGTTTCAAATGAAGCACACTCACTGGTCTTTAATGTTTTCCTGGGAGACATTTTTCACATTTTCACACTGGATGACATTTCTTCTATGCCACTATTTACTCCTCTTTGGCGCTCCATTGTCACCCTCATCGCTATGAATTCATTCTTATATTGCCTAGGAAAGTAACAACAGTTCCACATACCATAGCTTGTCTCTAAAAGAGTATCCTATGGCAGAGCAAAAGATAAAAACTAATTAAAAATTTGTGACCAAAACAACTGGGGACACTGTATTCAGCGTAGCTGAGGCTGTAGAAGAGCTGCCAACAATGTGAATTTTTTTATTGATTCATGTATAGATATAAAACTGTGAAAGATACAAATGTGCTCATTTAGTACATCATCCCCTTATTCTTTTATGTGATTGTTTATTGTAACATTCCCCAATATCCTGTTTTTCCTCCTTCTGTTTTTCCTTTGTAATGAATATTTCTTCAGCACCATTCATGTTCCCAGCATAATGTGAGATACTCTGAGGAACATTTGAAATGTGGAAAATTACCTCCTTAACTTTGAACGGCTAACAACCTAATGAGCCCATAGTGAAGAGTCTTTTGTGGTCATTACAACAGTGAAAACTTCTAGGAGCAGGGGATCTATGCCATGGTATAAAATAAGAAATGTCCTTAGTACAAGGAGATTCAACAGCCCATGTATGTGGGGAGGTATGGTAGAGCGAAGAAAAGCCTACTTAGAAATTGGAGGAGCCATTATTTGTTATCTTCATGGAGTGAATTAATCCCTTTAACTCTTGAGTCTCATTGGATTATTTGGAAAATAGGGATAATAATAATATGTGTCTATTTCAGCAAATTATGTTGAAAGCCAAATAGTGTAATAATATATGTGCAACCTCTGAACGAATAGGGAAGGCCTGTGTAGATGTCGATCATTAATTTATCATGATGTAATGCATATAAATAAGTTAATGTAGGAATTTACTCATTTTAAGTAGTCAACAAACACTATTTTCTTACTATTACTATTATTAACAGCCAGCCTTGGTGGTCTCAGGATTAAGATTTGCCACTCTCACTGCTGCAGCCCAGGTTCATTTGCTGGTTAGGGAACCAAACCACTCATCTGTTTTTTGTAATACTGTGGCAGCTGTGTGTTGCTGTGATGCTGAAAGCTATGCCACTGGTATTTCAAATGCCAACAGGGTCACCCATGGTGGACAGATTTCAGTGGAGCTTACAGACTAGGAAGAAGGACCTGGCCATTAATTTTGAAATGAAATTGGCCATGAAAACCCTGTGAATAGCAGCAGAGCATTGTCTGATATAGCTCCAGAAGGTGAGAGGATGGTGCAAAAAGACAAGACAGGGTTCCGCTCTGCTGTACACAGTGTTGCTAGGAGCCAGGATTGACTAGATAGCACTAACAACAAATTAATATTATTATTACGTCTATTTCTACCCTCCCCTTGTTTTATGGCTTGATAATATTACTAATGCATCATCTCTCTGAGGAGTTTTTTACTCTTGAGACATGTCAAAAGAACAGTTGTAAGTTTGTGGTCTCCAAACTTCTCAATATCAGCTCCTCCACTGTTTCTTGCAACTTGGTAAAACTTACCTCCATTCCTCCAGTTGCTCCTGTCAAAATTCCTGGCATTACCCTTCACTGCTTCTCTCATTCATCATATCCCATCCATCAGCAAGTCCTACAGGTTATGGCTTTAAAATACAGGGCAAATTTTCACTCTTCTGACCACTATGACAGTTCTCATCTTCACAGTTTATCCACCCATCACGATCTCTGTTGAGCTACTGCAATAGCTTGACAGTGACCTTCCTGCTTCCATACTTGGTGCTCAACACGGAAGACATAGTGTTGCCTTCAAATGAAAAGTTGGTCATGTCATTCCTCTGCCTGAGATCCTCTAGTGGGTTTTCATCATGACACCAGGCCGGATATGAATGTCTGTGCTCTCCCTCCCTTTGTCTCTTTTATTAGTCACCTCTTTCAATTGCCTCTTACTTTTATTCTGGAAAGCCAGGAATATTCCTGCCTCAGTGACTTTGACTTTGTAGGTGATACTCCCTCTGTCTGAGACATTCTCATTCAACATATCTATAGGGCTTGATTGTCATCTTCCTGGATCTCTGTTGGAAGGCCCTCTCTTCAAACAATCCTTCCCTCGCCATCCTATCTGAATCACAAGCTCAGTTCCTCTCTTATCACTTGTCCTGATTTATTTTTTTCTTGTAACGCTTATTCCTACCTGATATTATATAGCGTTTTGTGTTTATTACCATCTCCTTGAAAGCACAGACTTTGTCTTATTCACTGCTTTATTGTTAGAGACTAGATCAGTGCATAACACGATCTAAATATTATGGCACTAAATACATTTTTTTTGGAGAGAATAAATGGATGAATGAGTCAGTTAAAAACAAGATGTCTTTTGATTATTTCTCTAGAGATTAAATTTTATGAAATTTTCTTCTATAAGCTTGGTTAGGTCAGAGGATAGATGCTTCACATCTATAAAAATGAAAGGATTAAGGCATGATTGCTTCCAATTTTTATTAATCAAAGAAATGCAAAAATGAAGACACCATAAAGTCTTAGAAAGTCCTATTATTATTTTTGATCACCAAGAGCCCAACAGTATCATTATCTGCATTTGATCAAACTGCAACAGAAAACAAAATTTGGCATTTTAGTCTGTGCATTAATTTAGATCAAAGTATACTTTGTGTGAGGCAGAATTAGGAAATTTCTTCCAAAGCCCAGTGCTCTTTAGTGGACTTTTACAGGTGGGAGCCCTTAGGTTGGACCTTTTTTTTTTTCTTTTTTTTGAGGAAGATTAGCCCTGAGCTAACATCTGCCCCCAATCTTCCTCTTTTTGCTGAGGAAGACTGGCCCTGAGCTAGCATCTGCACCCATCTTCCTCTACTTTATATGTGGGATGCTTGCCACAGCACGGTTGGACAAGTGGTGCATAGGTCCACACCTGGGATCTGAACCTGCAAACCCCAGGCTGCTGAAGTGGAATGTGTGAACTTAACCACTGTCCCACCAGGCCAGCCCCCTGGACCTCTGTTTTAAGGGCCATGGTCATGAAGACAGTACCATTACCTTGATATTTTGACCCAATGGAGGGATAGGTTTTACATGCATGCCTACAGGTGTTGCTTGACCATACTTCTAAAAATGTCAAGTAAGAGAGGGTAGTACAGCAAAGTTGAAGAGCTGAGCTTTTGAATTCAGACCTTAACTCATCCTGTTCTGCCATTTATTAGGTATATGAACCGTGATGAGTTGCTGGATCTATTTCCTTAGCTATCAAATGAAGATAGTAGTATGTAATAATTTCATAAATGAATACTTGAAAGAGTTGAAGTACTTAGAACAGTGTCCACAGTATAAATTTATAAATGATAATAGTGACAATATTGTGATGATGATGACAATGATAATGTTGCCACTAGGATTTCCACCTTGGCTTCTTAAGTCTTTCTGCTACACTCGACACTTATATGTCTAAAAGACCTCCCCTTCACCAGCAGGTGCCATAAAAGACAGCAAAACATAAAGAGTCTTTCCGTAATTGAAAAAAAAGCATTCTCATATTTTTTGCTACTGTATTTCTAGTAGTAACATGCACCTTCCAGACCTACTTGGTCAGCTAGATTGAGGTCTCTGCTTTCCACCTGAACTCTATTTTCTCCTCTCTGTATTCACTGAACCCTGATTCTTAATCTTTCTTTATATCTTTTTTCAGTAATATTATTTGACTTTATTAGACTTCTCATTCTGGCTTATGCTTTCTTCTCCCATCCTTGTCTTCATGCAGACTTGAACAAAACTCAAGAAAAAAGTAAAAATTCCAAAATTATTATCTTGTAGTGTTTAAAAGGAATTTCTTTTGCCCATGTGTATTCTTTTTGTAAAACGTTGGCACCTGAGCTAACAAGTATTGCCAACCTTCTTTCTTTTTTTTCCTGCCTTTTCTCCCCAAATCTCCCCAGTATAGAGTTGTATATTTTACTTGTGGGTCCTTCTAGTTGTGGCGTGTGGGACTCTGCCTCAGCATTGCCTAATGAGTGGTGCCATGTCCGCACCCAGGATCCAAACAGCAAAACCCTGGGCCACTGAAGCAGAGCACACGAACTTAACCACTCGGCCATGGGGCCGGCCCCTGTCATCTTTCTTGAAATCATTTAGACCATATCATTTCCCTCTTGTTTTAACCAGGTCTTAACTTCCCCCAGAGACTTTTCACGTGCATTATTTATATAGCAAAGTCAAAGGGCAAAGAAAATAAGATGAATTTATTTATTTTCAGTATTTATCTGTTTCTCATTGTTGGAGAAGTGCCTCAAAGTTTTCCCTCCCTTCCATACCTGCCAGTTTTGGTTAACTTAAAGCCAGCTTTAACTCTAAAATGTGAAAAGAAATGTAGTCTCCTATTCCTAATGTTAAATTTAATAAGTATGATCAGGTAGCCAAATCAATTAATAGATAAATAATAAAACTTCACTGAGGTTATAGCTATTCTATATGAAATTTGGAAGTGGTTTCTCAAAATCAAATAAAATACAAAGGTAATTATAACTTTTATTGCCTTGAAAAAGACTTAGCTAAAATAAAAGTCTTATGGGAAAACTGTTACTGATCATTAAATACAGAATGAGAAAAGATTCCAGGAAAGAGTCACTGGAGGGATGACTAAGGAAGGTTGTGCAAACTTGAATCCCAGTTGATCCACAGCAGTCTCTCTTTTCTCTACCTCAATCAAAAACTATTGGCATCATTAACTTTTCTAGTTTCTTTCTAGACTGGAATCCTGGATCTCCAGAGCTACTTTGAAACCCTATGGGTATAGATTATGATCCATATTAAATTCAGAAAACATACCTTTTAGTGATTTTGTTAAGGTGGTTGGTACTAGGGATATAAGCTATTCTAGTGCCTGGGGATGTGCCTATGTTTTGCATTTTTTTGTCTATGAAACTGATTCTATGATATTCTTATGAGCCTAGTGATCACTGGAAAGTTAGAAGGGGAAAAAGGAACCCATGAGAGGACTTATTAACCTCCCAGTGATGGATCCAACTTTCAAAGTGTTGAACCAGCAATAGCACATCTAATGGAGCTGACTCAGGCTACATCCACTGTTAGTAGGATCTAAACTCAATGTATGTTCTTGATTGATTCTATGAAAGACAAATGTCCCTCAATAATTAAGGAGATGCTTTTATTCGGGCTATTGCAATAGGATAGCATTCATTCATGAGGAATATGCCAGAGAAGAGAGAGAAAACCTGGGGTTTTATAGAGGCAGGTAAACAAGTGAGTCATTAGGAAGAGTGGACAAAGAATCTCCACTTAGAAAGGTGGGGGGCTTATTTGGGGATATGCAAGAGCAGAGTGGTCTGTTTTGCTAGCTGTGTCTTCTATGTGTGCGGAGGGAGGGGTAGATTTCTTAACAACCTTTGCTACTTCCCCAGAATTCAGGGCTTACATAAAGTTCAACATCGTTAGTTGCTTTCAAATTATACCAGAAAAAAGGGATTTAGATTTAGAGACGGGAATATTTTGTTTTTAATTTCTCATTTCGGTAAGACATTTATTGGCTCTATTTTTTCCCTATATCTTGAGAGCAAGGCAAAAGGAAATTATATTTGAGGACATTGTATTTCTGTGTTGGGATAAAAAGTCAATTAAATAATAACAGGAGCTCATAGTTATTATTTTTTTAATTTGGAGATTCAGATATTGGTCATTTTGTTCCGTGGGCTACGTTTTTACGTGGGACTAGCAGTCCATGTTTCCTTATGACTCCTTTGTTTCCTTGCCTTTATAAAATCCCAGATTTTCTCCCAGTTCTCTAATACGTTCCTCTTTAATAAACATTCTCCCTATTGCAGGAGCCTGAATAAAATTATCTCCTTAATTGTCTGGGGCATTTTGTCTCTTACAGAATCAATCAATAGTCTATGATGAGTTTGGATCCCATTAACAGTAGTTGGTCATAATTTGTTATGGGAGCTAAATAGGGGTAATTTCTTTGACAGTGTCATCTGAAGTTCAATTAAAGAATATGTTGTCATAATTTTTAAAGAGTTTGGGAACAATATTATAGAGGATTTCCTGAAAAGGTTAGTCATTTGTGGAAGATAGGCACTGTGGAAAAGAGTGAACATGATCAAATGAGAGCAGAAATGGGATGGTCCTAATATTGCTGGTTTCTCCTCTTGGGATATATAGTCTGGTTATGCTTTGCTTAACCAAAGACTTGAAAAGAAAGCTCAAAGTCTGCATTAAAGAGAACAAAATAGGGAACAATTGTCCTCTGATGGAAGAGGACTGTCCAAGGAAATGTTTATCCTCTACTCTTCTCTTTCCTTCTTCCCCTTCTCTGCAGAGAAGTTAGGGATTTAACCAGCTAAATTCCAAAACACTGATTGGTACAATTCATTTGCAAATAAAGTTAATGTGCATTCAAAGTCTGAAAGTGATTGAGGCTTCTCTTCTTTTTCCTTCCAGTCAAGTAAACAGACCCAGGATCTGCTTCTCAGGCCAGCCCAGGTTACCTAGAGCCAGCTCTTTTCTTTAGCTCTTCCTTTCACACAGGTTTCTGGGTTGTAGAAGGTGCTAAGACTCAGATTTAGGCAGGGAAGGGGCTGGGGGTAGGTGTGTTTATGAGGGTGACAACTGAGGAGGCTCTTTAGGTTATGATCTGAAGCTGCAGGCTTCAGTCAACACTTCTCTGGGTTAACCTGGTGTTTTTGTATCCTAAGGCTACCATGACAAAGAACCACCAACTGGGTGGCTAAAAAGGACAAAATTTATTCTCTCTGTTCTGGAGGCTACAAGACCAAAATCAATGTGTAGGCAGGCCCCTGCTCCTTCTAAAGCCTCTAAGCAAGAATCATTCCTTGCCTCTTCTTAACTTCCTGTCTTCTAGTGGCTCCAGGGAATCTTTGCCATTCTTTGGCTGTAGCATCAATTACTCCATTCTCTGCCTCCTTGGTTTTGTGGGGACTGGAATTGGCCACACCAAGATGTGTCTCTTTGGCATGAGGATTATTTGAGGCTGATTGCTTTTGATAAACTGGGACAAGGAAGGAGGCTCTGAGGAGTGGAACTTGCTTGCCCTTTGTTAGGAGACATTTGCATTTGTAAGGTAAATCTCTATCTGTAAAAGGTGACTCTCTCTCTGTACCAGAAAGACGATGGGGATGACCTCATCTCTAGAAACTCTTAATCAATACCAAAGGCAAGGACTTAAATCTGCAATTTATTGTGCTTGTCTGGTAACCTCCTGTAACTGACTTCCCTCCCCCTCCCAACGTTGGCATTTCTTTAAGGATTAAGCATCTTTCCTTAGGCTAGGAACTGATTGCTGCACTCACCTGTGACCACCCAGCTCAAGACAATAGACTTGCCTCCTGCTACGCCCTCTGAGATAGCAGACCACTATCTGCTGTGTCCATCAAGCGCTGTGCTGACAGGGCAATCTTATGACTATTGTGGGAGGGACATTTCAATCATATGTGAAACACCCTGTTTGGGGGTATATAATCACTCTGTGCATACTGCTTCTTCGGTGCCCTTTCTTCCTTCGGGAAGAAAGGCCCCGGACCACGGTCCTCATAAAGCTTTGTTTAATTTTCTCTTGCTATTCTGTCTCATGTGAATTTAATTCATTCTCCAACCAGACGAACCCACTTTGGATAGAGGAAATGTCTTTCTTCCCTACAGTTTCATGACTTTCTTTACCGTGTCTTCACATGAGTGTCTTTTTATGGAGCCACTGGTCATTGGATTTAGGACCAACCCTAATCTGGCATGATTTCATCTTTACTTAACTAATTACATCTACAAAAACCCCTTTTCCAAATAAGGTCACATTCTGTGGTTCCAGGTGGACATGAGTTTTGGGGGAACACTATTCAATACAGTATACTGGCTAATAATTAATTGTTCATTTGCTTTTGTCTCTACTTTCTCCTATAAATGTATCTTGTTCTGGAACCTCATTATCAAGGAATACTTCCAGAGACATTGATTTTCTGGCATTTCTGGTATGCCTTGATTGGAGGTCCAATATAATGTTGTGACACAAAGCCCACAAGCAGAGAGTTTAGGCATTCACATTAAATGACCTTTGGAGGGTAGAGGTGAATGCAGAAGAGATGTGGGTGGGTCACTAGTAATGACTGTTACAGGAATCTTCTTTTAACTTCTATTTTTGTGAATGATATGATACTACATTTAAAAAAAAATAGATGTTTTCCTTCTTCCATTTAGTATAGAAAAAGAAATATTATTTATATGTGTATTATATGTTTTTATACTTTGAATAGTCAACTGACTGTTCAAGGTAATTAACACCGCAAAGAAAAACTAAAGATAAACTATTCTAAAGTTGATATTGTGCTTTTTGGTAGACTTACCACTTCCCTCATTATTAAATGACATTTAAAATAATGATTTCTTAAAACAAGATGACTCACTTAATAACATCGTTTTTCATTTAATAAAGATATATCTTACAGTACAGCTGGGAAATAGCATACCTCTGAGCTATGCAATACTGTGTGTACTTTATTGAAATTTTAATCTTTTCAAAGTATGTGTCTAATTATATTTGCCTCATTTTTTTCAAGCTTTAACTGTATGTCAGCCATTCTATGTAGCATAGAATTTTAGTGTATTGATTATGCATTCATCCATACTTGAAGCAGATTCAAAATAATCATCAGAAGAGTATCTTATCCCCGCCAGGCACCACTCAGAGAGAGGTGGAATGACATTATGTTTGGTCCAGCCTCTTCATTGGACTCTTCTTTCACAGAAGGATGTTAACCCTACCCACAATACTTTGCTTGTTAGGGCAAATGGCCTTGGTTCCAATTGGGATTGAAAAGCAGAAATGCAGTCAGAATTCTGAAGCAACAATGTTGAATGAACTGTTGCTCAATATTTATTGAAAGCTTAGCTGAGATGATATCATTCTAGGAAGTTTGCTATAAGGGCATGCAGTCTATCCTCTTAATCGAGATATTAAACTAAAGTCCCATGTTAATTCCTATCACAAAAAGAACTGGATTCTTAGGCCACTTTGTGTGTCGCTGACACACCCCTTCAAACAATTGTGTTTACTGTGGTTTCCTTTTTTATAATTTTACAAAATAAAATTATGAAACATATCACTGCATCCATGTAACAATATTGAAAATTATGTAGTCCGTGTTATCATTTACCACTGTCTTTATGTATACCCACCTGAGAAATTCTTTTCTGATAATGGTCATTTACATGTGCTTATCTTATTTGTTGTGCAAATGGTCAGAATGACTATTAGAATAAGTAGATCATAATTGCAGGTGTAAGATTGTATAAATCCTCCTAATATTCTCCACTGTGTCTTACTGCCTTGTCTTTTTTCTTATAATTTAGCTCCATTGTTTATTTTATGATGAAGTTACATTTTACATGTATTCCTCTCAGTTGAAATTATTTTAGAAACAAGACAGTGTTTTAAAATAAGGCATATGTGCTTATATACACAACTATGAAAGAGAGTAGCCTCATATGTTTAGCCAAAAATAAGCAAGCAAAATGAAAAAAGATGAAGAATTGTTATTTGGAAGTAGTTATCCAGGTGTGCAGTGAAAATTTGAAAACAAATCTATTCTCACTATCTGTTGATTTTCCTATTTATTTTCTGAAGATCTTAGTTTGGGTGTCTGCATTGATTTGGATAATCTAGGACCTGTGTAGATGTATTCGTTTCCTAGGGCTGCCTTACAGATTAACACAAACTTGATGACTTAATGCAACACAATATATCACCCACATTTCAGGAGACTAGAAGTCTCAGAGTAAGGTGTTGCTAGGCTTGGTTTCTTCTGGAGGGTCCGAGGGAGATGCCATTCCATGCCTCTTTTCTAGCTTCTGATGGCTCTGGCAATTCTTGAGGTTCCTTGGCTTATAAATGCCTCTGTTCAATCTCTACCTCTGTATTTGCATGATTTTCTCTCTGTGTCTCCATGTTTTTGTGTTTCAAATCTATCTCTTTCTCTTATAAGGACACTAGACATTAGATTTAGAGTCTACCCTAAAACCAGGTTGATCTCATCTCAAGATCTTTAACTTACATCTGCAGACTCTTATTCCAAATAAGGTCACATTCTGAGGTTTGGATGGGCATGTGTTTTGGTGGCCACTATTCAACCCCCTACATTAGAGTTTTCATCACATAAGGAAGTGGGTCCAAAATATAAGTACATCTTCTTCTTAATAACCTGAAGATATGTTGAGAATATCAAATTATTAAATGTTTTAGAACCTGAAAATTCAATTACTCATTTGCTAGATGTTGAATATGAAGTAAAGACCGATTACTGCCTGTTTGATTCCGCTATGTTCTTAGCTCCTTTTAAAGACAAATGTTCATCCATGCTTCTTGAAGAGGCGTGTCCTCGATATGACTATCCTTGATATTAAGTATTACATGACCCAAATCTTAACTCTGGTACCCATTTTATAAACTGGTCAAGGATCAGAAATAGCTGGAGAAACTATGCTAATGAGATTTTGGCTTTTTACAATTTGAATTGGGAAATATGGAAAAAATAGTCACACAGCTAAGCAATGGGAACTGAAGCTAAAAGGATGCATTGAGAAAGGGGATACCGGGGTAAAGTAGAAGTCATATCTCATGAACATGTCAAAATAATGAGGAAACAGTAACTAAAATAAGTAGATCACAGAGAGAGTACAAACAGACGGTGGGGAACCCATCTGATAGTGGAGATAGAAAAAGACAACAGACATGCTCACAACTCAAGGAATTTACTCTTGCTCTTCCCTCTGCTGGGAATACTCTTTCTCAAATGTCATCATCGTTTATTCCCTCACTTCCTTCAGGTCTCTGCCCAAGTGCCATGTTTTCATATCGCCTGTCTCTGACCATCCTATGTTAAATAAGCACCCACTACCACCAGCACTACCACCGATGTACACTCTCTATCCTCCTTTCTCAGACTTATTTTTTTGTAGTACTTATCAACACACGCACACACATAGACCTATCGTATCTCTACTATAATATAAATTATTTGTTTGAAGCTAAAGACTTTGTTTAGTTCACTACTGTGAACTCAAATACCTAGAAGAATGCCTGGAATATAATAGGTGCTTAATAAAATATTGTGAAAGAAAAAGGCGAATGAATTAAATAGAATCTGAGAGATTCTTGAGTCATGTTAAAAATGTGAGTTGAAATTCTGAGAACTCTGGCGGGTCCCTAGACCCAGTATCGTGTCTCTGAGGTGGTCTTATACAATGGGCCCTTTTAGAATTCCACAAGATACCTCACTCCATTTTTGATAATAGCCCTTGTATTTGACCTCGTTTAAGCAAGTCTTATTGTTTATAATCAAAACAAAAAATGGATTAAACACAAAACAACTTCTTAGTGACAAAGTTGGGAGTAGAATCTAGTTTCTAAATGCAGTTGTCTAAGTAAAATATATTAAGAACAGAAATATGCTACAAATATAAACATAGCATGCATTTCACAGGCAAATATAACTCATTGGTAAGGTTATCCATTGGCTTGGGTTACTTCTGTCTTTTATCTGATATTTTTAGGCAGATATTCAAAAGTTGATAAAATTTGTAGTAAATAAGGAATGTATGCCTTTGCAATAGCATTTGTAATTCTCCGATTTTAGCAGCATTAAGTATATTTTTCTATGTGAATTGTCAGTGGAACAAGAGTATACCCAGTATAGAATTGATCTGTGTGATTTTGATGAAAATCGGCGTTTACATTACTATTTTCATGAGTATTATCAAAGGAATTTTGTTGTGAATGCATTTTTAGTTATTCAGGGGCAGTTATTAAACCAAGATCAATTTTTTTTCTTCTGAAAACACTGTAATTCATTTTATACCTTCTTAAATTAAAGCATACCTTCCCTAAAATGACATTGTATTGGGTGGATTTCCCTCTGAGTGGTCCAAAATCTATTAAAGTCAGACATGAATGGAATTTTCTACCCTAAACCGGATTACAGAATACATTTCTGCCTTCACTGCCGAAAGGTTCTTATTCAAATTAAACAGGGTTCCTTTTATTGCCCTCAGATCTCAGCTGCATTCTCATGCATAAAATACTTCAAGAGGATGTTCATAAACATTACATATCCACTTGCAAAATGTGTTTCAGTTTCAACTTGTAGATTGGAGCACATGCTTTATCTAAGGAGACATATATCTTTCCCAAATAACTTGATTAAAAATCATGATATCTTATAATGACAATTTTTTTAGGTCATTCAAAAAGACATCTATATGAGATTATTTGAAAGGGTAGCTACTTTCTTCTAGTCTCTATTTCTTACAAACTCTATTTACGTTTAATTAGGTCCTGATTAAGACAATGAATATACACCAAGGTAACTCAAGAAAGAGTAATTTATTATAATATAGACATGTCTAAATATGTTTTTGCCTTTGTACTTCTTTATTAATTTTTTCAGTACATTTCCTTCTCAGATCTGGGGGTGGTATACACAAAACCTACTGAGCTATTATGAACTCAATCTTTCAAGTGCCAATCATTAGCTAATAGCATTTGTACAATTATTCATTAGAATAAAAGTTTGCAAATTCATAGCAAATAATAATCACTTGTAAATTTAATTAAGACCTCTACCTTGTTGATAAAGGCAATTTTATGAAAATATTACTTGCTTTGGATCCTTTCTTCATAAAATGTAACATTAGTAATATCTAACATTTTATACTTTAGAAATATAAGCACAAGATCTCTTACTGAGAGGAATAGTAACTGACTATAATCACCAAAAGAGGATTTATTTGAAACAAATCATTGTGTTTGGCAATAAAATGGGGACCATATTTACTATTTAATAGCTGTTTCCCAGTTATACATATAAGTTGAGTCTGTTTTTTCCTCAGAGACAAATACATTAGTTAAGTAAGTCTCATCCATTAAATGTAAAAAATATATACATATAGAGAAAGTACCTGTCACCAGTCGTCAGTTGTCTGTAGTGGGAGCTCTTTTCTTTTGAGAGAATTTCAAATTGCTGACTTTGATTTTAAGGGTTTAATCTACTCAACCATATAGTTCAGATAAAATGAAATTAGTGAGTGCCCACCCATCATATCCACAGTCTACTTCACAGAGGAAGGGCAGTTTTTCTGAAATATTTGCATTTTCATAATTCATCAAAGTTCTGTTTTTATTGAAATATCTCTGATTATATAACATGGAAATTTAATAAGGTTTTTTAAAAATAATAAGCTGTGATTATAGTATAGAACTCTAGGACTTTTTAGAAACTCAAGTCAAATATCCTTAGAAGAGATGTTATATGATAAACGTTGACATTTGACCTTCAGTGTTTTCATGTTAGATGATCTAATACCCTTTGGAACTTTTCTATTTCTTTTTGAACCCTCCTTCCTATTGCTAAATTTCTTCCCAAATAATCCTTCAACAATTGTTTCCTATAATGTATTGTCCAAGAAGGTTTAATAAGTTGCAGGGTACAAAATCAACTTACTTAAATCAGTTGCATTTCTACACTCTAATAAACTAACAGAGAACTTAAGAACACAATCCAGTTCACAATTTCAACAACAAAAAAAATAAAATATCTTGGAATAAATTTAACCAAGGAAGTGACAGTTCTATGCAATGAAAACTACAAGACTTTCTGAAAGAAATTGATGATGACATAAAGAGATGGAAAGACATTCCACGCACATGGATTGGAAGAATAAACATAGCTAAAATGTCCATACTACCTAAAGCAATCTACAGATTCAATGCAATCCCAATCAGAATCCCAGTGACAATCATCAAAGAAATAGAACAAAGAGTCCTAAAATTCATATGAGGCAACCAAAGACCCAGAATTGCTAAAGCAATCTTGAGAAAAAAGAACAAAACTGGAGGCATCACAGTCCCTAACTTCAAAATATACTACAAAGCCATAATGATCAAAACAGCATGGTACTGGTACAAAAACAGGCACACAGATCATTGGAACAGAACTGAAAGCCCAGAAATAAAACCAAACACTTATGGACAACTTGACAAAGGAGCTGAGAACATGCAATGGAAAAAGGAAAGTCTCTTGAACAAATAGTGTTGGGGAAACTGGACAGCCTCATGTAAAAGAATGGAAATATACCATTCTTTTATGCCATTCACAAAAATAAACTGAAAATGTATCAAAGACTTAAAAGTAAGACCTGAAATCATAAGAATTCTAGAAGAAAATATAGGCAGTCCACTCTTTGACATCACTCTTAAAAGGATCATTTTGGACACCAAGTTTCCTCGGACAGGGGAAACAATAGAAAGAATAAACAAGGGTACTTCATCAGACTAAGGAGCTTCTACAAAGCAAGGGAAAACAAGATTGAAACAAAAAGAAAACCCACTAACTGGGGAAAAAATTTGCAAATCATGTGACTGATAAAGAACTCCCGTAACTCAACAGCAAAATATCAAACGACCCAATCAGAAAATCGGCAGGGGATATGAGCAGACATTTCTCTAAAGAAGATATACGTATGGCCAATAGGCACATGAAAAGATGCTCATCATCACTGATCATCAGGGAGATGCAAATCAAAACTACACTAAGATTTCACCTTATACCCATTAGAATGGCTAAAATAACCAAGACAAAAGATAATAAATGTTGGGGAGGTTGTGGAGCAAAAAGAATCCTCATATGCTGCTGGTGGGAATGCAAACTCGTGCAGTATGGAAAACACTATGGAGATTTCTCAAAAAGTTTGAAATAGAAATACCATATGACCCAGCCATCCCACTACTGGGTATCTATCCAAAGAACTTGAAATCAGCAATTCAAAGAGACTCATGCAGTCCTATGTTCATTGTAGCATTATTCACAATACCAAGACATGGAAACAACCAAAGTGCTCATTGACTGATGACTGGATAAAGAAGATATGTTATATATACCAAACGGAATACTACTCAGCCATAAAAAATGATAAAATCGTCCCATTCACAACAACATGGATGGACCTTGAGGGTAGTATGTTAAGCAAAATAAGCCAGGCAGAGAAAGAGAAACTCTGTATGATTCCTCTCATATGTGGAAGATAAACAAACACATGGACAAAGACAACAGATTAGTGGTTAAGAGGGTGAACGGGATTTCAGGGTGTGCACAAAGGCTGAAGGGGAGAACCTATAAAATGACTGAAAAATAATAATGTACAACTGAAATTTTACAATGTTGTAAACTATCGTAACCTTAATAAAAAAAATTTTAAAATAGCACCAATAGGAGATTTTATATATACATAAAACATATATATATATAAAACCATAAAAATATATATATACACACACACAAATATAAATATATAATTTATTTATTATAGGAATTGGCTCATGCTATTATGGAATCTGTGAAGTCCCATGATTTGTTATCTACAGGCTGGAAAACTAGGAAAACCAGTGGCTTAATTCAGTCCTGGCCTGAGAATCAGGGGAGCTGATGGTGTGAGGCCTAGTCCTAGTCAGAAGACCCAAAAATCAGGGGCAGGAAGGGTGATGGTGTAGGTCCCAGTCTGAGTCCAAAGACTTGAGAACTAGGATCACTCATGTCCAAAGGCAGGAGAAGATGGATGCCCTGTCTCAAGAAAAGAGTAAATTCACCCTTCCTCTACCTTTTTGTTCTATTCAGGCTCACAAAGGATTGGATGATGCCACTGTCATTGCTAAGGGAGATCTTTTTTACTCAGCCTACCAATTCAAAGGCTAATCTCTTCCAGAAACACCCTCACAGATACCCAGAAATAATGTTATAGCATCTATCTGGGCATTCTTTAGCCCAGTCAAGTTGACTGACACATAAAATTAATCATCACATTTCGTCCTTCTCTTTTTCCACATTTTCCCATGTCATAGGCACAGATGTTTGCCTATGTGGTTTTTGTTTGTTTGTTTTGGTTTTGTTTTATGTTCCTTGTAGCTTATAATAATACCCTTAGGATATTTCCCAAAGGTATGTTTATTCAGGGTCAAATATATTTTAAACTGTTCATTAATATATGAAGGGAAGATAAAAATCTTAGTTGGACATAAGAAAGGTGACTAAAGCAAAGCTAATGAGTAGGAAGAAAAGAGTTATACATAGACCAGGTGTTACAAACTAAAAATAAAACCAGGCTGGCCTGGTAGCTGAGGAGACAAGCAGCAAATCTGAAAAACAGAGTGCAATATAGGACAGGGTAAAGCCAGAATGAAATATGAGGTGTTAGGATAGTTAATAGAAGGAACGAAGTGAAGAATGTGGGAGAATCAGATCTATAAATGAGCTAGGAGGGAGGTTAGTAGGAAGACAACAGGAAATGATGGAAATGGATGCATTCTGATGCAAATTTAACAAAGAACCTCATTGCCCTCAGACTCCTTTTCAAAGACAAAGTCAAAGTCCTTTCTGTTATTATGAGTTCATCTGACCTCTACAAGAAGACTTTGAATGAAAAGGAAGTGACTGAAAGTGAGCTGTCCATGTGAGAAATCTTCATAGCTTTTAAGCACTGGATAAGGGCAAGATAACTCACAACTTTTACTGTCTGCATTGTACACAGCCTAGTTCAGGCCCCATCAGTGTCTTGAAATTAGGTTAATCCCTAATTTTCCTTCCTAGAATTAAAAGGGATTTGGAGAGGGGTCCATGATGCAGTTGCCTAGACTGCAGCATACAGATGCTGTTGACATCTTATATTCTGCATACATGTTAGTTTTGTGCTTCAATGTAGAACCCAGTGGTCAAACTAAAGTGGGGTTCTAATTATTTATATAATCTAAAGCATAAGACAAAATTTTATAGTTCAGCCTTTATAATATGAGACAATATTACATTACATATTGAAGAAGAACACAAGATATGATTTTCAACTTTTATTTGGGTAAAGCTTTGATTCCCATTTTGAAATGTAGACATCGTCATTAGAACTGCTTCATATAATTGTATTTTCAGTAAGAAACGCTAGTAAAAATATAGCTTACAATTCTGGTCACAGAGTTAACTACTTATCAGTTGGTTAATCTGAGCCTTGCATTTAACTATTGATAACATGTGAGAGTCCTTCCATTCTAACAGGATGATGAGTATATATTTCATACTCTATGATTGATTTATTTATTATATCCAACACTTTATTATCCCTAGATGACTTATGGTGAATCAAAATATTGCCATAGAGGGGTGTATGCACATGCTTTCCTAATCAGTCATTGATTGATTTTTGTATTACTTTTTCCCTATTTTTATGATAAGATTTTTCTGTCTAAAATGAGATGATGGATGTGAAAACATGCTGCAGATTATAAAGGACTTTGCAAATGCGTATAGTTAATGTTATTTTCCACTAAAATGCAAGTTATGAATTTTATGTATATATTTGATCTTAAATATATCATAGAAATTTGGTAGGCTGGGGTTCCACCACTCATCATTTCATTTTTCCAAATTTTATCCATACTAATATGCCTATCAGAAATTATTTCTTTTACCTGCCATGAGGCTTCCTATTACTACCAGGAACCCAAAAAATAAAGATTCAGAAAATAAGAAAGAAAAGCTTATGGGTTATAATGGGTTATGACATGTCAGGCTAAGGTATATTACAAAAAAAAGCGATCACACACTCGTTACATCTGTGCATTCACATCCCATTGAAATGTAACTTTGTTATTCCTATCAAGATACAGAATCTTTTCCTCCATCGCTAAAGAATTATTTGAAATTATAGATGCTCTTTCAATGTTTTGAGAAGGTTTGTTACACAGAAAAAGCTTACTAATACAGAGAACAGTATGTCTCTCCTGAAAGGATGAGTTGACACTTTGAGACTGTTAGTTACTTTACTCAATTCCTAACAGCTTATACTAAAAAGAAGAGTGGAAAGAAGAATTTGAGAGTAGTAAGATGCAACGATGCTTCCTATAATCTTCTTAAATAATGCTTGGTGAATAGGAACTTTAAGGAGTCTCTGTGCCATGGGAATTCACAAGAAGCATCTTTAGGGAAATCATAAAAAGTGTATTAGGCCAAGAAGAAAGAAGGAACATCAAGAGGACTGTTGAAATGATCTGTAGAATAAATGTTTTGTTCTGTGTTTATCTTCCTGACTGAGAGAATGACTCCTTATATGTAGCATATGCAAATTGAACTTTCTGTACAAGAGAAGGGGAAAGAACTCATGGGATGCATATTTATGCTCTAGGTCAGTTTCAAAGTTGACGAATATTAATTCAAGAGGGAAAAATGTGGTAATTTTTGGAGGGACTAGTCAAAATGAAGAACAAGAGTTTGTTGAGAAGGCAGTGTGGTATCGTTGAAAGAAGAGATAAATAGATCAATGGAACAGAATAGAGAGCCAAGAAATAGGCCCACATAGATATAGTTAATTGATCTTTGACAAAGGAGCAAAGACAATACAATGAAGGAAAGATAGTCTTTTCAACAAAAGATTCTGAAACAAGTGGACATTCACATGCAAAAATAAAAAGTATGTGTGTATATATATATATATATATATATATAAATGTATGTATATGTGTATATATACACACACAGATCTTACACCCTTCACAAAATTTAACTCAAAATGGATCAAAGATCTAAATGTAAAATATAAAATTATGAAACTCCTAGAAGATAAAATAGAAAAAACATAAATGAACTTGGATAAGGCAATGACTTTTTATTTATTTATTTTTTTGGTGAGGAAGGGCGACCCTGAGCTAACACCTGTGCCAATCTTCCTCTATTTTTGTATGTAGAATGCCACCACAGCATGACTTGAAGAGCGGTGTATAGGTCCACGCCTGGGATCTGAACCCACCAACACCAGGCCACCAAAGCAGAGTGCACAAACTTTACCACTGCACCACCAGGCCATCTACCAGTGACTTTTTAGATACAATACCAAAGGCACAACTCATGAAAGAAAGATTTGATAAGTTGGACTTTATTAAAATTAAAAACTCCTGCTCTATGAAAGACAATGTCAAGAGAATAAGAACAAACCACAAACTGGGACAAAATCTTCACAAAAGATCCATCTGACAAAGAACTGTTATCCATAATATTAAAAAAAAAAATACTCTTAAAACTCAATAATAAGAAAACAAACAACTTGATTAAAAAATGGGCCAAAGAAACTCAACAGGCTCCTCACCAAAGAAGATATACGGATGGCAAATAAGCATACGAAAGACATTTCACCTCATATGTCATCAAAGAGTGCTAAACTAAAACAACAATGGGATACTACTACATACCTATTGAACTGGCCAAAATCTAGAACAATGACAATACCAAATACCGGTAAGGATGTGGAGCAACGGGAGCTCGCTTTCACTGCTGGTGGGAATACAAAATGATACAGCCACTGTGGAAGGCAGTTTGACAGTTTCTTACAAAACTAAACATACTTTTACTTTTGATTCAGCAATCATGTTCCTTGGTACTTATCCAAAGGAGTTGAAAACGTATGTTCCCAAAAAAGCCAGTGTGCAAATGTGTATACAGATTTGTTCATAATTGCCAAAACTTGGAGGCAACTAAGATATCCTTGAGTAGATGAATGGATAAATAAACTGTGGTACATCCTGACACTGGAACATTATTCAGCACTAAAAAGGTAAGAGCTATCAAGCTATGAAAAGACATGGAGAAAACTTAAATGCATATTACTAAGTGAAAGAAGTGAATGTGAAAAGGCTACCTACTGCATGATTCCGACTATATGACACTCTGAAAAAGGCATAATTGTGGATACAGGAAAAAAGATCAATGGTTGCCAGGGGTTGAGAAGTAGGGTGGGGGAGGTGATGAATAGGAAGAGCATAGAAGATTTTTGGGGCAAATTACTCCGTATGATACCATAATGATGGAGACATGTCATTACACATTGTCCAGACTCATACAATGTACAACACTAAGAGCGAACCCTAGTGTGAACTATGGACTTTGGGTGATTATGATGTGTCAATGTAGGTTCATCAGCTGTAATAAATGTATTACTCTGGTGAGAGATGTTGATAATAGGGGTGTCTATGTATATGTGGGCCTGGAGAATATGGGAAATCTCTGTACTTTCCACTCAATTTTGCCTGAATTTATAACTGCTCTAAAAAAGGAAAGTCTTAATAAAAAAAATGATACAGGAAAAAATAAATAAAAGCCTCTGCTCCCCCTACCCCTGCCAAATAGAGTTTAGTGAGGGTAAAAATGTGACTTTGGAAAAAGAGAAACAATATTGGACAAATTCTCTTCTAAAAGTGCTTATTTCTTGGCATTAGAGAGTATCTGCAGTTCTGTTATTCAGGAATTTTTTCCCTAGGTGTTAGAAGCCCAACTTTCTTAAACCACAAAAGGGCATTTATTGCTTTATACAACAAACAAGTCTGTGGCTATAGCTAGATTTAGACATGACTGGACTCAAAGACTCCAAATATTCAATATTTCTCTCATTTCTCAGCTCAGCTTTATTTTCTTTTGGCTATGCCATTCAAAAATTACAGACTTACATAATATTACACTGGAAATCTAATATAAAGTGAGTTTCTAACTAAAATTCTGGAGTTGAGTTTTGATATCCTGGTCTATGTCATATGCTCTTTCCTGGAGAAGGCTGAGCATCTCTACTGAACATCATGCACTAAAAGTAGGGTAAAGTACATTGTCCAAAAGACAATCAAACATGAAAGGATGAGTACGTACATCCAAACACAAATATGGACTCTAGGCATTCTACAATAGATTAAAATAGATTTAGAGATAGAGTTAAATATATAAACACATGACAAGAATCAGAAATCCAAACCTGTCATAACCGCTTTCTCCAGGGGAGTCTCCAGAGAAAACAAAGTATGTTAAATGAACTTTCATCATCACTATTGCTCTTAGGCACCAATAATTCTTTTAAATCCAGTGAGCAGAAGTTAACCCCAAGGAGAACTCCTTTTACCTGAGATAAATGTTTCTTAGCTCAAATGCCTCATTGATCTTTTACTACCTCAACTCACACTCATTGGTGTGAAAAGATGAGTCTAGACCACAGAGCATGCCAGCCAGCAAGAAGTACAAGAGATCACAAGATACTAGAGAATGTTTCATATTACCAGGGACAAAGAAGTCCATGTATCCTAAAATCAGGGCATTGGGTACATTCTCCAGTTGGTTTCACCTTAACAGTCATATAGAAATAAGAGGAAAGAGAGGCAGAGAGAAGAGATTCTTGTACATACAGGATATATGTTCTTTTATTTTCTTTTATATGTGGGTGCAACACAGAGGAAATCCCAGCCTCTGAGATTATAGCCAATGGCATAGGCTCAAATTCGGCCAATACACGGGGGCACTCTTTATTTTTCAGTGATGTTAAGTATGGAGTGTAGCTCAGGATGTAAACACTAAAGTGTTCAATTCTTTCCCTAAAAGCCAAAAACATCAAGTTTGGATTTTTTTTCAAATTGTATTTTATATCTTTATGATTCTACAGTTTTAATGATTTTGCTTGAAAATTTTTGAATGTAAAGCTTCCATTTCCTTCAATAGAATGGCTGTATTCTGAGCTATTCAGTACAGTAGTTCTCAGCCACATGTGGCCAATTAAATTCAAATTCATTAAAACTCAGTTCCTAAGACACACTGTCCACATTTCAGGTGCTCAAAAGCTGAATGTGAGCAGTGGCAAACATGTTTGGCATGTTTACAGCGCAGAAATTAATTTCTATCGTTAGAGTTTCTGTTGGATGACAGTAGACTAGATAATATGAAAACTCTCTTACCACCTAGAAATACAGGATAAACATCATAAACACTGAACTCATAGAAGTTCTTTGAAGAACCATAAACTTGAAAAGATCTGAAAACTAAAATGGTAAGAATGATAAATATGTAATGACAAATATGTAAATAAACTGTTAGGATGGAATAAGCGTGGAGATTTCCAAACTGAGTAAGTCTTGGCTTTAATGTTTAAGTCCCATGCAGGTCTACCAGACAAAGATTTAGTCCCTTACAAGAAGGAGTGCTGGAATTGAAACCTTCACTTACAGCTATGGCATTAAAAGAGCTAAATCTTAGTGTAAAATGGATTTAAAAAGTTAAACCTGGGGCCAGTCCTGCGGCCAAGTGGTTAAAGTTCTGCGAGCCCTCCTTCAGCGGCCCAGGGTTCATCGTGGATTTGGATCCTGAGTGTTGACCTATCCACTCATCAGCCATGCTGTGGAGGCATCTCACATACAAAGTAGAGGAAGCCTGCCTCAGATGTTAGCTCAGGGCTAATTTTTCTCAAGCCAAAAAAGAAAAAAAAGGGGAGGAAAGGCAATAACTGTTAGCTCAGGGAGAATCTTCCTCACAAGAAAAAAAAAATTAAACCTATTAGAAAACACTATTCCTGACCAGGTTCTGGATGAGAAAATATCCCTTGTTAGAACTTCTCACCATGGTCTTCATCACAAGTATTTTTTCAGATTTGAATTTACACTATTTGCTTAGTTTGTGAACTTCAAACAGAGAAATAAAGGTTGACATTGATGGCAAGTTGATGACATTCCATGAGAACCTGTCAGATGCAAAGAGAAAAGTTAATGTGGACGTGCAAAAACCTCAACCTAGAGGACATAGAATTATCATGGATAAAAGCTTATCTCACTTTCTGAAACTACAAAAATTGAGCAATAATCAACTATTGGTGAGTCAGCAGATGTAACACATCGAAATGTCATCATATCAAGAGTTCCGATAATAGGTTAATTTTACAAAGACCGTTATATAGTTGACTGAATTGGATAACACCATAATAGAAGAAAGCAAAACCGTAATGGTTTCCCCTAACGTCAGGAACAACAGTGTTGTCTGCTCTTGCTGCTTCTATTCAACACTGCACAGGAGTTTCTAGTAAGGCCAAATGGACAAGAAAATGAAATAAAGGACATTCAGACTTGATACAAAGAAGTAAAACTATCTCTGTTCACAGATAACATGATGTGATACTTTGAAAATCCTAAGGAATGTACAAACAATTATTGGAACTAATGAGTGAGCAAAGTGGCAGGATACAAGATCATTATCAAATATCAATTGTATTTCTACATACTAGCCAAGAACAATAAAACAAAGAAATCAGAAAAACAGTTACATTTACAATAGCATCAAAAGTATAAAAATTTTGGAATGTTAAATTTAACAAAAGAAAGACTTGTACACTGAAAACTAAAAACGTTATTGAAAGGAACTAAAGAAGCCTTAATAAATGAAATGTCTTTCCATATTCATGGATTGACAGAATATTTGAATTTTTAAATATTTAAATTCATTATCGAGGAGAATACTCCCAAAATTTATATACAGATTCCACTTATTCAAAATGCTTGATGGCTTTTTGGAAGAAACCGACAAGCTAATCCTAAAATTTATATGGAAATGCAATGGACTCAGATTAGCCAAAACAATCTTAAAAAAGAGCAAAGTTGGAGGACTTATACTTCCCACTTTCAAAACTTAGTATAGAGGGGCAGTAGTCAGAACAGTATCCTACTCACATAGGAAGAATAAACATATCAATGGAAAAGAATAGAGTCCAGAAATAAACCCTTCTATTTATGGAGAATTGATATTTGACAGGGGTGTCAAGGCAATTCGATGTAGGAAAATACAATCATTTAAACAAATGTACAAAAGAATGAATTTGACCCTTACCTCCCATACACAAAAATTAACACAAATGGATCAATGACTTAAATATAAGAGCTAAAACTATAAAATTCTTAGAAGAAAACATACAGGTAAATTTTCATTTAGCAATTAATCCTTAGGTATGACCCCAAAGTACTATCAACAAAAGAAAAAAATAGATAAATTGGACTTGGTTAGAATTCAAAACATTTTTGCATTGAAGAGCAATATATAGAAAGCAGAAAAACTCACAGAATGAGAGAAAATATTTATAAATCATATATCTGATAAGGGACTAGGATCCAGATATACAGAAGATTCAGCTCAACAATGAAAAGACAAACCAATTAACACTTGGGCAAAGGATATGATTAGATATTTCTCAGAAGAAGGTATACAAATAACCAAAAAGTACATGAAAGATGATCAACATCATTAGTCATTAAGGGAATGCAATAAAAACTAAAAGGAGATGCGTTTCACGAATAGATATTAATAAAAAAGACAGACAATAACAAGTACGGAGAGGATGCGGAGACACTGTAACTTTCATTCATTGCTTATAAAATGATGCAACTACTTTGGAACACAGTTTGGTAGTTCCTCAAAATGTTAAACACAGGGTTATCATGTGACCCAGCAATTCTGTTCCTAGATATATATCCAAGAGAAATGAAAACATTTGTTCACAAAAAATTTGTATATAAATTTTCCTAACAGCATTATTCATAATAGCAAGAAAGAGGAAAGAACTCAAATGTCCATGAACATGAATGGATAAGAAAAATGTGGTTTATCCATACAAGGGTATATTATTGGACAATAAAAGTTAATAAAGAAATAGCATACTACATTGTGGATGAATCTTGAAAACATGCTAAGTTAAAGGAGTCAGTCTCAAAAGATCACATATTCTACATTTCTGATTATATGAAATGTCTAGGCTAAGGAAAATCCACAGGGACAGAAAGTAGATTAGTGGATGCTAGGGGACCAGGGGTTGGAGGAAATCAGGAGATATTGCTTATGCATACAGGGTTATTTTTTTGGTGTGATAAAATACTCTAAACTTAGGTAGTGGTGATGGTTGCACAACTATGAATATACTGGAGAGCACTGAATTGTACACTGAATTTTAAGGTATGTGATTTATATCTTAATAAAGCTGTTATAAAATACATACTGGAAGAAAAAGATACTATAATAAAAGGAAAATCCAATTTAAAAAAACAAAAAAGAAACCAAACTCATAAAAATTGGGGAGTGATTAAAATAAAAACTTAAGAGGTGTTCTAAGCTGCACATTATATCTCTGAAGGAAGAACCATTGTCTCAGAAAATCAACTTGAGAAAAATTCTCCAGAATGCAGTAAAATATATAAATATGAAAATGTGTACATATGTATATATCTCTAGGTTTATAAATATATACAAAAAATAAATATATGAAAGAGTGTTTAGGAGACTTAAGAAATTGAGAATTCTATTCTTTAAGACAATTAAATGACAAGTTGCAACATATGTTGAACAGGATTTTCACTGGAGAATATTTAGATTTAGGAAGATGCGATATTTGAAGAGTTTGTCGAGAATTTTTCATAATAAGAGAAATACATGCATGTTCACGTTAAGAAGCAAAATTAGACGTGCATTAGATTGATAACAATAGATCTACACCTAGACACAAGTAGCGCAAATGACCACAGAAGGTCTGGGGAAAGTAAAGAAACAATGAAATGAGTGATTACCTACAAAGGTAAATGACTTCTCAATGACAACAGTGAAGGCTAGAAGAATTCAGAATAATAGCCTGAAAGTGATGATGAAAAATAATTGTGGAATTACATATCCATATTCAGCAAAATTACCTTTCACAGACCCACATTTAACAGTGAAGAAAAACCTAGAAGAAAATAGGGGAATGCACAAAGCAACCGGTAGACATGTGGATAATCCAAAGATTTGATTACGTTAAGTAATAACTCTAACAAAGACTAATTTGAGGAGTATAACAATAAACTGGAACAAAAATACAGGTTAACAATTAATTTGAGATGACAGTGTCAATGAAATTCAAATTCCAGTGATCTTTTATGATAAGAACTGGGAAAGAGTAGCACAGTGAAGGAAAAAGGAGATTTGGTGTCAGAAACATACACGTTAGTGCCCCTGATCTATCACAAATTAATTTCCCTCATCTCTGTTTTCATGCCTACTGTAGAGTCTAAAACTGGTAAGGAGTCCATAAGTTTTAATAAGTGAGGGTTTTAATTTACTTAAAATTTGCATTTCAATAACGTTTCAATCTGTTAAAGAAGAAAAACAAAAAGAAAACAGGAGAATAACAACAAAGAAACATAGTTATGACTTTCATTACTAGGGTCCCTCAAGCAAAGCTAGTTCCCACAAGGATTCCTCTGAGTTCTATTGTTTAGGCAGTAAAGTATCCTAGAAAATCCAAAATGTGTTAAAGAAAAGGAATTAAGGCTATAGCTAGAATGCCAGGACTAAGCTTCAAGGGTTTGGCAACGTTGATAAGAACATTTAGTAATGACATAAAATAGAGGATTGGAACTCATCAGCACAAAGGCAATAATTTGGGTAGGGACCAACAATCCAGAAAAGAGTGTGTTGGAATCCCATTTTAGGTAGTGCTGGCTATATATTGTAGGGACTGGCTATAGGGTTTGAGGAACATTTGGAGAGCCAGATCTCAATATCTCTGAAGTGTCATGATATGCCTCATCTTCTACTTCCAACCATCTTTTCCAAGTAACTGGACCCGATTATTGCCCAAATGTAAACTAACTCTTTCCCCACTCTCCCTCCATTAACTTTTGGAACTTCTCCCCTTAACCCAGGAAAGGTTTCCAGTCATAACCTTTTCTCAAGTCTGGAACTGAATGAAAGATTCTTTCAACATGCCTCTCATTGCCCATTGTTGAAAGGTTTTCTTCCAGTGCAGTTCTGCTGGTCTAAATTACACTCAGCTCCTACCCCGAACTTCTTGATTCTCTCAAACTCATACCTGATCTAGTGTTTAAAAACTCCAATCCCCAGAACGCACTGTCTCTAGCCTCTCATTTTGTGATTTTGGGAACACCACCTCCAAGGAGGCAGTGTATTTCTCCAGAAACCCTTCCTGAAATTCTTGCTAAATACCTGGGAGTTTACTTGTTTAGCCCAGGGAGGGAAGTTAGAGGACTGATGAGAGTTGAGTGAGGATGAAAGCAGTCAGCACAAACTGGCTATTTTAAAACAGCCCACAAATAGCAGAGGAAAGTTTTTCATTGATGCAGATATTATGTGTCTCAATTGAAGAGCAGACAATTGTTGAAGGGTATAAAGACTTTTAATCTGATAGCCAGACTGCTAATAGTTCATTATGAGTGGGCTATTAAACATACTTTTCTTGCAAGTACCATTAATTTCTTAAGAGGTTCAGAGTCCAGTTAGGAAAAATAATGAACATTTATACAACTCCAGCCCAGCATGAGAAGGTTTCTCAAACGGTATTCAGAAAATATTATTGGAGGTTAGAATCCAGTATGAGGTTAAGAGAGGGCTTCACTGAGGAGGTGACATCCAAGATGAGAAAGCAAGCTGAAAATCAACGGAAATTGTCCAGAATAAGAAAGAGAGGATGAAAATTCTAGGCATGTCTAAAAGTAAACACACAAGAGAAAGGCATATATGAAAGTAAAGGGACAAGGTAGATGAGATAGTATCGAAAGTAGTTAAAAGGACAGGCAGGTAAGGTAAAAGATTGGATTAAAGATGTAAATCATAGCCAGGTTAAGAAAAAAGAAAAAGGACGAAAATTTCTTTTTTCTTTTTTTTTTTTTTTTTGCCAAGGTACTTGCACTGCTGGCTTTCAAATTAGAATCTTACCAATTGCTTTATTAAATTGATAGAAGTAGTTGTTTGAGATCTGTATTAGCACAATCCAAATTTTTTGGACAGTTTTGATTCTGCTGCAGTTGAACTTGGGCTAATTAAAACCAATAGCTGCCAGCAAATTCATTAATCCTGATCCTGTTTATAGATCTGTTCTGAGGAATGATCATTTATTATCTAAAGACCCTGTGCCTTCTGATAACTATTATTATGTAAAAATATGGACAGAGGGTGCCCACTGGCAAGAACTGTTAATCTTTTCAATTCACACTTAGAGTACTTGTAAAACCCAAGCACATTGTCCCTCATCGAGAGGCGGTAATGACAAGTTGGTTTAAACCAAGGAAACCTCTGTATAAATTAACAGATGTTTTAGTTGAAAATAGAAGTGTCAACATGACCTTAATTAATGAATTTGCTAATAGTTCTTCCCAGAATGAGATAATATGCCAAATTCTAACCTAGGTACAGTGGAATAAATGGAGGGTTTCAGGTTAGACTCAGATTGAAATCCCAACTGGGACCTCATGATCTTCATGGTCTTGAGTAAGTCATCAGGTTACTTAAAAGTGACAATCATATTCCCATATAGGGTGCAGTTGACTTGTATTTGATATCTAGCAGATGCTCATTGAAAATATACCTTTATGCCAAGTATATTCTCTTTAATTGAGTTGAAAGTTGTTTAATGGCATTCTCAATTAGAATGAAAATCTGGTAAGTAAAAATTTGTTGTCTTGCTCACTTTTTCAATACCTACCACCGGATAGGTTGCCTAGCAGAGAATAATTAATAAATATTTAATTAATTCCAGTGTGTCATATTCACTGTAAGGTAATATTTATATACATAAAAGCATTTTTTGATATTTTTCTTAATAGATATATTATTTCTTTGCATACTGACCAGTTATTTTATTGTACTTTAAAGCTTTATTCAAATATTTTAAAACATACAAAACCCTATGCACTTTAATTGTGAAAGTGTTAGGGTTGTTAGACCATATTATGGGGCTATAAGGCTTTAAGTAGCAAGGGCAATTCAGTCTTATTGAAATTGCTCACTGCTTCAAGGCACCTAATTAGAGATTAAAATATCTAAGTTTTTTTTTAATTCCTCTCCAGCTCTATTTCAGCATATTTTAATCTGAACTATATTTTTCTGTTAAATATGATTACTGAGCAATGACAGAACTCATGGTCATTCATTGCTCATTCATTAACAGTTTTCATTTATAGTTGAAATGAATGTTTTCCTCAATTATATTTTTTAATCATTCCCAATCATCCTTTCTTTTTTATATAAGAGATATTAAGCCTTGAGAAAATTTCTGCAGAGTAATGAAAGCTGTTACATTAGACTAATATACATGGGCTGCTCAGCTATTATTAATTTAGACAGACTTTCATTTTTCCTTTTTTGATTACACAGGACACTGATTTATGGTACGTGAAATAACCAGATTGTACTTTTAAAATTTAAAATTCTGGAGTCCTCCTCACGTTATTAGCCTTGAACTCAACTATTTTGTCCTTTAAATTATAAAATATATGCTTTTTTAAATTTAAAGGTATGTATTACCTAGTGTAGCAAGTATATTAGTAAATGTTTGAGATTAATGGATCATTTCACTGTCATTAATGTGCTATTGTGACCATAGAACATAGCATATCGTAAAAACTTTTATGATTTCTTTATTAGCCTCATTGTAGTATATTTACAATGCCTAGAATACTTTTTTCTTAATTAGTTTTGTTGCTTATGTCTCTTGAATTTGAGTGGGAGAAAAGTTTTAGTTCCAAGGCTAAAAAGAAAAAATATTGATAAGGCCTCTTCTTCATCTCATTCTGACAGATGCCAGGAATATTAGAGGAAATAGTTGGTTATACATCTTTAGGAGCCTAGGGTGTTCAGACCTATTCCTCAGGCTCCATTTGTATGATGAACCGTGAGCCCCACAGGGGCCACAAAGGGAAGAATTTTGGTTGTCGGCAAGTCCTCTGTTTGCCTAAATGTGAGCACCACCAGGAAGAATTTAGGCTTTTAGTTTATCTTGCCTGGTGGGGGGTGAACATCCAGCTTATTGAAGATGCAGAGATCATTAGGGAGAACCCCGTTCAGTAAAAGTGCCTGAACTGAGAGAACTCATGGGGAAACGACAAGACAATACCAGGTAGACTAATGCCACTTTTCTCCCAGGTAGACGTGGACACTCTGAAGTCTGAAGATAGAAATCTCCTGAGTTTACTCACTCAGGAGAGAATTTCTTTTTTCTTCCTTAGAACACCTGATGAAAAAAAATGGAAGTCTATTCCAAAATATGATGGGAGATGGATAGTCCATCAGAGGTCACGTATTTTGGCTCCTACAACCCAGTCAGGTTAGTGCCCACATTCCTTAGCTGTCATGTGCAAAGGACTTGGCAGTGACATCTCCAAATTCATGCAATCAATACATACTGAGTACCTATTTTGTGGAGCCATTGTCTAGAAACTGGGATAGTGTAAAGAACTGTAGAGAAACAGCCTCTATTCTCACGAAATCTGCATTTCAGTGGGTTGGGACAGAGGTAGAAGGTATTAAGCAATTCATTAATTGCATAATTAAATATATACAATTTTGAAAAGTGCTACAAAGGAAAAGTACAAGAGGCTATAATAATTAACAAATGAGGAAACCTAACCTAAATCTGGAGGGCATCAGAGACTTCCTTGAGTCTGAACGTAAAGCACAGAGAGGATGTAGAGGACAGGTCTGAGTCAGGAAAGAGACTGAGAAGTTCCAAGGACTGTGGTAGAGTTACAGTGGGCTGATTTCCATTAGAAAGCAAAAGGGGGGAAAGCCCAAGAAGTTACTCTTGAATTAGGCAGACTCCAAATCTCAGATCCAAGATTTTAGAGGCCATGTTACAGATGTTGATTTTATCTTAATGCTAATGCAACCCAACATCTGTGGAGACACTGGAACCCACTCAACATGATGAATGGCAGGTAAGGCATAAAGGAGTAGCAGTTCCTACTCCTTAAACTTCCTTGTAGAGAGTACAAGTCTTTGAGATTTTTTGAAGGTAGATTGAATCAAAATCACCCAAGGTCAGACTCAAAGGACAAACAGGGCTCTTTAAGAGACTTTAACCCATCATTGCAGTTGACCCTTATCAGCAGAAACAATGGTTTGAGTTCGATGTGTAAAATCCAATTTTGGAGCAATATATATAAACTAGGGAAAAACGCTTCAGAAATATCAGCACGCGGTGTCATGGGTTGCAAGTTTCTGCCTTTCTTTGTAACATCAATAAAGCAGTCTAGCTTGTAAAACTTCTCTTGGCTTTTCAACGTGTCTTGCTGTTGCTCTAATGTGGAAGGGCATAATGGTCACAAGTATAAAAGGCTCTTTTACATTAAATTACGCAGAGTAAATTTCCCTGCTCGGAAGATGATAGCAGCCGATTTCTTCAATTTAGTCGCAGAAGATTCTAACATTAAATCTGAGGCTACCACAGGGTGATCCAACTCTGAAGATTACAGTGATGATAATGGGGCTTCCAGTGAACTAAATTAATGTTTATGGCTTTTTCTTTCCTGCTCTCATTGTTGTTGCTGCTGCTACTCCTGCTGACGCTTAGTTTTGGTGTGTGCGGCTTTCTCAGTAGGATTGGCTTTAAGAACCGGAATAGAATAATATACATGCAAATCAATAAAATTCCACAGAGCCTTATGCTTCTATAGGATTGACAGCGATGTCAAACTTTTCTATTTGTACTTTTTCCCCCCAAGTTTTCAGTTTGCTACCAAACATAAACTTCTTTTTAGAACGTCCTTGAATTCCAAATGATACTAGTCATGAGAACTTAGAGTCTCTGTAAGAAGACTCTACATCTCCTTAATTAAAACACATATTTTATATAGTATTAATTTATATTGTTCTCACTGTTTATTATTTTTCTGTCAAGTTAAATCCTATACTTTTATGTTTTGCTCCTCTTTCTTTAGAAGCAAATTCATTATGATATCTGCAAAACTTCCATTGTATATTATATTCTTATATCTATCATATTTTATAGGCTATATTTAAAGAGACTGCTCTGCATTGTTTTATTTTCCTTCTCAAAATTTAAATTCTTAGTAAGAAACTTTTTTCTAATGGCTCAATAGTTTTTCACCAAATGAATATAACTTGTCACTTAAACTATTACCCAATGGAAATTGATTCCAATTTTTCACTCATAAACAACATTGACCAAACTTCTTTTGTACAGTGATGAGTATTGTAGGATCACTGCCCTCAGAATATTAAGCTGCCGTGCAATAAACAGGGGAGAGGCTCCCTCTTCCTCACGAGGAATGTCTGAATGAAACTCACTTTCCTACAGGTCCAGGTTGCACCTTTCCCTCAGAAGCTTGAACCTGAATTTTCGTAAGAATCTGAAATGTTAACTTAAGAATCCTCAGAAAATTCTCCTTGCAGCTAGAATTGACGTATAGTTTGCCTGATGCCTAAGTCTTCCTTATTGATCCCGCCCACAATATGTTCCTTTATTTACACTATAAATTGATGAAGTGTCAGGGGCCTTGTCCCTCTTTGGGGACACTATCCCACTGGCCCCACAAGTCTCTTCCTGGGATGATGATAGTACAGTGAATAGCGGATCTTCTCTTGCTGACCCTTGACCTTTCAGGCTTTCCTACCAAAAGCCTGTCCTTCAGCCTGCACTGAGTGACGTTGTGGTGTTTGTCTTCATTCACCTCACTACAACCTTGGGTTATTTTTTTGCAAACATTTCTAATTGTTCCTCTAAATAAATAAGAAAAATAACAAATATTCACAGCATTTTAGAATACTTGAAATGCCAGGAAATTTGCTAAGCATTCATGTGTATTATTTTATTGACTCAATTAATTCGATGGAGGTTTAATAACGTGATTTTATAGATGAGGAGACTAAAAATTTAAGAACCTAAATATCTTGTCTAGGATCACATAGGTGATTAAGATAGAGCTGATATCGGAGTCCAACTCTGAAAGGGATAAAACACACTTCTTTTCTCTTCTGAAACTGGGGGAAAGGAAGTGCTGGAGATCACACTGAAGGGCTAGGAAGCAGGCACGATGAGATTAAGGAAATAAGGCAGAGGGAAGCATGGGAAGCACTACACAAATGTTAAGGTTTGAAGATTTCGAACTTGAAAAGTCCATTTTGTCCAGTTTAGGTACACTTCGCCCATTCTGTCCATTTTGGACTTGAAGGCTGATAGCTGAAGGAGAGAGATGGTGAAGCTTATTTTCATACAACAGGAAGGCAAACTTTGTAACTAGGGCATTGTATGAGCTGTTCAAAAGCATGTCTTAATTTCAGAGTGAAGGCTAAAAGTAGAGAGTATAATCATTCCCACTTATCAATATACTCAAATAATTGAGAGAATTGGCTAAGATATTGATATATGAGAGTTATGAATAGAAATATAATGTAAGGTGGTTGCCATGAAATTCAAAATAGGAGGCATATGGGCATGTTGGTACAAAAATAATGACCTAGAATTGGCAATAAGAAGACAAGTGAATCTTCACATGACATCTGGGCCCTGAGATAAATGGAAGATGGAAGAATTTAAAGATTGGCTAAAAGTTAGAAACTGAATGAGAGCTAGGATTCAGTTATGTGTGAGGTAGGCAAAACTTTCTATGAGAAGACTGAAGATGTATACGTTCTTAACAATGTGATGGAAAGAGCCAGTATTATGATCAGTAGTAAGAGAGAGACTCGGGGAAGAAGAGCAAAGTCCTGCGGAGGATATGGAGAGGACAGAAAGTATCTTGAGGCTAAATCTAAAGAGGACAATTATGGGGGCCGGCCCGGTGGCACAGCAGTTAAGTTCGCACGTTTTGCTTGGGCGGCCTGGGGTTCGCTGGTTCGGATCCAGGGTGCGGACCTATGCACTGCTTATCAAGCCACGCTGTGGCAGGTGCCCCACATATAAAGTAGAGGAAGATGGGCAGGGATGTTAGATCAGGGCCAGTCTTCCTCAGCAAAAAGAGGAGGATTGGCAGCAGATGTTAGCTCAGGGCTAACCTTCCTCCAAAAAAAAAATAATAAAGAGGACAATTATGAGTGAAATTCATAGATTCTGTTTATCTGGAGTCCCTGCCTAATGTTCCAATATCTCATGAAAATGAATTTTTAAAGTCACTATCAAATTCGGTTCTGCAGCAAATAAAATCTGCTGAACAAACATTAAAAACCATCATAGGTAACTTTTTTGATCCTTGATCAAAATATAATCTTCTTGGCTATGGGATACATTAAAAAGGGAGTGGAGATTATAATCAACCAAATCAATGTTAACCAAAATGGATGAATCTTTCAGTTTTCATTAAAAATTCTGTTGTTTATGGAAAGCAAAGTTATCTATTTCCATGCTGCATTACTTATATTTTAGACTATGCATTTTTCACAACTGGAAAAGTATTTTCATTTACATTTCAACAAGTCACAGTAGGAACTGTGATCAGTTATATATCAAGCGCATTAATTTTGGTTTGATATCTGAATTGACTGTCAACTGTAAAGAATTGCTATGACTGGGCAACAGAAGCTGTCTGGAACGATGGTGTTGGATGTATCTTTCTTGCATGAGTTTATTGCAGTCTATGATAGCATTCTTCTTTGAGGTTCATTTTAACTAAAAGGGGAGAACCTGTAGTAATGTCCAATAAAACAAACAAACAAAAAGCAATATTGTAAAATAACCCTCCAGTTCAAAAGGTAGCAGTGATTGTACCCAGATCGTTAACAGACTAATACAAGGAGTGATGACCTTGTGGAGTTTGTTGGTGATGAGGTCATAAAATGTGACAAAAAGAGATTGCAGTTTTTATTGTTCCATTGATTTCACCTTTTCCCTTTTCGATATGAAGTTGGAGAAAAGACTTTATTTTGTTACTCACTGAGTCTAGGGAGTGTGCAGACAGAATGATGTTGCCTTCCAATAGGTGTTAACTAGGTTTAGAGGTGGTCGAACAAGTTCACATCAAGTGAGAACTAAGCTGAAACTTGCATCTTGCAATAAGTCTGGGACGTGTGATGAAAATGCTAATAGTCAACTCGTAAGATCCTCTATAAACATCAGGAGCAGATGGGCTTTCAGAAAACAAAGCTCCTATTTTCAGGAAATTGTCTTGACTATATAAAGAGAGAAGAAAGGCAAATATAGAACATTATTAGTGTCATAGAAGTGATGCTGTTTTGCAATTGTTTTTTACATATTTCCACTTTGTTACATCTGTTCAGGTTTTCTGATCTTAATCTGTGCTCAACTCATGACAGACTTTGTATGATAAATACTAAGATAAAAAAGTAACTAGGGATCATTTTAGGCTTAATTTTTTACTTTTACAAACTTTCTGCCAAATGACCAACATTTGGCTTAATACATTATGACATTTGAACTTCAGGAGTCCATCACTTGGAAGAGAGTCCAAATTTCCAAATATTTTGGGTTTTTTTTCCTGGTAACTTGCAATCAACCAGTAAGATTGATATATGCAAAATTTTAGAAATTGAATTAAAATGGAATGGTTATATAGAGGACTCTATAATCTCCTGGAGTGGAATCACTGAGGAAATATTATCACTGTTTAGTTTTGGGAAAGTCATTTAATTTTTCTAACTGTTTACTCAAGTGTAAAATGAGAGGAATAGACTGGCTTTTCAGATCAAATATACTGTCTTTCTATGCTATGTGCAATGAGATAAATTCTTTCTTCAGAAATATCAAAATCAATCTAAACAGATGAAGTAAAGTCAACTACAGACGAAAATGTGATCCACCAGCCTTACCTTCAACTTTTGACAGAAAAAAGCAAATGGTAAAGACTTGAGGACAGTGCTTTAAAGCAACAGGCATAGAGAATATATGTGTGTATTATTTGCCACATTATCTGGAGAAGAGAAATGAGGTTCATCAAGTTTAAGCAATGTATTCAAGGTTAATAGAGAATTAAGATGAAACTCTGGTACCTGATTCATGAAATAAATGCTTTTCCCATTACTCTTTGTGGGCTGTCCTTTCTCAACAGTTCAGACTGAAAATTGTTTAAATGCCAAGATTAATTAGTTTTGTTACCAGAAACGTCACTGTGAATTGATTTACCTTCTCAAGATGTTGTGTAGACATAGCCTATATTGTATTAGTATTAATTTGCACATGAAAATTTTTCCTTAAAAGCTAAAATTATAGAATTTAAATAATTTCATTTCAAAGTGACCTCAGAGAATATGTAATCCAAACTATTCATTTCATAAATTTACGAAATACGCTTTGAGAGCTTAAGAAACATTTTTAAGGTCACAAGGTAGTTATAAAAATTACAGGTAAAGCAGACTGTAGTTCACAATTCTAACTTTAAAGTAAAAGCTTTTTAGTTGAAAAGCTAAAACAGAAAAAACAGCTATGAGCTTTTATTATAGAAAGTTTTAGCAACATTATTACAAATCCTCATGGCCATATTCATTAAAATTTGATCTCTTTGCCCATTATATTGGTTACTGTAAAAACTCAATATAGAATATCATCTAAATCAAAGCCTAAAAGAAATACTAAATAAAAGAACAAGAATTTGTAATACAATCTGCATACTTCATGCTTGGAAATAAAAATTTAAGATCTTAAAAATCTGAGTTTTGAGATCCCTATGATTTGGCCACAAGCTACCTTTCCCCAGAGTTGATTACTTCTTTCTCTGTCTGAGCTCTCTCCCGCAGCTAAACCCAGACATCTTCCCCATGTTTTACCAACTAGGATCACTAGCCCTTCCATTCCTTTGGAACGCCCTTTCTGTTACCATTTCTTTAAGCCTTCTCTCTCCTTTAAATATCTTTTCTTGTGCTTGATCAACCTCCTTTCTGAAGTTTTCACTGATCACTTCTTCTAGCTGTGATTGCCATATCCTCTGAGCCTTTAGGAACTCTTCGCCGTTTATACCACTCTTTTGATTTTTATGACCCAATGCCTATGGTATTTGTTCCTGAGCTGCAATTGTTAACAGTCACCCAATATTTCAAGTACTTCTTCATCTAGCCTCAATTGCACTGAAGTCTCAGTAGTTCTGACTTCCTTTATGGTCAGGTCACTTAATTTCCTCGATATTAAATTTCATCCTACGTAGAAAGGAAATAAATAAGACAATAAATAAGTTTAACTTGATACAAAAGTGACATGTCCACAGCAACTGCAAGTCACAAAGCTAGCATTTGAATTAAGTCCTTCCTGATGTCTAATCCTGTGTCCTTTCTCATATGCCTCATTGGCAATCCATGCCACACTGCTACATGATTTTATGCTATTGATTACCAATTCTAATTTCGTGAGACCTTGATTGCTTTTAGTTGCTAGCAAATGATTAACGGAAATCTCAAAAGAAAACTTGAATTCCTTTCAGTTTAAAGATAAAAACTGCCAAACTTATAGAAAAGTAGACACTTTTGTGAAACTGAGCCAACAATCACAGGTACAAATGTTCAAAGACATAGGGAAGTACAGATAGTAGAAGAGTGTAGTGAGTTTTAATTTTATATAAATCACAAATGAGGTCTTTGGATCAGACATAGAGTTAGTAGCAATGATCGTTCCAAGAAGCCACCCATTTACTCTTTGGGTGACCATTTAATTTATCATCATCGTGATTAACGTTGTTAATAGAAGAATTAGTGATAATAATAAGATACAGGAAGTATTATAGCTTGATGATGTATTAGATTAATGTTTATTGTAACTGTTTTTATTTCCTGTATTTTCTTATCGTTTTATTACAGTTCCCCAATAGAACATAGACTCTTTTAATACGTCTGAGCCATCCTTATATTGCAGTGACACATGCAGAATCTGACACCTAACATATATTGAATATATCTTTGTTAGTTTTCATAATAAATGAGTAAATGGATAATTTGGTTATTGAACACTCTTATTTTGAAGGAAAAATGAGCCTATAAAACTACATAAGTTAAATAAAATAAATTGTATTTACCAGGCTAAAGAAAATCTCTCACTGGAGACACAATTTACTTATACTCATTGTCAAATTAGAATGCCAGAAACCAACCCCTATTGAAGAATCTTGTCAAAATGGAAATTAGATCATGTCACTCCTATGTTATAACCCCTCCAATGGCTTCCTAGCTCTCTCAGAGGATAAAAGGCATTTCCCTTCTTACAATGGCTTCCAAGGCACAACCTTTATGACATCTTCCCCGTCCTCCCTCTCCTTTGGTCTGGCTCAGTCAAGCGGCCTCCGTGCAGCTTCTCCTTGATGCCAGGCATCTTCCAGCCTTAGAGACTTTTATTTCCCTCTGCCTGGAATACTCTTCTCTCAGTTAACTGCAGGGTTAGCGTTTTTACCTCCCTCAGCTTCTTTTCTTATCCATGAGACTTTCCCTAACTCTCCTATAGAAAACTTCAGCTGCCCTGTCTCATTTAACACAAACACACACACACACAATTGCTCAATAATATCTTCCTTTCTTGATTTTTCTTCAGATTACTTAGCACATAACACTCAATAGCACCCATTACCCTCTAAAGTACCATATTATTAATATATTGCCTGTATTCCTCCATCAAAATGTATGTTTTAAAATGATGGAGATGTTTGTTTGTTTGTTTTGTATATATCAACATCATCTGGGTCTAGAACCGTGTCTGGCACATAGTAAGTGTGCAATAAATGCCACTTTAATAAATGAATATCCAATTCAGTACGAGCTTCAGTGTATCTAGAAACAAATATTTCAGTCTCAATGGTTCAGCCATTTACCAGGCCATATTTCAGTTTTGAATGGAAAGAAAACTTTTTTGGAATGTTTTTCTCCATAAATTTTTTTCTTTCATTTCCCTATTATGAGTTTTTCCCATGGAGGTTTGTGCACTTCATGTCTTAGGATTCACTGGATGATGGAAATATTGGACAATTGAGGTTAGCTCCATAGAATATGACTTTATTCTATGGGATAATAACAATAGTAATAGATGCAGTTCCTACATCATGCCTCATTTTAGCTATGACTATTCTTTTGGCCAAAATAGCAGGAAATGAGCTGAGTTGTTCTACTTCATTTCTCAATATTAATCTTCTAGTTCAGGGGCAGGCAACCATGGCTAGTGGCCCTGATTTCCTTCACCCTCTGTTGTCATTTTTGTTTTTAATAGCCACTGAACTAAAACAGTTTTTACTTTTTTAAATGGTTGCATTTTAAGTGATTATGTAAGTATCTACATAATACCCTTGATTTTTTTTCCTCTTGACCTTCAAAGTCTAATGTATTTACTATCTTGCCCTTTAAGAAAAAGTTTACCAACCCCTGTTCCAGTTACTTGATGTTAAATAGAATCTAAAACTCATTAATAAGATAATAATATGAGTAGCTCTCATTAGTTGAAAACCCACTATGTGCTTACCACTGTCATAAGCACTTTTTATATATTATTTTAAGTCCTTAATATTTGTGCAAGTAAGCTATTTTTAATCACAGTTTTACACATGAGTGAATAAAGGCTCATAAAGCTAAATAACTTGGCCAAGATCATATCAGCAGTGCCCCTAACAGATTAGGAATCAACTATTTTGGGATGGAAACCTTGACCTACCAAACCCTAAAAAGTCTATCTCCCCTCAACCTTGCTGCCAAACCACAAGAACAGAAATAGCAGCAGCAGCTGCAACAAGAAAATAAGGCTAGTTAAGGGAAAATATTAAGACTCAATGACTAAACTATCAACTCCTTAGAGTTTAAAATTTCCTGGTGAGCAGGCCACTGCCTTAGTTCTCAGGACTGTCTCTGCTTTGGTAATATAAGATGCAAGACGGAGTTTGTCAGCTGGTGGCCCAGAAAATAAAGAACTCTTACCAACATGCAAATATCCCATCTGGTGGTTGGTCATGACTCTCTGCTTCCCACATGTTGCCACAACTGGGGGTGCATCCCACTCTCTGATTGGTAGGCCATGAGCAGAAACTGCACGTACTAAAACAGAGTCAAATGTTCCCAAAGTAAAGGCAAGAAGAGCCAATGTCACACCATAAATATTTTGCAATGTGTTAATCATATGAATAATATTTCTTAAAAACTGCACTGAAATTTTGGATGTTTTGGTTCTGGAGAGCTACTGCCTTCAGAGTATGGACTATATGCTTACTTTTCTTATGGGTAAAGACCAAATTAAGTAGTTCTCAGGCATGAATTTAACTGGATGGTTTCATAGAAAAGTATGTCCATAAAATTTTTTATTTGACCTACATGAAATTGGAAGTACATGGTGAATGACATGGTGTGCTAGAAAGAGAACTGAAGTGAGAGTCAATGAGAAAAGTGTCCAATCCTTGCTTTCCATGTTACCTTTTGTGAGGCAGACAACTAACTTTTAAAACAAGCAATCCTTAGGGATTATCACCAATTAGTTAATTTATCCATGTGTAAATTTTTTAAAGATATATAAAAAATAATATTTGTTGTTGGAAAACCATATATATGTGCACACATATACACAAATATATAAAATGTGTGTATATACACACAAATATATACATATTCACCTGTCTCTATTAATCTATTTACCTTTTCATAACATACAGACAAAATATTTTTCTTTCCTTTTTAAATTTAGACAGCCATTAAGATAAGTCCATTTCCCAGGGCACTACAGCATAGCCAGTTTTCAGTGTATTGTGTTTACAGTTCCTGCTGATTTTCCTGATTGAATTGCTTGCTGTTATTTAGCGTTTGCTGCGATGAATAGGCAGGGAGTCAGCTCAGAACATAACATTACATATGAGTCACTGTCTAATGATATAGACAGTGCTAGTCTGGTGAAAAAATTGGAAAAAAATTGGAGATGATTTGAAGATAAGGGTTATTGGTAAGATGGCAGTTCAAATACAGATAGGCAATTTCTGTAGTATTTCCATATTAAATGATGCAGAGTGACGCCATTCCAGGTTGCGTTTACACAAAGATTGCAAAGGGAACTGCCAACCTATATATTACTAGCGGATACAGTTCTATTTTAATTCCTAGCTTCTTTAAGTATCACATAGCTATTGAATTTGTCAGATAGTCAATATTAATTAAATTAATATTGAACTGAGTGAAATGAGTTGAATTTATGTTGAATTAATAAGCAAAAATGCTAATGTTTTGGAAACTTCCTGGCAGAGATGGTGGAAAGCTGGGACTTCCATGACAGAAAGAAATATAAGGATAAGGAAATCTTTCACCAAATCCAGTCAAATAACTCTTTAACTAAAAGTCAAATTATCAGCTTTAAACTGTATTTAGCAAGTACCCATATCTAAAAGGTAGGCCTGAGGGTATTTCATTTTAGAAATGGCAGTTAGATATCTATTTACTTTTAGGATTAAAGAAAGTTAAAAATATATACACACAATTGTAGGAGTTATTAGAGCGTTGGTACGCATTAAAATTGGGAATAACTGCCAAGATAAATTATTCAGCATTGGCAGAACCTAAAATTGTCTTCTCGATTGAATGAACTATAATATCTTCTCTTCTTAAGTAAAACCTATGTTCTTCAAGTTCATCTTTGGAGCTTGAAAATAAAAATGTTATATACGGAGTCTAAATCTTTAAGGTATGTCAGTTAAAGCCTTTTTTCCCCATAAAATTCACTTCAATTTTAATTAATGCTAAGATCCCTTGTCTCTCTTACCAGTGTGCTATGTTTAGGATCTTGAGAAGTAGCACTGACTGCACCAATAATGTAGTACCCTTAGCCATAAAAGGGGCAGCAAAAAGAGAACAACTAACGCACTATGCACTATACACTGTGCCCTGAAATTTAGAGTGTCCTGCTAGACTGCATAACTGGAAGGAAACCTTGAAAGTCACATTATCCTCTTTTAAGATGAAAGACAACATCTAGTAGTGAATTCCATACTTTCTTTCTTAGGCCCCTTGTAAGGGAGCAGCAAGGGCAGTTTTCACATTTGACTAGATCGTGTAAGGAGGAGGGAGACTGTGGTTTCTGTAGTCCATATCATCAAAACTTTATTAAATACATGACGTCAATAGCCTTCCAAGCTGTTTAAGCACATTGTAGTGGCTACCACGGCATGATTTTCCTTCCTTCTTACATGCACCATTGAAGAGAAGGGGACAAAATTGCTTTAGTATCCCAATAGAATTATGAACCTACTGTTGGCAGTAACTTTGGAGACCATCTTATGTATTGAGGTTTAGTCATTTTATACAATCAGAAAATCGAGCTCCAAAGCCTTAGAGAAGAAGGCAAGTATTTCACAATAGCACAAATTAGAATCTGAGTAATTGGACTTCCACTCATTTCTGTTTCTACGTCAATCACTCTGCCATTAGGTTGTCATGCCTGGGATGTTTGGGAGAATGTGGAATGATTATTTTCCACCATTTTAGATCCAAGAATGTTTGTGAAAAGGTGGTTTCCAATGTTTAATTGGCATGCAGTGGTAAGATCCATTTACCTGAAAAATATTTTTTCCCGCATTGTTAGCAAATACAACTGACATTTTATGATGTCTATTCTGTGGCTATATTATTGGCGTGCATACATTACTTTGATATTGAGTGCTGAAAAGGTGAAAAACACAAGACTGTTTCTTTATGTTACTATTAATATGAGAAACAATAATGTAGATAATACAAAAATCGTAAATATGTAGTACATCATAAGGTTTTGGCTGCTCAAAAATCTATCTTCCCAATGATATGTTACTTAGGTAACAATGGCATTGACTTATTTTTAGACTACATATAAACTGATGAATAGAAAAACATCCCAGAAGGGTATCCTGGGCCACTAAGAAGTTATTCTGCAATTCAATATATGATACCACAGTCCATTGAGTGTATAGGCCACCCAGAGATAATGTGGAGCTTATTGCTTATTAAAGTATATTGCCATTTACTTTGACCCTTGACAAACTCTATTCTTCAAGGTTTTTCCTCTGCCTTTCTTTTCCCCTCTTGACAGGTAATGATTTCAAAAGATCTATTAGATATTATATGCATAATGAAAGTGCAAAGCTTGCTGTCAGGAACAATAGACTGCAGTTTTTATTTGAGGCCTCAAAGTTATACTATGTCATCGATATCTGGAAGGTCAGCGAGAACTGTGCCTGTTTCCTATCTCAATTCTTTGGCTGATATTAGCAAAATTACTTGGTTAATACATAATAGTTTTCTTTTCTTTTTTTCCCTCTTTATGTTGAAGGTCAGTCTATTCTTCTATAAGCAGAAGGTCAATGATGTTCTCTATTCTAATGGTTTCCATCCTGTTCATTGTTATACACTTTGTAAGTTTGCAGTAATATAGAATAATAAAAATTGGCTCATTAATTTTTTTCTTACAAATAGATATTATAATGTTAAAGACATATCCTCAAAGAATAACTTTAAACATCAGCCATAATTCTATCACTATTTTCATTTGTGTATATTCTCTTCCACATGTATAATACTTTTTGACATAATCACAATCATAGTATAGATACCATGTTATATATTTCTTTTTGCCCTTAAAATTTTGCCCTTAATAATTATGAATAGCGGTCATAATTAATCTTTTAATGGCTATAGATATTTGTATCATTTCAATGTGTCAGACTCTGATTGATGTGTCCTCAGAGGGTGGAGACTTTTTTTTATTATTCCCGATAATGATGGAACAAATGTTTTCATGCATATCATTTGAAATTCTATTGAATTATTTCCTTAGAGTAAAATCCTAGAATCAGAATGACTTAGAAAAGGAATGTACAATTATAAGACATTTGCCATAAGTTATAATTTCCAAAAGGTTTGAACAAAATTATAATGCCACCAGCTCTGAATAAAGATGCCAGCTGTGACAACTATGCCCATTCAGTCTGACCATTTATGTTCTATTTGCTAGAAAATTTTTGCTGCCTATGTGCTCTTATTGGCAATTTTTCGATAACTTACAAGAAAGAATATTGTCATAAGTTTTACACGGGTAATTTTATTTTTTTTGCATAAATTCCTCATAACTTTTCACATATTTGTGTTAGAGAGCTCATGTTTTTTCTGATAAATGTTTGAACTATTATGTGTCTTAATAATTATCATTCTATTTTTATTTTCATAAGACCAAAGTTTGAAAGTTTATATGTTTAAATTTGTCAATTTAATTTTTTTGTGATTTCTTCTGTTTTTTCAAAGCTAAGAAATTCATTATTGTTCCACATAGTTAACAAATATTCTTTATATTTTAAGAGCATTTTTATGTAGATCTAGCAAGTGTTTCTTTTTATGTGGAGTTCATCATGGTTCATGGTGTTATGGCATATAATCCTATATATGCCCATATTTACCTCTCCTCAAGATTTTATTCAGTTTTCCTAAGACTGCTTTCCACTCTTTGAGTAGTCTTTTGAACTTATGGTTTTGGAATTCTCAAAAATTTGTCCTGGAAATTGATTTTTTGGAGGTATCTTCATCAAATAAAACTTTGAGAACCATGGCTAATAAGTTGGTCGTTTTATATCATGCATTTTTTTCTTGAGGTATATTATAAGTTAAGTTTAGGGAAAAGAATCATGGACATATTAAGAAATGATACATAGTTTAGAGTGAAAAGAATTTGGCAATTATCTAATCTTATATATTGTATTTTCATCTAGATCCTTAGTATTTAACTTCTATCCATTAAAATGTTTATAAGGTAAAACTTGGGCGAAATCTTCCCCTAAATTTTTTTCTAAAATTTTCTCCTTAGGTGTCTGTTGGTTTTGGCTTTATGTATTTTTATGGGGTTAATTGGAACTTTCAGGCTTATTAATGTTATTTAAGCATTATGTTTTTATTAAAATAATGTCTGAGTTTCATAAATAATTATACAGAAACTTTGTCTGGCATAAATTAGTGCCATGTATATTTAATTTTTGTTAATTTTATGAATTGGTCTGGCTATCATTTCCTATGTAGTCTTTGTATTTTTATGATATTTTGAGTCTCTATTGTTAGTCACTAGTTATTGGGATTTTTTAAACATTATTTGTGAGTTTTCATTTGTTGTCTTTGCTAGTTTTGCTGTTCATTAGTAAATTTAAGCCATAATCATTGTATGTACTACTTTTGAACTGTCATCTTATTTCTTTTTAAATAAAATTAGTGACACTTCCTTTTCTAATGATTTTGAATAATGCACAATATTATGTTGTTTCCTTTCATATTTTATAAGATTTTGAATGTGAATGTTATTTTAGCATTATTTTTGATTAACTTATTATTCAATAAATTTTTTCATACCATTATCCTCAATAGTCACCTATCAATAAGAATTTTTATGCCCCTCCTGTATTATAATTTTTTTCAGTATTGAATTATTAATGGCCTGAAAACTCTTACTCTGTTTTCCATTTTTGCTATCTATCAAAAGATTAAAAACCAGGATCATGATTTAGACTTTGACTACAGCTCTGTTTGGCCCCTGTATTCTCTCATGTATATCTCAACTGTCAGGTTGTAAATCTGGGAATACGAGAGTGGGTCAGCTATCTAATTATTTCCATATCTTATTCTAAATTTACATGTAATTTATATAGTGAAAATACAAATTCAGTGAGTTCTGAAAAATGCATATCTACATGTAACTAGCACCCTAATAAAGATATAGAACATTTCCATTCACTCCAGAAAGTTCCCTCATTCACTTTCCATTCAATCTCTACCCTCAAGAGGTGAATACTGTTCTGATTCCTATCAATATGGTTCTTTTTGCTTATTCCAGAACTTGGTGTGATTAGATTCATACTGTGTGTGTTCCTTCGTGTTGGCTTTCTTTTCTCGACATCCTGCTCTGAGATTTATCTATGTTGCTGTGTGTATCGGTAGTTTGTTTACATTTATTGCTATGTTGCATTCCATTGTTTATTTGTTCTTCTGTTGATGAGTATTAGGGTCGTTACCAGTTTGGGGCTACTTTGAATAAAATTGCTATGACATTTTCAAACACATTTTTTGGTGGGCATGTGTTTTCGTACGTCTTGGGTAAAAACCTGAAAGTAAGATTGCTCGATCCGAGGGTAGGTGTATGTTTAACTTTTCCTAAATAATTGTACCATTTCACAGTTCTTGCTGCAAGGTACAAGTGTTCAAATTCCTTCACATCCTTATCAACACTTAAACGGGTCGTGTTCTTGATATCTGTTGTAGATGCTGGTGAATTTTGTTCCCTTCTCGGTCAAGTCCCATACAATTCATCGAAAGAAACAAGGAAAAGAGATCTGCTGCTTTTATTAAGTAACCCATGTGAATTTCCCACTCTTTTTTTTTTTTAACATTAAGAAAATGTACTTCGCACTTACAGAAAAGAGGAAAATTGTGCAACTCACTTATTATAAAGTGAAACCCATGTAAACAATACCATAGAGGACTCCTCTTGCTACACCTCAGTCATACTCTTTATTCCTCCCTAAGGGTAACCACTATCCCAACTTAGAACTCTGTTATTTAGTTTTGATTGACTTATAATTTGAATCTCATAAAAAAATAGTAGTCTTTGAGTTTGACTTATTTCACCCAACATAAGGTTTAAGAGGATCATTGTGTTACTGCATGTGGCTATACTTCACTAATTTAAATTTATGTAGTTATGTCCTTGTTTATGTGTTCTACTGCTGATGAACATTTGAGTTGCTGCTACGATGAATAAAACTTCCATGAACGTTCTTAGACGTGTCACTTGTGCATACATTTCTGTTGCATATATACCTAGGAATAGAATTGCTGGGTCGGAAAGCCAGCATATATTCCCCTTGGTAGATAATAACAGAGTTTTACAAAGAGTTTAACTAAGGTATACTCCCACAGCAGTGTTTGTGAAATCTAGTTGCTCCACACCCTTTTCAATACGCGGCATTTTTAGTCATTTTCCTTTTAACCACATCAGTGAAGGGATTCATTTGCCCTCATTACTAAAGAGTTTGGCTCCTTTTTCAAAGTTTTATGAGACGTTTGAATATCTTTTTTTCTGTTGTCTTGCACGTTTTTTCCTATTCAGTTTTCAGTATTTTTCTTATCAATTCATGAGTTCTTTTTATATTATTCTGAATATGAGCAATCTGTTATATGTATTGCAAATATACCGGGTGGCTTACCTTTTCATTGTCTTAGTATTGATTTTGATCAGTTTATCAGTTCTTTCTCTTATGGTCAGTGCTTTTGTATCCAATTTAAGAAATCCTTTCCTTACCCAAAGTCAAAAAGTAGTCTCTGTATGGACTTCTAAAACCTTTATTGAAATGGTCTTCATAATTAGATCTAAAGTTCACGAGGGATGGACGATGTGTGAAATCTGAAGCTGGGGACTGGTATCCTTTCTCTTTATTGATATTTGATTGACTAAGCACCCACCTTGTATGGAAACAATTTTCCTTTGCCCATCTCTTATAAAGTAAGTCTCCTTATGCAGCTGGGTCTATTTTTGGCTCTCTTCTGTCTCATTGGTCTTATAGTTCAATTTTTGGCCAATACCACGATATCTTAGTTACTGTAGCTTTATATTAAGTTTCCTTTTCTTTAGAGCAAAACTCCTACTTATTTCTTAGTGAGTTTTAGTTATTCTTGGCTGGTTGTACTGCTATATAAATTTTAGGATCATGTCATGAATTTCTGCACTCCCATCCTGCGGAAACAAAACAAAATAAAACAAAAAACTTGGTAATTTAAAAAATTTTTTATGATTTACTTGAAAATATATCACAATTTGGGAAAATTTATAGATTCACAATATTGAACCTTGTAATTACGTAATATTTTAAAATTTTATATTCTTCTTCTTTTTTACTGAGGAAGATTGGCTCTGAGCTAACATCTGTGTCCATCCCCCTCTATTTTATATGTGGGACGTCTGCAACAGCCTGGCTTGACAAGCAGTTTATATGTCCCTGCCGGGATTCGAACCGGTCAACCCTGGGCCACCCAAGCGGAGCGCGCAAAATCAACCACTAAGCCATCAGGATGGCCCCTATTCTTATTATTTTTGATATTTAGAAATGAAATTTATTTTGATGTAGTATTTAGCAACTTAAAGGAAAAATGTTCAATATTTCCTTATTAACTGTGATTGGGGTGTATTCCCTTAACTCTGCAAAAAGTGGGGTTTTTGCAGTGCTGACATTATTTATTCCTTAGATAATATTTGTAAAATTAAGCCATAAAAGCTAAGGTTGTCTTTTGGGGGGGTTTTTATTATAGATTCAAATTATTTAATGAATGTAAATTATTCTGAGTTTTATGTATTCTTTTATCAGTGTTGCTGTATTTTCCTAGGAATTTGTACATTTTATCTACATTTTCAAGTTTAATGGCATAATGTCACTTATGATATGGTGTGATCATATTTTCAATATGTGTTGGATCTGTAATTGTGTCCGTTTTATTCATGAAATTATTTATTTTGGTTCTCTCTCTTTCTTTCTCTTTTTTCCTCTCTCATTTTTCTTCATCAGGCTTGACAGAATTCATCAATTTTACCACCCTTTAAAAAAATTTTGATTTTGTTGAGACTTTTATTGAATATATTTTATTTTATTTAATTAACTTCTTTACTTATTTTTTATGTGCTTTCTTATACTTTATTTGAGTTAAATTTGCTGTGTATGTTTTCATTTCTTGAGATGATTCCTAGATAATTGCTTTTCAGCATATCTTTAGTTCTAAGATATGAATTTAAGGCAATAAATTTCCTTCTACACACAGCGTAAGCTACATTTTACCCATTTTTATGTACTGTATATTTTTTACATTTAATTCAAATATTTTCTCATTTCTTTGTGATTTCTTCTTTGATGTATGAGGTATTTATACATTACTTAATTTCCAAATACTTGGTGATTTTCTGCTTATCTTTTGCTCTCAATATCTACTTTAATCCCCCTTTTGTCAGAAAATACACTTAAGCCTTTAAGATTTCTTAGGATTTTTTAAAAGTTCATATTTGCTGAAAGTCAGTAAATGTTCCATGTGCATTTGAAAAGAATATGTATGCTGAATTTGTTTAGTGTATTGTTTTATATATTTAATCAGGTCAATTCTATTATCTTACTGTTTAAATAGTTTTTACCCTTCTTGATTTTTTTGTCCCTTTGTTCTGTTAATTACTGAGAAATTTTGTTAGAAAAACCCAGCTATGATTTGTCTATTTTTACTTTTAGTTCTTTCAGTTTTTGCTTTATCAATTTTGGACAATGTTTTTATGACTATACAAATTTGGAATTTTATATCTTCCTGATGAATTGAACTCTTTTTTTTTTGGTTTTCACTTATTTTAATTACTTTGAATTCCATATCAGACTGAAAGAAGATACAGTACCTTTTATATTTCATAGCTTTTTTATAGTGACAACTGTGAGGGGGTAGTGGCAAAGAAAAGGGAAAAATCAGAGAAAACTTGATTTCTAGACATGGTTTGTCTTACCTAAAAGTAATAACCAAGAGGTCAAATTCAAGCAATATAGACATTTTCTCTATCTCATCATTGAAAATAACTCTCTTCTTACTTCTCAGGTCATAGATTCAGACACGTTGTAACTAAAGCAATTATTTGACTAATTTACGTGCAGTTACGCTTCATTTTAATTTTCTTTTTTCTTTAATTTTTATTGAGGTAACATTGGTTTATAATATTGTATAAATTTCAGCTGTACATAATTATATTTTGACTTCTGTGTAGAAAACATTGTGTTCACAACCCAAAGTCTAATTGCCATTGGTCACCATACACATGTGCCCTTCCAGCCCTTTGGCCCTCCCACCTCTCCTCTTCCCTTCTGGTAACCACTAAGGTATTCTCTGCGTCTATGTGCTTATTTTTAGGGTTTTTTAATCTTCCCACATATGAGTGAAATCGTACAGTATTTAACTTTCTCCACATGACTTATTTCACTTAACGTAATATCCTCAAGGTCCATCTATGTTGTCGCAAATGGCAAGATTTCACCTTTTTGTGGGCTGAGTAGTATCCATTGTGTATACATACCACACCTTCTTTATGCATTCATCCTTTGATGAGTTCCTGTGTTGCTTCCACATCTTGGCTTTGTGAATAATGCTGCAATGAATATAGGGGTGAAATATCTTTTCGGATTAGTGTTTTTATGTTCTTTGGATAAACATACAGAAGTGGAAAAGCTAGATCATATGGTAGTTCTATTCTTAATTTTTCCAGGAATCTCCATATTGTTTTCCATAGTGGCTGCACCAGTTTACATTCCCACCAACACTATATGAGGGTTCCCTTTTCTCGACATCCTCTCCAATACTTGTTATTTCCTGTCTTTTTAATAACAGACGTTCTGATGAGCATGTAGTGATATCTCCTTGTGTTTTTGACCTGCATTTCCCTGATAATTTTTGTTATTGTTAAAGAAGTCTTTACATCTAATAATGCCTTTTGCTGCAGTCCATTTTTGTTTGATAGTACTATAGGTATAAAAGCTTTGTTTTGTTTTAGAGCATCCATAAAAAATTTTTTTCCATTCATTTTCTTTCAAATATCTATACACTTGTTTTCATTATCCTTTGCAAGTAGTATGTACTTGAGTTTTATCCAGTCATATAATTATTGTCTTTTAGTTAGAACATTTATTCTAATATCATTTAATATAATTACAATGCTTCAGTTTAAATCAACCGTAATATTACTTACTTTCTAATGATCTATTCTACATCCCTCATTCTCTTCTTTCTTGCTTTCTCATTGATTATTATTTTATTGTTCCACTTTACTCCGGGTAAGATTGGCCATTGTAGACTCTTTTGCTATTCTTTGCTGTTACTTTAGAAACCAGAACCTTCAAACTTTGACTTCTCAAGGCTTTTGTAACATTATATTTTTATCTTTGTCCCAACATACTGAGGTCTTAGATCTCTTTAGCATCATTTAACCTCTTTCTACCTATGTACTATCATTGACAATTGTTTCAATTCTGTGAGTATTTTAAACCTGTAAGAACACATTGTGTTTGCTTTTTGCAATTCATATATATTTAGATTTAGCCACATTTTTAACATTTCTATTGTTTTCATTTCTTCCTTAACCTCTGACTTTCTATCTGAGATCTTTTTTCTTCTGCCTGAGCAACACCGCCTTTACTATATCCTTTGGGGAAGATCTGTTGGAGGCAAACTCCCTGCTGCATATAAATTCCTTTTGACAACCAATGTTTCTAAAATCCGCTGTCAGTCCTATGTTGCTGCCTCCGAGGTAGTCAATCTTTTTTCTAGCTGATTTAAAAATTTGCCTGGTTCTTCATTTTTATCCTCTCCTATGTGTTGTTTGTATTGTTTCCAGGTGCAGTATTCTTTATATTCATCAATTTCAAAATATTCTCAGACATCATCTCCTCAAAACTACTTCTTCCTGTTATCTTACTTTTTTTCTGTCTGGGATTCCAATTACAAATTTGATTGGCTTTATTTTTCTATTCTATGGGTCATTAAGCATTTTCTATAAATGGCCAGAGAAAACACATTTTAGACTTTGTGAACCACATATGGTGTCTGTCACAAAAACAGACCATGGGTCAAATTTGGCCTGTGGGCTATAATTTGCCAACTTTCCAACCTGTGCTGCATACTACTGTTTCTCACTCTCAATTGGTAATTTCCATTCTGTCATCTCTCCCTGTTTCACTGTGTATTTTTTGTTCATTTATTGATTTCACTTCACTAAATCTTTATGCAACTATGCCTAATCTGAACGTATACAATCTACTAATTTTCAAATTTTCAAATTTTGTATATGTTTTCACTTCTAGAATTTTTATTTGTCTCTTTTTTTTATAGTATTCAGGTTTTATCTCCTAGAGGATATTAAGCTAGTTATTTGAAAGGTTGTGGCCAATAACATCATTATCACGAGCCACAATAAGTCTGTTTCTACTGTCTATTTGTGTGGTCTAGAGTATTCACGTGCTTGGCAATTTGGGGGTTAAGAAGACAGATATTGCTTATGGGACCTTAAAGAAAATCTGTGAACTAGGGTATGATATGTTCCTATAGAGAGAATCTGTTTGTTTCTGGTAAGATACTAGGATCATTAGCAATATAAACTCACTAAATCCAAATTTAAGGATTGAGATTCAAAATTGGGCTTTTGTTCCTGCAAGATCTACTAGTAATTCATCATATTCAAATCAAGGTACGTTGTCTCTGGATATTGGGCTGTCAATAATTCTGGACAGCAGTTCAGTTTCTCTTCTGAAATTGTCCTTAGAAGAAAATGGCCCTAAAAGCATTGTTGCTCACACTGATGTCCTCTTACTCTTGATTCTTGGCTTCGTAATTCTTGACTATGGTGTTAAGATCTACAATGCCTTCACACAGGAAAATAAATGTTTAATGCTTTTTTTTTTTCATTAACACTAGCAGAAGTGTCTCGTTTTTTAAATTTTGTATTTATTTCTTTTTAAAATAAACTTTATTTTTCAGAGCAGTGTTAAGTTTCACAGCAAAGTTGAGAAGAAAGTACAAAGTTCCCATGTACCCCTTGCCCTTACAAATGCACCATCTTCCACACTATCAGCATTGTGCACTAGAGTGATACATTTGTTATGATCAAAGTACCTACACTGACACCTCATGATCCCTATAATCATCTATATTTACATATGGTTCGCTTTTGTTGTTGTACATTCTATGGGTTTTGCAAATGTATAATGACATGTATCCACCATTATAGTATCCTACAGAACAGTTTTACTGCCCAAAAATCCTCCTTGCTTTGCCTGTTCATCCTTCCCTCCCCTCAAATCACAGCAACCACTGATCTTTTTACCATTGCCATAGTTTGCCTTTTCTATAATGTGATATAGTTGGAATTATCCAGTATATAGCCTTTTCAGATTGGCTTCTTTCTCTTAATAATATGCATTCAAATGTCCTCCATGTGTTTTCATGCTTTGATAGTGGTTTTTATTTTCTTTAAAGCACTAAAAAATATTGTGTCTGGACACAGCACAGTTTATTTATCGGTTTACGTACTGAAGGGCATGTTGATTGGTTCCAAATTTTAGCAGTTATGGATAAAGCTACTATAAATATCTGTGTGCAGGTTTTTGTGTGGATACAAGTTTTCAACTCATTTGAGTAAATACCAAGGAATGAAATTGCTGGATCATATGGTCTGAGTATATTTAGCTTTGTAAGAAATTGCCAAACTTTCTTTCAAAGTGGCTGTCTCATTTTGCATTCCCACCAGCAATGAATGAGAGTTTCTGTTGCTCCACATCTTGTTAGCATTTGGTGTTGTCAGTGTTCTGGATTTTGGTCATTCCAACTGATGTGTAGTGCTATCCCATAGTTGTTTTAATTTTCAATTCCCTGATTACGTATAATCTTGAACATTTTTTCATACGCTAATTTTCCATCTGCATATCTTTTTTGGCGAGGTGTCTGTTAAATTGTTTTTGCCCATTTTTTAATCAGGGTATATATTTTCTTATTGTTGAATTTTAAGAGTTCTTTGTATATTTTGGATAATAGTCCTTTATCAAATATGTCTTTTGTAAATATTTATTCTCAGTCTGGGCTTGTCTTCTCATTCTCTTGACACGTTTTTTACAGAGCAGAAGTTTTTAATTTTAATGAAGTCCAGCTTATCAATCATTTCTTTCATAGATCATGCCTTTGGTGTTGTAATCAAAAAGTCATTGCCCTCCCCAAGGTCATCTAGGTTTTCTCTTATTTTACATTCTAGGAGTATTAGAGTTTTACATTTTGCACTTAAGTTTTTGGTTCATTATAAGTTAATTGTTTTTGAAGAGTGTAAGGTCTATGTCTAGATTTTTTTTTTTCTCATGGGGATGTCCAATTGTTCCAGCACCATTTGTGGAAAAGACAATCTTTGCTCTATTGTATTGTCTTTGTTTTTTTAATGAAATATTAGCTGACTATATCTATGTGGGTCTATTTCTGGGTTCTCTATTCTATTCCATTGATCTATTTGTCTAGTTGTTCAACAATACTACACTGTCTTCATTATCATAGTTTTATAGTGAGTCTTGAGGTCAGGTAGCATTTGTCCTCCATGTTTGTTCTTCTTCAATATTGTGTTGGCCCAGTTTTTGAAATGTATGTTATAAAAACGTTTATCAAGGGTTCAAGCTCTTCATTTTCCAGGAAATATAAGATATGCTTTATCTTATTCAAATATTTTAAAGATTTTATGAGGTAGATATTAAAACCTCTCAAATTAAAGACTATGCAATTGATATTCAGAATTCTTTTTTTGTGTGTGTGGAAGATAAGCTCTGAGGTAACATTTGCCACCAATCCTCCTCTTTTTGCTGAGGAAAATTGGCCCTGAGATAACGTCTGTGCTGATCTTCCTCTGCGTTATACATGGGGCACCTGCCAAAGCATGGCTTATAAGCAATGTGTAGGTCCATGCCTGGTATTCAAACCAGCAAACTCCAGGCCACCAAAGCAGATTGCGTGAACTCAGCCACTGTGCCACTGGACCAGCCCCAATATTTATAATTCTTAAGTGTCAAGAAAACTTATAGTAAGCAAGAGAGCTGAGATTTTTAACCTAAATAATCTGATTCCAGATCCCATACTTCCAGATTCTTCTCTTTTTTTATTCCTTTCTTTCCTCCCTTTGTCCTTTCCTCCCTTTGTCCTTCCCTCCTTCTGTCCCTTCCCTCCTTCCTTCTTTCCTTCCTACCCTATTCTGTTACCTATAGGCCAGACATTATTATAAGCATTAGAGGGAAGCTGTGAAAAAGCAAACAAAAAATTCAATTCAGTCTTTTTACACCTTATGGTCAAGTGTGTGTGTGGTGGTGGTGGGAAGATGGACAGAGAGAACAGATAAAAAGAATAAATCAGAAAACTATATAATATATTAGATGGTGATAAGTCCTCTAGAGAAAAATAAATCAAGTAAAGAAGTGAAGAAATATAGGAATGACAATTGCAGTTTTAAATATGGTCATCAGAGAATGCTTTTGCCAAGAAGGTGTCATTTAAGCAAAGACCTAAAGAGATAATAGCTGGAGTCATGGTCATAACTGAGGGAAAAGTGTTCTAGGCAGAGTAAGAGTCAATGAAAGTGTCCTAAGGCAGCAGCCTACTTGTACTGTTTGAGAAATAGGGAAAAATGCTAATGTGGGTGGAACAAAATGAATGAAGATGAGAATAGTAGGAATGAAATCACAGGAATGATAAGGTGATAGACATTGTAGAATATTTTTCAGGCCTAGATCCACAAGATGGTTCTTAATGGATTGTTTTCATATACTGGGAATTGTTCAAGCTTCTTATGAGCTTTAGTCCAAATTTCATCAATATTTTATGGTAGTTTCTGTTTATTTTCTCTCATAGAGTTTTTTTTAAAAGCACTTAGTACTTTTCTTAAGGTGACTGTGAAAAATGTTCTCACACTGCTAGAGTCAGCTTGACTCTGCTTGGTTACACTGCAGTCTCTACTTACGCAGTTTAACTATGAATATATTAACATACTAATTTATCAATATACGTTTGTAACCTTATTGAATGATTGGAATAAAGAATATTGACCAATCTTAAATATTGACATTTAAGCCTAATGCTTCCATTTCTGATATGGCTGAATTAATGCAGGGATCCCTTTTAAGTTTACCTATATAAAACATTAAATTTAGAGACCAGGCTAGGGAAAATTGTCAGGAAGTGATAGGCATATGTATATTGTCACACATACAACTGGTAACTGAACATCTCTACCACAAATGGCAAGCAAAATTTGTGAAGGCAAACTTCAGCTTCTAATTAGAAATTGGAAAGTTGCAAGAGATGCCTGAACCAAACCATCTGGATGACTACAGAAATTATAGTTGTTGTTGTTATTGTTGTTGTTTTGGTTTAGCCCATCTGAGAGATGAGGATGAAATGAAATGGTAATGAACAAAATTCCAGAAAGCAGCGAGCCCTTTATGAGAGCGTGAGGACCCATGATTACTTCTCATACCTGGTGGACTAGTAGGAAGAGGAGAAATATACCATAGCTGGGGTAATGAGAAAATTGCTTAACCTTTCAGAAACTTTTAGCTTGAAGAGCCCAGTCACGGCCTGAGTCTGCATCCACGTGTTTACTCTTTCCCATGTGCTGTCATTAGTCTTATGCTAAAGACTGGGAGGAGAAAGGGAAACCTAAGTGATATTTCTCCTGGGCATGAGGGCAGTTGTGCAAAAGCAAGGCAGGACCCTCCAATGGCCGAGACAGGGCAGGAGAGATGAAAGAAATCATCCGAGGCATTCCAGGCCTTTGCAGAGAATAAGGCAGCTATCTTCCAGAGGCTCAGAAAGCTGGGGCTAGCCTGGAGAGCAAAAACTCCCCATGGCCCTCCAAAAAAGCTGATAGCTAGGCATTAAAGCAATTTAAAAAGCTGGTGAGTGGGCTATAAAACAAAAGAGATTTCTTGAATCTCATCAGTCCTCAGTCTTCAATTTCTGCAGATGGCAAAGTCTCACACTCTCCTCAAATAAAGTGGTGTTCTGAACCAAACAAAGTTGCAATAAAGCTAAGACCCAGCTCAATGCAGATGGCATTGACTCATCACCCTAAATCGAGTGGCCTTTTTCTGGAGGTAAACATTATTTACTTGAGTCTTTCCTGCTCTTATGGTGTGATAAATGTTGAAAAGTTATAAGCTACATAAGCATTTGGGATTTTGTGAGGGTGAGTCTGTCAGCTTGAAGGCCTTTACATGGTAGAATATTCCACCCTCTGTCACTTAAGTACAGGATCGGGGAGTGGGATGTAAGGCTGGATAGACTCAAGGAGGAATGGCTTTGTCTGATGGAAAGAAGTTTGGGTTTAATTGTGTTTGATTGCCATCCACTGTAGAATATTTGAAGACGAAAAATATAATTATAACTATTCCAGTTAGCTATTGCTGCTTAGCAAACCATACCAAAACTGAATAGATTAAAAGGAGAAGAATTTGTTCTTTAGTTCATAAATCTATGGATTGGCTCAGCTTGGTGGTTCTTCTGAATTGGTTGTGTTACTGCACAAAGGGCATGTGCTGCTTGATGCAAGACAAAAGACAATTGTCAAGAGGCAAGATGGGGGCAGAGAAAGGGCATTTTATTACAGCTTGCTAGTAAGAGGGAAGATGGCCAACTAATGTCCAAAAGAACCATGTTAAGGGGGGCACAGAATCTTGAAGCAGTTATATAGCAGTTATATAGGCCAGCGGGCTATAGGGGAGGGCATTAGGAATGTTGACCCAGGAGTCGCCACACCAGATCTTTCAGTTGTCATTGATGATGGCTATCAGCATAGACTGTTCAGGGGTCATCACATTCCAAAGGAACTCAAAAGAGCGAAGTTATCATCTTATTGCAGCTGGGCGGTACATGCACAACCAGGGGTCATAAAATCTACAGAGCAAGTGGATCTCCTGGAGGATGCTTATCCAACTGGCTTAGTTAGTCAGAGGTCATTAAAAATTACAACACGGTTTCTTTTCTACAATATGGCTTCCCTTATGTCAACCTTGTGTTAAGCTGGTGTCAACTGGGACTTCTTATCTATCTGGGGTCAGTTGCAGGTTTAGCAAAGAGGCTCTGTTGTTGAGAGTTGACTGAATTTTGCTTAGAATGACAAAGTGGGCACTGGAGAATGATTTATATGGCTGTGTCCTCAGCCATCATGTGGTACTAGCGATTGGGCAGGCCTCCGAGAGAGCTGAAAACTGCAAGTCTGTCTGAGGCTAGAAAATGCCAGTTCTACTCTTTTCTATTTGTTGAAACAAATCACAAGGCTGCAATGGCAAGACTGAATGGTTGGGGAGATGGACTCCATTTCTTGATGGGAGTTGCTGCAAACTGTTTGTAGTGGGGTATGGGGAATTATTTGCTGACAGGAGGACCAGGATATTTGATAATCCAGAAAAAAGAAAAAGATTTCCTGAACTAAGGAACTGACACTAAGTGAAAAAGAGAACAGGCATCAAATGGGAGAGAGATTTTTAAAACTTAACCAGTAAGACTTTGTCACCAATTATTATAGTTGAGGGATGCACGAAAATGTAAGTTTACTAACTCGTACCTCTAACTTAGTAGAACTATGATTTTGGCATAACTTTGTTCATATCTTTACATAATCTACATAATGATCTTTTTTAAAGGCTGCATGAAGCTTCAATCACTTCATTCCAACATTATCATTCTTTTATTCTTCTACCATTGAACATTAAGGTGACAGACATCATTACTCTTTATATGTGGAATATCTATAGAGTACATGTACCTGCAACATGCTTTCTCTTTAATTTCTCCCATATCCATTCCTTTTTTATTGCTGAGGAAGATTCGCCTTGAGCTAACATCTCTTGCCAATCTTCCCCTTGTTTTGCTTGAGGATGATTAGCCCTGAGCTAACATCTGTGTGTGCCAATCTTCCTCTATTTTGTATGTGGGTGACTGCTACAGCATGGCTGACAAGTGGCGCAGGTCCGTGCCCAGGATCCAAACCTGCAAACCCGGGTGCCAAAACAGAGTGCGTGGAACTTAACCACTACACCATGGGGCTGGCCCTCGATTCCTTTTTAAGGTTGTTAATATCATACAATACATGACCGCTACGAATGAGTTATGTTTAGAAGTACATTCTCTGTCCTCGCACCACCAGGCATTCTATAGAGAGAATTTACTCTCCTAGTGCTTGGAGTTGGACTTCAGCAGCACACAACTTTATGAATTTTTCTCAGAACCCAATGCTATTAATAAACAACCAGAAACAAAGCTTCTCCCCTCAGAAGCTAAATGCTTTGTGTTACAGTGTAATCCATGACATCCTGTTTTTACTTTGATATTACAGCCATGTGTTGCTTGGGGATACATTCTGAGAAATGTGTTGTTAGGCAATTTTGCTGTTGTGGGAACATCGTGGAGTGTGTTTACACAAACCTAGATGATATAGCCTACTACACACCTGGGCTATATGGTAATAATTTTAGGGGACCACCGTTGCATATGTGCTCTGTCATTCTGTGGTACACGACTCTATGTAGCTCAAAACATTAAAGTGTATTGTCTGAAAAGCTCTACAACTTAAGATATTATTTGGTTACATTTAAAGCAATCATTTTCTCTATTTTTATCCATATATAGATGATTGGTAAATTGGCATTTTTAGCTTTTTATTTCTTATATTTCTCCCAGAATTACTATATATTTACAGTCACAATTGAGTGAAATGTGAATTAATGAGAAATTTGACCTTACATAAGAAAGTGAACAGGTAACACAGGAACTCCGGAACCTGGCTTTATTGACGATATGACAGCAAAGAAAAACACATTTTAGAAAACAGACAAATACTAGTGATAACGCTGCCCAAATGTGACTGTCAGAGAACTGCCACTTGCATGTCTCTCAGGAATCATGATGTGACAAATAAAATTCTTTGTCTTCAATGTAGGAATTCAAATTCAATATTTAATATTGAATATTAAATCTTGAAGTATGTAATTTCACACTCTTTTAAATTGAGACTGTCATTTTAATGTGACTATGACATTTTAATGACTCTATGTCATTTATATTGCTCCTTTAAAAAGAGTATTTATACCAAAATTATTTCACTTAAATGAATAAAATATTAAAAAAAATAATGCAGCACATACATTTAAATGAGAGATTGACATTGCTGTGGACTGAATGTTTGTGTCTCCCTAAAATTCCTATGTCGAAGTGCTCATTCCTAAGATGATGCTATTTAAGGTGGGGCCTTGGTTATGAGAGAGAAGCCCTCATCAATGGGATTAGTGACTTATAAAAGTAGACAGGAGAGAGATGATCTCTGTCTGCCATGTCAGTATACAGCATGGAGGTGATTGTTTGCAATCCAGGAAGAAGAGAGTCCTCACCACCAAATCTGCTGGTGCAAGGCATTAATTTAAATACCTTGATCTTGGACTTCCTGCCCTCCAGAACTGTGAGAAATAAATGTTTGTTATTTAAGCCACCCCATCTAGGGTATTTTGTTATAGCAGCCCCAACAGACTAAGACAGACATGTAATTAAAAGTGCATCTCAAAGGATTTACCTCTTCTTTCTTTCCTGAATGTCGCACCCTTTGGTAGAGAATTCATTAATTTCACGTCACTCGGGATGAATAGGTGATTCGAAGGGGCTTGTAGCAAGCAGAAATATTTTCTGCTTTGTTTTCATTTTTCAAAATTCTAACAAGCTTGGGCTGAGATCGATGAGAACTGCCCACTGCTAAGGTCAGTGTGGCCTAATTAGTTGTGCTGCATTGCCACTGTCATTTTGCTTGATGTGACTTTGAGGGGAGGCTGGGAAGGCACACAGCAACTAAGAGCCTTGATGAGCATTAGTTACACCTTGAGACAGAGTAATTAGCAACTGTATGTGCCACTTGATATGAAAGGAAAGAAAAACTGTGATGCCCGGTCCCCTAATAAAAACAACAGTGACTGTCCCCTCCCTACTAAGAACTTCTAATTTATGGAGACCTTTCAATAAAAAAATCCATGTGCCTTACTGATCGTATACACCCTGGGTTGACTGTGACTTTGGGCAATGATGTGATGTAGAAATTTACCAAATTCTATAGTATTAAACTCTTTTCTGGTTCTATATCACAAAAATCCATCTCACTTTGGGGAACTGGAGAAAGCTGTTTGCATGATAAAGTGAAATTAATATCTCTTTAGTGACCGTATTTCCTTCCAAGGGTCTATTTAGAGAAATATTCTGGGACATTGAATTTTCTTTGGGCGTGTATTGAGCGGTTGTAGTCAGATCTTTTTCTCCTAGCTGAACTGAGGACAAACTATTTTAGTTTCTTGAAGATCTATTTCCTCTGGAAGATATCAGAAAGAGTTTACCTAAATTGCAAAATTTGTTCTGAGTTTTCACAAACTCTTTTACTGATTAATTCACTTCATTATGCTGATTTGTTGAAGCTTATGATTCATAATATTTTAATTTCTTAAGGGTTTACTTATTCTTGAAGATATAAGAGCAAGATTTATTCAGATTCTAAAGTGTTTTCTAACTTTTTTCACAAACTCTTCTATTACGAAATTTAAAAAAATTTTGAGTGATTCTTCTGTTGAAGTTTAACTGATTTCTCTTAATTCAGTGCTCAGAATATCAAGCAACTCTTTTCACTATTCTTTGTGCTGTTCCTTTGTACCCTTGACATATAGTCTAGTCTCTGGCTGCTTTTCTTTCCTTCATAGGAATAACAAAAAATTTCCACTCACCAGTTTTCTCCAGTCATCCATATTTTCGTGTGTGCAAAGCTTGCTCATAGAACTGTAAAGTTGAAATTTTCCCTTTGAATATGTCAAAAACCTGCTGACTCATAATGATAAGAAATAAAATAGTAATTATTAAGTAAGTCTATTTATGTTACCACGTGGAGATGTAATAAGCTTTCTCTGGCTTCATTAAACATGGTCACTCTGTGAGGCTCTGACTGCAGGGGCGCTCGACTTCCTGTGTGTGCTGAGGTTACGGGGATGGCCAGAGCCACTGCTCAGCTGTCATTCTCCTAAAATTAATAATTATGATTAACCACCAGCCAAACATCTATTTCCTTTTTAAAATACTGTGGAATACTGCCATTTTAATCTCTGATACCACTTGGGAGAAATTCAGGCACCAGCTGTTAAGAAATCATCGACACGAGTGTATCTGATTACTTTATCTTCCCTCAGACTTTCTCCAAAGGGGAGGAAACCCTTTTTCACAAAGCAGAGACAGTACAAATTAGCAGTGTTATTTTTTTGTAAATAATATTTCTTGAGGTACAATTTATAAATTATAAAATGCACTGAGTATAGAAATTTTTAATCACCCCAAGAGTTTCACTCACCACCCTGACCAGGCCCCTAGCAACTGCAGATCCCCTTTCTGTCACTTTAGGTTAATATCATCTGTTCTTAAATTTCTTGTAAAGAAATACATTCAAGATGCACTCTTTTTTGTCTGGCATATTTCACTTAGCATAATTATTTTGGGATTCATCCATATTGTTATGGGATTCTGTAGTTTATTCCTTTATATTCCTGTGTAGTATTCCATTGTCTGCATATACCACATTTTGTTTATTTTCACCTGTTAAGGATGTTTGGATTGTTTCGAGTTTGGGGTTATTATAAATAAAGCTGTTATGAACACTCATGTATAAGTCTTTTTCTGGACACTAAATTAATCTCATGCAAATACCTAGGAGTGAAATTGACTCGTCTTAGAGTCTTAGATAAGTAAATGTTGAGCTTTATAATAATCTGTCATTATGTTTTCCAAAGTTGTTATACATCTTTTACTCTCTCATCATCGATACGTGAGAATTCTAGCTGCTCTTCACCAACACTGGGTGCTGACATTATTTTTAATTTTAGTCATTCTAATGGCTATGTAATGGTAGGTCACTAGTTTTAATTTGCATTTTCATGGTAATTAATGATGATGAGTACTTTTAAATGTTTCTTGGCTTTTTGTATATCTGCTTTTTAAAAGTGTTCAAATTATTTACTCATTTTAAAATCGTCTTATTTTTGACTTGTAGCAGTTTGTTATGTATATTCTATATATCAAATATATTTAATATATATAATACAGATGTATAATTTTCTTGTAATTTCTGTTTCCTATCTTATTTTCTTCAGAAACTCTTTTGAGAAACACTTTTAATTTTGAAGTCCAATTTGTAATGTTTTTCTTAATGACTTGTGGGGTTTTTTTGTTCTATCTAGGAAATTTTGGCCTCTGCAAGGTCACAGATATTTTTGTCTGTTTATGATCCATTTTGAGTTTATTTTTCTTTTTGCAAAAGTAATGACTATTTTTTTCCAAATACGTATCTAGGTTTTCCAGCCTCATTTCTCTCTTGAAATATCCTGTTCGTTGTCAAAATCAATCAATCATATTTGTGTGAATTTATTTCTCTACTTTCTTTTCTATTCCATTGATCTGCATGTCCATCCTTACTCCAGTTCATATTGCCTGAATTAATGTAGTTCTATGGTGAATCTGAAATTCTATGGTTAGGATCTGTTAATTTTATTCATTATTTTCCTCAGAATTATTTTGGCTATTTCAGGTACCTGGCATTTCCATATCCCTTTTATCATCAGCTTGTCAAATTCTACAAAATGACTGTGGGTTTGATTGGAATTACCCTGAACCTATAGAAAATTTAGGCAGAAAATAACATTTTAGCAATGTTGTGTCTTCTAATTCAAGCACATGGTACATCTCCCCATTTACTTAGATTATCTTTCATTTCTCTTGGCACTATTTTATGGTTTCAGTGTACACTTACACATATTTTCTTAAATTCATTCTCAAGAATTTCATGTATTTTATGATATTTAAAATTTTTAAAACTTTTTATTTTCCATTTTTTTAACCTATTTACAGAAGTGCAATTGAATTTTATATACGAACTTGGATGGTGCTGTCTTTTAATACACATGGTTAAATAAATCCTGGGTACTCTCTTTTCTTCTTGTGGATTATCAATCTTTATTTTAAAATTATTTGTAAGTCTATATCTGAATTATTGATATCACCTTTCCTGGGGCTCCCTATACTAATGCAGAAAAACTTCTGAAATCTTATTTTTGGAATTTCCCTTATTGAGTTCTGGAATAATCATTTGTAACTTGTCCAATCTTATATCTCAAGCCCCAGGATATGGTTCATCAACTAGATGAGTTGATGTCGTAGATTCTAACTGCTGGGCCAGTGTGAGGCAAAAATGATTTGGGGGCTTTTCTTTTTGCATCCTTTGCTTCCCTGATCTTATCTTCTTTCTCATGAGGCACACAACCTGTCTGATGTTCAGAAGTGATGCGGCTACTTTGTACCTTGATTTCTCTCTCTATTTATGGGATACAATGAGATGATAAACCCACAGGTGCTTGCTTAACCATGTTAGAGGGAGAATAAGAAAGGAAATATGTTCATTAAATGAATGGGACAGGAAAGAAGAACCACATTCTAGATTTAATTTATTTTACAATACTTTATTCCATCATGCATGCAAGTTACAATATAAAAATAGGTTTTTGGAATAAAATAATACAAACTATTTTTAAGTTTGTCTTGTCCAGGAATATATATATATATATATATTTTTAATGCATTAAATAACTACTGTAATAAAATGAAAGTAGCTATGTTTCTCACATATCTTTTGAACCAGGCAGACTATACAAGGTATAAAGTTTCAAGAGTGGGCATGGGAACTTGAGTCTCAATGAGGGTGTTCAGCTAAAGAGGGATATAAAACACTACAGAGGGTTAGTAAATATGCTGATGTGTGTGAAATATGGCCACACTCATACGGAAAGAGTTTTCATCAGCCTTTGTTACATAAGAAATGTTTTGTCAAGCCTGTCTACCATGAGCACCAAATTTTTGACTGAAATTGCCAGCTAAGGTTAACCTGGCCTGATTCTATCCATAATAATATATAAAAGTGATGTATGCCAGACAGCTCTAATTACACCAAAAAGATAAGCTGACCCTGGCATAACCACACTGTACAAAGAGCTATATAAAGTGTCCTATGCAGATAAAAAGCACAAAATCTATAGCTAGGTACATTGTGCAACTAATGTGTGTCTTTCACCCCTTTTTCCTAAGGAATTGGGAAATCCTTACGCAAGCGAGTTTAAAGAAAAATGTACTATATTTATGCTTCCCTGAAACTTTTCATTGCCCATGCTCCTTTCTATTAGAAATTAAGCTCATTCAGAACAGACATCCTCTCCTTGCTTCCAACCAAATTCCCAGCCTCTCACAGAATGCTCTTTCCAGGACTTGGACAATTTTGAGTACTTAACAAATGCTTGTTGAATCAATATATATGTTTTTCTTGATCTATATCCTCCCACTAAAATCTGCTTAATTCCTTCATATATTTCATTTCTTTGCATTGAAATAAAGATTTATTGAGCATTTACATATACACCAGGATCTATGCTAGGTTTCAAGGAAACAAAGGTGAAAGACGAATAAAACCATACAGAACAGATGTTGTCCTAACATCTGTTGATGTTGTCAGAAACTCTTCCTTCTGTAACTGGTCAACAGTAACTCTTTAACTAGAAAGCTTGTCTGCCTTCTTTTCTCTACAGCTATTGCTACAGCAGCAGATCCACAGGACTGGAAGTTCCGATTCATAACACGCAGTTTCTTATCTCCAAGGCTTTGGTTATATTAGTTTCTTTCCTGTTAATTGCCAAACTTCCATTACCTTGTCTAATAATTATTACTTTTGGTGCATTTCAAATCTGACTTCTCTTTGAAACACATTTCTCAGATCCCAGACCCTGCCTCTCTGTGCTACAATAATTCCTGTCATTTGATTTCCTTCCTTTGGGTGATTAGCAGTTTGATTTTGTCCTTAGAGAATCCTAGAGGGTAAGACTACATCTCATTAATCTATATTACATAATATGGTAGAGCTCACTGTGTATTTATCGAATTACTGAAAATTGAGATTTCTTCCCATTTGCTGCACAGTGTGCACTGCCTGTTACCCTGAGAACGATTTCTCTGTATCCTATTGTATTAGCAGGGTTCTCCAGAGGAAGAGAACCAAGAGGATACCTACCTATGAATTATCTATCCATCTATTGATCTATCAAGGGAGTTTATTTTAAGGAATTGACTCATGTGATTGCAGGGGCTAGTGAATGCAAAATCTTTAGAGCAGGTTGTCAGATTGGAAATTCAAGGAAGAGTTGATGTTATAGACTTGAGTCCAAAATCTACAGGCTGGAAACTCAGGCAGAGTTGCAATGTTGCAGTCTTGAGGCAGAGTAATGCTTCTTCAGGAAACCTCTGGCTTTGCTCTTAATGCTTTCAACTGATTGGATGAGGCCCACCTGTGTTATGGAGGGCAATGTGCTTTACTCAAAGTTTATTGATTTAAGTGTTAATCATATTTAAAAAGTACTTCCACAGCAACATCTAGATTGATACTTGACCAAACAACTAGGAACGATAGGCTAGCAAAATCAACACATATAATTAACCATCACAGCTGCTATGTCACGTCTTTCTGTTCTTCTAGGTATATGATTTTTACTGATTCATGCAATAAAGGCATTTTATAAATAACCTTAGAAATTGGTGGGACAAGAAAAGCTTTCACGCTGTGTACAACAGGAAAAGAACTCTCGCTGTGCAGAAATCTCTAATCATAACCTACTTCCTATACCTTCTTCTCAAACACCACTTCTAGTGTTGGCTACATGTTTAAAAGTCATTCTGTCTCCATACGTACCTGAAACACATGTCAACAACATGTTTGTTAAGTTGGAGGCTGTTCACTTGTGGACCCCATCAGAGATGATTTCTCTAACTGGAAAACATCCAAATTGGATGAACATGAACTTCCTGTGCTAAATTATTTTTCAGAGAAGAGAGCCATAGAGATTAAATGATGGAAGCACATAACAATTTAAACCCATAGGAATTGAGGTCTATTAACAACAGAACAGGAAGAAGTAACATTTTTATAATGCTTCCTGTGTTCCAGCATGTGGAAAGCATCCTAAGTGCTTTACAACTGTGGAGTCATTAATTCTCACAAAAATGCCACAAAAATAAATATTAGTCTCTCCGAACAGATGAAGAAATAAAAGATTATAAACTTTAAGTTATTTTTAAGGCTACATAGGCAAAACGTTGAAGCTATATTATCAATTATCTATTGCCATGTTAATGCTGCATAACGCAGAATCCCATTTAGTGGGTTAACTCAGGGGTTGACAGCAACAATTTCTTCTCCATCACCCGTCAGTGTGGTTTGGTTAGGTGGATCTGCTTAAAGCTACGGCACCTCAGTGGGGATTGGGCTCCCGTCTACTCCATGTGCAGAGCCCAGGTTGAGAGGGCAGTGGCAGCTTTTCTCATGGAGACGGCAAGACCAACTGCACACGCACATTTTACTCCCCTGATTATGCCATATATGGCAACATTCCTAGGCTGAAGCAAGTCGCATGGTCATGATCAAAGTCAAGGGCAGATTTGCAAAGTCACGTGGTAAAGGGTGTGAGTACAGAAAAGGATGAAGAATTTTATTTAAAGTATGCTTCTATTGAGTGCCTTTGTGACCTGAGAAATATGCTAGTGGCTTTACACCTTCAATTACTTCATTCTCTACTATATATCAGTAAGGCAGATTGTGTAACTTTCATTCTGTAAATGATAACACAGACTCACGGAGGAAATTTTCTGAAGGCTATACAACTAATAAATATTATGGCTCCATATGCTAAACTATTCTGATAACACAGTTGTGGCCTACAGTAATGTATATTAAAAATTCTTTGAACGATCTTGTATATATGAATTTCAGTTGATCTTATTTCAACATTTAGTATTGCCAAATTTTAGTTCTCTGTATTCAAAAATTAGTATAAATGAGATTACACAATATGTTGGAAAGAAGTTGCCCATCTTCTAAGCAAACTTCAACGCTGGATAATATGAAAAAATAAAAGAGATTGAATTGAGGAGATCTCTCAAATACTTATAATTTTGAAAATGTTTAATCTCTAAAATAGTGGCAAATTTACTGAATAGTATATAAATAATTCTCTTAACAAGAATTTTCCAATGACAGATAGTTTATTGAAATCCTGATTTAGATATTATTCTGACTAACTTACTTCTGGCACCCTTATGTTATGGAGGTGTGTTAGGATTGTTTATATAAAACTGTGTTAATTATTTACCAGTAAAGCCATCTTAATTTTATAGTCCTTTGAGGGCCTTTCTTCTTCTTCTTCTTTTTTTTGCTGAGGAAGATTCACCATGAGTTAATATCTATGCCAATCTTCCTCTATTTTGTATGTGTGTCACCACCACAGAATGGCTGATGAGTGGTGTAGGCCCACACCCAGGATCCAGACCTGTGAACCTGGGCCACCGAAGCAGAGCATGCTGAACTTAACCAGTGCTCCACAGGGCCGGCCCAGGGGATTCTTCTTATTAGCCATCTGCCCTACCCTGCAGATGCCACTCTGTCTTCAATTTCAGTCTAATGAGAAGTTAAATATACTTTCTAGAATCTTGAAGAGCAGCAGACTATTCAAGAAACCCCAGGGAACGGCTTGGCTTTTTCTGCAGCCAGAATCTCATCAGTCCCAACAGTGGAATCTGCAAGGATAAAGAGAGACTGGTAAATGGCTCCAGGCCTCGACCGAACTGGAGGAGAACCAATGGTGGTTTTCATTCTCTTGCTTGTCACGCACTTACTGCCTCAGTCCTCCTGGAAATGTCAGCAGGTGTAGAGCTGAGTTCCTGTCATCTCCAAGGGACGCAGATAGCACGAGTGCCTTCTTTCGTCCCCCATTCAGGACCTGGCACCAGAAGGAATGGATTCTGAATGAAGGGAACACTTTCTGCACTTAAATAACCCAGATTAGTTTGTTCATCCTTAGTAAAGGTAGCACTTGACAAGTAGAAAGACTGTTGCAGTTCTGAATGACAAATACAACAGAGAAATAACTTTCATTGAGCATTCACTATGTTTTAAAGAGTATCTTCAGGACTTTACTTGTATTTCATTTAAAACTCACCATTGCCCTGAAGTAGATATTTTTACCCCGTTTTACAGAATTAGTAAATTTATCTGACAACTTAGTAAATATATCAAGCAGATAGCAAAGAAAGTGTTTTATTCCAGGCAGTTTGACTCCTTCCCTCAACCCGCCTGCTTTGTCCTTACGACAGATATATCCACTGGGTGGTGTGGGAGCTGTGGGAGGAAGTCCTATCCAAATGAGATGGAGCCTGGAGGGAGGTCTTGTGGAAAAGAAGACGTGCTTAGGCTTATTAAAGGGGCAGCCTGGCGTAGTGATTACATTCAGTCTCTGGAGGCGGCTGCCTGCCTTCTATCCTGGCTCACCATTTACTGACAATGGCACCTTGGGCACATTTCTGCCTCTCAGTGCCTTAAATTCTCAATTTCCCCATCTGTAAAGTAGGTATAAAGTTACTTCTCTCACTGTTTCTGTGAGGGCTTAATGAGAAAGTTAATCTAAAACATTTGGTACACAATTCAGTGTTCAAAAAATATTAGCAAAATTATTGATGGTTAATTGTGAGTTGGCTCCTTGAAAGGAAGAAGAGGCGCGAGCTGCTAGGGAGGTTGCTGCAGGCAGAAGGACTGGCATGCTCTTTCTCTTTCTCTGCACCTTAACTTTTTGTTTGTCTGCAAAAAGGAGGAGAGAAATTTGGCTTAAGCTAAAGAATAAATAGTTGAGAATTTGTCTAAGATGAAAGAGATGTGTTTATTTATATGTTGGGAAAAGAGAAAGTAGAGATGGAAATATTAAATATGATGGTTGCCCTCTGAGAATCTGTGCAATATGGCTTCCAACAATGGGGAAAAAAGAAATGTGACCTTTAAAACAAGTTTGTTCCTCCATGAATGACTAAAGTATACATTCTGAATGAAGAGTGTGCTATAGAAGAGGCCAACAATTATGCAGATTTAGGAGAAAACTGATTCATTGACAAATTGTGAAGAAAGAGCACACGTTTTGGAATTAGGTCACATACCATTTTAATTTCATCATTTCTTATCAACTGCGTGACCTTGAATAAGTTACTCATCTTCTCTGTTTTACTTTCTATTGTAAATATACAATAAAAGGACTATTAATTATGTGAAATATACACACAAATAGGAATACAAAACTTAAATTTACATTCTGGAAAAAAAAATAACCCAGCAGTAGAATGTACTCATTAACCTTTTAGAAAAAAATATGCATGTCCTTCCCTCCACTTGGGAGCTCTCTTCTTCCAATCCCTCCTCCCAGAAGTAACATTATATTTTTGTGTTAATTCTCGTTTTTCCTTTGTAGTTCTATCCTATCTGTATAAATCCCCTAAGAATACAATATAGTTTTGCTTTGCTTCCATGAAAATCATGTTGACTTCTTATTCTGTGACTTGCTTCTGGTGCTTAAGATTACGTTTTGGGGCTGGTTCTGTGTTTAATATATAGCTTTAGTTGTTTATTTTCTAGATCATACAGTGTTCAATGGCATGAATATACCACAGTTTATTATTTGTGTATTCTACTGTCAGTGGGCAGTTCCACTCTCCCACACCCCAGTGTGTCTGCAATGTACATTACAGATAATTACATGTATCTCTTGACATGTAGATATACACCCAGGAGTGGATTTGCTGGATACATTTACAAATTCATTAGCTAATTAATGCCTGACTCTCTCTAAAATAGTTGTACCAATTTATACTCCCACTAGCAGTGGAACTTCTCTTTTCTTTCATTTGATCATTTTTAATGTCAGTTATTTTTTATCAATCTGGTAGGTTCGTAATCTTATCACATTGTGGTTTTGATTTGCATCTTCCTAATTATAAAAATGGTTGACTATCTTATCATATGCCTGTTGGCCATATGAGCTTCCCCTTTGTAAAAATCTTATTCAAGACTCCTAGCAGTTGTTATTTTAATTGGTTCTGGGTACTAGATCTTAATTAGTTATATGTGTTGCAGATATCTTAGCTCAATGTGTGGCATCTTATTTCCCTCATTTATATTATCTATTGAGGAACAGAAATTCTTAATTTTAATGTAGTCAAATTTATCAATGTTTCCCTGTCTGGTTAGTATTTTGTGTACCTTATTTAAGAAAATCTTTCCTGGGTCTGGCCTGATGGCGTAGTGGTTAAGTTCACATGCTCAGCTTTGATGGCCCAGAGTTCACAGTTCAGAGCCCTGGTGTGGGCCTAGCACTGCTCATCAAGCTACGCAGAGGTGGCATCCCACATAAAATAGAGGAAGATCGGCACAGATGTTAGTTCAATGGCAATCTTCCCCACAAAAAAAATAGTAATAAAAAACAAATAAATAAATTTTAAAAATGGAAAATTTTTCCTACTCCAAAGCTAGAAAGTTACTTTCCATATTGTCTTGTAGAGTTTTTGTTGTTTTTCCTTTATTAGTAATTCTTCAATCCACCATGAAATGATTTCTTTGCATAGCGTGAGGTGAGAGTATGTGGAGACCACGAAAATGTGCCACTCAAATCTCCTGCCTTGAGGAGCATAATTAAGGAACGACACTCTGAGTCTATTTCAATTGTGCTGAGGACACACTTCCTAATGAATTAGCATGGCAGGCCTACTAAGACAGGCTCACTCCCACGAGATAGCAAACACCTCTTATTTGTGACTTTGGCTCAAGGGCACTCCATTAAAAATTGAACCGCATTCTGGGACTCTTCCTGCCAAGCTCTGCTTTCCCCCTTCCTCCCTCCCAGGGGTCAGACTTGTATCACAGTCTGATGTCTCTCTCTCTACCTCCCCCATCCCATTTCCTCTTTTCACTCCTAAGTGTTTCTCCCAATAAATATCTTACATGGCAAATTTATATGTTTGCTTCTTGGAGGATCTATTTCTATTTTATGTTAATTTTTTATTTTTTTATTTATTTATGTTAATTTTTAATTTTTGTTTTATGTTAATTTTTTCTTATAGATAACCAATTGTCCCTACATCTAAGTTTCAGTTTTCTTATCTGTAAAATGAGATTTTTAACATCTACCCAACGTTTTCTCTGAGGGGCAGAGAGCTAAAGTATTTATCACAATTCTTCAGAATGTTAGCTACTATTCATTTATTTCCATTCCTCATGATGTCTTTTTCAGAATACAGGTGAATCATAGTCTGGTTGTAATGAACTAAGTCTACTCTTGGGAAAGCTTGACCATTGAGTATCTCTGTGTGTTGGGGCAAGCCACTTGACATTTCTGAGTCTCTCCTTCACCACTCAAAAAGCTAGAAGATAATCTTCCCTACCTAGTTGATTAGTTTGTTTTAGCTAATTAGTTACTGTATTTGACACTGTTTTATACTTTGTAACGAATCCAATTTGTTAATGTACATGAAAATATTTGTAAGATAGTGAAGGATTATACAAAAGTGAGAGACAATCAGGCATTAGTAATTGGAAACTAATAATTACAAGCCAGCGCTATACACGGTGTTATCACGTATTTGCTTACATCCTTTCCCCCTATTCCACAGCTCCAGAATGCCAAGTTTAGATAAATTATACGCAGGTAAATTTATTTCAATGATAGATAAGGTAGGCAGATAGATACATACATAGAGATATTAGTAATAAATGTTTCTTAACTCCGTAATGGAAGCCTTACTTGGCAATAAGCCCATAAAATGCAGCTATAGATTTATGAATTATATAGTGATCAGAAGAAAAGATCAGATGTGCAGAATATAGTTTTGTCTTTCTTGATTTCTGTTCTGATAGTCTCTTTGTTTTGCTAGCACACCATCTAATATCTGATAGTTGCAAACTTTGAAAAATGTTATCATGTACTCACAATGAATATAACCACATTTCCAATATTTAGGCATTGCCTAGACTAGAAATAAGAAATGTGGAGGAGGATGTTGTTTTCCAACAATTACAGATATTGCCTCAACCTTCAGAGATATGATTCAAAACTTATTTATGATTTAATTTTAACTTCTCTATTACATTTAACGTTATTATGTTTATCTTTGATATTTATATGTATCTCAATATTTTTCTATATTGAATTCCATTTCTGCAAATATTGGTTCTTAAAAAGTTCCCCATGTAAATACAAAGGCAAAGATTTTCAGTATCTAGTTACTGTATTCAGTGCACCAATTGCTTATCTCAAGAAATGTTTGACACAAAATTTCAGTGTAGCCAAATACCAGTGAATTCCAAAATGATTAGTACAATGGAATTCTACCAATTTATGATTGCATGTGCATAAATATATTGTTGATTCTCAGATAATTCCAGATTTGGATTTATACAGGCCTTACGAGGGAAGACAAAATAGGCCATTCAATTCAATAATAATTTTTAGAACTCTGCATTGCCATGGTGATGGTATTCCTAAGAAGTAAACCTCACCTCCTCTTCAGGAAAATGAATTTTTAATAGAGCATAAATTATGGTGTAAAGATTCAACTTGAAAATATATATAAATCACTTGGTTTTCTTTCTGAAATCTTAATTTTTTAGTGTGATATTTGCCTCTGAGAAGAAAATTTATAAGGAAAATGAATAAACCATAAAACCTTTATAATTTTAAAATATACACAGAGCATTATGATTATCTGGTAGATCTGAAGATACTGGGCAATCTTCTTAGAGGGTGTCCTCTATAAGTGTGGATATTTGCTACTAAATATATTCTACGACAGATCTTCAAGTGCTTCTCAAATAAAGGCTTCTGTGGCTAAATAAGTTAGGCAAATATTTGCTTTACCAAGGTTAATTGGTTGTTTTTTTTTATTACAAAGTTTCTCAAAATTCTATGAAATGTACATTGTGAATTTTCAATAGGTAGCTCAAGTTTGCAGTGATTTCTAAACTTATTTGCCCATGGAACCCTATTTCCCCACAGAGATTTTTATGGTATATGCATTGGCAAATGTTGGTATAGACGTTAAGTGCAATTTGAATTTGGAGAAGAGAGAGGTGACTCGGGAAGAAAGTTGGCAAAATTTTGGAAGAGTTAGTAATTAAATAACAGCTTGATTTTGGGAATAGAGAAAAGGAAGACAGCATTCTAGCAAACAGTTCAAGATGTATTATGGGGTTGATGGGCTCATCAAACTCAGAAAAGTTTTCCTATTGGGAAAAAGTTGGCAATATATTGGTAGGCAGAGAATATGGACAGTTTGTGGAGTTCTTGACAAGTAGACAAGAAGATTGGATTTTATCTTTAATTTTGACTTTCCCATGTATGTCTTGAATCCATCTGGACTGGAATTTCATGCATAACATGCGGTAAGGATCCAATTTTATGTTTTTATCACAAGGATAAGTAGTTCTTTCAATGACATAGATTGAAATGATCATCTATTGCCCACTTTGGGGTAAGACCACTTGTTTTGTTTCCAAATACGTATTTCTGTGCTCTCTATTTCATTCCATTGGTCTGTTTGTCCTTCCTATGCCAATAACTCACAATCTTAATTTCCAAAGCTGTTAGCACAAATCCATCCACCTTGATCTTCTCAGGAGTATCTTGGAATACTTTGCTGTTTTCTTTTATCAAGTTTTACAAAAACAAAACAAATAAAAATTGACTTTTGATTGAGATTGTATTTAATCTATTGATTAATTTTGCAACACTCGACATTATTATGAGAGCTAATCTCCCAATTCGTTTACATGGATTCATTGCATGGATTGTAATTTGTAATCCTATTTAGGTCTCCTTTAATATCTTTCCATAAAATTTTATAATAATCTTTATAATAATCTTACATATGATTTATTAAATTTATTTCAATGTGTTTAATATTTTGGTTACCATTTAAAATAGTGTATTTTAAATTTACCCATTTTAAATGTCCCCCGTTAGTGTACAGACAATCAAATGATTTTGCATGCTAATTTACTATCCAGCAAATTCATAGCAATCTCCTATCAACTAAAATAATCAGTTCTTTATTTTGGATTTTCTTCATAGACATACATATCATCTGTTAAAAGTCATAAGGTAGCTTTTGCCTTTTTAATCCAATGTTTACTTCGATGGTTATGATCATTGTTTCATCTATAAGTACAAAGTTTGCTTTCATTAGGTTAACAATATGCCTTTCCATTCTTAGTTTGCTAAGAGCTTTTTAATGGATGGTTATATTTTTCAAAGAAGTTTGTGTATAACTTGAAGGATTATATGATCTTTAGTTTTGAGTGTATTAAAGGATAAATTACATTCCTTATTTTCTAAAGTTAAAGCAAATGAGTTCTAGAATAAATTTAATCTGTCATGACGTCATGATATAACCATTTAAAAAACTTTCTTGATTCAGTTTACTAGAGTTTATTTAAGATTTTTCTATTTATGATGAGTTGGGCTGGTTTTTAATTTCCATTTCTCAGATAGTTTCCCTCAATTTTATCCTTGAATACTTAATAAAATGAGTGGAGAACTACTTCTTTTTCAAAAACCTAGAAGAATTTGTGTATGATTGGAAGTTTAATGGAATTCACCAATAATGTATTTTAGGCCTAGAGTTTTTCATTGAGTTCACTGATCAATTTCTTTAATGGTCATTCAAGTCTCTAAGTATCTATGTTTTCCTGAGTCATTGTTTTCCTATAGTTTTTTCAGGATGTTTCCATTTCATCAGTTTCCAAATGTGTTGGCAAAAAATTCCTCATGATATTTTTTGGTTATCTCTTTAGTGCCTTCAGAATGTGTGGATATTTCCTCATTTCATTACTAATCTCATGTACCTACGCTTTTTCATTGTTGTTACTTTATCAAGCTTGCTTACGTTTTGTCAGCATTGTAGCTCTCAGAGGACTACTTTTTGGCTTTGATCATCTTATCCATTGACTTTTTTTCCTATTAGCAGCGTTCCATAAATCTTGATATACAGTCAGGTACTGTACGACTACATTTTGATCAATAAGAGACCACATACACGATGGTGGTGCCATAAGATTAGTACCATACAGGCTAGGTGTATAGTAGGCTGTAACTTCCAGGTTCTCATAAGGATGAAATTGTCTAACAGTGCATTTCTCAGAATGCATATCCCTTCTTAAGCCACACATGACTGTATTTTATCATATAGTCCTAATTATTTTTTGTTATTTCATCTTGTTGGCATCTAGTTCTATCTTCAGTGAGATATCTTCTTTGACCCACCAGTTGTCTCAGGAGATATTTTTAAATTACTAATCATATTGATATTTTCTAGTCATCTTTTTGCTATTGATTTTAAAATTTTGTTGCCAGAGAATCATTTTGTTGTCAGAGAACATTTTCTGTATGATTACAAACTGTTGAAATTTTAAATTCATCTAGTGTGTGAAAATATAGTAAATTTCACTTTCCTTAAATGTTTCATTTGTACTTAAAACGATATATACTATCCACTTGTTGGGTCTAGCTTCATGTCCATCAGATTGAGATTCTTACAAATCTTTAATATCCTATAATACATTTTGTCAGCCTACATTATCAATTACAACTTCCTATATGTTAATGTATTTTTTCTATTTCTTTTTAAAATTTTGTAAATTTTCCTTTATATATTTGAACATGCGCTACTGGGTGCGTGAAAATTTAACCTTATAAAACCTTCCTGGAAAATTGAACCTTTCATCCTTTTATGTTGACTAGCTCAAGTAGTGCTTTCACTTATAAGATTATTTTCTCTAATATTAATAAAACTACATAAGTTTTCTATGGTTTGATATTCCCTTAGTACATCTTATTTTCACCTTTTTATAGGGACTCTGCTGATTTCCGGAGTAGTCTATCTGTGCAACCTCTCTTCTCCAGTACTCTGTCCTGAGAACTCTATCTGCCTTTGTCTCCCTGAACTCCAAATGACTTCTTAATTCAGGGAGTTTGATGCTCCTGACTTTCCTCTTTGGGCATCATGGCTGGAAACTCCTTCAAGGCAAGCCGGGCAATCATAGGGCCCGCCTTACCTTGTTACTTTCTCATCTCTCAGGGATCAGTGTCATTTATTGCTTGATGTCCAATGCCTGGCTAACAGTTGTTTCATGTATGTTCTCTGTTTTTTGGTTGATTCAGTTGAGAGAGTAAATGTAGTCTCTGTTACTCCGTTCCGGTCAGAAGCCAAGTCCTTGGGCTTCTAATTTTCATTTTTATTGTTTCTTACTTGGAAATATTTGGTGAATTTTCAAATTTTTCTAGTAATTTATTTTTCTCTTTTTTTGGGCTGTTTGACATTCTCTCGTTTTTTAAATATATTAAACACATTGTTTTTATATTTTGGCTATTAATATTCTCTTTTGTTGCAGGGCACCTGTTTATTGTGTCTTTTATTCTCGTGTTTTGATAGTTTTACTGAAAGCCACATTTCTTTGAATTTAGTTTGTAAATTTTGATATTTGAAATATTGGGAGTTGGTTCAGTTTCTCCAGGAAGAATTTTTACAGCAGATTTTGTAGCAAGGGCTTTACCAGTGTTGTGTTCACCACCCACCACATGTGCCTTTAGCTTAACTAAGTTCACTGCAGCTATAGATAAAGACAGTTTCCAGCAGCAAGATGCTTCCCAACGAAAGTATCTGGGTCCCTTGTGTTCTCTGGCTGTAGGCTTTTCTCAGCACCATAGAAGCTGGCTCGCCCTCAGGTAGGCCAAACTCAGTAATGTGAGGGAGTTAATATCCCAGAAAAATCCTCAAACAATAGGGGTGAGAGTCAGTGGATCCATCTCACATGATTCCTTCCCTCATCTGCGATGATACTGAGGCGTGTTCCAAAGAGTTTCTTAGGCAACTAGTATGATTGAGCTCCAGTTGCTCACAACTGGTTATTAATGGCTTCTTTATTGACTTTCTCTCTTCTCTGCTTTCCTTTTCTCATTTCATCACTTGTCCTTCCTGGGATCACTTCCAAATTCAACTGCTTGCACCTAGTATTTTTTTAAGTCTTTATTTTTGCATTCGGTGTTGCATTAGCATTCTCTAGAGAAACAGAACCAATAGGATATGTATAGAGAGAGAGAGAGAAAGAGAGAGAGAGAGATCTATCCTATAGAATACGTGTCTATATCTCTATTTATATGTCTATCTATCTATCTAGATTTATTGTAAGGAATTGGCTCACGTGATTATGGAGACTGAGAAGTCCCATAATCTGCCATCTGCAAGCTAGAACCAGTGGTGTAGCTCCAGTCTGAGCTGGAAGTACTGAGAACAAGAAGAACCAACAGCAGAATATCTAGTCCAAGTCCACAGGCATGAGGACCAAGAGAGCCAATCAAGTAAGTTCTCGTCCAAGTGCAGCTCTGAAGTCAGACAGAGAGCAAATTTTTCTTAAACTACCTTTTGCTTTATTCAGACCTTCCACAGAGACTCACCCACCCTGGAGAGAGCAATCTACTTTACTCAGTCTACCAGGACAAAAATCTCCTCAAGAAAGACCCTCACAGACACACCTAGAGTAATGTTTAATTAAAGATTTAGGCACTCAATAGCCACGTCAAGTTGACAAATAAAATTAGCTATCCAAGGGGTGACTCCTATATGACTTTTCCCTCCTTACGGTGGTGGAAAGGGTCTTATTGCACTTTTACAATAAGGGACAGACGGTGGATATCCTGTATTTCTTAGGAGTCCCTCCTATTAAAGTCCTTAACTTGAATGAACCTGGGCCTTGTTGGTTATCTCCCAAGTCCTATAAGGACCTGAAAAGTGAAGATCAAATTGATGAGGTTTAGCTATGATCTCAAGACAAGGGCTAACTTTAGGACAGAGGTTTCTTTTCTGAGTCATCTTCTTGGCACAGTTTTTGCTTGTTTGTTTTTGATTAATCTTTTCTTCTTGCCAACTTTGAAATTCATTAAAGAAAATATATGTGTGGATATGTTTGCAATATTAGTGTATATGTGTGTGTGTGTTTATATATATGTGTGCATTATATATAAATCAGTCAGTAGAGGGGTCAATGATGTACCTAGTGTGGCGTACTGTTGTACATGGCTAATCATAACTTTTTCATATTAAATTGAATAATGGTTTTTTCTTTAAAATTATTTTTGTATATACCAGCTTCAACTTTTATTTAAATTCACCTAAAATACACTCTATTGATTTTTTAAACATTAAATTGTAGACAACAGCCAGCTCTATCCAGAACTAATACTAATGTTTTCTCAAGGATTTACATATATATGATCTGTATGGTGGATATCCTGTAGAGATGGTATTAGTCCTTGGTTTTTTTCATTATCTTATCATGCTGAAAAGTTCCATTTGGAATTTATTGGGGTAGTGAGTTGAAATTCAGAATGGAACGATTTTTAGAAAACTAGAAATGTGCAAAATTGGCCAATTTTTATGATATTTAAATATATGCTAAGATGCAATTTATTTGGACTATATTCATTTTGTTGGACATTTTTTATACCTTAGGATTCATTTTATGAAATGTAAAATGCATGCAAATGTATGCCTCATCAAAATGCTGGTCAAATTTGTGCTTTTGATTTTATCTGTTGCTTTAGATGCCTATTTTCCCTGATACATATAGGGTATCAGTAGTGCTGCTTATTATTATTTGAAAGTTCTTCATAAATATCCTGGTCCAAAGGTGAAACCCCACCCTCTGAATAATGAAATATTGAGTTGTTTTATGTCCTACAGTGGCAGCATGGGGATTAATTAATTAATTAATTAATTCAGCAAACATGTATTGATCACCTACTGTGTTCAAGGCACAAGAGATATAATGCGACAAGGTAAACAGAGCTAGTGTCTGCCTTCAGGGAGTTATAGTTCAGTAAGTGAGACTTTAGCTCAAAAATAGAACTAACGGCAAGCACTTAAACATTTTGGTAAATTTAATGAAGGAAAATAAAGGTAATCCCAAGAGACTGTATCAGGAGTACCTGGCTTGGATTCAGGATCAGGGCGTTCTCTGTTCAGTGATGCAAAAACATGAAGGACAAAATGTATTAGTAAAAATTTGGGACAAGAGTGTTCCTGTAAAAGGAAAGGATAGGAGACAAAGAGCTTTGCTGAAAGAGGTTAAGGTGGTGGGCAGAGACCAGATCAATTGAAATATTTAGATTGTGTTAAATATTTGAGATTTACCCAAAGTAAAATGGAAAGTAAGCTGTTTTAGGGTTTTAAACTAAGAAATTGCATGATAAAATTTTTGCTTCTAAAATTTGCTTTGATTGCTTTGTGGAGAATGGATTAAAAGAAACAAGAGTGGAAAGATGGGCACCAATTAGAAATGCAAAAAAAGCCTAGAGTCAAGAGGCTAGTGGACTATATGCTATCTTACCACCCTACCATCCACAGTGACAGAGTATCTACCATTGCTGCACTGTTAAACTTAACTATATTCCTAATATCTGTGATGTTCTCCAAGTTAAGACATCATATATAAAAAACAGTATTTACATATAAATCTCGTTGAGAAGAAGAGAAAGTTGATGGCAAGTACAAAGGATATCCTTTAGAGCGCCACTGTGGGGAGTGTAAGAAAATGACACAAGAAGCCAGGGTAAATAGAAACTCAGTACCTCAGGGCTGGAGGGAAGTCAAAGGAAAAGGAAAAGCCCAGGTAGCATGGTAAAGACATACTAATTTATTTCCCAATCCTCTTTTCTTTTCCTAAGTATGTAAATATGCAAAATAATAGAGACATCTCATTTCTCTTAATTTTTTGTCAATTCAATAAAATATGACTTAAGAAGTGAATATTTTATCGTTTTGTTTTCTGTCCTGCCTCATCAAGATACTGCTAAAAAAAAGTTGGGAAAAAACCCTTACTGCTCTTAACATACAATTAAAGATACTGCCATCTCAAATATCTAAGGTGATACAAAAACGTGGTTTGGGGGAACATGAAAATGGAAATTTATAGATTTTAAATCCTACGCTTTTGCCAGTTGCAAGCTTCTATCCCTTCTAAATAACCTTTTTCTTTGACTTTCTTGAAAATATTCGGGGCTGGCCTGGTGGCATAGCTTCCATGGCCTGGGGTTCATGGGTTTGGGTCCTGAGCGTAGATCTATGCATTGCTTGTCAAGCCATGCTGAGGTGGCATCCCACATGGAATAATTAGAAGGACTTATGACTAGGATAAACAACTGTGTACTGGAGCTTTAGGGAGAAAACAACGCAAAAAAGGGAGATTGGCAACAGATGTTAGCTCAGGGCCAATTTTCCTCATCGAAAAAGCCTGCAAAAAAACCCCAGAGATTCTTTAAAATAAAAAAAAAAAAAGAAAGTAATCAAATCAACTGACTTTTAAACTTGGCAAGGCTCATTAATCTTTTAAATACCTGTGTTCTCAAGTATACTCAATGACTCTTTGCCTTGAAACAAAAATTGCAAAACTAAACATACCCCTACCATATGATCAAGCAATTTACACTCCTTGGTATTTACTCAAAGGAGCTGAAAATTGTTGTCCGTACAAAAACCTGCACACAGACGTTTATAGCAGCTTTATTCATAATTGCCAAAAGTTGGAATCAACCAAGATGTCCTTCAGTAGGTGAATGGATATATAAACTGCAGTACATCCAGACAGTGGAATATTATTCAGTGGTGAAAAGAAATAAACGATTAAGACATGGAAGAAACTTAAAGGCATAGCACTAAGTGAAGCAAGCCAACGTGAAAAAGCTGAATACTGTATGATTCCAACTGTATGATCTTCTGGAAAAGGCAAAACTATGGAGACAACGAAAAGATCAGTGGTTGCCGGGGATTAAAGTGGTGTAAAAATGAATAGACGGAGCACAGAGAGTTTTTAGGACACTGAAAATACTCTGTGGGACACCATAACGATAGATACATGTCATATACATTTGTTCAAACCCAATGTACAACACCAAGAGTGAACCGTAATGTAAACTATAGACCTTGAGGGATTATGATGTGCCAATGTAGGTTCATCAGTTGTAACAAAATGTTCCACTCTGGTGGGGATGTTGATACACGGGAGGCTGTACATTTGTAGGGACAGGTTATATATGGGAAATCTTTGTACTTTTCCCTCAATTTTGCTGTGAACCAAACTGCTCTAAAAAAGTTGCCTTCATTAAAAAAATGTGGACTAATGAATTTTGCTAGGAAAAATTTACTAGTTTATTCTAAAAGGAGATAAGATAATTTTAAATTCTGATTGTTGTTGGTATGTTGCTATAATTTCTGATATTCAACTAGTTTTTAAAATTATTACATAAAATGTTATTTTCTGATTTAAAATTCAAGGACTTTCACAGGCAACTCTTTTGTGAAGGGTGCTGCTGTTTGGATCACATTTTAGCCTTTCACTTTTAGAGATTCATTCATTAATTCAATAGCTATTTAATATGAACTTGCTATGTATCAGAGACTATTCAAGGTTGGCTATATCAGTGAACAAAGCAGATAAAACCACTTGACCTCATAAAGAGAGATGACAAAAGTGGTTTTTGTTTCTTTTTAAAATTAATTTGAAATTCCTATAAATAGGGACATCACATAATCTGTTTTCTAAACCAAGATACTTTTGATAGTACAAGGGAGTATTATTAATAATTGCTAAGACAATGGGCAAAAACAAGGCTGGATGGTAATTCTACTATAAAGAATGTTGATCCATAGTATTGGAAGGAAGATTGTCCAAAGATTCGGAACCAGTTATGAAAATCTATATACCAATTAAAAAAAACACCTCCAATCATCTGAGGATTCCTGCAGCTTTCTGAGGAATTTGGTGCATGTACCATTTATATTTGATTTCTGATGCAAGGAAATATTTCTTATAGGGGATGCTTCCACTCAAACAACCACTAAAAATGTGGCTTAGGCATGGCTTAGGGCTATAATGCAATGTCCTCCTCCGGATTCTTGTTCAGAAACGGGAGAGTATTGTTCAGAAACACTGTGTTGCTTAATATCCCTAAACAGCCTTCACTTCCCCCCTCCCTCGGAAAAGTGTTAGGGACTTTTTGAAAATTGGTTTTTATGATCAAAGGCTACTCACTCTCAAAAGTGTATTCAATAAATTATCAAAGATCTTGCCTGCAGTTTCTTTAGGATATATTGGGTTTTTCCCACCACTATTAATTTAGTTGAGAGTTTTACGTTTCAAGGAGAGCAAACAGGAAAGAGAGAGTGAAAATGTGTGAGTTATTCAGGTGTCTTCCAATACCTGATTGCATTTAATGGAGGTAGAGTGGACTTCTAATAACTTGGGATGTGTTTAGTTGTTGTTATTGTTTTGTGTTTGGTGGGTTGTGGGGAGGTGGGTTGTGTATTTAATTGGAAAGGAAAATTCATCTTGTTTTAATTGAAAAAACTAATTAAGTTCCTTGGGAATCATAATTTACATTTTTTATTGTTTTTTATTGCTACATTTTAGAGCTTGTATTCCTTTTTGTGATCTGGTGATATATTAGTAGAAATTGATCTGGAAGAAAGAACAGGGCAAAATCATGCAGCATTAGATTCACTAGTTAAATTTTTAATTCAGTGCTGATGTTCAAAATACCAGTAAGTTATCTACCTGACACCATCAAGGAGTGCCATTGGAGTGATGTACTTTATTGGTCTGGTTTACTGTATTTCACTAGTTTAGGTTTTCTACCTTCTTACTGTTTTATTTAAAGCCGTAGGATCATAATTAATAGAAGCAGCAAAATGAGCCTTCAGCAAATTAATTATAATTATGCATGCCATGCATATGAATAATAATCTGGCTGATAAATTTGTAATGGTGGAAACTATTATGTGGATTAAAATGATAAAGGCAGTTTTAGTAGGGAATTGGGAAGAATATATAACTTAAAGATTCTTGCAAGCAGTCCTGCAATCTAATTTGCTCCCAGCTGTGATTCAAGTTTTGATACGAAACTATTTATTTTGAGTGCAATTGTTATAAACACTCAAAGACATTCTGCGGTGTCATTGTGTAATATTTGGTCAGTGAGCAGTTCCAAAATGCAATATTGTACTTTCGGAATTATTCACTTTACAAGAATTTTCCAAGAACATTAAACTAGACTTTTAAAAATCTTTTATGTTTGAAGCACTGTTTAATAAAGTAACCAGACATTGTTGTATACTATAAATTTTAATGATAAGACAGTAGCATAAGTGCACAGTATAAAATTCTTAGTATTTCTTGGTAGCAACCTTTAGTCCATGATTGAGTTAATCAGTAATCCACTTTTATGACAAAGTTTGCATGATGGTATTATAGGGATTTGGTTGTCTTTTGTCCTCCTTATCTATATGGTAGATGTGTTTTTGTAAAAGATAGTCAAGTATACTCATGTATACTGAGTGCCTTAAATAATCTTCTTACATCCTTTCCACATTGGGTTCCAAAGCTAGCCATATGACCAATGGGATGATTAAATTCCAGCTTAGGTTTGAGTAGGGAATTCCTATCTGAGACAATAGGAGAAATAAGTATAAAGAAGTAAGCTATAGCAGAGTCCACTAATGAGAACGGAGATCTAATGAGAGAGATTTAAAATAAATGCTAGGGGCCTGCCTGGTGGCATAGGGTTTAGGCTCGTGTGCTCCACTTCAGAGTGTGGAAGTTCACCAGATTGGATCCTGGGCATGGACCTAGCACCACTCATCAAACCACGCTGTGGTGGCATGCCACGTAGAAGAACTAGAAAGACTTACATCTGGGATATACAATTATGTACTAGAGCTTTGGGGAGAAAAGAAAAAAAGAAAAAAGAAGAGGAAGATTGACAACAGGTGCTAGCTCAGGGCCAATCTTAAAAACATAAATAAAATAAAATAAAATAAAATAAATGCTAAATTTAAAGAGTTTAAAGTCAGAGTCATAGAGGTTACAGAGATAAGAATCAAGAGCCAGGAAGGTATCAATGCTATCAAGTAACATTAGGGAGAAGTGAGTGTACATGTGTGTTTACGTGAGTATGTGGGGATTGCCTGTTGAATGGGTGTGGGGAGTTAATTTCTGATTGATCACTTGCAAACCAGTTTTATAATAGTATTTCTCAAACTTGAGTGCACATTAGAATCACTTGGGGAGCTTTTAAAAAATACTAATGCTGGAGTCTCATGCAAGACCAATTTTGTCATGGTCTCTGGGCATGAGCACAGATATAAATATTTCTTAATAAGCAGATATTTTTATTTTGAGGCCAAAATAGGGAAATCTTGCTTTATGATGGTGATATGCAATTAGAGAGGTTTGGAATAAGAATCCTGCATCCTCATCGTTTTGCTCTCATAATTTATGTTGAGATGAGCCTCAAGAAGTGAAGAGTTGATATCAGCATCCAGGTGGACAATGCATAAAGGGAACTAGATGACGCTGTTATAAGTAAATATTCTTAGAAACTGATATTTTTCACCTGGCACATCACGTATTTTTCCTCTCTATTTGGTAGACCACACAGTTTATGGAAGGAAACAATTAAGTTGTTCTGATGAGTGGTAAACCCAGCGTGTTCGTGTTTTCATGTGCAGTTAACTAATTTGTAAAAGCCGTAGCAATTTCAAACCAAAATGATTGCATGCACATATGGGGATGTCCTGAGCGGTTTGCCCATATGATCTCCATCATGGTCCTTCCTGGGAACTAATTTGCATCTCTTCTGTATTTTCATATTTATTGGTGTATGTGCTTTAGAAGAAAAGGCATAGATTTTGTAAAACATATGGATTAAAGCTACAGATGAATAAAACTAGTATACAAATTTAAGTGGCTTCATGTAGTTAGCTTAATATTTATACCCTTCAGGGTTTTCTAAATCTATGAATTAGTGGTTATGAGCTCTACTGAGAACGTTATAATGATTAAGTTAAATATTATATGTAACTCATTTAAGCCAGTACTTCACAGGGTAGGTGATTTAAAAATGTCAGTGTTCTTCTTCCCCTCTCATATTCTCCATTTCCAAGATTTTAAGACATTTTATGATAGAAATCTACCTACAACGAAGTAAACAAATATAAATTCAAATGAAATTTATGAGGCAAATAATACTAGTCATAATAATTTAGTTAGTTAGTATTACATACAACTCTGAGCTTCCTAGCATCCAGAACAAAAATGGAAAACAAACTTTGATTTTATTAATAGTAAGAGGATGCAAATAAGTTCTACAGAAAACATTCTTTCCCCCTGATATGATGTTCTAAAAGGATATCACTCAAGGTCTTTTTCACAGGGAACATTGAATAATGTAAACGGATAATGCCTTCAAAAATGATTTTATAGCTGATGCAGAAGCCATCTGCATATGGCTTTTCCTTGCATCAGCCCTCAATAAAACCCAAGGGCATGACTTGAAGGGTAGCAACCCGATCATTATTACATTTTTATGGATGACTCAAACATCCTTCTCCATTGTTGTACAAGAAAAAAGTCAAATGAGAGATCATCCAGCTTAGGATATAACTCAAAATATTCCTCAGCTATAGAATAGAATCTATCTCATACTTATAATTCTTGTGGAACCCTTCTGTGTATAAGTTTGTACACTTTCTTACATATTTCAGAAAATTAAAATAAAGCGTCCTGTAATATTTTAGTGCAAATAAAATGTATTAGTGCTCCATGGTCCATGCTGTCATATAACAGAAACAATAATGACCTTGGTCTACAAAAGCAATGAGTTATACAATGTGCTAAATTGCAGATGTGCTAAAATTGTATTTCAGAAAAAGAACTGAAGACTAGCAAAGTAAACAAAGTAAACAATTCCTTAATGCTTATTTAGACTGTCAATTACTTGAAATGCATCTATAAATATGTATACTTTCAGAAAATTTAATTAATAGGTAGTCGTCACTGGGAGAATGTAGTGAGGTAAGACACATTTCCCTTTACTTGCTTTATAAAAGATTTTTATTTGTGTGTTTGTAAAGTATTTCTTCCTGAATGCATTTTTCTAGTTGCAGGATGTCTTGTGTTTATAAATGTGACGCCATAAACTGTAACAAAGGCTTTTTGGATCTGTGCTCATCCATATAGATATACTTACCATAGATATAATAATAATGATAGTAGGTATGATATTTGGATGCAGTATCAGGACAGTATAAAACATTTGGGTTATTCTGAGTTATGAAGACAATGACTCAAATGTTCCAAGACTTTAACTCATAGTAAGGATGAAAGAAAAAATAGATAAATCACTCCAATTATAAATAAATTATGAATTATGAATTTTTTAAATTATTAAGTTCTGAAAGGATTTCTGTAATTTCTCTGAGGCCACATAACTAGTTAGTGGCAGAATCAAGAATTCAGTTTTTTTCTGCTTGTTTATTACCCCAGAAGGCCTCCATTTGATGGATTGGTGTCATATGGATACTGTTTCTAAGTAACCATACCTGAAATTTTGCCTTCGGACCTGAGGATTCAGTTTCTTTTAAATTGTAGGGAACTGAATTACATTGTGCATTTGATTTTTTTTGAAGATTGTACAATTCAAAGTAGATAACTGAATAACCCAAACATTGTGCTGACACATATGTAAATACCTCTGTCATTGTACTCATGCACAGATGCAATTGCTACCCCATCTCAGAGAACACCAGTGGCACCTACTACAATTGTCCACTGGAATCACTGCTCTACCGCTCACTGTGAAAAAATTGCCAAAGTTATACGATAAGTTTCTGCACTCATTGTTTTTACTTGAGAAAGAAAATTGAGAACAGTCCCTTGCCAATCATGTAACCTCCTCGGGCGTCAGTTCCCCATGTGTAAAATGGAGTAATATAACCTGAGAAGATCGTTCCCAGGATAATACATACAGAGTGCTTGGCGTGGTGAATTAGATGTCTCACTGTGATCAATAAATCTGAACCATTATTATTATTAGACAAAAGTTATAAATGTTTTAGTTCTATATTATTAGAATTGTAGAGAAGATAAATTAGGGTTTGTTTTTTGATAGATGTTAATGGACTAGCCAGGAAAATTAACTTCAAAGGGAACTGGGGAATTTTAGAATGAAAAGAGCTCTTGGAATGATCTAGGCTCAATTGTTCTAGTCCACCTGCCATTTGTAATTTTAATACTCAGTGAAATAACCAGACAAAGCGATTAAACTATCCTGGGCATGAAGATTTCCAAAAGTAGGAAACCACGCCCTACGATGTCATCTTCACACCTGAAACTCTAGACAGACTTAAATACCATTAAAATGTGCTTCTTTATATTGAAAATGAAATCTGACAGTCCTCATCCTCAGCAGTTGACATTCCATGTTTATTTTTATTTAAAAAAATCTTTTCCTTCTGGATATCCAAGAAAAATATGCACATTTTAGAAAAACGTATTTGCAATTCCATCTTCTGAAGAAAGCCACTGTTAATATTTTGGCATGTTTCATTCCATTATTTTTTTCTATGTACTTTTCCATTGTTTAGATATTATGTAATCTTAGAATCACTATTTTTTTACTTAACATGAATTGTATTAAGGATTTTGTCATATGAAATAATTATACAATTTTAATGACCACGCAATTTTTCACTGTATGTACTTGTTCTATTGATGTGTAGTAAATTGTTGGGTTTTGTTCTCATAAACTCACTGGGAATATATCACTGTGTAAATATTTATCTGTTGTACAAATTATAATTTTAGAATAGTCTCTGAGATTAGTAATTAGCAGGTCAAGGCTATGAATATTTTTAGGGCTCTTGATTTATATATTTACAAATTTCTTTCCACAGAAGGTGTGGCAATTTAGTACCACATTAGCAGTCTGTGTGAGTAATTACATCTCTTCCATCTAAACACATTTACCTTTGACTTTGTTAAAAAATAATAATCGCTTAATGCAGAACATTCAATTCCAAATCACAATTTTCCTTATAAATTAACTTATGCCTTATATTTTTTATAAAATTCGAAAAATAAATAGATGGCAGTAATAGTCAGATCCACTGCAGTAATTTTAACAGGTAAAGAACTAGAAATACAAAGAGGCTAAATAGTTTCCCATGTGTCATAAAGCTGGCTAGGGATAGAACCAGGATTAAAATTTAGACTTGTTCATTCCCAGGCCATTGCAGCTAAAGAATAACTGTTCTGAATATCAATTCAGTTTATGAACCAATATTTGTAACCAAACACATTCAATAAATTTTATCTAGACAGGATAAAGTAAAAAAAAAAAATGAGTGAGCTAGCATTATTAGAACAAAAAGAACATGATGAAGGGCATGGAAAAATTGCTGTGACGAATACGTGTAGCTTGCTTAAATATTAACAGAGCCATTTAAATACACATACAATATTGTGATGATGGTGAAAACTGGGCAGAAGTGAACATTTTGTTTACACAGGGGAAAACAAATAAATAATAGTGGCCTAAAGAATCTGTAGCCTCAGGGTGAAGCATGTGAATTCAGTGAGCATTTATTAAGATCCTGTTATTTGGTAAGATAATTTGCAAAATATCATAAACACATTGTTAATAGAAGTATATAAACTTTAATGGTATCTAAATGAGCAAACATATTACAAAAATCATTTTTATACTTATATAATGACTTTCAGTTTCTAATATACTTGATATTCATCCTGTTATATATACATTCTCACTTAATTCTCCAAACAACACTTCTATGTACCTATTATGCAGATCAGATGACTACACTGAAACCCAGGGAGGTAGGTGGCTACACAGCACAATATTTTTTCAATCAGTGTGTGACTCAAAGATGGAGTAAATCTCACTCCATTGGAAGATTGGTCTCATTTTCTTCTATTTTAGGAAATGATTCCTGCTGCTCTTGGTTCCAGTGGCTTAGCATATGGGGTTGATATTAGCTGACTCAAGATGTCATGTCCAAGTATGAGACATCCCATCCATTTAGGTAAGTTAAAGAATCAGGATGAAGATTTGTTTTACGATTGATTCATGACAAATGTACTGGGCAGCTGTTCTTTGTAAGGCACTCCAGGAATTCTTCAGAAAATGACAAATGATGTTCAAAATATAGCTCCTAGTCACCTAACTGATCAGCACATTATGGTAAACAAGAGCATTGACTTTGGAAATAAGAATTTGGGGCTTTATGCCTAGCTTCGTGTGTAATCAGTTAAATGATCCTAGATAAGATATTGCACCTCTCTAAGTATAATTTTAATATATATCTACCATTGGATACTGTATATGATACATCTAGACTTCTGTACTATATATGGTATCGATATTACATTATTTAGTATAATGTTTATATTTATACATTTATTTATATCTAGATATAATTATATATAATTATACATTATAAACATATCTCATTTTAAATAGATAGCAGTTGTATATATTACATGCAGCATACATACATTATATATCACATAGAGTATGATTTATACATATATTATAGGAGCTATGGCTTTATTTTCTCTATATAATTACTATAGAAAGAATAGCTAATATAAATATAAATATTAGATACTATATTAACTCCTTTTTCTCTTGAGCAGAGGGTAGGTATTTGAGGACCAGTGTTAAGGAGAAGAGAGGGCATGCATTTTAATATCAGGCAGTGTCAGATTGGTTATTAATGCACTATCTAATTAATACATTCAAGAAACATCTACTCGTCACCAATTATGCACAAGCACTGGATCTGTAAGATTCAGTTCCTCTGTTTAGGAAATTAATCATCCAGTGGGAGTGGCAGATATCACAATATGTAATACTGATGTTTTACTCTAATAATACTACTAAAATATAGCAAACATTTCTGAGACATCCAGGTGAACTTGCAGAGAAGAGTATGAATCTAGAGCTCAGGGTGGGGGTGGGCAGACCAAATTATGAGATTTAAACTTCATTAACATATCAGATGCATGATGGGTGGGGGAGTGGTGAGAATGGCCAGGAAATTTAGATGAGAAACCACCATAGAGGGACTGGGGGTAAAACACTTAAAAAGTGCAAAGAAGAACGGGTTCACCAGAAAAACACAGGAAGAAATGTTCTGAAAAGAAGAGAAAAGAATAAAGTAAATCATAAAGGTGTGGGTTCACTAAACTCTCGGGAGAAGATGGTTTCACTGGTGGTCCAAGCATCCAATGCAGCAGATAGGTCAAGATGGTCTAAAGATTTGCACTGGATTTGACCAACCCTAGTCATGTAACCGAAAGTTTGGTCTCTGAACCCGATGCCAATCCAAATAATGAGAACAGAGTCTTGAGTGGAAGAGGAAAGGTTTTTACTATGCCAGGCACAGGGAGCAAAGCAAGGGCTCAGCCTCAAAAATTGCTAGCTCCCTGATGAGGAATGGGTAGGGATTTTTATTTGGGGTTTTGGGTAGGGGAGGCGGGAACATGTAGCTCGTGCAGCTCGTTGCTTTCCCACCAGCCCACGTTTGGCCTTGAGAGGCTGCTTGCAGCAAGGCGGGGGGAGGGTGAGACAGGAGGATGGCAGGTGGGCGTCCTTCGCCTTTGTCTCCTCTTCTTGTTTGAGGCGGGTTCGAGCACAGGGAGTCCAGGAGTTGAGGTCTGGGAAGCCTCCGCTCCTTGATACTCTTGAGACAGCGGCTTTCCTGGCAAACTCAAGGCCACATGATTAGCTAAACTTTAGTGTGCCTCCAACTGCAGGCCACCTGGGCTTTTAACAATTTGGAACTCCCATTTAGTTGTAAAGCTCAAAGAGTCCAAGTTTAAAGAAACAGGTATTTACATATGAGTGGAGCTAGAGAAGCAGGAAAGGGGGTGGTGGGTTTTAGTTTTAACCCCATATACGCTGGGTTCAGTGTGGGGGAACTGATATCAGGGCTGATGTTAAGAGCCTGTAACAGTCATAGTTGAATTTAGAAAAACAAAGCTTAGAGTGACTTGAATCCCATTTCCACAACTTATAAGTCATGCAACCTTGAGCAAGTTAATTAAAATCTTAATTCTTGCCATCATCCTTCATCTATAAATTAAGAGTGTGTGCATGTATGAGAAAGTGAGAGATAGAGAGAGAGGGAGAGATGATTGGTGCTCAGTTATGTTGGTACAAATCTGGTTTCTTACACTTATGCACTAATACGTTTTTTCTAACTCCAGGATTTCAAAATTTCCAGACCTGGCATCTTCTAGACCTATGCTAGGAGTGTTCTCTATATGGATCTAAGGAGTTCGCATTCCCAATTAGCAGTGGACAGTGGCAGTCACCTTTGGATTCCTGTTTATTCTCTCTTGTTCCTCGGTGCTGGGATCATTTACAGGCTTTTATCATCCCGCATTCTGCCTTTCACCTCATTTGCTTCATTTTGGCCTTCTCTAAGCTGATGTGATAATTGCATAATTTTGGAATTCATCTAGTATGTGGAAACAGGGATTACTTCAAGTGCTATCATTAAAGTTAAAGTATTGAGTAAAACTCAGTTCTACGCAGAAAAATTTTTTAGTGCTTTGAGCACATGCTGAGAACTTGAGAGTGGAAAATTTTATGAGATCTAAAAGACCAAAGCTGGGCCTAAATATGACTCCTTCTGTTTCTCTTGGTACAGCTCCCTGCCTTTGTCGTTGGTTGCGTGTTGCACTGAAAAAGGTAATGGGAGTGGTGGGTGCTAGAACTGGAAGAGAACCGAGAAATACTCAAACAACAAAAGGAGGGATTTTGATGACACATAAGTCTTCTTTACAGTGTATCTCATTGCTCTAAGTAAGAGATGCTTATGACTGGCTCATATAATGGTTCAGGCAAACCAATAGGACAAATACCAATAAAATTTCCCAACATTTGGAGTGAAATTGGTCCTAAATGTCCCTGGGATCCCATAGGGCCATAGTTGTTTACTTGGTTGTTTGCATTGTAATAAAGGTGACCTCTTGCCTGCATGACCCATTGTGTATGATGGGGGGGGGGGTGTCAGTGACAAAAGCGAACAAAAAAAGGAGAACAGAGCTTCTTTTGGTGAAGATTAGAATTTAAACGTAACTACTGTGATGTGCCCATGTGTCCCTCAAAATATAAAGAACAAGTTTTTGTCCTCCCCCTCCCCCCAGATTTCCCTAGAAAGGAAACAGAATCCGTATATTTCAATCTTGCATTTAATTTTTCTTCTGTAATATAGATACATCCTGAGTGATTTACTAGGTATTTTTCCCTTCTTATTTCCAGGACTGTCTGACAGGTGAAGGAGAGAGAGTCTGTCAAAGCATAACATTCGAGAGGTCAGACTGAGACAGAGCAGAATTCATTCTTCTGACAAAGATATAACAAGATGAAATGGATTTTTAGTTGTCCCTAGCTGATATCTCTATAATGCAACATATTGGACACTTTTAAAAGAGGTGTGGAAGAAGAAATCAGAGATGTAGGCAAGAAAGCTTTTCTCTAAGAATAACCTGATTATGAAATTTATAAAGAGATGAAACATGAAGCTTGTCTTTAAAGAAAATAATTATTTGTACCATGCCTTGTTTCCATTGACATAAATATATATGATTATAGCAAAAGGAAATATAATTAAAACTATACGATAAAAAAACGAGATAAAAGGAAAGGAAGGCTAGGAGTGGTGAAGTGGGAGCAGGGTATAGACCACAACCTGTAAAGCTTGAGTGAGGTTCCAGACACCACTCACTCTAAGCATTCTTGAGATCATTGCAAGGACAGGTGTCTGATGGCTTACAAAATTCATAGAATCCCTTACAAGAAATCAAGCTAATCATTCAAAAGAAACAGCAATTTCTAATATTGTTATCAAAATTTCCACCTCAGTTGAGTCCACATTAAAGGGATGCAGGTAATATTGTGGATGGTTTCTTTAGTATAAATATGGTACAGCAAGACGTTTTGTTAGAATATTCCATAAAATGTCTCATGAAGACAATGACACGATGCCAGGCTGTAGTATGGTATGGTAGTATGCCTGGCCTTGGATTTGCAGAGAAAAAGGCTCAAATGTCTGTCTTTGGAAAGGTACTTCGATCTGTTTGAGTCTAGTTTCTCACCTGTTAAAATAAGAGAAAGGATAGTAATGTCTCCTGGTACGTAGATAGTCTAGCTAGTTCTAAGCATGCAGAATGTGCTGAGCAAAGGTCAGTTTCTTTCTCCATGAAGGTCTCTATAAAATTTTACTACACTATAGCATTGCAGTAGCATTGTCATATATCATCAAAAAAGTTATTTTAGTGACCCATTTGTCTTAATGAGGTTACAATAGTTTTCGTACATATGGATTGTCTTTCACCATGAATACCCCTCCATCTGCACTTGCAGCACTTAATCATGATGAACCCCAGGACTGAGGGACCTTCCAAGGCATCCTTACTTTTATTCTATTCAAAGAGCTTGGCAACCATGGAAACAGGCCTGCCTGCTCATTTTGCACATTTCTTCCCCAGTGGTTACTCAGCCACAGCAAGTAGATGACATCAGCTATCCCAGGTACACTCACTTTAAAAAGGAAACTACTCTAGCTTCTTCTTGCTACCTTTACAGCACTCTTAAAGAGAGAAAGGTGACAGAACATGTGATATACTTTATATTGATTCAACATTTCTCAGACAGAGCGAAGGTACTGAAATTGAGAGAAGCTGTTTGGAAGCTGGCATAAATTCCAGCTGAAGTGGTGGGTGTTTTGGTTATTTCATCTAAAAGTGCTATTTGATGTGATTTCACATAGTGAGATCCAGCATTACTCTTCATTCTCTGGCAGGTGAATAAGGCAATGGAGTCTGTGTAATAATACAGAAAGAGCAGATATTAGTATGGAGCAATATGTAGGCATCACCGAGTATTTTTACCAATTAAGTAAGGTTCACAGTGGGAAATAGGAACCAAAGAGAGGGCTGCAAGTAGCTAAAGGAAAAGAAAAAAAAGCTCTTAAAATAACAGTAGATGAAACCAAAGAGTGAGCAATACCTTGTCCCCATTTGATATAACCATATCCTGTGTTTTGTGATAATAATTTTCTATTTTACTTATAAATATATGCATTTTTAAACACACAATGACTTTTGCCTGAAGTTGAACCTTCTATGAATGAAATTACACTGTATATAGTTGTGCCTATTTCTTTTGCTTAACATTATGTTTTTGAAATTTCATTTGTTAAGTGTCATAGTTTGTTACTCTTCATCGTTGTGTAGTATTCCATTATGTGACTATATTACAATTTATTTACTCACTTTAGTGATGATTATTTGAGTAATTTCCAGGTTGAAGCTGTTATGAACAATGCTGCTGTAAACACTTTTACACATGTGCAACAATCACTGATTTCTTGAGATTATACATCGAGGAGTCAAATTGCTGGGACATAAGACATTTCAAATCAATTAGTTAGTGCCAAATTGTTTTCCAAAGTGATTTACCAATTTAAACTCACTCTAGGAGTGTATGAGAGTTCTCATTGCTTCATATACCCACTAATAGTGTTGTTGGGGAACTTAACATTGTTTAGGGGAAGGGAGTCCACGTTGTATCCACTCAACTGGAATCTCCAAGGGGTGGGGTCATATAAATACTTTTAAAAGCTTTTGAGGTGTACTAATTAGCAGTCTTTGCAGATAAAATTGAAAATCATAATTCTTAGTTTTAAATTGTAATGCCAGGGCCAGGCCTAGTGGCCTAGTGGCCTAGTGGTTAAGTTCTGCATGCTCTGTTTTGGCAGCTTGGGTTTGGTTGCTGGGTGTGGACCTACGCCACTCATCAAGGGCCGTGCTGTGGAGGTGGCCAACATACAAAATAGAGGAAGACTGGCCACAGATATTAGCTCAGGGCAAATATTCCTCAGCAGAAAAGAAAAAAAAAAAAGAAATTATAATGTCTACTCCTTCCTGCCAGTGGAAAAAATGCTATCTGTATAGTTTTACTTCATTTGTGTAGTGTTTTTGGAGTATGTTAAGAAACATTAACATACACATTTAAAGAAAACCAAAATTAATTCCATTCTCCCTAGTGGAGGGAAGTGTATAGACCATTTGCAGAAATGCATTCTTTCAATATTTCATATCAACAGTTGAATGTAAAATTTTACTATTCAATTGCTAATAAAAACTGGGGAGAAAATCAGGGTTATCTCTGTTTACTTGATTTTATAAAGTAATAAATAAAGGCAGAAATGTGTGAAATTTAAAATCCACAAATTGCATTATTTACTGACCATATTTTGTTTCTTAGCTTCAGAAATAAGGCAAATATAATGAAGGAGAAAATTTCCTAATACGTCTGGCTAAATTCATGCCTGAACCAGGCACTCCCAGACACGAACCCCATATTGATTAGCTAAACTTCGCCGATAGCAGAACATGGCTGACTGCTGCTCTTCAGCCTTTATTCACAGCATCTGCTGGCATCTTGCACAACAAGTCTGATTATTTTCCTTTTGTTATTTTGTTTTCTGTGAGGTCAGCAAAATCATCCTGTTGTCACAATCTCTGTTGGAACTCCAGGACACAAAATAGAGAAATAAACTTCTTTGAACAGGAGGGCTGTGCTGCCTTGGGTACCACCACATCTTTCATTGACTGGTTGATTTACTATATTGTAAAGGAAAGTGCTGTACAGACAACTGCAAAATTTGAAAAGAAGTCTTTTATCTATCAGCAAGACCCCAGTACACTTATGCACCTCACACAGCACTCCTTGAGCTCAAGGAATTCAAGGAGACATTTCTAGATTCACAGAAACTTTGTTGTCTTTAGGCCCCAGAGTTCCCATCTAAGAAACAAATGGCCAGAGCTGTTGCTGTGCTGTATAGGACTGGAGAATTTTTTTTTCCTCTCCCACATCCACCCTTCTACATGGGGCTTTCTGAAACACAACAAGAGTCTCTGCCCCCTGTCTTTGTGAATGTCTACCCTTCGTGACTTTATTCTAATTTAAGATCCATGAAAAGAGTTGAATTAACCAGTATTCCATATATGAGAACTCTTTATAACCAGTATTTTTCTTAGATATATAAGCAGGTTGTTTTTTGTAATCAGGACTCCTTTTATGACTTTCACCAATTTTGTAAGATGAGGCAAGATCATGCACGAAAATACATTGATATCAGATATCTTAAAAAGTAAGTTCTATTCATATCCTGAGGTCAATTCTGTCTCCTGTACTTCTTGTAATTTCTACTCCTATGATGCAGCTCAGAGACCATTGAATGATAAGTTTCTAAATGCCATGGCTAATTGAGTATAGAAAATAAAGCAGCAGATATTGTTTAGCCTGGAAACAGCTGCTTTCAAACAAATATTCATTTAACATTCACAAATCTATATTTTTAGGGCCTATACTGTATCGCAGAGAGTAAACATCTAGAATTGCCCTTAAGTTGAGGACCAGGATCAAAGGTTAAGAATTACAGAGAAAGATATCTTGACTCTGTAAAAGAGAAAGGTCTAATGGCAAAAGAGAAAGAACATTGGACATTGAGCCTAAAAATGTTATTTTTATTTTACTTCTCAGCTAAGTGGTATTTCTTAAGATATTTGAACTTTCAAAGCTTGAGTTTTTTCATCATCTTAGCTCAAAATACTTTTGGGAGAACCAATTACTTTGGTACTTTTTAAAAGTCAACTTTATATTTAATATAAATTATTATTATTATATTATATAATGAGATATTACATAATGAATATTATCAACTTTAATATAAAGTAAACCATTATATATAGCATAATAGATATACAATAAATTTGAACACGTGTGGTTACATATGTGTATGTTATATATATATAACATTATATATACAATATATAAAAGAATTGAGTTATATATTATAATAATACTAATTATATTCTACAATATAATGTATGCATGTGGATGGGTGTGTATGTATGTATGTATATGTGTCAGACACTCTGGGAGAAAAAAGCAATATGTCTATGGAAATGCTCAAGTAGAGAATGGATTCACATTTGCCAAAGGTTTTATTAAGAACTTATTTCAATTTATTATGCTGCCACTGTCCATGGTAATTTAATAGTTGTAGGAAACTGTAAGTGCAGAAGAAAAGAAAGGGATGTAAGATGTGTAATGGAGAGGTTTAATCTAAGTTCTCAGGTCAGGAGACTGATGATAACATACAGGTTCTGCCATGTCATAATTGTTGACCTTGGACATATGACTTCACATCTCTAAGCCTCAATTACCTCATCTGTAAAATGGAGATCCATTAGAGTTCCAATTTAATGATGGCGTTGTAATGATTTAAGAGAAAAAGGATTTTGATCACACAGGATTCTTAGTTGGTCACAATTGTTAGATAACTCATGGAATTTGTAAGAGTATTAAGGGACCAATCTTCAATACTATACAACCTGGAGCAATGTAGCCAAGGGAAAAGCAAGACACCACGGAGAGTTGTTCCCTAATAACAATTTGTATCTATGATGCCATGGACTGGGTGCTAGGAACTCCGCTATAAAGAATTCATAGATTTTTAATACATAGTGGTTGTCAAATATCTTCAACTGGCAGTGCTTTTTAATTCCCAAAATACTTTCTTCAAGATAGATATTATTATTCCTATTTGAACAGTAAAGAAACAGAGCCTCAGATAGGAAGATCATTTCACACAAGTTCTCTCATCTAGTAAGTAACTAGGCGACCCTCCATATATACAAATAATAAGATATCAAGTGGAAAGGTAACTCATCATAGTTTCCCCAATTAAGTGTGAATAAATCACTCATTCATTTCATGACTCAAGATTCATCTGGGTCACAAGATAGATTAAGCATTTTGAAAACTGGTAGAAGTAGAATCATATACAAGTATCTCCCCATCTTCTAAGACTAGTGGGAGAAGTAAATACCCATTCTGAATTATTCTTGCCTCTTCAGAGAAACCTTCCCTTTCAAAAGAAGATTCTCTGCCCACGTACTCTTTTTTTTTTTTTGTATCATATCATTCACCAACTTTGCATTATTTTATATAATTTTTTACTTGTTTAGAGTACATCAAGCTGCATGAGGCTAAGAGCCCTCTGTTCTTTACACCTATATTTATAGTGAGCACTACATTCAATAAATATTTGCCAGATAAATGACAACACAGGATCATGACTGTTATAAAAGCCATCGAGGTCAAGAGAAGATAGGATAGTATCTGTCTTAGTGGTTCCAGGAGTTTTTCCTAGAAAAGGAGATACTTAGGCTGGATTTTGAGCAATAAATAGGAGTTGTATAAATGAAAATGAGTGAGCAAGAATTTACTAGGTTTCTTCCTGGAATTAGGGGTCAGAGAATGTCCTTGACACCGGATTAAAGAGAAGTTAATGAGAGGGAGGAGGGTTCCACGAGTCAGAGCCTTGCTTTTCCCACCCTCAGAACTGAGCCAGCTGCTCATCCTTGGAAGGCAGTTGTGAAGATGGAGAGCACAGAGGTTGACAGGGGTAGGTGTTTCTGCCTGCCTGGACTGCCAGCTTTCAAGTGTAAGGTCCACCATGAAACAGTGATAAACAGGAGAGGGCACAGCTTGATGCTGCTGTCTCAGAGGGCATTGGTTTTACTCATTCTAAATGAAAAGTTACCTTTTGCTTGGAGCAAAGTGCTTAATACATACTAATTTTTCTCAGGCCTCTGTTACTCAGTTTGGGTTGCCATTCTTTAAAAACAACAGATAAACTTCTTAAAGCAAGTAAAATACACTCACTCCTTTTTAGAAAATGTTTCTTACTAGAAATGAAACATGCAAAAAATGAATTTGCTCTATCCAACAACAACATGCTAGACAGAGAATCTCAGTGGGATCCGGATAAAAGGAGGTGAAGATAAATCAGGATGCTGTTGCTTATTTTGCTTTCTAGAAATCATTACATTCATGAAGGCAGGAAGGAATCCTCCTTTTGAAGGCCTTGGTTTTCCTTTTTATCCTTTTCTTTTCCAGATTTGAACTTTAAATTTGCATTACAAAGTCTGTAATTGGAAGTCTAACTTGCAAATATGAGCGGCTTTCCACTTTAATTTCCATGAAAACTAAGAATCAATCTGTGGAAATAGTCTGTGGAGATTTCTTAAAATGTATATATGATAATTTAGGCTTATAAAACTTTGTGCATAGTTTGTCAAAGACTCATAAAAGGAGAATAAAACATTTGAAACTGATTTGTCTTAAAGTTATCGGCACATTTCCCCTTGACTCAGGGACTACTCTAGCTGGAAGGAACGTTAGAGATCATCAAACCCCATTCCTTCAGTCGCCCAGAGAGGACTCGGGGCCCAGCAAGGTGAAGTAAGCTTGAAGGGGTGGGGCTGACATCAGGGATTTGGGGTAAAATTCTCCAGGACATGCTGACCTCACAGATGATATCCGCTAGTCTGGCGTAGGTGCCAGTGCAAATTGCTCTGTCAATCGATACTTAAGAAAGACAGACTTTTTTTGTCCAATGATCTGCTCCTTATAATCACTGTATCTCATTTCTTTTTAAAATAGTGAAGATAACTAGTCCTTTCTTATAGAGTTGTTGTGAGACTTAAATGATATGATGTAGGCGAAATGCTTATCCTAGGGCATGGTAGATGGTAATAAATAAGTACATGCATTTATTATTTAAAAAATGATACACCTCTGGGGCCAGCCAGGTGGGGTAGGGGTTAAGTTCGTGGGCTCTGCTTCAGCAGCCCGGGGTTCACCTGTTTGGATCCTGGGCACAGATCTATGCACCATTTATCAAGCCATGCTGTGGCAAGCGTCCCACATATAAAGTTGAGGAAGATAGGCACCAATGTTAGTTCAGGGCCAATCTTCCTCAGCAAAACAGAGAAGGGTTGGTGGCAGATGTTAGCTCTGGGACACAAAAAAAGAAAAAGATACACTATGTTGTTGACTGTCATCATCATTATGTATATTAAATTAACTTAGATATTTTTTAGTTAACAAAACTACTATGTGTGTGTGTGTATATATGTATATGCGTGTGTACATATATGTGTGTATATATATATCATTTATGATTCATATTCCTTTATGATCCACTTATGCTTGCTAGTCCAAAAGCGTATTCAAATAAAGGAACAACCGCAAAATTAATTAATCCCTAACCAAGGGAAGGAATTACAGCACATGAGTGTGTATCTGAGAGGTTATGATCAAGTTTTTGAGTGGTTTTGAGGAATATGGAGTAGATGATTAGACAAGCAAAATGGCAAGGCTCAGGAGATTTCCCGTCAGAATAAATGACTGAATGGCTTTGTTGAGGATATTGAAGACTGATGCTCAAGTGGGATTTCCCAAGCATTTTCCTTCCCACTATTCTCAATAAATTGCTGTGATGATTTCATTCATTTTTGTTTATTGTCTGTTCTCCTCCAAAGACTTTAAAAAAATCCTCAAAGTAAACATAATCCTCTAAATCACCATGCGAAGTATGTAAAGTTGCAATTATTCCATTAAAATTCTAATTAAATTAAAAAGAAAATCAGCAACAAACTTAAGCATCCTGTGACTACTGATGGGAAAAGTGCCTGTAGTTATTAAGCCCTTAATGCTGTATGGGGAGGCGGGAGGAGACGATGGGAAGCAGACAAAAAGAGACTAGAATCACAAAGTATGTCATAAAGAACAAAACAAAACAAAACAAAACAACAGAATCTCCTTTGCCTAGCAGTCACGGTTTGCATTTGGAGAATGTTTGCATCCTTTACAAAGCACTTTTTCATGTCATTTCATTTAATCTATACATGGGCCTCTGGCTTCATTATCAGCATCTTTTGTAGCTAAAGGAGTTAGAGCCAAGTATAAAGTTGTCTGCAGGATTGTTGGAAAAATCAGAACTAGGAGTGAGGTTTCTGAACTCAGTACTTTTTTTTCCTTTTAAATTTGCAGTATATAATCACTCCATGGCATAAATTCAGAGTTGACTGTAGAGACACCAGCTTCTCCTCCAGGTCCAGAGTTGTATTAAATATTTGTTGTTATTAAAAAAGAGAAAGACAGAGATTTCTCTAGAAAAAGGACAAGTTAGAAAAAATCTTCCCTTCTAAACAATTGTGGCTCTAGCGTGGCTAGGAGAATGAAGGACGACTTTGTGTGAAGAAAAAGCCATGTTTTCCTCCAGGTAGACATGACCCAGAGTCAGGAATCGAGGCTTGCATAGTGGCATTCAGCTGCTACTAACCCTTGGCTGAGTTTTTGTACAATACACAGTCACATTCAATGGGCTTATTCTCTTTTACTTTACCTTTCCTGTCCTCTCTATTATGTTTTTTTTTTTAAGTCTCCAGTTAGACTTCAGGGAAAGGAAAGAAACAAACCAAAAACTGCAAGTCTGGAACAAGAGTAAGATGATCACGGAAAAATCAGTGTTGTCTGATTTTCCTGAAACGAAATCATTTCACTGAGTTAAAGATTTAGAGATCCACTATCCTGGATCGGGATCATGCTTTGTGATCTTTGGCAAACAAGACCCGCCAGCAGAATACAGCTTGTTTCTGGTTCTTTTTCAAGAGTTAGACTTGCCAGTCGCTAGGGAAGACCACATGTCGTGTGATGTCATAGATGAAGGAAAGCCTGATCTTCCCTAAATATTTCACCAGAGTTTCCCAGGATGTCACAATAAAGTCACCCTGGGAAGTCTTTTTTTAAAAATGAAGATGGCTTATCAGAGAAGCCGGTGACCCACATGATTTTCCATTGATGGATGGTGATTCAGGAAATGCAACTTTGTGGTATAAAGATTAGACATAACTCAAGGGCACATGTAGGCATCACTCAAATTTATTTTACTTTGTTTGATCTCTTCCTTAAGACTCTAGTTTCATGAAGAAGTCAAATATAAACAGAACACATTGTCAAATTAATTACCATTAATTTTGAGTTACAATTACTAATTGATCCCATCCTACTAGTTTGAGACCTAGTAGCCATAGACATTCTAGGAAGTAAAGTAAAAGAAAAATTGCACCGGGTTCTTGTTAAAAATGGCAAGAAAGACTTTATTCAAGACTGTTATGTTAGGGAAAAGAGACTGAACTCAACTCCACGAAACAAGAGCCTGGAGAGTTTTTAAGCACGGGCTGGGCTAGTAGAAAAGTACTGGTGGACATTAGGGAGTAGGTTGGTCAATGTGATTCAGCCATCAAGGTTTGCCAATTGCAACTTATCAAAGTTAGGCTCCTCCCACACACACACAGAGACTAGGAGATAGGCGGTTATTTTTGTTTGTTTGTTTGTTTTGAGGAATATTGGCTCTGAGCTGACATCCACCACCAAGCCTCCTCTTTTTGCTGAGGACGACTGGCCCTGAGCTAACAGCTGTACCCATCTTCCTCTACTTTATATGTGGGATGCCTGCCACAGCATGGCTTGACAAACTGTGTGTAGGTCTGCACTTCGGATCCGAACCAGCGAACCCCGCGCCACTGAACTGGAGCATGTGAACTTAACTGCTGGGCCACCAGGCCAGCTCCAGCACAGTCATTCTTGACGATTACATTTCATAGTGTTGGCTGGCCCTGAGGTCCTGGGGAAAGACATTTCTGAGTTATGGAAAATTTACATCTTGAAAGGGTAGAGAAAGAAATTATAATTGCAAGTTTGTAAAGTAACCGTTCTAAGAAAAGCGAGGTCAGGGCCTATAGTCAGGAAGAAACCTGTATACAGTTTGGTCAAACTGAGGGGAATGTTAAGCCACGTTGGTCTAAATTAGGCCCTGTTGATTGTCTCATGCATGAGTGCTAGATAATAAATAAATCAAGCTCTTCAAAGCAGTGTTGCCTTCAAGACAGGTGGTGGGCACCCAGAGTACTGTGAAATCAAATGTGCGGATCAGCAAACTATGGACATGGGACAAACAGGACCCACTACTTTCTTCTTCTTTTCCCCCCAATACTTTAGCCTGCATCTCCAAAGAAAAGAACTTCCTTCTACATGGTCATAACACCATGATCCTACCCAAGAAACTTAACACTAATATAGTAATATCATTTCTTATGCAGTGCTATTGAGATAGCCTTCCCCCAACTATTCACAAATTGTTTTTTATAAGTACTTTTTCAAATTCATTCATCAAGAATTCAATCAAGGATCATACATTGCTTTCAGTTATCGTATCTCTTTAGTCTTCTTAAATTTGGATTGGTCCTTGTGCCGGATATATCTTTTTTTTAGGAAGAGTTCAGGTCAGTTATTTCATAGAATATTCGCAACCTGGATTTATCTTATTGTTTCCTTATTAATAGAACCAGGTAAAACCTACCACCTCTTTTTTAGTAAATAAAGTTTTATTGGCCACAGCTATACTCATTGTGCATGTATTGTCTATTGCTGTTTTCACGCTACAATGACAGAATTGAGTAGAGTTGAATGGTTTCAACAAGACTATATGGCCTAAAATATTTATTATTTGCCACTTTTCAGATAAGTCTGCTGGCCCCTGATTTAAGGATTTCATTTTTGACAGGACAGAGTTTGCATTGTTTTTTTAATTTTTTTAAAGATTTTTTTTTTATTTTTTCCTTTTTCTCCCCAAAGCCCCCCAGTACACAGTTGTATATTCTTCCTTGTGGGTCCTTCTAGTTGTAGCATGTGGGATGCTGCCTCAGCGTGGTTTGATGAGCCGTGCCATGTCCATGCCCAGGATTCGAACCAACGAAACACTGGGCCGCCTGCAGCGGAGCGCACGGACTTCACCACTCGGCCACGGGGCCAGCCCCACAGAGTTTGCATTTTTGAGTCCTAATTAGCTGTATGACCTTGGGAAAGGCACTCAACCCCTCAAAGCTTCACTTCAGTTTTACCTACGTTACCTCTTAGGGTTTTTGTGAAAATTAAATATGAAAATGCATCTAGCAGCTGCTAATTGTTTAGTTGAATTTATTAGTGAGGATTAATCACTAGTAGAGAGATGAAATCAACAAGGAAGAAACACTTTTCACTGAAAGGAGAAACAAATTTAATGGAAGGCATAAGAGGATGCTCAGACAGGCCCACGCCCTATTAACAGGAGATTTTTACAGGATACTCACGAGGTCCTCCAGCATGAGGGTGCGGTGTGTATGCCAATATGTTCATTGCAGCCACTCCCCTTGTCAAGGGAAGATTTTGTTTCTTCTCTTCCTAAAAGGCATGAACCCCCAAAGGAGATAAGATCCGTCCCCAGCACCAGGGTGTGAATCTTGACTGTTTAAAGCTCACCAGAGTAGCTTCAATCGTCTAGCCATAAACCAACATGTGTATGCAGAAAAATGAAATAACACTGAGTTATTGATTGTTATTCAGCCAATAAATTAACTAACACTGCAAAATCTTTACCTCAAGATTTCTTGTTATCTGAGACGATAAAAATTTCTCCTTATTGCTTATGTAAGTAATTTATATTACTTCTAGATTCAGCCCTTAGAAGAAGGAAATATTGCAGCTTTTCTATTTCAAAGCATATTTAAAATAACACTAAAACACTCTAACCAGTTTCAAATGATCATTTTGCATTTCACTCCTCTGTCATTAATTTTCTAGATGGAGAGATATCAAGGTTTTCGTATTTTTTTCTTAACTTTTTCTTCAGATTTCTCTATTATAGCTAGCCTATAACCCATCTGCAATTTCTTAACTTCTTTTCTATTTAAATGGCATTTTCATATTTAAATACAACGAACATAAAATGCACAAATCTTAAGTGTATACCTCAATAAAATTTTACAAAGTGAACGTACCCGATTAAGCAGCTCCCAGGTCAAAATATAGAAATTACCAGCAATCTCTAAACCTGCCTCTCCACCACTGCTTCAAACCTCCATTACAGAAATGAGCAATATTTTGACCTCAGTCATCATAGATTAGCTTTTCCTCTCCTTGATTTGATACTTTGGAATTGAATAGGAAGTACTTTGTTGTGGCTGGCTTTTGTGAAATGTTCCTGCTTTTTATGAAGTATTCATATTGTATTTATAGGTAGTACATTCTCTTATTTTGCTTTATGGTACTGGACTGCATGGATATGTCACCAATTTGTTCATCTATTCTAATGTTTATAGGCATTTGAGTTATTTCCAATCAAAGACTATTATGAATAATGCTGCCAAGGACCTTCTTGTAGAAGCTTTTTTGGGTTTTTTGTGCACATTTCTTTTAGTGTATACTTATGAGTAGAATTACAGAGTTATATGGTGTTTGAATGTTCAACATTAGTAAATATTACCAATTTTTCAAAGCAGTTGTGTCAGTTTACACTCTCATCGTCAGTGTATGAAAATAGTATATAAAAGCAGTATATGAGAATTCCACTTACTCCACATCTTCATCTACACTTGGTATTGCCAGCCTTTTAATTTCTATTCTGGTTATTATGTAATAATATCTCATTGTGGTTTTAATTTACATTTCCATAATAATTAATCACACTGAGTATCTGTTCACAAACTTACTGGGAATCAGAACTCCTTCCATGTGAAGCATTTGTTCAAATCTTTTGCCCATTTTTAAAAAAATCAGGTTTTCTGTCTTTTATTCTTTATTTATAGGAACTCTTTACATATTTTGATATTAGTTCTTCATTTATTATCTGCATTTCCTAAATCTCCTTCCTCTCATGTCTTGCCTTTTCATTTTCTTAATGTTGATTTTTTATAAACAGAGGTCCTTAATATTGATAAAATCTAAATTATCAATTGTTTCCATTATGGTTGGATGATTCTGTCTTATTAAAAAACCTTTGACACACCACGTGTCAAGAAGGTGTTCTGCTGTTTTGTTTTTGAGAAACTTTATCGTTTGACCATTAACAGTTAGGTCTGAAGTCCTACTAGAATTTATTTTTATATATAGTGTGAGGTAGGGGCCCTCATTCACTTTTTATATGACTGCATGTCCAAAGTACAAATTTTATATCAGTAAACTTTGCTTCTAAATTACACCTTGACATTTTTAAACAGGCACATTATTTTCAACTGTAGTATTAATTCTGTTGAATTAAGCACTTATTTTTTCTGCGGTGTGGTGCTCTATTTCTAAGATTATGTTTAGTTGACATAGTTTCCTTGGTCACCTCTTGAATATTCTAGAAAACTTTAAACCTGTTTTGGATATGTTCCTATCTGAATTCTTCTTTCAAAACTCTTTCTGGCACATCTATCCATCTTTGTCTTTGCTTTACAAGTCTTTACTTTAGCAAAAGAGAGTTTTTTCTTACTATAGATAATATGGATTTTGAGAATAATTATCTTTTAAGAGTTTTCTAATGAAGAGCAGAAATGGCCACATCCAGTCCTCCTTCTCAGCTGCTGATAAGATTAATATACTGATTAACACCTTTTTCAAGTTGCATTGGAGGTGAAAGTAATTCCATTTGGCAAAGCCTCATCCCATTTGCTGACATCTTCATTAACCTCACTGATAAGGAAACCACTTCACAATACAAATTTCTCAAGGCTGGAGATTTTATCTTCACAGTCACCTAACAATATCAATTCGAAGTATGAAACATGCAGGTTCAATTGCTTCAATAATTTCTCTGTGCCCTATCCTTTTACTTTTCCAGTTTAAAAGGTTGACAAAAAGAAACTAATTGTTCATACTCACCAGTAAAGGATGATTTTCAAAGATTATTTCACGTTTTCAGAAGAGAGGGAGCAGAGGTATAGTTTTAAAGTGAATGAGAGTGTCTTCGTAGTAAAGGAAAAACAAATGGATGAAAATCTGTGAGGAGAATGTAATAGGGTTCTGTTTGGAGCTTTATTAAACATAAGAAAACATGCTAGAGTTTTTAAAAAGTTTACATTCTAGCCATTCACCCTTTCTTTTGCACACTAAGTTTTTGATGAAATGGAATAATGTCATTGTTTTTGTATTTTATAATCAGTTAAATAAGAAATTTCCTGAGTAACTGGCTTTTATGAAATACATGACATTTCCTCAGCTTTATAGTAATTTTCCACAGTGTCCACTGTGTAGTCTTCAAAAGCAATTCTTAATAGGACTTCTAGAAATCTTCAGTCATAGACAGTGGTGTGCAGGTAAATATTTAACATCCAACACTCCAGAGAGAAAAAACACCATGATTTGTCATGTTTGTCAATTTTCATGGCATAAATACACCCCCATGACGGATGTGGGCTATAAACATGTTGTCACTGAATGCAGAGTTGCAAGGAAATGTGCGGTAACACACTGTTACATAGTGTTATGATATATGGATGCAATAGATGACCTTAAATCATGGTAACAGCAAAATTGAGTAAAATAATTATGAAGCGATGATCTTTCAGTAGATATTACTTTTGTTTTTAATATTCTGTTTATTAATATAATTTTAAATAAATAGCCGTGTTTAACAACTGACTCGTGAGGTTCCTCAAAATTTAACAATCAGTTCTGAGGAAAAAGTGCGGTTCAGTTAGTATGAACACTACCTGTGGTCAAACAGGGCATCAGCAATAATCTTTCAGTAATAGCTCCAAAGTTTTATTGCAGTCTCATGTTGGGGAGACCTCGGTTGACTGTCATCTAGTTTTTTAGCTGCTTAACAGTCCTGAGATTAAAGGCCTCGATTTTGTCTCATGGTAAAAAATCTTCTGTTTCATGTGGTAGGAGGACTAGTTCTGAATCCTCAGAGAATGAACCATGTGGAAACTCAGAGACAAGATCTCAGGATGCCTCATCACTGGAACTCCCGTCCCCAGAAGGTTCAGCCTCAGGGGCCCTGACTGTAGGAACCTGATAGAATTTAAGATGTTGAGCAGAGAAGAATTAGAAAATATGGCTGCAAATGAGTCCATACGTTATTGAAAAATGCAAGAAAGAAAGAAAGACTGTTTACTTCGATTTTTATCTTACAATAGTTGGTTCACTAATACTCGTTTAAAGAGACATCAGCTGATTTGTATACTGTGCCATCATGCTGCCGTCTGAGCAAAACATGCACATCCCTCTGCCTGAAAAGTTCTGGTTTAAGTCAGAGGTTTCTAAACTTTAGCTTGTGTCAGAATCACCTGCAGGGCTTGGTAAAACACAGATCCCTGGACCCAATTCCCAGAGTTTCTGATTCAATGGGTGTCATAAGAATTTGGGACATAAGAATTTGCATTTCTAACAAGTTCCCTGGTGATGCTGATGTTTCAGATTCTGAGGACCACACTTTGAAATTCATTGGTTTTACTATTCTTCAGTTTCATTCTATTATCCTGAAAAGTCAATCCCATGTTGAATAAGGAATCTGACACTCATTTATGGTATAGCTTTACCTCTGAACTACAATTCCTTTGACTTCAGTATCTGTCCCAAGTTACAGCTAATGGAGATCACATCTAGCTAATCTCGGGCACAATTCCTTTTTCTGTCTTTTTTTTTGGAAAGAGAAATGTTTACTATATGAATCGTTATACCACTTTCTCTTTTCTTCTCCCTTATTTTTACTTCTCCTTTCTTCTCTCTTTCCTTCCCGTTTTCTCTCTGACTGCTTTTCTTTATCTTTCCCGTTTCTCTTCTCTCACTTCTCCTCCACCATCCTCCTCTCCCTTTCCTTTTCTCTCCTCTTACATTCTCTCCTCATCTCCCCCGCTCCCCAAGCCTCCTTTCAGTCCCTCTCCACAATTATTTTCATAAATGACAGTGACTTTTCCCACCTAGTATCTCTTAAGATGTATTCCATACTTATCACAGTTGATGTTTACGTTGAAGAACGGTTATAGTATTCTGTAAATCCTTTTATTTATAAAAATGTAGAAATATGACTCTATATAAGCAAAATAAAAAAATGCTACTTAATAGGTCAGACGATGGTATCTAAGAAGATACCACAGTCTAAGGAGAGGGGAGGGGAGGGAAGGGTCATGTGGTTCTCAAGTTATTTTAAATTCCTCCAGATATTGTTAATTTTAGTTTTGTTTTATATTTAAAATATTTTAGTAGAGCTTGTATTAAAAACATTATCTAAATATAGTATTGTGTGTATATATATATATTCCATATTCTGATATACTATAGGCACTTACTGTAGAAATATACTATAGTGACAATCTCTGAGTATAACACTACCTGTGAAGCAGGGCCCAAGTGTTACTAGGCATTCCATGAAAAAGACAAAAAGAAAGTAGAAATTAGACATTTGAAAGAGGTTTGAAAAAAAAAAGGGAGGAGTTTGTGATCACAGGGAAAAAAATTAAGTTAATCGTCCTTTTTATTGAAGAATTGGCCAAATTCTGAGATTTGGATCCACAGGAGACCAGATAGGAAATCAACATAGACTAAATTGCTGTTTATTTCCCAAAAGCTGAAGAAAGATAGCAGCTAAGCTGCTGATTTTAACTCCTGGCTTCAATGGCTGACTTAGAAATCACGTAAGGGACTGGCCTTGGGGAAGGCCCGAGCCACTGACTCCAGAGAGACGCATCCATCTTGGGCAGTGAGGTGATGGAGGTCAGCACGTATGTTTTAGGCCTGGCGAAGCAGAATATAAAGAGGCAGCACGTGGGTGCTGAAGTCTTTATTTGCTAGTTCACAAAGGGATTCATATATTCAGTCTACTCAACTAATTTCTGAATTGTCAGATGTAGAATTCTCTCTTTGTATTAAAGAATACATTGATAATTTCCTGTTATTTTAGTTATCTCTAGGTGAGCTGGGAATTATATATCCCAAAATATACTGTATTAGTGATGACTGGGGAAAATTCATATGACAAAAGATGGGGAGAGATTGTGATATATATGTGACTGGGCTTAGAAAAAGATGTCAAAAATATTTTATGCAGCCATTAGACATCATCATACTGAAAATATTACAACACATGCGTTCTGTTAGTTTGTTATGGTACATCACTGTTACATTCTTGTAAGCTAGTTCCTCAGCAGTTAATCTAGAAAAATCATCAGTTTGATGTCCCCATGGCGCAACACTCCCAAGCATTTATACAATTTGACAGAGACATTATTATGCTTCAACACATTGCTAGAGCTCTGTATTAGTTTCTTAGGACTGCTGTAACAGAATACCATAAACTGGAGAGTTTAAAAATTCAGAAATGTGTTCTCTCACAGTTATGGAGGATAGAAGTCCAAAGTCAAGGTGTTGGCAGGGTTGGTTTCTTCTGGAGGTTCTGAGGAGACTCTATCTCATATATTTCTCCTACTTTCTGGTGACTTCCAGTAAGCCTCTGCATTCCTTGGCTTGTAGACACGTTACTTGTCTCCGTTTCCATCTTCACATTGGGTTCTCTGCTCTATGTCTTTGTGTTTTCACAACCCCTTCTCACATGGACAGCAGTCGTTGGATTTAACCCAGTGACTCATCTTAACTAATTATATCTGCACACATCTTATTTCCAAATACGGTCACATTCTGAGGTTCCAAGTGGACACAAATTTTGGGGGGGCACTATTCAACCCAGCACAAAATCTTAAAATACTATTAAAGATTACCAAATAAAAATGTATATGTCAAATATTATGTTTGAAGACTATACGTGTATGCTAAAATTTTCTCTGACAGTGGATTATACGTGGATGTTTGGGCACTTTCTAAAGAAGATTACCTTGTACTCTGCTACTGTTCTGGAAGCCAGAGCTTCCACGCCCATCACTGCTAAGCCCTACGTTTGCTTAGTTGATACCTTGATAATTAGTGTTTCTTTAATGGAAACAGATTGTTTTTTCAGCTCTAGCTGCTCTTCAAGTTTTTCTTCATTCTGCCCTCCCTCTTTCACCAAACTAGAGTATTTGATCTTCTCTGTGACATTTTGCTGCAAATGAAATTATTTTCAGTCTTAACATCCTTCAAAGAATCTCTGCCACTATTAGTTTACTCATTACCTACCCTTCTATCCCAGATAACAGCCCATTTCACATTCTCTACATCCCTCACACAGATAGACACTGTGGAGCAAGATATTTGCTTGATTTTTGTGCTTAATTATGCTAGCATAAAAAGTTTAACATCCTAAACACCTGGGACAAAATCCTGAGAGTATGTATGTAAGAAAAGATTGATTATTTCTGCTTTCAAATAGCAGAACAATATGAAATATAAAGTAACTTCTGTAAAGAGTCACACAGTGATATGCAGTAGGTATTTGTGCGCGAACAATGTCAAGTTTCTCCCAAATTACACCTCTGACGTCTTGCATTGAATTTTAGAGTATATGATGTTTTGAAATTGGCCTGCAAACATAATCCTACTCTTAATTTTCAAATGATTATAAGAAATTTCCTTGGGATATGTAAAGTTGAGGTGGTAGCCAATATGATGTTGAATATATCTTAAAAGTCATTTCCAAGGTGATAATAATAAGAATTAAAAATAGCTAAGTGGGTTTAGTATTTATGTTGCTAATGATTTAAAGGGTGAGATTCCATAATTATCTGATACTCTGACCAGGCCCTTTGGACTGTCCTCTCCAGATATGGCTTCTAGAATACATGAGGGAAGCTTTTTGGTGTGGGTTTTCTACTTCCTTATTATTATAGAAATTCCAAGACAATGTCTCAGGTGCCAGTGATTTGGTGATCCTTCTGATGAAAATTGATACTTTATAAAATAATAATTTTAGAAATTATTTCAAACCATGGCATCCCTACAAAGGTCAGCAGCCAGCTCCTTAGTACCTAGATAATTTGCATATATGAATGAGAGAGGAGGAGAGGAGGCGGAAGGGTAAAAGCCAGAGGGAAAGGCTCATTGCGTGTGTGTGTGTGTGTGTGTGTGTGTGTGTGGTTTTGATTGACGGAGGGGTAGGGAGGTGCTTTTATCCAGTGAGTGTCCACTCAATAAGAGAGTGGTTTATTACGAAAGGGAAATATCTATTTTCCAACAGAAAAACAGTTTTATTTTAATCCTTATGGGGAATATACCTTTCATTTGTCCATATGAAGGTTATGGTAAAAAAAAGGCTGAAGTTTATGTTAAATATATCTGTTGTGTAGTTGAAAGATTTAAGGTGTTTGTTATATAGATAGAAACAGAATTGCCATCTAAAACGTCTGCAAATTATCAGTTCAGCTATAGAAACTTCCACTAACAGAATTTAAAAACTTTAATGTCTTCCCAAAATAAATATTCTGTTGTAACCTTATTTTGAAGATTATTACCCAAAAGGACTCCTCAATTTTAGGTGCATATGGAATGCCTCTTCCTGTTATCTTTATTATTTTTCATATCTTTATTGTAGGTTTCAGTGTTTGTATAACTACATTTTAGGGCTAAAAGAAGTTCTCTTGGGTCATGTGTCCAATCTCCTTACTTTGCTGATTGAAAGCTCTAAGGTCACAATCATTATTATCTTACTTGTACCAAGTCACAGATCTTCAGTACCTCAGCCAAAATAAAATCTAGGTTTCCTGACCGCCAGTCCAGTGGACTTTCCCCTGACCGCCACATCAAAATGCTGCTGCTGACGTCTTACCTGCTTTTCACTTTTAGGGTTTCTTTTCCTCTTCCTTGCTAAGATATTCTCCAAGCAACTAAGGCTCATTTTTCCTGTATGCACAGATGCCTATTGACTGTACACACCCATTTTAATTTGTTTCTTGTAAAATAGACATTCTGAGGTATAACATGACATGAAACATAACTAAAAAGAATGTTGTGACTTTTTACTGAGGAATTATTCATCATATTTGATAGTCAGGTTTTTGGAGAACGTGTTCATCAAGTTTTTAAAAGGTGATTATGATGACTTTCACTGCTCTTGTTGAAAGTTTTTGTGTAAAATGAAAAAAAATTTACATATGTCCTGCTTTATTTTCTTTCCTTTATAAAGACTACAATTTGCATGACACATTACTAATCCCAGAATACATCAGCAAATTAATATCCATATAATGATCTACTCCAACCACTTTCCTCTGTTCTTGCTGGTTCTTCATTTGACTTTTAGCTATTTGTATCCTGTGCTTAGCTTTTAAAATTTTATTTTTTAATTTTAATTTTATTTTACATACAAATTTTGTATTTTACTTTATATAAAAATAGCATATATTATATATTTGTATATATATAAAAACATTAAAATTATTATTTTTTTATTATTTAATTTTTACCTTTTTTATTTATCCCATTCCTGTGTTTAGCCTTTTTTTACTTACTTGACATACTTTCTATATTTTTAACTTTTAAAACAAATTTCTTTATTTCTGTGATAATAACATTGTCAATCCTTTTACTGGCAGAGTTTTTTTGTTCATCTTTAGACCATAAAAGATATTCTTAAAATGCTGAAATTACTGATTTAATTTTCATTTTTCAAAACATAGCATCCTCAGAGATTTCTGGAGAAGATTATGCCGTGAACATATTTTTGGCTCTTTCTTCTTAACCTGGCTGAAATGATTAAGGGGCAGTAAGCAGTAGGACGGACAAGCCTATATCAGCACTGAGAGCCGGTGAAGGAGGTTAAATACATGTCAAGAACTCTAAGGAAGCCATAGGTACTCAAGGGAAATAAGTATAGAAAATTATGAATGTTAGAGAACCTCTAAATTAGAGGTGTAGTGGCTGAAGAAGAGGGAAGTCCCTGAGAAGCAGAGAATGCACCATGTAATGGCTGATGGTCAATGGAATTGGTTGGTAGAGTTACGGCAGGGACCTATGTTTTCTTTGACGATTTACAATTGACTTTTCTTATTTGAATTTCCTATATTTTCCCCACATTTCAATAATAAACACATAGTATTTTTTAAGTAGGAAAATTTAAATAAGTTATATAAAAAACTGATAGTGATGGGGCCAGCGTGGTGGTGCAGCGGTTAAGTTCATATGTTCCGCTTCGGCGGCCTGGGGTTCACTGGTTAGGATCCTGGGTATGGACATGGCACCGCTTGGCATGCCATGCTATGGTAGGCATCCCACATATAAAGGAGAGGAAGATGGGCACGGATGTCAGCTCAGGGCCAGTCTTCCTCAGCAAAAAGAGGAGGATTGGCACCAGATGTTAGCTCAGGGCTAATCTTCTTCAAAAAGAAAACCTGATAGTGAGCATTCCTTGGTTTTATGAATTTGTTTAAATCCTATGAGATGCATTAAGTTGAAATTTACTCTAAGAAAAATGTGGCAGACTATCTGAAGTTTTCTCATATTTGCTAGGCCAAGAGTGACAATAATAGAATTGTTTTCTTGTCCTAGCCACTGTCCTATTAATGTCAATCTCAGCTCTGGCAGGTGTAAAACGGTATATAAATTGCATCTTCATCAATCTGGTAGGTAAGGCAACAGTATCCGACAAAAATGTTAAGTTTTTGAAATTTTTGAGGAAAATTCTAACATTGTAATGAAACAAAAGCTCAGAGAAACACAAACATGAACTCACTAAGTATATTACTGACTATATAGTGTATAATTTCTAAATCTGAGAGTCTTATTTCATTCAAACTTAAAATTCTCTCTGTAGAGGTAAAATTTCTACCCTTTTGTGGAAAGTGTAATCTGATTGTTTCCTCCTTCATCACACCCATACACAGGGTCTCCCCATGATAAAATAATGCAGCCTGGGCTAGAGTAGAAGTTATTGCCAGCAGTACTGACATGTGGCTGAAGAAATAAAAATGGTCAGTCAGGGGACAAAAACAAAGTAGAATAGTATATTTCCACCTCAGACCCAAAAAGATGAAATACATAAGGAAATGAAAAGGGTAGAAGAGAAGAATTTTCTAGATGAAAAAATATCTATAAAGCAAAAGATTATGGCTCCCACAGCAAGATTTTAGCATGAAAAACACACCCTCATCAAAACAGGAAGCATAAACCTCTATGAAAAAAACATCTCTCCAATTTTGTTTTCAGATATTTTTGGGCTGCACTTTATTTCAAACAAATTAATTAAATAGTAAGACAAGTGTCTCTCAGCCCCCAAAAGTTATTATAAAAGATGTTCTACAATTTCAGGATTGCAATGGGCTCAGTTTAGGACACAGTTGAGTTTTTACAGAGAGTAAGTCTAAAAACCTGGCTTCTGTTTCATTCTCCGCCATTTACTAGCTATTTAATTCTATGTAAGTCACTAAAATTGAGATTATTTGTGTGAAAGAACTTTGAAAAATTCAGAGTGCAATATCAGTAGTTATTATATTATTATTGTTATATGACAAGACATGCAAATACATTTTAATTGGTTAAATCAGTTTAAGTCATAACAAGACATATGAAGAATAGTGAGCCTTTTAAAAGATAGCTAAATCAAGTTAGTGGAATATACTGAACAATAAATATTTGCACATATATTTGCATAATGGTTTTTAGCATACAGAAACTTCATTTTGGGTGAATCCATATGCTTGAGATCACTGAAGCTCTTAATTTGGATTGTTATAATCTTATCAAGTCCTGAATTATGGGAAAAAAGTCTTTATGTTTAAAATTGATAAGTAGGTGTTTAATAATGTTTATGGTTAATTATTATATGTACAAAGTATCAGTTTTCTTTCTAAAAATCTTCTCTGCAGGGATCAATCATTACCAGTCATTTACCGATCATCATAATTTAGAAGAAGGGAGCCAAATGTTTGCACTGAGAAATTAATTACATTTATTTGGCTATCTTAACAGTGACCAAATCACACATGCCAGTATCAGGTCCTCTCTTGAAATAGTTTTGTGCTTTTTTGTCAACAGGCTGTCACAGGGTGCTATATTTTTTATTTCCTTAAGGTACATAAGAATTGATAATTGTTTCCTGTCACATAAAATCATAAGCCAGAGCCCAGAGATATAAGAACCTTGCTGAAGGTTTCTCAACTAATCAGTCACAAGTAAAGTCCAGGTCCCCTGATTCTCGGGCTAGTACAGTTTCCATTGCACTGGGCAGTTTGTTACAAATGGAGAAATCACTAACTGGAATAACGTTGCAGAGTTGGAACAAAGTGGTGATTCTTTTTCATGTTGGCAGCAGTGCCCTAGAAACAGGAAAGAGAGTTGTTATAATCGTGTTGGGCACTCATTGGATCCTAAAAAGCTAATTGACTCTTCTGGATGCCTTGGCGTCCAGAATTCATATCAGTGGTGCCAGTGTAGGAGTTTGTGCTACTCGGAGGGTATGCAGGAGTTCAGGAAAAGAAAATTAAACTCTTATTAACTAAAAATAAGAAACCTAGACATTACTAACACTTAACATACAAATAGACATAGTCCGTGTGTATATATTAGAATAAATAAATGTGTATATTGGGAATTCATACTCAACGCTATTTTACTGATAGAAGCACACAATCAAACGCATGTGCAGGTCGAGTCTAAATTGCAGAAATCAAGGAATACGTTATTTACATTGATGCAAGCAAAACGTCCAGAGTAAGTTTTCAGAACGCTTTTTTACCGTATTGTGAAACTGTGAAGGTAAGTCTTATACTTAACCCTCCATTCATTAATTCAAATTCACGATTTTAAATATTTGTCGAGTGACTACTGGGTGCTAAGCACTATGGCAAATGCTGGGAATACAGCAGAGAGGGAGAATGGTCCCTGCCCTCATGAAGCTTGTTATGTAGTTACGGAAACTTTGAGGTTCAAGAACTAGACATAGCATTTCAGAAATTGTGGCAGAAACTAGTCCTCTATTTTTATGGCCAGGAAGTCAACTTAGAGGAGATAGATGTCTCATCTGTGTTTAGCTTAAGGGACTTGGGTTTTTAGAATTCTCATAACTTTCCATCTTCATCCATCTCCCTCCTCTGGTTACTCTTTCTCTCCTCAACCATCAAGCACTTGGTGGGATCTCCTACCCTCGTCTTTACCCTTCTGAATTCCTAGAGCCTTTGCCAGTATCGTCCACCATAGACCTGCTTTGTGACAAGAGTGTTGCACTCCCTTTCCCCAGTTACACTCCAATTCTCAAAGCTAGTTATTGGGAAGAAGCATCTAATAAAATTGATTTATATTTAAAATATTTATGACTGACCAGCTACTTATTATAACTAAATTATAACTCAATATAGTTCACATTTACTGAGTGCTTAGTAAGTTTCAGAGACTGTGCTATCAAAGGGGAATGATTCATGGAGTCTCGACACTGTGCTTAGTACAGAACTGTCCACAGTCTTGGTGCCCAATAAATGCTAAGTGGATTAATAACTTTCACCTAAGTATCTGTACTTTATGAAAGGTATTCTGCTAGAGTAGAAATAGGATGCAATTTGGAATCCAAGGTTGATTTGAATCTCATTTTTTCTACTTACTTTCTAGCGACCTTCGCTAAGTTAACTTCTATGAGCTACAGTCCCCGACTATTGCAAATGGGACTAAGAGCCTCTCATTTCCAATGTTACAAGTAATATACTGTTAGCCTTACAACTCATATAGGCAAAGCACCATGAACATTGCATATTTGCATACTGTGGGCACTCATTAATTTAAAAAGTTAGTTTACACAAAGGAGTTCTGATAGAGGAATTTTAGTCAGTGACAAACTTATGAGAAACATTGATTAAACCAAGTGTTTCTCGAAACGGGAAAGAAGAGCATTGGTACGTGCCCTCCTGACTATGGACATGGTACCGATAGAGGTGGAGTATGTAAGAATCTTGAACTGTGGGGCATTCATTTTAATAAAACTCACTTGACATGGATTTTCTTCTTAAGACAGACAAAATACAGAAAAATTTAGCGAAATCTTCTTCCTTTAGATGATAAACAGAAGGAATGGTATTATGTTTAGATTGAGGTCAAAGTTCCCCATAGATTATATTCTATGGTCTTTGTCATGAGAACATTCAGTGGTCACGAATATGTACACAGGCATAATGGGTGAGATAAGCAGGTTAAAAAAGTTATCAATAATACCTTACTCTTCCTAGAAAAGTATTATTTTAGTATTCATGAAACTTTAATCTTCAAACTTGTATTTTTTTTTCAAAATTCTTGGAAAGATTTGAGTGCAGCTCACAGACTTAAAGAGTAACTTGAAAGCTGAACTTCCAGAGGCCCAAGAACCGGGGAAGGTTTAGAGGTCTAAGTAGCAGCAGCTAAAAGTTGACCTCTTTGAGTCCCGATCCTTAAATCAATCTGTTCCAGAGATGATTGGTTGGGGCAACTTGACTAACAATCCCACCAACTTTATATGAGGTGTAGAATGAGCAGTTACTCAAAGAAAACTTGAGAATTCTTGAGTATTTTTATAAGTGTGTTAAAAATCTTTTATGAGCCAAATTACTGTCATAAATATATGTTTACTTTAAATTGAAATACGTGACTCTAATATTCTTATAACTAATACACGGCTATGGTACAAAACAATTTTGTGTTAGTAAGGGTCCTCCAAACAGCAGACATTTAGGTGGGATTAGACGTGAAAAAGATGAACGAGGCAAAACAGCTATGAAGGATAAAGGAGAAGGGAGCGGGACTAGGCGGGGAGAGTCTTCAGCCCACTCTGCAGGGCTGAGACCTATGAAAGAAGAAGGATGATTGGGTAGGAAGACTGATTTCAGAGGAATTTTAAGTCAATTTTAGCCAGGCTGATGGGAAATCCTCTAGCCAAAATTGTTAAAGAAATACTCCTGTTAGAGGAGATGGCACTGGAACCACTGTGGGGCTGAGTCATTGGCTCTGAGCAATGCAGGGACAGCATGACCTCTGTATGAATCTAGTTGTGTATCCAGAGGGTGACACTGGGGCTGTCATTTGACTGTGCTTCCTGTCCCAACAGATCTGAGCAACACATTTCCATGGTTGCCACAATCTCACAGTAAAAACTAAGAATCCTCTTCTCCCAGTTTACCAGTCATTCTCTTTTCTTCCTTACTGTCTTTTCTCCCCAAATAAATAATGGTTCACTATAGCTAGATTTTTGTTCCTTAAAATATTTTGCAGAACTTTCAATCCCTTTACTAGACATACTTCATTCTCTTTGCTTGTTGTGAATAACCCCATTGTATGAGTTGTATAAATGCACCATTCTTCCTTTGATGAGTTTTTAGGTTGTTTTTCAATCTTTTGCTATTTTGAACAATGCCAAATGAATTTTATTCTATTCGTGTTTTTTGTACCTTTTGTTGCTAGAAGTAGAATTACCAAGTCACAGGTAGTTTCTCTTAAAATTAGATGCTTTATTTAGAGATAATTGTGGATTCCCATGTAGTTTTAAGAAGTAATATAGAGATTTACCCAGGTTCCACTAAGAGTAACAACTTGCAAACTATATAAAAAATATAGCAATTGGGATATTGACATTGATGCAATCTAGCTATCTTATTCAGATTTCTCCAGTTTTACTCATTTGTGTGTCTATGTATGTATGTATGTGTATATTGTGAGAGTATCTGTGTGTAATATATGCAATTTTATTCCAAGCATAGGCTCATGTATTCATCATGATAGTCAAGATACTAAACAGTTCCTTCACCACGAGGATCCCTTGCTTTGACCTTTTACATGCACATTCACTTCTCTTCCTGCATCTTATCATAACACATGGCAATTACTAAACTGTCTCCATTTTTATAATTTTGTCATTTCAAGAATGGTATATAATCAGAATCTTAGAGTATGTAACCTCTTGGGATTGACTGTTTTCATCTGCAAAATTCCCTTGAGATTCATCAGAGTCGTGTGTATCAACAGTTGATTTTCTTTTTTATTGCTAAGTAGTATCACGGGGTATCGATGAACAAGTTTGTTTAACTATTCAACCATTGAAAGGCATTTGGGTTATTTCCAGTATTTGGTTAATACAATAAAGCCTCTAGGAACCTTCGTGGATAGGAGTTTTTGTGCTCGTGCGTGTTCATTTCTTTGGTATAAATGTCCATGAGTGCAGTTGCTGGGTTGTATAGCAATTGTATGTGTCATTTTATAAGAATCTGTCTAACTGTTTTTCAGGGTGGCTGGACCATTTTACAGTCTTTACATCTTTGCCAACATTTGATGTTTAAGTTAAGGCCCGTTATTTTGCCTACGGATGTCCAATTGGTCCAGCACCATTTGTTGTAAAGTCCATCTTTCCTCTATTAGATTGCTTTACATCTTTGTCAAAAATTAGTTGAGTATATTTGTTTGGGTCTTTTTCTGGGTTCTCTATTCTGTTCCATTTATCTAATCGTCTCTCCTTCTGCCCAAACGAGGCTTTCTTGATTACTATAGTTATACAATAGGCTTTAACATTGGTTCATAGGTCACTTTTGTTTTAAAATTTTATAGGTATTCCTAAACTGTCCTCCTTAAGACTGTACCTGTCTAAAATTCCACCAGCAATATATTAAGGTGCCTGCTTCTCTAGATTCTAATAATAGCAAATGTTGTTAAGCTTTTTTTCATCATTACCTGATACATCAAATGTAATGTAAAATGTTAGCTTTAATTTGCATTTTCCTTCCTATGAGTAAGGTTGGACATGTTTTCATAGAGTCATATATATTTATTTTCCAAGAACTCTTTGTTTATATATTTCTCCCCTTTTTCTATGAAATTTTTTTGTTTCCATTTTAAGCTGTCTTTTATATTAATAATATTAGCATGTTTTACATAAGTTGGACATGTATGTGTATATTTGTATTTACAAAATTGAAATATATCTTTTGACTTTATTTATAAAGTATCTTTCAAAGAAAAATGTTTAGATTTTCATAAAGTTAAGTTTCTCAAACTCTTATTTTGTGACTTCTTGTATTATAATTACAAAGGAATTTCTTAGGTAAATTATCTAGCTTCTCTGTATCTCACTTTTTCACGACTAGTTAAGGGTAACAATAATTATGTCATATGGTTGTTGGAAGGATGAAATTAGATAACGTATGTAAAGCTCTTACAATAGAGCTGACACATAGAAAGGCTGCTACTTTTATTATTTTAAAATGCAGAGCTGCATAATAACTGTTAAGGGACCAAAGAAAAGAATTCTAGAGATGTTCGCCAATTAAAGTGTAAAAGGTAGTGATCTTTGGGATAACCAGTACGCATATTGAGAGAGAATAAAATAGAGGAAAAACGATTTTTCTTGACAAAAACTCTAGATGGGAAATTAGCGCAGTGCGTAGGCAGGATTCTCCAGTGTCTCCATAAAGACCCACTGCCCTGTGCAGTCTTCTCGCCTCACATGTGGCAGGACCCGTGAATATGAAGGCTGTAAATAAGGGATTGGGTTGTGTTACATGGAGAAGATGAAGGAATTCGTATTTAATTAGGGTCTTAAGTTATTTGTTTTTGTGTTAATCAAAAGGGAGATTATCTCTGGTGGGCCCGACCTAAGCAACCAAGCTCTTTAAAAGAGGTCTGGGGCCCGGCTGGGTGGCGCAGCAGTTAAGTTTGCACGTTCTGCTCCGGCGGCCCAGCTTCACAGGTTCTGATCCCGGGTGCGGACATGGCACAGCTTGGCACGCCATGCTGTGGTAGGCTTTCCACATATAAAGTAGAGGAAGATGGGCACGGATGCGAGCTCAGGGCCAGTCTTCCTCAGCGAAAAGAGGAGGATTGGCAGATGTTGGCTCAGGGCTAATCTTCCTCAAAACAAAACAAAAACAAAACAAAACAAAACGAAAAATAGGTCTGGTCAGAACCTTCCTCTCATGCTGTCTTTCGAGAAGCGAGCAGGAATGCCTTCTACAGCTGCTAGAACATTAATGTTTCCAACAACCATGTGAGTTTGGAAGTGGACTTTGAGCCTCAGATGACTGCAGCCATCCTTATCAGTATTATCATTATTTCAGTCTCAGAGACCCTGAACTGGAAACCTGCTACACAGTGCTCATATCCCTGACCCCTGAAAACTGAGATAATAAAATGGGAAATGTTTTAAGTCACGAAGTTTGTGATAATGTTTCAAGCGGCCATAGGAAATGAATACACATACCAAAAGCCAAACATATAATGTCTCAGGATGCTATGCCAAATCACTGACATAAAGAAAGAGGCGATTAAATGCATAAAGAGTCCACGATTGTTCTGTGGGCGTGATGATTGCTATCCCTTTTTGGAAAAAGCTTGGGGACAGCTAATTAAAAATTAATGGAGGGGCACGCTCTTTTTACCTAGAACTAAAGTATCTTTATTTTCGAAGTTTATTCTTGGGACCACATTTGATTATAGAGGATTCACTGGTGTTCAGAGTGGGTCCCACACTCAGTTGAACTCTGTAAGGAAGCTGATTAATAGTAAATGGACTATCTGTGGGCTATTTTTCGTCATATTTACGATTTATTCCTGAAGAACCACTAGGAAAAAAGCTTTATTTCAATAATTTCTTTTATTTTTCTTTTTTAAATATATTTTATTTATATGAGCCAAAGACTATAAAACCAAAAGCATTTGATTATTCTGTAATGTTTATGATACAATATATGGCTCAATAAATTCAGCATATGCAAAGTTGATGAGAAAGAGAAAATGTGTTCTTGTTTATTGAACTTGAAAGGTAGACATGTGGCCTTAAAATTCATACTAAATTCAGAAAAAATGCATTAAATCATCACTTCTTTGGTTTTTGATTAAATCTCAATTGTTTATTTGATGGGGATAAGGAAAAGGGGGTCAGTGAGAGGTTGGCAAACCTCCTTCACAAAGTCAGAAAACATTGAGTAAAGATTTCATTTCATGTTAGATGTGAGAGTAAACAAATGTTATTGCAATATCATCCTTAAAAAAAGTCTATAATGTTGGGATTTTATTTTATGGACAAAATTTTATCAATTTTAATTAACTAATTATGTTAATTATCTCTTAAAAGCCATAAGAATATGAAGTGAATATATAAAAAATAACTGAATCATAAGAAACAAAAGAGCGAAGTGAAGGTACAACCATTAATACAAGGCCAATCATATAATATAGTGCAAAGAATTTCGAAAACCTTTTTGTAATGAATTGAAAACTGAGTAATTATAGCTATATCCTAAAGATTTGACTAAAAGGTTTAAAAATGACTAAAACTCTTAGTAGCTGCTTCTGCTCTCAGCAGTAATCTTAGGTACGGCAAAGTACTAAGGATGAAGGACTTGCTCTGTTTTACCAAATCATAGGGCCTCTCTGATGATGCAGAGTAGACTGGAGAAATTGAAGACTTTCCTAGATGAGTACAGGGCAACTAGACCAGACAGAGAGGGCTCCCCGCTCATAAACCAAGCCAACAGGACAATCAAGTAATAGACATTGGAAGTGTTTAGAAGAAACTTGGGACACATTTCAGTCTGGATTTGTTGTTTTTTAGTTATGGAAAAAGTCTTCAAGACAAGACCATGCTGTCTCCTAATTCTTATTGTATTTTTACTATTTGATTGTTTCTCTGCTATAATGTTAATCCATTGAAAGCAGCCCCTACATCTGTTCATCCTTAAACAGGTCTTGGTGTTTCGAAAGTAGTTACTAAATTTTTCTGCTGGGATATGAGTTATTCTAGACCTCTTTAAAGGGCAAATCTTCAAATGTACACATTAACCCGTGACTCAAATGAAAAAAAAATCCAGTTTCTAGCTTGACAGTATGTAACTTGTCAGTGCACTGAGAGGTAATATGATATAGTGATGGAGGTTACACTTTCTGTATTTGAATATCCATTATATTCCTTTAAACACCTTAATCTTTCCATGTCTTTCTTTCGTCATGAAGAACCTGCTGATTAAAAGTGTAAGGCAATGAGTTAAGCACATTATCAAGTTTTACACAGTGGAGAATTACTTGTGTTGAGTTGTTGTGTTACAGTCTAAATTGATACCACCATGTTTTGGGATAGTTCATGAATTATACATAGTTAATAAGTTAAGTGTTCTGTGAGTATTACTTATATGGTACCCCCACACCCAAATTTGGCAATCTTCCTGGAAAGTATCAGAATACTTTCGTGAATCATATCAAAGAGTTAAAGTTATATGATAGCTGTGTTCATTACTTGTGGACTTGTACATCAAAAATTGAGACACATCAATGACCACAATGTTATTATACATCTCCAACCACCAAACATGCTAGAAAATTGCCAGAAACTATCCAGTAGTGCAGCTGGGAATGGCCTTGACACCAAGGACTAAGAGAAGATTTTAGTAGTAGTAGAATCTTAAGGGCATTTGAGTTTATGTTATTTAAATAACTCTTAAAATAGAGCCAGTCAAAATGCATATATTTTTCTCAAGTAACAAAGTCTCGTACAACAAAATCAGTAAAGCCTTATGTAATTAGAAATTTTATTGACATCAGTTGCACAACTGAAGCTTTGGTGGAATCTTTGTTCTTGTCAGTGGGATTCTTTGTTCTTTTGTTCCTTTGTTCTCCACAGAAGGTGAAACAGGATATGTTGTGCTATGTTATCAAAGCCTGTCCTTATAAAATGTATATACAGCTTGATGAGTCAACTGATGTTAAGGATCTGTTAAGTTACTAATATGTGTGAAGTAAGTAAAGAAGAAAAGGATCACAGAGCAGATACTGTGCTTTGAAAAAATATGCTTAATCTTAAAGGAATCAATGTGTTCAATCATATCACAGACTGCTTTAGGAAGCCTGGAAAACCAAGGCTGCTTTTGGTTGGCTATAAAAAGCAATTGAGATTTTCTGTGTAGATGGGAAGAAAATATAATGATCATACAATGAATGTTGTACTTTTGTGTACATGCTACTTAGACTTTGCCAATGAATTTAAAGTGCAGATTTTCTGCGGTGCTGTGCACGATAAATAACATCATATGTATACTCTGAACTGTGTCTCCTTGGAGGTTTTATCAGAGAAACAGATACCAAGCAAATGATGCTTTGACAAACAAATGTGAGGTGGCTCTCCTGGGGTGAGTTAGTTACTAACAATTTTTGAAAGGGGTGACAGTTATATTTTAGTTTATGACCTAGCGAAAAATAAAGCTGATCCTTCTGCCAGCAAATATAAGTGCTTTTTTCGGTAAGTGAGGTCAATAAATATATGTAAATAAGTGGGAAGAATACGTTAGAATACAAGGAGAAACTTTACGCTGTATTTTTAAAAGAACGACTTGTTTTGATAAAGCATTCTGAAAAACGTGCTTTAAGTAAATTTTATTTTCTTGAAGGAGCATTTGTTTTAGAAAATGAGGGACTGACCATAGTAACTATGTGACAGTATTGGATCCATTTCAGTTTAACTTTGTCAGTGATGGTGATTTGGTATATTCGTCTATCCCTGAACCTGGATAAAGTTTAAGTTAATGAAATTTGACTATTTGGTTATTCAATTAGCTCTATTTTTATAACTAGCAAAGTAACTACATATATGGGAAACTAGACTGTTCTATTTTAGAGTATGGATGTGCAAATTACTGTCCCCAAAGGTATCCCCAAATATAGCATGCTCCACCCAACTGTCCAGAAGCTCAAAAAGTTCAGTATTTCTGTCTCCCAAGATGTCGAGCCTAATTGCTTCCTCACATGCAAGGGTGAGTACTGTTTACTGCTAACACCCAGAGTGTGCGAAGAGACCTTCAGCTCAGCCAAACCTTTGCCATTTCTGCCACCACTTTCATCTCACTTGTACTGAAACACAGCACTGTTAATTTCGTCCAAGAGGTAGTGTGTGTTGCGACAACCTTGCTGGAAGAGATAGAACACGGATATGCCTCCTTGAGAGGCAGACGAAACACCAAAACTTCCAAGAGCTCCTCACACTGCCACAGGGTCCCCTCCCAGGATTGGCGGGAGAGCTGAGCTGCTTGTTTCAATCCTGCCCACTTTAGAGACCGTTCCTTCTCAGGTCACCTTGAATCCTTCAGACTCTGGGAAGGAACATTTCCCTGAATCCATTATTCTTTCGTCAACTGCCTTACACTACAAAATTGCGCTGGGTTCCTCACATAGCAGCCCATTAGATTCAGCCACATGAGCCCTTTATCAGGGAGAGAGCGTGTCCTTTGGTAGGCTGTGGCTGAGCATGATTCAGAGTCTGCAATTTCTTGGGTGTGAAAAGGTCCTTCTTCACTGCTAGACTTGATGCAGGATCAACTAATGATTGTTTCACTTTTTACCTCGGTGGCGATGTTTCATGCTTCACTTTTTCTTGTCCCTGTGTTGGGGTCACCTGCTTCAATCTGATGGATGTTGATAATTTAGGATCTTTGGAATGAGAGATTGGGTTCCTCATTCCTTCTTTCTCAAAGGACCTCTGGGCTCCTTAGTCAAACCAGCCCCGTCCTCTTCAGGAAAATTCAAGAAATACCAATCAATACTTTTCTCAAGAGAGAAAAAATTTCTTTGTTATAGGACAAGATATTATTTGTATTTGGCATAGGAGAATTGTCACTATTCTGCATCAATACAAAGACTAGCCACTGCCTAAAGAGAAGTGATAAAATACATATGGCAATTCCCAAAGTAGTTCCCCATTTCTTGAATAATATTGAACAATGTGATAGTAGGAAAGCCACTGAACCAGTTAACTTTAAAAATATTTAAGGCACACACTTTTTTATGTATTATTTTATTATTCCCTCAAAACTAAAGTATACTCTAATTTTTATCCTTTTATATTGATAATTTTTTAAATTAAAAACAGCATCGGGCCGGCCCGGTGGTGCAGCAGTTAAGTGCGCACGTTCCACTCCTTGGTGGCCCAGGGTTTGCCGGTTCGGATCCCGGGTGCGGACATGGCACCGCTTGGCACGCCATGCTGTGGTAGGCGTCCACATATAAAGTAGAGGAAGATGGGCACAGATGTTATCTCAGGGCCGTGCTTCCTCAGCAAAAAGAGGAGGACTGGCAGTAGCTAGCTCAGGGCTAATCTTCCTCAAAAGAAAAAAAAAACCACAGCATCAATGAGTTTTAAAAGAGGTGTGAGGAGCAATTTTGAAACAAATTGCAAGAAAGGTTAATATTCACTGGTCTGGTACAGAGTAGGCCATTTTAGCCATATTTATGAAATGAATTAGAAAATTAATATGATTTTATTTAATGAGTGAACACATGAATAAACAGAATTTACAGATTAAGAAAACGTTATAAATATTATTTGAAAAGATTCTCCATCTACAAATTTGGTGGAAGGAGGGCATCATACCCATAGTTTTTAAGATAATTCTACAAATTATTCAAATAATATTTTTAGAAGCCCAGTCAATAACTGACAAAAATTGTGACAACTAAGCCATTTGTAAGGTTTACAATATTTTAAGACACGCCCTACTCTCTCATATGATCTTTATTAGGGCTTAGAACTCAAGTATTGTTATCCTTAAATTAATGCTATTTCTACTCAGACAATAGTGACTGTGACTAATGCATGCTCTTTCATGACCTTCTCAATCCTCATATTTAATTGAGATTTTCTCTCTAAAGTAGAAGTGCCTTTGCCATACCATAATGGTCGATAAATATGGTGTTCTTTTGTATCAAGAAGGAGAAATGGATCATATATCTGTAAACATAAAGTGCCCTGACTTAGGTAAGAAAAAATTCCTTCTGGGAGGGAATAAAGACCTTCACAGAGTGAAGAACAAATGATAACAGAAATTGAAGGATGAGAGGCTATTCATGACCTTCATATTCCACTTCACATTTATTCCGCTTATCTTCACTACAACTTAGAGTCAGCAATATGACCGCACACCTAAGAATCATGTCTTACAAATTTTTGCGTAAAAGAATTCAGAGCAAAACTAACTCATGTTGTATTACTTAAGGATATCTGCCTCTAATTAAATGGCATTTATACACATGCAAAATTTATTTTAATATCTAATTAACTGTATGTTTCCAGAATTCCAAACCATTGTCCTTTGTACTTGCGTTAATTTTACATGAGTTTTTAAGCAACATCTCAGATTACATATTAACCTCAGCCTGTGAATCATAACGAAACATAGTATACAGAAAATGTCTTTTTATACAGCTGAAATAGCCACTGGTTGCCTTTTATTTTAGCAGTAGTTTAGCATTGTGTTTACCCTTTAATCAGACTGTCATGTTCACTAGTTTCATCAAACACATGAAAATTTGCCACCAAAACAAAGAAAATATTTTCATTTCAGGTACAACTCAAATGCCTTAAAGATTTTAGAAAATGTTATCCCTGTCGTTGTATTGTGAGCTCAAAATAAGAGTACAGTTTCAGTTCGGTAAGCTCTGATTGACTTATCGTTTATTATATGTAGTCTTTCTCCTTATAAGGCCTACCTTGTTTGATAGCATTCTCACCAATTATAGCACTCCTTTGTACTAAAGCATTGTTTCCAGAAGGCCCCTGTTAAAATGCAAATATGCCATCTGGCAAGCCTTTACCTCATTAGCTCTCACCATCGCAGCAGCACATATTATGTATTATATTAGATATGGAAGAGACACTGAGCCGGTGAACTCTGACTAAGAGAAGACACTTGGAAAAATCTCAAGTAGAGGGTGCTTTGGGATATGGCCTAAGGACAATAGAACAGAAAGAGGAGAGTAAGATGCACGGTAGGGGGAAGTGAAGAAAATATTTCCAAGTTTGGTGTTTCATCCGGGTCCTGGCTGTGATGGATTCCCAAAGACACTGAATGCCAGAGCTGGACGCGAAATCTGAACACGTGTAATCAAACCACTTTACCTTACAGATGAGTAACGGGAGGTTGGAAATAGCTAGATGACTCGTCCAAGTGCCCTCAGCTAGATTCTCATCATTAGTTCTTAAAGCCCAGAGGGCCAGCACTCACCTAATGCCTCAGCATTTCACAATGCGTAAAGCTGCGTAGTTATTCTCGTGCGATTTATGTGTATGCTGGGTGGATTTTATTTTCTTCAATTGCATTGAAATCCCTTAAATTTTTCTTTTGCGTCCTTCCTTAGCACTTGATGGAGTTTGGGCTGTCCCTGTTTCAGTCATGGCTGCCCGCGGTCAACCTCTCAGCAGAAGTCGAGTTTAGTAAAAGAGTTTAGAGGAATTAAGCTCCCAGGCAGCCCTGTCCAGGAGACTGTGTGTTAAAGCATTTAGCAAAATGTCTCCTGGGTTCGTAACCACAAGCTCAACTTCTGACATTCGTGGAGAAATGCCTTGTGTCCTGTCCTGAAAACCATCTGACGACCCCACCCACTCTCCCCCATTTCTGACTGCAGCACTTATGACTAAATTGTCAAGATGGGGGTATGAGATGGGTGCCTGACAGGGTCCTGAGGTTACTTTCCAGAGTAGAGTAGGAGAGGCTTTATTTCTGCAGGTCCATAGTACATATTTTCTACTAGTATTTAGCAGAAACAGTATATTTGTAGCTGAAGAAATGGTCGTGTTTGGGATTTTGAGACACCAACAGATGAGATTTCTCGGGAAGTACCCAGTAAACCTCTGAGATGCTGACATGCTTGAATAAAAAAACAAAAAACAAACAAGAAAAAACCACTAGATTTCCCTCAAAAGCCCTAATTTTAAATATTCAATTTCATTACCTGTACTCATTTTAAATATAATTTTTTTTCTGATTTGAAAACTAACATAATCAGTCTGTGAAAGATATGGAAACTAAGAGAAATGTTAAGAAGACTGTAACAGCCTCCCCCACTACAGTTCTGTTGTTTAGAAATAAACTCTGTCAACCTCAAATTATATTGCTTTGCTGTGAATTCAGCACCTTCTGAAATCTCCTCAGAGAAGCTGAGAACTACATTTCCCAAAATTCCTTTCTCTCTGTGAATCAAGGTTACAGTTTCCTAAGTGAATTGAAGGAGATTCAACCAGCAGAAGAAAGTGAGAGGCAGTAATGCTTTGGAGGAGGTGGCAGAGAGACCCAGGAGCATACATGAGATTGAAAATGGCTTTCCTGGTGGGCACTGAAGACCTCCACACTTGGCTGCTGTTGACTGAGAAAATTGACTACAGTTTCTTTGAGATTGTTGAGAATTGCAACAGCTCCTTTTGGAGAAGTTAAACCTAAAGTGAAACCCTTCACACTTGGAATACATAGATTGCCTTCTGTTTCCTTAACTGAACCCGACCATATATTTTCTTTTTATTTTTAAAAGTTCTTTATACATATGTATTTTTAAAAATTATCATTTTTCTTCTTAATACTATATTAAATACACTCTACCATTAAATAATTTAATGTTTATATAGGTTTTTTTTTTTTTTTGGAAGGTTAGCCCTGAGCTAACATCTGCTGCCAATCCTCCTCTTTTGCTGAGGAAGATTGGCCCTGAGCCAATTGATCCATGCCCATCTTCCTCTACTTTAAATGTGGGACGCCTGCCACAGCATGGCTCTGCACCTGGCGTCTGAACCGGTGAACTTCAGGCCTCTGAAGTGGAGCCTGTGAACTTAACTGCTGCACCCTGGGCTGGCCCCTATATAATATTTTATTTAATCATTTTGGCATCTTTAATCATTCTCCAATATTTGGCACTTAAAATTATTCTATTTTCAACAGTGAAAAAAAAAGCAAGAACAGTTTTTGTCTATGTATTTGATTATTTCCTTAGTAGATATCTGGAAATAAATTGACTGGGCCAAAGAACAGAATCACTCTTTAAGGCATTTGATATATATTGTTGGTTTTTTGTTCAGAAAGATTGTGGAGATTAAATTCTCATTAGCAATATTTGACTGTTTTCATTAGTCTACTGCATCATTAATATTAAATAATATGTTCATTATTATCAGACCATGTATTCTAAAGTGTATTTTAGAAAACACAGACTGTTACCTCTTGTGCTTTGTATAAAGATGTTCCATAGAAGTCTGTTGACAAAATGATAATAGGAAAGTTGGCAGGGCCTTTGCAGAAATAAGAATGGATTTTAAAACTGATATAACATTTAGTTTGCACCCAGGAATTCCAGAAGACAACCAAAAATATCTTTCTCAGATGGAGAGCCGAAAGCTCTCATTGAATATTTCTGTTCCATAGCAGACTGCTGAGTGACTCTAATTATCAAGGCAATTGGCAGGAGTTTTAAGAAGAGCAGCCTGTTGTTTGGGGTTTTAGAATACAGCATGGAGCACCAGATGCAGCTGCTAACCAATGAGGCATCAATGGCGCACAGTCTTCCTGTAGGTTGTAAGTTAGAAACCCAGTGTTAGATTTATATAAACCTATATGCTATAAATCCATGAACCTATATACTAAAATCTATAAACCTATAGATTTTAAGTAAGATGTTCAGTCTTTGAATTCTTTGAGTAGTACTGCAAGATCTTGAGCAATAGGCTGGCACTCTTAAGAAGAAAACCATCTTGATTATTCCTTTAGCTCTGTTCCACTGCCTGAGAGTATAGAAAGGATCAATGTCCTGAAATTATTCAACGTTTGTTGTGGTGATTCAAAAAGTTTAAAGTCAAAGTAGAAATGGAAAGCGGCTATAAGCCAAGAAAGAAAGAGAAGAAACCCCTTAAAATTGTCTTAAGAACAGGCTCACAAACATGCCGGAATTCCTCGAAGAAAAGAAATAAACTAACAACAAAAAGAAAAAAAATCCACAAGCAAATTTGGCTGCCATTCAATAACCAAGAGGACACTCTTTGAGCTTTGAGCCAGTTGAATATGGAATCACAAATAGTGGCAGGACATACACTAGAGCTGGATATTTCTGAGTTACAAAATTACTATTGCTTATTTTAAATATTTTTATACAAAAACTATGTCATCACTTAGGTACTGCAAGCATATAATAGTATATATAAAAATAATAAAATAATAGTTAATTTTAATTAAATGCACATCAAGTAAAGTTCTATTCTGGTAATGTTGTGTCTAACACCTGTTACTTCTTCCTGCTTCTTCCTTGATGTTGATCTTTATATACCTTATTCTGTATCAAAACTCTTGAACTGTTCAGAGCCTGTTCATGGTCTAAGTGTACACATCTTCCTACACAGAGAAAGCTATAAATCAGAACTCACGACCTTTCTCTATCACCAGATAAAGGAGGGCCTGTGACACGGAATGGAAACAAAAGGCAATATCTTTTTTTTTTTTGACACAATTTTTGCCAAAGTTCCCTTAACTTTCTTCCTTTCTCTCCATGCACAGAAGGTCAGATAGATATGGATGTCATGTAAATATTTCTCTTGGTTTGGTTTCTTTCCTAGCTTATCCAAGTGTGAAAAAGACTAATCATTCTTTCACTATTCTCATTCCTCTCCATTTAGCTTTGATTTAGTTTTTAGCTGTCTTTGTTGAGTTTTCTATAAAATGAATTAAAATTCCTTAACGGTTGAATCATTTTTTCTCAGCACAACCTGATTTTCAGACAGTTTTCTAGGAGAATTTTGAAGTTTGCCTTGGCAAATAAATCCTTAGAACTTCCGTGTAATATAATTATATCTCATTTAGAATAATTCGTTCAAAATCAAATAAAAAATTTATACAGAAATATACTATCAAGCAGCACAAGTTACATAATCTGCAGGGTCTGGTGTAAGATGAAAATGTGGGACCTCTTACTAAATAGTTATTAAGACAGCAGACAGCAGCAGCAGCACGCCGTTAACTCAAGCACGGGCCCTTCTAAGTGTGGGGTCTGGTGGGACTGTATTGTTTGCACACCATGAAGCCGGCCCTGCCATTATCTATAAAAGAACTGTTAAAGTCGAAAATAAAGTCAAAAGCCTTCAAACACGAAGGAGTCTATAGGCAAATTTCAGCTGAAACTGAAGCCAAAATTTGATTCCCTATGCTTTTCAGGTAAATGGTCTGTGTTTGATAGACAATAAGCCAGAAATCTAGTGTGTGCTACTTTCTTGCCATTACGTATTATTAGTCACTGAGGAACAAGATTTTTCAACCTTGGCAGCATTGATATTTGGACTAGATAATTCTTTGTTGTGGAGACTGTCCTGTGCGTTATACGGTTTAGCAGCATACCTGTCCTCTATCCACTTTCACCTCGCCCCCCAACCAAAGTCATGACAATCAAAAATGTTTATAGACGTCACCGATCTTCCCTGGGGGGCAAAATCACTGAGCCACTGTTTTAGAGATGACGTCATTTTCAGACTTTACTGTTGACAGAGACTCTCTCCTTAACTAAACTTTAGTCAGGCTCCTCTGAGTCCTCTTTTTGACTAGACTTTGCCCTTGGGCTGTGTCCTCGGCCTGTTTAGTCCAGTTTTAGCAGAAATCCTGCTGGGTCAGTTTAGTTAAAAATCCCCCCACCCCTTGCTATCTGATGAAATTCCTCATCCCCCCCCCCCATTTGTGATCTGACCACAGTTGATATCTGTTCAAATTCCTTATTCCTATCCTCTATATCTTATCACCCTGGCCCGTCTTCAGCAAAAATCCTGTCAAGTTGGTTTAGCCAGAATTTCCCTTACCCTTGATGTTTCCTTTTAGTAATTTTCTATTCACGGATTCCCACCCTGCTCCTTGGCTGTAAGTCTCCACTTGAACTTGTTGTATTCAGAGTTAAGCCCTCTCCCTACTACAAAACCCCACCACAGTAGTCCCCTGAATAAAGTCTGCCTTACCGTTGTTTAACAAGAGACATGAATAAGTTTTTCTTCAACGTTGTTCAAGAGAATCTCTCGGGGTGTTGTTAAAAGTTCAGATTCTCCAGGGTTCAACTTCAGAGATTCTGATAGTGTAGGTCTTGAGGGGGACCCACAAATATGCATTTAGTAAGGACCCCAGCTGACTCTGATATAAGTGATCTAACTTAGATCACTTAGAAAAATTATTAGACCCCATGTGACTCTGATATAAGTGATCTAACTTATATTCAAACACTTAGAAAGATACTGATGTATAGATGAATGGATGAGATGGACACCTTCCATTAGATGAGTAGAGCTTAATGATGGTTGGATGTTATTGTCTTATTTACTTAGGACAACACACACACATGTGGCCTCTAGATTAATGTGCAAGTCTCCAATCCAATTTGCTTTTGTAGACACAGACACAATCTGCTTTGCAATTAGGTAAGCACCCATCTGGCAGAGAGAAAATTTGGAGGCTGTAAAATAACACAGGTAAAGATTTTTCTTTGTCAGCGAGGCTGCCTGAAATAATGATCACCTAATGAAAGCACGATAGGACTGAGCATTTGTGATTCTTTCAGGGTGGATTGGAATGGATGCCCCCATTGAAAGAATACTTGATGTCAGGTTATTAATGATACCTCCCTTTCTTTCTGACTGAGCTTAATTAGTTAAATATTTTTTGAGCACAAACAAGGTCAAATATCTGAATAAAAGCTCAACAAATTCACCCAATTACAGACTTTACAGAACTCAGATTTTAGAAATTAAGTTAATTCCCATATGATTGACAGAATTTTCTAATTTGCTTGCAGATGTTTTGGATTTCATACTGTGGCATATTCAAAAGGCTAATAAACAACAGAAAGAACTGGAATCTCTTTCTTTTTGGGTGTCCTCTCTACTTTCTCTGTGAATCTACAAGTCTCTCTCAGTCTATTTCTACCTCAGGGACTGACTGTGTGTCCAGGTTCGGACTCCACTATTTTGAGTGTCCTCCTTCAGGAAGACAGGGATCAAATCTGACACGTCTCAATTAATGAATAAATCAAATCTCAAAAATTTTAGTCTTCAGCCGGCCAGGTGGCACACCAGTTAAGCGAGCACATTCTGCTTCAGTGGCCCAGGTGGGGTTCACCGGTTCGGATCCCGGGTGCAGACATGGCACCGCTTGACAAGCCATACTGTGGCAGGCATCCCACATACAAAAAGTAGAGGAAGATGGGCACGGATATTAGCTCAGGGCCAGTGTTCCTCAGCAAAAAGAGGAGGACTGGCAGCAGTTAGCTCAGGGCTAATCTTCCTCAAAAGACAAAATTTTTAGTATTAATTTTACTATTTTTCCTAATTACTCACTGTCACTTACCAGCCAGTTGAATCCAGTCTCATATTTAGCTATGCTTTCAAAGAACCCAATTCAAACAGTCTCTGATAAACCCCTGTTCTCATCTCATGCTCACCTAGGAGGCCAGAAGTATTTGAACCAGGATTGTTACACCTGCTTTTTAAACAACCTTTCTAAAGGAGATGGACTCTATCCGAAACAGAAGATCTGTTGAAAGACAAGAAAATCAAGGATGCAGAATATTGTCATTCTTGTCTCATAAAAGTAGGGTCTTGCAGCATGTTTAGAAAATCTTTCTTTTGAAAAAAATCCATTTGGTTCTCAAAATTAGCAATTCCTTGGCTCACATTGTTCAAAGTCAAATGGTTCTCATTATATTTCATTGGTCTCTTTCAAGGCATCTACATGTTCATCAAGTCTCATTTTCTTGGATGCCATGAACATTGCCCTTGAAAGAAATACTTTCAGAAAACAATATGTGTGTATATTTATAATTTACAAAGCATTAAGATAAAATCTGGGCATAAGAAGGTCTAACTTCAGTTCAAAATATTTGATGTTATTTCTTGCATTTTATTAATATGCTGAAGAGTTCGGATAATTATGGGTTAAGTTCTTTTTAAAACTTCCTCCAATTGAGAGTTTTAATCAGAATCAAAATATCTCGGTGAAGACTCTCTCATGGAATTTGAAATATGCATACCACTTAGAATATAAAACTGTGCAGGGACATCTATGTACAGAAACATGGATTTTATGAACATGCATTTCAACTTTCCACACTTCACTGCAACAGTGAAGAATTGAAATTCATGCCCTAAGTGGGCAATATTTTAGATGTAGGGGCATTGCAAGGCTGTGTTGGTACAGATAAATTCTTCAAAACATGCTTCACATTGTGTCGGCTGGGACTTGGGCTTACTTGAAACCGTTCTGGTTCATAAAGAAAGAGAATGCTAACAACTTCAGAAAGGATTTGCACCTAGATTAAGTCTGATAGAAGACCTATTCTGACCAGAAATATAGATGTGCTCCCTTGTAAGGTCTCTAAACTTAAGAAAATGCAGAAATTTGGATGGGAGAATTCCTCTACAGAAACTGCCACCTTTCCCACTCTTACGGATTGAGTGAATTGTTCTCATAGATTCTATGGCCCTGGTTGTTATGAATTCAGTTCTCCTGCTTCCTAATGGTTTCAAGGATGTTTTCTCTTGGAACTCCAGGTTCTTGTCTGTTTAAGGCTCTTTGCCAGAGTGCCGCACTGTAGAACCATATTTCTTAATTTTATATGGAATTTTTTTTACTCTTCTAACTTACTTATGCCATACTATATTATCAGAAGGTCTTAATAGATAGACATCTAATTTATATGACCATTAGCTTCATGGTCCATCAGATTCTGCTTCATAGAAGTTGTGAGTTATATATTTAAGGATGAAAATGAGTTGGCAAGAACTAATGGGAGAAAGTGTTCTAAGCAATGTGTACAGCATGCACAGACCGTCTTTGGAGACACTTGAGAGAAATTCACACATTGGAAAATGTGAGTATTTCTGTGTGAAGAAATAGAAGATAGAGAAGATAGTTTAAGAAGATAGAAATAAGATGTTAAAACATAATTTTTAAACAATTAAAAATAAAATTCTATCTTTTCATCTGTTATCTATCTCTCTATTTATTTATCTATCTATATATCTATCATCTATCCAATACTGGAATAAGAGGCAAAGTTAAATATAGAACTGGTTAATACTCTGCAGATCAGTGAAAACATAATATTTTCTACCAGATAGAAATAATTTGCACCTCTATACACACAAATTAGTGGCAAGTTAGCAATTTTCTAAAAGTTACCATTCTTTTGCTGATTCAGGACCTGAATTAATAATATTAATAGGGAAGATAAGTCAAATAAAATTTCATAGCCTGTATCACCAAATAACCCATTAAGTGGCTCTTTAGAAAATGCTCATCATGTCATCATGTCATTGAAAGGGCAAGAAATAACTTTTCTATCTTATTTTCAAGTTTTGGATGGTTTTTCTCAAGGAGTAGGTTAGGGCACTCTTCAATTGTTAAGTAGTCTGGCTTGATATCTAGGACAAAGCGGAATCTTTGGGCTCTTCAAAGCCAGGTAATAATAAGATTATCGCTATTTTTAAATTTTAAAACAACTGCTGTGGTAGTGGGGGAAAAGATAAGTCATACCAAAATAGTCTGGAGATAGGCTGAACTGTTGAGCACTATTGTCAAATTACATTTGGGATAGAGAGGTAAGGATAAGAATTTGTGTTATTGCCATAGAACAGAAATAGATTGAACTGGTATAAACTGAGTCTGAGCCCCTCAACAAACTAACCAAGCTAATTATAATGCTGATAATCAACTCATTGGGTGCTCTTCTCTGTACAAAAGTTTTCTACTCCAAAGGATTTATGAGATATTTTTCTTTTTTATTGCAAAATTCAAAAAGTTTCTGCTGTGATTTACTGAAATTTATTGTATATGGAAAACCAATTTTGTAGACATTTTAACATTTTTTCTGAAGATTTATGTCACATAAATTTGATCCTTTTCAGTAAGCTTATATAACTCATTTTCTTTTCTTTTGAAATGTAGAATTCTTTAAGTTGTTTTTAGGGATATTACTATTATAGATTCATTTATAGATGTTACTTTTTAAATGTGTTTTTTGCGTTTTGACTCCTCATCAATGGCAATTTCCCAAATAATAAAATATTATCATAGTTTTTTACAAAACCAAACTTTGAAAGAACAATTTTAAAATTTCACAAAATATAATGATTCAGAGTTTCTATTGCACTCATAGATTCTAAGTTGGCTGTGGCTTTTCTCTATAGCAATGAGCTTTTGCCCTGAGTGGTTCATATGGGAAGTCAATCCAGTCTTTCAAGCTGGATTTCCCCTGTTGACAATTAATCAACAAAGTATTCCCGAAATATCACTTAACTCATCTCCTGATGCCCCGCATGAATCATAGCTCCGGAAAGGGAGCCTCAGCACACTTCACTAATGGGATCAAACGACTAAAATGGTGATGCAACCCCAAGATGGCATCGAACTGAATTTAGAGTTTGTTATGCTCAATCTAGAACAGGGTTTCCCAAATATCAGTACATGAGCTATCTTTGCCTTTTCCTCTCTCCTATTTTCTTTATTCATGTTCATAGAGAGAGTGGTTGACATGTGCTCTTGCATTTGCCACTCCTACCCCAGTATTTCTGGATTCTGAAGTTCAAATTTGATTTTTGACTAACAATGATCTTCTAGTGATAGGCAGTATCAAGCCCTGGACATGATTTAATCCTGGAGAGTCAAAGGAAAACGTAGGTAGATCAGTGTTTTATATTCTTACTGCTATGGAACTGTACAATGTCGTAGTTTGAAGCAAACAAAAATTAGACCTGCCAAATTGCATTCTGGGTGAGCTGTTCTCAGAGAAAATAGCAAGATTTCTGTCTCTGGGTCAAAGCTAACGTAGGAAATAATGACCGTAGCTATCCACTGGAATCGAGTGCCATTTATTTCAAGAATAGTTTTGGCAATTTAAATTTGCTGCATAATCTGTGAAGAATAGAAATATATGGAGAAAAATGCAGAAAACAGAATAGCAGTTTTCAGACACCTAATTCTTAAGCATGACTTCCTGTGTGATTGTACCATGCTGATTAAACTGGCCTCTTTTCCTGGTGCTTGTCAACTTGTTTATCAGCACTCCCCAATTAATCAAATACGAACAGTGAACAATAAGAAAGAGACGTTATTTGATTTTGGCATATGCTAACGATTTCAGCTCCCATTTAACCAAATGTTTTATGTTTGTAAAGTAACACCGTTTAAGTGCTTCCTTCTTTCTTTCCCTAAACACACACACACATACACACACACACATGTACTTGTTACTTAAGAATATAATCTAATTGATATATGGAAAATATTTTTTCTTAATGTTTGTAGCACTTTTAACCTCTACATATAATGATATTTCGAACTCTTTGGGGAGAGGAAAATATTCAATTAGTAGACTCTTGTAAATACTCAGCTTGAGAGATGCAGACTTAATGGGATTTGTTTTTGTGCTTTCCCCTTCCCTGCCACCAATGTATCTCACTAGAATGAAACCCAATATATTAAATGAGATTACTGGGTCCATTTCCTGAGTAAGACTCTACAGAATTGCAAATCTCCTATATTGAAAGTAGTAATCGCAGTATTGCTTGTTTCTAGGCCCCATCTCAAAGTTACAAATTATGGAGAGCTTTGATAAAATGTTGTGTGATATCATGATATCATGGCAAAACTGCTTTTTTCCTCTTATTTGAAACACATCTAGCGATTGAGAATCCCTCATTTTTGTCCATCTTATGGACAGAATTTATGAAGCAATGAACAAAAGAATGGAAGCAAACGTGAAGTTAGCTTTCCCTCATTGTGTCAATTGACTAAGGAATTTAATGTTTCAAATGTCCTGGCATGGCAAAAATGATTTTCAATAAAATGTGAGTGAAAATAACTTCATTAGAAAGCCAGTCATGAACGCTTCTAATGAGGTAGGCCTTAGCGATGCACATGTTCATATTTCTTTCAGTGCAAAATGAGCTCTCGTGGCTATAATACCCCATTTGTTTAATGTCCCTGCATTTAGACTGCAAATGCCTTAAATTATTTGAAAATATATTGATTATATTGGTTGTAATACTAGCTAAATTTATTGATAATTGCTATTTGCCTTCTATCAGCCTTTTTTGTAACTATTGTCTTATTTAATCCTCAACAACAATCATAGGTGGTATTATTAATTTCCTCTATTATAAATTTGGGGAAACTAAAACATAGAGATATTGGATAACTTGCTGAATATCTTGCTTCCTTCCTCCCCAAATAAACAAATATCAAGATTGCAGGGGGCTGGCCCCGTGGCCGAGTGGTTAAGTTCGAGCGCTCCACTTTGGTGGCCCAGGGTTTCACAGGTTCAGATCCTGGGCACAGACGTGGTACCGCTCCTCAGGCCACATTGAGGTGGTGTCCCACATGCCACAACTAGAGGGACCCACAACTAAAATATACAACTATGTACTGGGGGTATTCTGGGAGAAAAAGCACACGCACAAAAAAGATTGCTTTTACTTTTAGTGGCATTGTACTGAGGTACAGAATTATATAAACTCACTTCCCCTTCGGAGTATCCAATGCTTTTTTGGAACGCAATACTAAAGTATGGGCTCCTGTCCCCAGGTAGATTTGCAGCTATATATTACCTGTCTAATATTAGATACTTAAGGCAAGTGAACTTTATGATGTTACCAAATCAAGTCTTCTCCCTTGCAGTTCCCACTTTCCCTTGCTGGTGTACAGGTTTCCTGTTCACGTATCTGCCAATCTCCTATTTATTTATCATGACCTGCTTCAATAGTCCTCTTGGTAAGAAGGATCTCCTTGAGATGGTCTCCTAAACATAGGGATTTTATTCTTCTTTATTCTTTTGCTGCTCTTGCACGTCATACACACACACACACCCACACACATACGCATTCATGTTTTGCTCTGCTAATAAACTTTGAGATTCTGTAGAACAGTCACTTAAGTCTTCATTTTAATTCTAGGACCAACACTCTGACAGGAGAGAGGTAAACGCCCAATGAGTATTTGTTGAATGAGTAAATAAATGATTGCACTCAAAGTCTATAATGCTTTGATGAAGGTAGAAGGTTGCTCTCCCCATGAAAGTTCGCAAACACACAATTGAAAGATGCTCTTCTATATTTACAGTGTTGGGCAATGTTGATCTCTCTTCCCCTCTCTCTGCATGCAAAGAAGATTGTGATTCTGTGACTTTGGATTTAGGAGGTTGTTAATCCCAAGCCTCACTTCCTGTGATGCTCCATCTACTTGTCTATTGCTGCCTGTTTCCTCTCAGTTCGAATGTCTGCTGCTAGAGACTCTAGCGGAAACAGTAGACTTGCCATTTCAAAATGCTGCGAGCTTTATCACAGAAATGACCTAAATACGTATGTGTGCGCACGCATGTGGTAAAGATATCCAATATCCAGGGTTCTAAATTCACATTTCTACCACAGTGCAAAACTATAATTAGGATTAGAAATCGCTTTATCTTTCACTTTGAATTCTTTATGGATCCAAAAAGTGATTTTTTTAATACTGTAAATTCAGTGTCGGCTAAAAAAGGCTTTGTGAATTTTTAAAACCAATTGTGGCTATAAACAATAATATTTTGCCAGCTTTTGAGGAATATATTAGAACAATATACAATTCTATTCTTATACTCCTTACTAGGTCTTCAAATGTTTTTGAAAAGTCTGCTGACAGGTGATTAGTCAAACAGAACCAACTGCTCCAACTGTTTAATTTAAATGATAAGTGATTGCTTTGTTTTGAATGTATTTTAAACAAATGCTTGAGTAAGTTTCTGAGATGTATGCTATAATTTATTGCAAAATATTGTCTCAACTTATATTTTATATATATGTATATATACATTTGTACGTAGGCAATGTTCCTTGGCGCTAAAGAACTCACTAATTTTTTGTTTGTCCCAAATATATGCCCTGTTAAATTGGCAAAGGGTTAGTAGCAAGAAATATGCTGCAGTTTGACAAAATGCTTACTATTTTAAACCTAATTGCTCTGCAAAAAATACCCGAGATATGGTCCATAGTTTCACAACCGAATGTTGACAGGACAAAGGTAAATTCACATGTCCATAAAGGGAAAACGTTACTGTTTCAGTTTTTAAACATGAGTCCTGGGAATCCTAGGAAACCAACAAATGGGCTGCTGAATTTTATGCAATCATGTGGTTGTGTTCATGAGTGAGTGTGTGTTTTCCTTGACAAAAGTCTTAAAACGATCTCCTTATTTTCAAAAGATATTCATGACTCCACAACCAATATGAACCACAGGAACAAAAGTTGCATGCTTTAAAAATTATTTTATTAATTCCAGAACCGTGGTGAGTAATATCACTGGTGATCAAATCAATCTGTAATATATTGTCCTACTAAGTTAACTGTCCATACTCGGAATGTTCTTTTAGCAAGGATGAGGTGAAATCTGGAATATAAACGAGGTGACAACTCTGAAATTATCTCATAACTATATTGGTGCAAACCAGGAAGATGTTTACACAACACATAGTAGAACATCATAAAGTTCATTAATTCAGTCATTTTTAAGGTACATTCTGTAACTATTAATTTACTTTAAGATTTCTCACGGAGCCAGATCTTTATTTTGACATGAGAAGTTATTTTTCCAGTTATGGTGGCCTTTGCCTTGACTGGCTATCTTAATGGCCTTACTCTGATCGTATCACTTCATTTCACTTTCACACTGCAGAGTAACACAACCTTTCTTTTATCTTACTTTAGTTCACATTATAGTCGTGTGTTTTTTCCTACTAAAACCATTAAGTGTTTTGTTCTGAATCCAACTATTTCATGTGCATTTTGTGGCTTCTCTAATTTGTTAATGTATTAACCCCCCCTCCCCAGACTAACTAATTCATAAGGGGTTTAACTTGAGCATGTAACACGCGTTGTGATGTTAAGACGAGAGAAGCCGTATCCTTTATGATATGTTCTGAATAGAGGAAAGAGTGTGAGATAAGGAGAAAGTTTCATTCAGAAGGATTCTCCTTAGTTACGTGGCCTTAAATCTCTCTCCTCTGTGAGCTTCCATTTTCACATTTATAAATAACATTTTACAAAACTATTGAGAGAGTAAAATGTGAAAATATATCTGAACCAAGTTTGCAAACTGTAGCTTCCTGCACAGTATTAAAACATTACGTTTAGGTTTATCTTACTGAGATCCTGAATCCTTCAAAGGGAAAGTTGTTTCTGGTTTTTGGGCTCTGCTTTTGACGACTTCACCCTGGAGGAAACAGCTTGCCTAAGGCCTGACATGTCGGCCTGCTGCATTGCGAGCTCCCTCTGCTCGTTTTTGGCAGGTTGTGCTGATTTATTGAGCTATTTGATTTATTTAATGTACCATGCCTTTGACTGCATATACTCTATAGCAGTCACTCAAAATGCAAACAAACACATCATATGCTCTTTAATTACTCCCATCCCCCTTATTATCAATCACTGCCAATATCAATGGAACAGCTGTGATTCATGCTATAAAATTAAGGTCAGCAAGCTTAGGTTTGCTGGAGTGAATGGCAGCTATTCTATTCATACTCCTTAATGTTTTAATTCTAAAACTAGTTCTCGGGAAAATGATGTTCAAGATCAGTCTCACTCAAAATGAAAATGGAACAGGGGAAAAAAAGATATGATAATTGGGCAAAGAGGAGGGACAGGAAAAGTAGAAATTAAAGAAGAAAAAGTTGTTGGGGGAAGAGAGGAAAGGGAAAAATACAGATCATGATATAGTCACTTTTATGGGTACTTATCCTGACTTAGGGAAGAATGTAATGCTCAACACACACACCCACACCCAGTTGTAAAAGTCCCAAGGGGCCAGTCTTTGATCCCAAATTACTGTGTTTCAAGTTCTTGAATCTCCCTCTACTTTCTTCACTTCTTTTGTTGCTGATGGCTTATCTATTCTATTCTCCTTTTTTTAAAAAATTATTTTATTAATCCTAATGCTCAAGTTTAATAATTCTGTATACGTAAGCTTCGGGTAATACTGCATGTATGACCAATCTCTACAATCTTCTCAACTGTCTACTCTTGCAGGAAGCTTCCTGCCATCTCGGTCGTTTTCCACACTCACAGAAAATGTTCAGGTTGAGGGAAGGGACTAATAGTTGAGAGAATGGAAATGCAACCAATTTTCCATCAAGTATTTTATCACTGCTACAGAATTTCAGTTCTGTCCTGGTTTTCCATAGATTTATGGATAGAAAGAATATGATATACATGTGTTATATATATAATACATATATACATACATATATAATACATATATGTGTATATCTCTCTAATATAGAGAGATTTAAGTGATAGGGGTATATAATTCATTTAATTGTGCTTAGTCATGTACACTTTAAATTTCATGCAGTGTTGAATATGGTCAATAACTTAGGACAGAATAATATTTTTGTGCCGTTAGGAAGAAGATAGAACTTCTCAGCCTACGTGTAACCCTAACACAGTTGGATAATTTCATATCTAGTAGCAATGACATTGCATCACTGAGATTTTCTGAGTTATATTGCCAGGTTGACACTCCTGAAAATCAACATTTAAGGAATCTCTGTAATTGTCCAGAGGGTCTGGCATGCCTTCAAATGGTATTTTCTCTCATTTAATCAGCCACTTCAGCCTATTACAAGATATGATTAATCTTTTAGAATAGTTCTTTTCAAGTTTTAATGTGTCTTCAACTATAATGTGTGACAATAAGAGGTATTTAATTAATACTTGTTGATTTGGTAAAATAATTTTTCCATTCATTTATTGACAAGTTTTGGAAAGTTTACTAATAATCACTGTGTAAAAAAAGAATTTTCGAATAGTCAAAATAACTTCCAGAAATATGGAAACCAATATTTATTGATAAAGTATACTACCCAACAGTTACATGTTTCTCATTTAGACATCACAACAACCTTTGTGGTAGGAATTGTTGACTCAGTTTGTATCTATGAGTAAAATGAGACGCAGAAGAGTTAACAAGTTAACTAATCGTGCCAGGTCACTCCATGAGGGGAATGGCAGATAGTCTTGCCACCTAGGTATCTCTGAGTGCAGGACTTTACTTTCACTATACCACTTGGTCCTTTAAGGGCACATGGCCCATCAGGAAGAAAGTGTGCAAATGTAAAAAAATTGCAATTTGTAAAAGTTTTAGTAACTTTTTTTTAAGTGTAGAAACCTGCCCCCAAATTTCCAAAATTGCTTTGCTAAGTAGATTGAATGATTTTCGTGATGGGCAATGAATTGTTCTGAGTCCATTTTTTTAAATCAACAGTTGTTTCTAAACCAAGTGGCAAATAGAAAGTGCATCTCAAAAAGGCGAAAAGTTACAAAGTAAGGTTGAAAAGGGCATGTTTGATTTTCTATTTTCATGGTACTCCTCTTGTTTAAGAAGATAAATTTTGTGGGTTTTGTTTTTTTGATTCTGGAACATCTCTCTGATTTTTGATTTGGAAAGTATTCAGAGGAGACCTGTTCTTCAAGAGAAAATTGTCGCTTTGAGAATATGGATGATTTATCAGGTGCAAGATTTTTTGTTTCTTGAGGAATGTCTGATGAGGTGAGATTCTTTTCATACAACATCTTACAGATTAGTATCAAAAGTCTGAACCATACGGTTGAAATCAAGGACATTCTTCAGAAAAGCAATCAATTGTTATGGAATAGATAATGTGTTTTCTTGCAAAGCAAGAGAATGACTATCATGTGGATATTATTAACCTTCCTTGAAATCTTTGTAACATTCCAATGTCTTGTGTTAAACTATTTGTTTTCTTTCTAAGGAAACACAAAAAGTGTACTGATTTATTGCGAAATTGCAGGCAGCTGTATAGCTCAATCAAGAGTATTAAATTAACTATTTTCCAATAAGTCAGGCTTGTATTTTGCACCAAAAGGTATAAATTTGTCTTAAAATTCTCTTTTATATGGTAAAAAGCAGTTAGATTGATAAAAAGAAAGTGATTCCTTTTAGTAGCCAGAGTCAGATTTGTCTGTATGTGTGTATGTACATGTGTGTCTTTTTTTCTGAATTAAAATATATCTGGGACAAATTTTTTTAAAAAGGGAAACATTTTAAGGCAATTCATGTCAAGCAAATAGAAGCACACTTTTCCTTAGTAGTATCTAACTTTGTCATTTCCTCTTGAGAATTTTAATTTAGTGGCAGAGATTCTTGAGAGGATAAATAGTGAGTGTGCTATTGTTACTATTAATCACTTTGGTTGTGGTAAGCCTAGCTTTCACGTGCACTTTTAAATTATCTTTATTGAGGTCTATCATCTTAAATTGATCTAAAATAGTATTTCTTCATCATGTATGCTTAATACAATGGCAGTCATGTATTTTTTAATAAGTTAAAATCTTACCTTGCAAATCATATTTTCCCTCTGATTTTACGAAAGTCTGTTTGTTGTTAGCAAATACCCACAAATTGCCACGAGTCACGTTTGACGTTACTCAGTACTTGTGTTTTATTTATTTAGCACTATCTTGCCCAGAGTACATTTTGTTTTATTTGAAGATTCTTTAAATTTTGAGGGCTTGATTTCATTTTGATTCATCAGCACGTTAAGGACAGTGATAGATTATCCATGTTCATTCAATCCTTGTAGCCTATTCTATGATGAGGGTGGGAACAGTATGTTAGTCAGTAACTAACCTCTTATTATTTCAAAATGCGAGTTTATTCATTCCCTCAGCAAACACTTTTAAGGATTGTGTTGTACTCTGGGTATAAAAATGGTGAAAACATGTTCTCTGATCTAAAAGAATTTATAGTCACAGGACAAACATCTTTATGGAAATTACCATAAAGTGTGATAAGTATTACAATGGAAGTGTACAGAGTTCCCAACCCTGTATATAAAATGAAGTTCCCAACTCTGTGTGTGGTAGTCAAGGAGCTGGGTAATGCTGAAGGTGAGAGTTAGAGGTTGTGTCAGAATTACGCCATGCAGGCCAGTGCAGGAAATCAGAAGAAGGAAAAGCATCCCTAATGACGGCCGGGCTGATAAAGTAGAGGATGTAAACCTGTGTAAATTCATCAGCAAGTTCACTGTCATAAAGGGGGCATTACTGAGTGTTTATTGAATGGTAAAAGAAAAGATTCAATGGAATTACAATGACTTAAACCTACACAATACATAGCTGACTAAATAGTGCCAAGCAGCAATCAACCGTTTTGGGAAGTGCTTTAAGAACCTAGCTGACACTAATGACGTTATAGCTTGCAGATGACTTATCTGCTACCATTTCAGTGCTTAATTTTTTTTATTTAAATCTGAGACATTAGTGTGCTGAGATGTCTCACCGTGGATGCTCTTGGAACACTAACCAAAAAAACAAACCAAATAGATTAGGAGAATTATGTTATGTATCTTAAAACGTATTACTGTTTCACTTTGGTAAGTTTCCATACTGAGTCAACTGTAACATCTTAGTCGATAAATTTGGCTGATAGATCATGTCTATGCATATGGCAAGCTTCGTTGGGGTAGGGAAGTGTATAGAACAGGCAATCAGTGTAAGAACTAAACTATGGCATGACAGTATCCACCAAATTATGCCCACTCAATTTTGTATCGCACTGTAGACACAAAAAATAATGCAATGGAATTATGTAAAATGAGATTAGAGAAAAGAAACCCTGAGACGTTATGGGAGAGTTAGGGAGGACTTCTCAGAAGAGAGATCTTGATGTCCATGGTGTTAATCCTTAGAATGAAGGGTTTTTAACCAAAGGAGTACAAAATAGATTTGGTTTTAGGGTAGAAAATGAATTTTTCAGGAGACAAAGGTGACATGGAGAGGTTACTCAAATAGTCAGATAGGAGATTATTGTGGCTTGTATAAGTTGGGGGAAAGGGAAGCCTTGTGAGAAGTAATTGGACTCTCAACCTAGTTGTGGGATAATAGTAATTAAACTTGGTGATTGATAGAATATAATGTCAAAAAGAGGAGGAATCAAAGATGATGCCTCAAATTTCTGGCCTGATTATCTAGATGGATGCAGAGTCAATGACTGACTGAAAATCTGGGACATGAAGTTTTGGGGAAAAAATCAGAATAATTTGTGACAAGTTTATTTTGAGATGAATGTGAGACAAGCAGAGGAAATATTGAGTAGATGGTAGGGGTGATGGGTTCAGGGAAAAGATCAAGGATGGAGATACACATTTGAGAATAGTTTGCATGTAAATTGCATATAAAATGACTGCCTATATGCCTCGCAAAGTCATTGGTTACACATGTGGATTTGTTCATTTACAAGAGTGTATTTCTTGTAAATTAAGCTAAATACAACATAGTTATACTTTGAAAAACATTTACAAACAGAAAGTAAGGAACCCAGGGTTCTCTACAATGTGTTCATCAGGCCTGAGAAAAAAATGATGGCTGTAGTTGCCTAGTATGGTCACTAGCACACAGTAGGCCATGCAAAACATAGTGAACATTTAAAATTACTTGGATTTAAATATACTTGCCAGAGTTAAGTAATATGACATTTTTTCTAGTCTCTGGAAGTGTATTATTGGTTGAGTTTAAGTAAACTTAATTGGATTACACTGACTATCTTGACATACATATTAAGGCCAAGTTTCCTCCTTTGCATGCAATGGACTGATTGTCAACGATAATTTAGAGGCTTTTAATGAGACACCATGCGTGAATTCAGAACTCCACATACAGAGGCAAGATAGATTGTCATTCAGGAAACATTTTAGGTTTGTATTGCACCCATAGACTCCAAATATTTTGGATCTGCAAAAAACAAAAAAAAAAAGGGAGGAGGGGTCAGCCAGTTTGAGGTTGTATTTTTATCTTGCCTGTATGCTAATAAATACAGATTTTCTTGTTTCTTAGATGCCACTCTTCCTTATTTGTTGAGGCTCATATTGTACTTAGATTCAACCAGGATTAAAGCAGGAGCAATTATCAGGAATCATAAGTTTAACTTTCCCCTCTCCATGATCAATAAAGAACCATTTTTTGTCTCTTAAACTTTCATTATATTTTGTAATTGGAAAAAACATATATATATAAAATGTTATGCTATTTTTATTACAGTGGATATATGATAATTTATTTGGTCAGTCTTTACTGAATAACATTTAGGCATTCCACATTGTTTCTAGTTATAAAGAATGTAGTAATTTAAATCTATGTATTTGCCTAAGCATGTACTTTGGCCATGCCTCATAAATGTTAATATGAGATATCCTTATTGACTTTATAATATAAATATACAAGATATAATTAATATAAATAATTGTACTTTGATTTTGTTGTTAGTTCAAATGCATCCTTTAATAATAGTTGAAAATTTTGACTTTTCTGAATTATTGGCTTCCTAAATAATGCTACAGCAAAATTCTTTGGTATAATTTTTATACATTTTTTTCATGATTTTTTTTCCCACCAGATATAGGATTTTTGTCTTAGTGAGAATGTATTGGTTTTTAAAACATAAAGGATTGTGCTAATTTACATACGCACCAGAAATATGTGTATGTATATATGTACATATGTATGAGATATTGGCATTTGTTTAACAACCATCATTGATTTACATCACAGATAAATGATAATCCCAATCCTTGACCCTGCCTACTTCCCTAGCATCATCTTGGGAAACTCCCTTATTCGCTAAATGCTGACCAAGCTCATGACCTTGGTACGTGTTGTTTCTTCCACCTGCAATGCTCTCCCTTGATTGTTACATCCTAGATCTTTCTTATTCTTCAGTTCTCTGCTTAAATTAAATCTGAAAGAGTATGAACCTGATTTGCTACTTGAAGTAGTCCCTCCTCCAAATCACTTTTTTTTCTCAGCCCCTTTCCTCTTCATTCATCACAGTTCACAAAATTTAATAATATATTTGTTTGAACTTTTATTTTCTGTTTCAATCCTTAGGTTTACAACTCTGTTAAGGCCAAGAGATCTTGTCATTTTCATTCATCACTGTGCATTCAGATCCCAGTACAGTGTCTAGAATTTAATAGGGCTATGTGAATATTTGCTGAATTGATGGGCAAAAGGATGAGCGAATGAATGAATGACTGGAGGTAGGAGACTGTTTCATTTTTCTTTTCAATGAATTACTAAGTGAAACTTCAGATGCGTATAACAGATAATACAATACTTCAAGAATCATTGAAATTACAAGGTTTTATTTCACTTTTCTAAAAGTTAATCAATAAATTATATAATTAAGAAACATCCAGATGAAACAGAATTTAAACAAGTAATCACCAGTTCAATGATAGGGTAGCACTCTTTCAATTCATCTTGTCATTGACTTGTTCATTCAGAGAAGAAAATCAGGAGAATAATATTTCACTACTAGAAAACCTATCACACGATGAAAATGTTTAATCAATTTAATAAGCATTTTTCCAGAGTTTAAGAGAAATGATTGTTCTCATAGCGATATTGGAATTTCCAAGTAATTGTAACTGCAATAAAAAGTTGATTGCTGGTGAACTCTGTTTCGAGATCTAAGTAATACACAACCACATATATTTCACAGATCTCTTTTAGACAGATTTTTTTAATGTTAACTACTATCACGTCTATTCTGAAACAAATGTAATTTTAAGCTATTTTGAGTCATTTTCGCCTGAAGTTTCTTTTGAAGCTTTGGTGGGCCTTTACTATTATTGCATAGTACTATTAAAGGGTGTAATTTGGCAATTGCAATTTATAAAAGACCGCCTTATTAGAGCAGTCTGAATGATTGGTTTTCCTTCAGAAGTGTAACCAATTCAGTCCTACATGTCACCATAATAGTCACATTTAAAGCCTAAAGAATTTGCCAGTTATTTAGTTCATGGTTTTCAGCCATCACTACTTTTTCCTCCTCTCTTCCTTCTTTTTCTCCTCTTCTGTTCTGCCCTTCATCTAAAAGAGACATAACCTTGGATTTGAGCAAAATGGTGTTGTTATCCTTCACCAGCTAACAGTTACCTTCAAGTGACTTTCAGAGGTGTCCCATTTGCTGCCCTTTTTGTGGGTGCTCAGTTTTCAGATCAACTTTATAGGAAATACACGTCCACTTTTAATGACAAGGTCCAGGTTGTTCTGATGAATGTCTGTCCCCTAGCCCTGATTGACACCAGCGGGCTGTGGAGGATGACAAATCGTCAGACAACAGATCAATCTGTTTTCTCCATTAAGTAATGAGGAATGGAAGGGCAGAGATGTGGGGCGAGCCGGTGCTTTGTGCGATTACCTGGAGGCATACTAAAGATGTTTGTAAATCAAGCATGTTAGCAGTCTGCGTAAACTTCTTATTATACATGCAGTGGTGCGCATGTTTGAGTGATGAGAGCTGAATACTCAACAGATACCTTCAACAATAAAACCACGAATAAAAATGATGAGAGGTAAGGTATTGAACAAGCTATGAATGTAAAACTTAGTATCCCCCGGGGATGGTAAGAATATGCTAAGTAGAGAGATGGAAGGCATTAATAAAACAACCTGAATCATAGATATTTTAAGATTAGGAAACTGCATTAATTACTAGTTACTACCTTTCTTTTTCAAGTTATTTTTTCATTGACAAAGAGGATTCATGGGAATGATTTGAATTATAAAACATTTGTCTTGGGGTGCATGTCACAGTAGCTGTGCCTAAGATATATCAGGCAATACGTATTTTATCTAATTTGTGAACTCAAAATTCCAAATAGAGACCTACATGAAATCTGCAGTTTTCAGGAAAATCATAGATATTTCCTGCTATTTTTCTAGACTCAACAAGCTAGAATTGATGTGCCACTTTTTGGTTATATGATTGTTTGATGTAAGACAATCAAAATGAAAGCTTGGGACTTAGGATGGAAATATGCCAATGCCACGGTTATTAGATGACCTTTGACCTGCCTTCCAAAACAGTGTTATATTACCCAGGAACGTTTTTGTTTGTTCTCATGGTTTTGAAGTGGAGACAGTGTAGTGAGTGAATTTAACCAAAAGGAGAAATTTCTTATAAGGACAGAAGGAGAATCTCTAGTTAGACAGCTCTAAGGAACAGGATAGAACTAGGCTGTAGAGACAGATTTTAGCCTGGGAACCAGGAAAATCAATCAATCTCTCATTTGCATTATTTCATACAACCCCCTCTGTTCTCTTCATACAGACTTTATACTTCTTTCTTCATAAAGACCAGACTCCTTTTTTCAATATTTTGCTTTTCAAAAACATCTTCTCTATTTAAATGTGCAGTCACATAGCAGAAATTATTAAGCCTACATTCCAAATCTCCAAACCAAACTTTGGTTGGCACAACTTGTGTGAGACGCTCAAATGTGGACCAACCAGTTGTGGCCAAAAAAGTGAAAAGCCAAGTATTCTGAGGGTGCCTGTGACCATGTAGACAAAGCGAGAGGCTGTTCCCAGAGGAGGAGAGCCGGTTGCTCCCAAAGGAGGCTAAATTGATGGTCAAGACAATAAGTTTTACTATAAAGAATGTTTTTTAAAAATTCCAGTGAAAGGAATAATTGTACATGGAATCTTATTTTCCATAGACTTTCATTACAAAGATGTTGGTGCCTGGGAGAAAAATTATCACCCCTAACACAAATATATTTGAGATTGCAACAAATGTTTAATTACCAGAAATTTTAAGAAACAAAACATTTATTTTCATTATATATTTATAAGGGCATACCTTGTAAGTTGCAAATGAATGAAACTCAGTCTGTAAGGAACCCAAGTCCTAAAGGTTTCTAGATGCCGCTGGTGTTTGGAAATGAGCAGGTCTGTCTAGACTAATTACAACATGAGTTTTAAAAAAAAGCAACAATTAGAATGCCCCTTTTGAGGCACAAGTGGCATTGAATTGTTTGCTAAATTTGCCCATGAAAATGCTTTATAGAGCATAAGTAATAAACTTATGCTGAAATAAGTCATTGACTTAGAAATTGTATAATTACAATTTTAATATATTAAGTTTATTTGAAATGAGTGAGGATCTCCAAAAAAATTCTACACAAATCTAATTGTTAGTTTTCAGTTTCCTGATTTTTGTTTGTTTTTTCGATATAAGCATTTGGAAATTACAAGTTTATATTAGAGCTCATCTAGTCCAATTTCTTACATTCCACAGGAATTTTTCCTGCTATACTTTTCTCTATCCCTCCATTCCTGAGTCAAACACCAGGGTTCCCAGATACTCCATTTGTTCTGGGCATGTAAGAACATCTCAAAAAACTGAACCAAATAAATTGGGTTTTGTTTTGGGGTTTTTTGGTGAGGAAGATTGTCGCTGAGCTAAGATCTGTGTCAGTCGTCCTGTATTTTGTATGTGGGATGCTGTCACATCATGGCTTAATGAGCAGTGTGCATGTCTACACCCAGGATCTGAACTCGTGAACCCCAGGTCACCAAAGCAGAGTGAGCAAACTTACCCACTACACTACTGGGCTGGCCCCACAATTAATACTTTAAACTTCATTTTCTCAGAGTCCTTTTGTCTTTACTAGAGAAACTAATATAAGGAGATATTAATTTTGAAATTTAGAATGAAACCCAGAAATAATAGATATCAAATACCAACATGAATTGAGAAAAAAGGAGATCATAAAATTTGCAAAAACAGATATACTAAAAATTCATTACATTATATTTAAGCTCTCTTTCAAATTAAGGATATAAAATTGATCATGTGAAGATTCAAGAGAATTTGAGATTATTTAGAAAGAGCTGAGCCTTGTATCATCAAACAGACAGAAGATAAGAGTTGGGGAGGATGTGGAGAAAAGGGAACCCCTGTTGGTGGGAATGTAAATTGGTACAGCCAATATGGAAACCAGTAGGGAGGTTTCTCAAAAGTTAGAGATAGAACTGCCATATGATCTAGCAACTCCACTTCTGGGTATACATCCAAAGGAAAATAAAACAGGATCTGGAAGAGATATCTGCACCCTCATGTTCATTGCAGCATTATTCACGATAGCCAAGACATGGAAGCAACCTAGGTGTCCATCAATGGATGAATGGATAAAGAAGTTGTGAGATACACACACACACACACAGACACACACAAACACACACAACGGAGACTACCTATAAGAAGGAAATCCTGCCATTTGCAACAACTTGGATGAAACTTGAGGGTATTATGCTAAGTGAAATAAGTCAGACAGAGAAAGACAAATACTTTATGATATCATTTATATGTAGACTCTAAAAAACGTCAAATTCAGAAAAACATAAAAGAGAGTAGTGGTTACTAGAGGTTGGGGGTTGGGAGAAATGGGGAGATATTGGCTAAAGAATACAAACTTCTAGTTATAAGATTAACAAGTTCAGGGGATCTAATGTAGAGGATGGTGATTATAGCTAATCATACTGTACTATACACTTGAAAGTTGCTGAGAGAATAGATGGGTAAATGTTCTCACTACAAAAAAGAAATGGTAATTGTGTGATGGGTTGGAGGTGTTAACTAATGCTACAGTGGTATCATTTTGCAATATATAAATGTATCATATCAATACATCGTACCCCTTAAACTTACACAGTGTTACACATCAATTATATCTCAATAAAGCTGGAAAAAACTTTTAAAAGAAAGAGCTAAGCCCTGGATATCTTTATTCCTTCCCCTGAGACCAAGGGTTTTAAGGATGGTTTCTAAGTCATCTGAGTCAAGAAAATATTTCTCAAGAAGCGGATGTGGACCAGACCTCTGAGAGAATTCTCCTAGCTCCTGGAGAATCAATTGTTCAGGAGAAACTATTAGGGGTGATGGAACCTCTAAAGGGTCTGAACTAAATAAGCAAAAAGTCAGGGCTGAGGAACACGGGCAGCTCTAGGAAAATCCATCACTCCTAACATGCGAAGTACAGTTGGAATTTTTCAACAGAATCCTTTTCCCCAAGAGCATGTGCATGCGTGTGCACACAGACACACACACACCCCTCTACACAACTTAAAAGGGAGTCAGCTTTAAATCATCCAGATCTAGAATGCAAGAGACCAGTAGACAACAATTAACAGTCAAGTAAAAACCTAGAGCCTAGCTCTGTTTATCTTTTAGCACCCACACCTCTTCCACCATCAGGTGAGTAGGGCAGGATGCGAGAAAGTAGAAGCCTATCTTCTGGGGGGGCTTCTCAGGTGGCTGTGGGGCTAGCTGGGGCGAAGAGAAGTAGCTTTAACTTTTAACTGTATTGAAAGTTTTGATTATTTCATTAGACTGGACATTTAATTTATGCATTAAACAAATAATTGATGACAGCATAACTGTAAGGCTTTCTATGACTTAAAAGTGAGAAGAGAAATGATGGCTCTGCCAGAGTTCTCATCCAACAGTGGGGAAAAGTTTCCTCTGGACAAAATTTAAAAGGACCGTGGGAGACAAAGTTTGCTTTGTGATTAGTCACCATGAGTCATACTAGATACCAAATATCCCAAATGGTGCTAACATTTAATGCAATATCTGCACAGCTGGTATTCATTTATTTATTCATTTAACAAATATCTGCTGTGTATTTTATATGATGGTCACACTCTAAGCATTGGAAATACAACAATAAACTTAGTGGAAGTAATCCTTCATTGATTGTTACTGGAGCTTTCAGTCGAGTGGTAGAGAAAAATAGACTCTTATTGCGTGACAGAGTGCCATAAGGAGGCATGGGAATGTGAAGCAGTGGAACCCCAGTTTGGACCTGCGGAATGAGAAAAGGGTTCCCAAATTAAGTTGTATGATAGACATTTGAAGGACAAGCAGACATTAGACTGATGGACAGGATGGGGAAGAAAGTTCCAGATGGAGGGACTAGTTCTGAAGCTGAGAAAGAGCATGAGTCATACAAGGATGAAGAGGTTGAATGTATCCTATAGAAAATAGAAATAAGTTTAGAATGATTCTGAAAGAATTTCAAAAAATAGGGCTGGAGAGATTAATCCCAATGATGAAAAAATTGTTTAAAAGATGCTAGCCAAATATGACTTCATTTTAAGGGCAATCAACAGCCATTGAAGAATTTTCAATTGGGAATGTGTTTGGATAGGAACAAAGAATTTTCTGAAAATAATAGTGGACATTTTTGACACCAGCATGTGTTAAGGAGTTGTTTTAGACAGGCAAAGCGTGTTGTGCCCGCACATATTAATAAACATATGTATTGTAAACCCACTGTCAGGAGAATTACAGGTATTTTATTTAATGCTGTTTTGCCAGGATACAATTTAAATTTTGTTATCTGCATCTTACAGGTAAGAACACTGAGTTACAGAGTAGCAAATGTGCAGCCTGTGATTACACAGCTAGAAAGCAGTGCAGCAGGAAGTAAAACTCAAATCTTTAGCTCCAAAATCTAGACTCTTCTCTAACCTACTGCCAAGCTTCTAGCCAAATGTGAAAAGCTGAATCATTTAACCCAAGGGTAATTGATCCAAATTTCAAATTCAAGTGAGTGCATGTCCGTTTTATTAAGCCAAGATGACTTGCTTTTAGTATCCAAGGATTTTTGCATTATTTGAAATTTCATGGACATAGACTTCTAACTGTAGCCTGCTTTTTCTCTTCAGTTGTAAAATTATTCCCGTTTCTCCTTAGAAAGCTCATGTATTTGCACGGTGACAAATATACATATTCTCCTCCTCTCTCTAACAGTGCATACTCTGGCAATCTTCAAGGCCTTGCTTGCACAGTTCTAGTTCTGGGACCCACTGGTTTTATTGGATTACTCCAACAGTCACATTATACTGTGGGCCTGTACATTAGAATGATGTATCACAGTAATTCTAATGCAGTTATTGTAGGATGATTTAGATTGTAATCCTAAAGCATTATCTAGATATAACACTAAAGCAATCTCTGAGGAAATTTTGTTCATTCCAGCCAGGGAAAGAAAAGTCCTATTTTGTGCATGAATTATTAAATATGTACTTAAAGGGGTAGCAGCCCTTTTAATTTGGCAAAGCTCATTGTTTTAATTGGTGAAAATGACAAATGACTTAAAGCTTGCAGCATCCGGAGCCAAGGGAAACCAAAGAAAAGGCAGCAAAGAATGCAAACTTGGCCTAGAGCTGAGCTGTGTCTCGACAAGGGTGGAAAAAAATCTAGCAGTAGTTTGACAGAGATACCAATTAGTGTCCTATGCCATAGAAGAGATCATAAATTTGAAGGGGTTTCTGCACAATTAAGGGATGTAAACATAGGCACTTTTATAAAACACAGCGCAAAGAAAATAATGTGTCAGGCCCGTATAAGTGACTGAACTTGCTATTAAAACAGATGAAAAACCTAGTGGAGCCATACTTGCTTGCATTACGATGGAAACACCTTCGTTTCCTAGATTTTCGTACTTACAATTTCATCGTGGTGACGTTTGTCTTATCATCGTTTAACCACATTATTAGAATTAAAGGCAGAGAGCAGCGTCTGTTCCATACTCCGATGCTTCCAGTATTATCCAATCATCCTCACGCTCTCTGACTCTATTTTCTTCAGAACAGTGGGCACGAGAAAGAGAATTAATGTCAATAAAATATAAATAAACAATTGAGAACATCCAGACCCCTGAATATACGGAAATTGTATGCTTGTTTTCTTTTCCTTTTGTGGTACAGATCCAGGCTGAAGACCTGAATCTGCAGAGCCATGGTCCTCACGGTCAAAATCTGAGCAACTATCAGGCCCGTGGAAAACACACAGGGTATTTTCCACAAATTTTTATTACCAAACTTGTCAAAAGTTCAGAAAAGTTTAAAGTATAGTTCTCTGGACATCCCTATATACCCCACCTAGATTTAACACGTACTAGGTACGATTTTTACATATTTGCTTTATCTCTGTGTGTACACACACACACACAGAGCAATAGTTGTTTTTGTTGTGGAACTATTTGAAAAGAAGTTGCAGATATAACTACAGTTTGTGTTTAAATACTTCAGCGTGCAAATCCTAAGGAAAAGGACTCTCTCCTGTATAAGCAATTAATTATGTATAGGATATATAATTATCACAACTAAGAAAATTAACAATTATGTAATATAACCTAATATCTACACAGTATTCAAATTTTCTATATTGTCTTTGATTTATTTTCCAAACCAAATCCAATCAAGGTCCACATTTTAAATATTTTAATTAATAAATTTTATTTTTTACAGCAGTTTTAGATTCCCAGCAAAATTGAATAGAAAGTACAGTCTCCAACATCTTATATATATATTTTAAAGTTTTCTCTTAATCTCTTTTAATCTAAAACATGCCTTCCCTTTTTTTTTTTTCTAATAACATTGCCTTTTGAAGAAACCAAGGTGTTATAGAATGCCCAAGGTCTGGATTTGCCTGATTTCCAGTGATGTCATGTAATACGTAACTCTATCCATCTTATTTTCTGTAAACAGAAAAATAGGTCTAAAGGCCTGATTATATTCAAGTTAAACTTTTTTGACATTACTGCTTTCTTCATGGGAGACACTTCATAACTGCCTCACATCAGGAGACACATGCCAGCTTGTCACGATATTAGTGATGCTAAATTGGATCACTTGTTTAAAGTGATAACCTATAGTTTTCCTCATTTTAGAAGACTGATTTTTCGCTATGTGGTTTATGAGTAACCCCAAGGGAATATCATTTCTCCCAAGAACTTTTTAATCTAATGGTTTTCAATGTGCTGATGAACCATGCCTAAAATAATGATGGGGATTGCAAATTGGCAATTTAACAATTCTATCATTCTTTTTAGATTTATTAGCTGGCATTACTCTGTAAAGAAGGGCTATCCTGATAAACACTGTGTGATTTTTAAATTTAAGTTATTCAATTGTTTCTTTGAAAAAGATATCGAAGGGTTTGTTGCTAAGTATTAACATTAGGGTGAGATAAACTGGGGTTTTGGGGAGGTATTTACTTTTTTAAATAAAATTTTGTATTGTTTTACAATAAATTGAGCACACATAAATGTTTTAAATAAAAACTAACGGACTTTGAAAATGAGTTCTTTCTTCTAATTTCAAGTGCTATTTAATTACTTAGTTTGGGAATAAAACTTCTACATTTTTTTTGAGCACTTAATGTATGCTAGTCAATTTATAAATTAACAACTGTCTTTGCAAGTAGAAATCACCATTTGCAGAAGAGAAAATGTATAAGAAAATGTATATGGTTAACATATTGCCAAATATTTATCAAATAAGTTTCAGAGCCAAGGTTAGAAACTAAATATTTTTTTCTTTAAGAAAGCTTTGCTTTCTGTATTGTTCTTTATTAGCTCTCCCACAGAACCATAAACTTCACATCGTATATGTCTAAATTTCCAATGCACAGAACTGAGGTGGACTTGGAATCTATTGAATGAAAGTGGATTTGATTAGAGTTTTAAAATGTATCAGGATTTTGTTTTTATTCAGGTATGATGAGGTCAACAGATCAGGAGACTATTTCCATTAAAGAAATAGTTTGTTACTCATAATTCCCAAGAGGAAGGGACATACTGCACCACTTAGGGCCACCTGGAGAAGCACCAGGGTTGGTTAGGGGGCAGAAGGATCTAGAAGAAAGCATGAGCCAGAGGCTTTTTTGTGGTTTTCATGGGAAGGAACAGGAATGCGCAAAGTAAGGTAGGCAAGCTGAGCAGGTTTAGGATTAGATAGTTTGAGTAATTCCAGGGATCTCTGGACTATGTGGGTGGTTGCTAGTTGATCAGCGTCTGGCCAGGGGGGGACTTAGGGCAGCCGGATGGTGCCCTGGGATGGCAGGCCTGATAAAAGAAGGTGGACTGGGGATATGGATTTGGGATTGCTTGGTTTGCTTTTAAAAGGCATGCTCACTGGCAGCTTGTTTGCTATCTCCAGGAGTTAGTTATCCATGAGAGAGGCAGTCCCTTCCTGAGTCTGCAAAGCTCCAAGATGTCAAGATATCATACAATACAGAAAATAAAAAACATGATTGATACAGCTAGTAATAGACATTGTCCAAAAGTTAAGGAACTATATATGAGTGGGTTAGATTTCCCTGTAAAGTCAGTTAATATTATGAGATTCTACACTGTGATAACATATAACCATAGCGAATGCAAACTTATCATAAAGTGTGTATCAGTTAAGAAATGTTCCAACCCATTTCACATCAGATCATTTGTCTATGTTAGGGATTGGATTTTGTTTTTAATCAACACAGAAGCATAAGGTACATATACACAGAAGTGTATTAGAAAAATCTTGTCAGTAATATAACTATAATTTTATTTCCAGGCAAATCTAAATATTATTTACATGAAACCATCAGCAATTTTTGTCATAGTTTAATTTATTGTGCTGGATATTATCATGCCAGTTCTAGATGTTTCAATACTTTCATTTAAAAGATTAATGTTTGTACGTACTTTATGTGTAGTGTGTGTCATATGAACATTTTGTATAGTTCACAATATTGTTGTGATAAAGAGATGCAATTTGCTCCAGTACAAAGTAAAAAAATACTTGTTATTGCACTTTCACTAGCAGTGTATTTATTAATTTCAATAGCAATATTGTTATTGGCATAGAGTGGCAGATCTACATTTATCAGATGTCAGTGGCAATGATATAAGATTTACAAGATGTTAGGCGACTTCCATCTGGGTTGCGCTGGAGCATCTGCCAATGCACATGATCAAGCAGAGGACACAGACACCAAATGCTGAAAACCAGCAGTCTGACTCTCATCCTGTTGGATAAACAGAATATTTTTGGCTCCACCAACATATCAGTGGAACTAAAATAAATTTATGGCAGTCAAATTAGTTCCCCAAAATAGTTACAATATCATCTTTAACACCTAGGATATTACTATGGAAATGACAAATGAGAAGAAATCACTTTCCGGCATTTTAATGCTACTATTTACCGGATCTATGGCAAGCATCAGAGTACCTTTTGCTCTGAGTAACCATTTCTCTAGAACACTGAGACTCGTGGTCACTGGGGTTATTTCCCCACTAAGGTTTCCATTTGTCAGTTATTCAGTTAGGTTTGTTGTGTTTCTTCCATTAATATTTAATGACATATGCCTTGCACACTCTGGCTTTGTCAAAAAGGGGGTTCAAAAAATAGTAGAAATAAACCAACAGAAATTCATCATTTCTGTTGTTTATTGGATTTAGCGTTTATTAGTTAGACCTCACCTTGTTCAAAATCAAAGACTTGTGCTTGCTTTCAGAGACGCATAAGTATAAAAGGATAAAAACATAGAGAAATAAGAAAATTGAAAGAAAGATAATATTTTTAAAAATGGGAAAATAGATTAAAGCCAATGGGAAGACTGATACATGGAAATTGCAATTTTAGCCGGTACTTGACAACAAACTGGTATGGTGTGTTTTCACAGCCAAAGCTAGAGGGCAAGTGGCTTAGTCATGAGAGGCACAGCACCACCAACTGACAAATGGTGGACAGTAGGAAATAAAACTATGGTTTCTTTAATGCTAAGAGAATAATATGTAATAAAGTTAAATAGTAGAAAGCTGCAATCTTAGAAGCTCTACAGCCACCTTTATTAATTTGATGAGTTGTAATTGAGGGTGAGTCTCTTGCTAAAATTTTTTGAAAATGCTCTTTCAAAAATTATTAATTTATTAACCAATGGTTAAAGTAAGTGGAAATGGTATTCACCAAAATCTTTTTAAATTTTATTTATTTTTTCTTTCTTTTTCTTGAGGAAGATTAGCCCTGAGCTAACATCTGTGCCCATCTTCTTCTACTTTATATGTAGGACGCCTGCCACATCATAGCTTGATGAGCAGTGCTAGGTCCACAGCCAGGATCCGAACCAGTGAAACCCCGGGCAGCCAAAGAGGAGCTCATGAATTTAATCACTGTGCAACCGGGCCAGCCCCAGCAAAATCTTCTTGAAATTATTGGCTAATTAGTAAATGACAAGCCTTTCAGAACTTTATTTTCCTGTGGATTTTGAATGTTCAAGGAACATGTTCCATTAAAATAGCGTAATTAAGTTTAAATGTAGCCAAAATATAGAAATGAGCGAGGTTTATCAATGGCCTCTACCAACCCAAAGGTACTCCATATTTCTCTTCTCCTCTTGGTCTTGCAGGGCTCTTCGCTCTACTGTGGCAAAATGGCACAAGATAAAATGGGATAGGATATTCAGAGCCCGCAGTTTTGAATTAGCTCTTACTTGATATCACTGTTGCAATTTAGGTGGATCCTTTTGCTTGTTTCACAAGGCTTCAGAAACTCTTTCTTGCACACTAGTTGTCTCTCTTATCATGGACAAGATTTGGGAAGCAATGTAGTATTAGCAAATGTGTGGGCTTTGTCGCCAGCTTGGTTCTACACTTCTAACACTTTAGAACTACGCGGACTCAGACAAAGTGTTTAATCTCTCTGAGCCTCCACTTTCTCACCCTAGAAATGGAGATAATGATCCCTACCTTTGAGACTGTACACAGGATTAAACAGGTTTAAGATGTGTGGCACACAGCAGGTGCTCACTGAATGGCAATAGGAGTTGTTAACACCTTATCTGTCATTATTGATATTATTACTGCAGTGATATTTTTATTCAAGGTATTACTAGCTTTGTCTTTTTTTTTTTTTAAGATTGGCACCTGAGCTAACAACTGTGACCAATCTGTTTTCTTTTTTTTCTGCTTTATCTCCCCAAATTCCCCCTCGTACATAGCTGTATATCTTAGTTGCAGGTCCTTCTAGTTGTGGCATATGGGACGCCACTTCAGCATGGCCTGATGAGCCGTGCCACGTCCACGCCCAGGATCCCAACCAGCGAAACCCTGGGTCACTGCAGCAGAGCGCATGAACTTAACCACTCGGCCACGGCACTGGCCCCTAGCTTTCTCTTCTTAACCTTAGGTATATTAAATATTTCACAGAATTTGAGAGCTGAGAAAAACATTAGAGATTATATAGTTTAGTGGTGTTAACACTTCAGGCAACAGAATTTACAATATATACAAGAAACATCAGAGCAGTCCTTTGCTAGAAGCAAAGAATGGGCCAGGATCCCCATCTGGTTAGCTTCCTCTTCATCAAATGCACAGAGACCCCCAAAACCTTTCAGTAGAACTCTAGATATCTAGGAAATATATGCTGGAAAACACTAGTCTAAAAGGTTTATTTTCTAGATATTAAAATTGATTCAGAAATGTAATATGATTTATCCTAAATCCTGCAAATAATTAATATAAAAAGTGATATTAGATACAAATATTGGTAGCTCTGAGTCCAGGATACCTTTCTCTACATCACAATATCTCTCTGACATGGGCTTTTGTATTCATATTTGGCAGGAATATTTCACATGCTGCCTTTTTTTGTGTGTGTGTGTGTGAGGAAGATTGGCCCTAAGCTAACATCTGTTGCCAATCTTCCTCTTTCTGCTTGAGGAAGATGGTCACTGAGCTCATATCTATGCCAATCTTCCTCTTTTATGTGGGATGCTGCTACAGCGTGGCTTGATGAGCAGTGCTAAGTCCCCACCCGGGATCCGAGCCTGCGAACCCCGGGATCCGAGCCTGCGAACCCCGGGCCACTGAAGCAGAGTACACCGACTTAACCACTAGCCACAGGGCAGCCCCTCACAGGCTGCCTTTTAATGCTAATTCAAATATGCATGTAGATTGGACCTTTTTATTCCTTCTGACAAAGGAAACGACTTCAGTAGAGAAGTTAATATTTTCAATGGACAATATAGCATACAACTACTCTATCTAGAAATGCTTCATTTGAAAATATAATGTAACACCAATCAATGTAACTACATTGTCTTAATAGAAACTAGTAGAAACTAGGAGATATTTTGTCAGATTTTTACATCTCCCACTTTATTTCTAGCAAATATATAGAGGAATCATGAAACCTAGAAAATCTTATGAAACATAAACTGATATATTGATCACTATATTGTAACCCTTATTCCAACTCACCAAGAAAGAGAAGCACAATAGGACAAGAAAAACAAAATGTTTCAAGTCACGTGGACGTGTTCTTAAATCCTATTTATTTCACTTTTTGGTGTAGGATGTGCCCAAGTTACTCATTTCTTTGAGCTTTAGTGTTCAGTTCTGTAAAATTGAGTAAATAATTCCTACTCATCAGTTGTAATATAAGAATTAATTGAGATTTTGCGATGTACTTCAATAGTATATGCACTAAATCAATAGTTAGTCTCATTAATTGGCCCCTAAAAAGGACTGCATGTTGGAAAATCCTGGAATAAAGGATGACAGGTGATAAAGCTTACATGTGCACTGGGCAAGTCATGTAAACAAAGTCCACTGGTATTTCTTTCACTTAATGTATATATAGTTCATTTTTCTTTTAAATGTCTTTGTTGGTTTTAATATTGGTTTTTACTCACTTTAGGCCCAGTTTATTTTGCTCTCAAGTATTTTTTCTCGTCGTTCTTTTTTCATATCTTATAATGAATTAATTTTATGAAGATATAAAAAGTAAGAAAACACATTCAAGGCTTTATCTTTCTATTCTTATGTGTATTTTATTATGAAGATTTCAAACACATAAAAAAACTGAGGGTAAGACAAGAAATCCTCATCTAACCTATAAGCCAGATTTTTAAATTACTAAGATTTTGCCACATTAAATTAATAGATACGATTCTCCTATTTATTGATTTTTCCTTAATGAAATATTAAAAAGCAAATTCCCTATGCCATGCCCATAACTACCTCAGTTTTCATCTTTAAAAGTATGAACGTTCTCTTCTATAGTCACAAAGATGTTATCACACCTGACAGTATGAATGTTGAGTCCTTGTTTTCTTCTGGTTTTAAATCAATGGGCTTCAGAGTAAAAGTAAACTTTTACCATGTTTACCTCTACTCTACAATCGCACTGAATCGTGTTGCAGGCTCAAAAGATTGCTTCCAATTCATCTAAGTGAAAATTATTTGTGGCCCTGAAAGTGTATAAAATATTCACGGCAGAGCCAAGTACTAGTTTATCGAACGCAAGACTTATAAGTCAATGGCCACCATTTTAAAGTACGCGTATAGAACCCAACACATCATATAAATATTAGAATGCATAAATTTTAATGATATCTTAGAGTATGAGGCAATTGATTAATTTGATTGAGATACAGATTTAAGTCATTCTTATTATCCTCACTTTAGTAGCATATAGATCAGATCAGTTTTAAAAAAGTAAACCAATAGCATGTCTACTTAGCAGTCCTAGTGGGAATTCTGACTTCTGAAAGCATTGTTTTTGACAACATAATTATGTTACTTGCACAAGTACATTTACTAAGCCATATAAAATTCATCATTACAAGAGCACACAGGCAAAACTTGTACTGAGTTAGCATTTCTAATGATGTTTTCTGTAACAGGCGGGGTTAAGTCAGGAAAACCAAGGTTATTCTATGCTTTCCATTAATGAAGAATTTTACCATAGGAAATTAAAGAGTTACATGACTGTTGGAAATTCTAGGAGAACAAAGGACAGGGAAGCCTGTGCTAAGGATTTCAGCCCCGGAAGCAAGGTGCCGCTCTCAAGAGTGTGCCCCTGAGCAGCTGGAAGGACAAGAACTTCTAGAGAATCTTCCAAGCAACTCACATGGAAGCTACTTTGAATACCTCAAACCACCACTAAGTGAGAAACAGCCTGAGGAAACAGTTAAATGGCGTATGAACAAATATAAACAGACTATATAATACACAGTACACTCAGTAAATCTAAGATAGCATGCAAGAATGACTTCTAAGACTTTCTGCTTAAGTCATCTGTGACGTGATGTGCGAAGTCTTCTGCCTGGGGTCTATGTCGTAAATGCAACCACACTGCCATGCTTCCTGAGGTGACTCCATCTTCTTCCGGAGACACCGCTTGCCAACTTCCTGGGGAACTGTGCAGAGAAACGTGGGCTCTACTCTCTCTCACCTCCTATTTCTAACTCTTTAGCCTCAGAGAAATTTCTTCTTACAGTTTTTTGTTACTGGTAAAGTTGCTTCTAATAAAATAATTTCAGTAATTGTAAGATTTTGTAAAGAAGAAAGACGCTTTCTAGCAATTTCTTCTTTGTGTCCTGGCAATAACTAATAAGTCAAATAAACACCTAAGAGTTAAAAAAAACTTTGAAAAATATTTGGCTACCCTCTTTGACTGGGGTCAGTAGGAGAAAGAGAGAGGAAAACACACACAATATAACACCTTGGCAAACTTTTCTATGATGTCCACTGGAGTAGAAATGATGAGAGTGGGAGTTTGCGTTGAAGGATGGTACAACAAGGATAAAAATAAAGGGGGAGGAGATATCATTACTTTTATGATAGAATCATCTACACATGTAGATAAATTGAAAAGCTGGGGAGACAAAGGAGAGAAACGAATCAAGACGAGAATATGATGGGTTCAGTTCAAATGTGCTGAGATTGGTTTTCCTTCTCTCAGAAAACACGCCTAGAAAATATATATATTCCCATGAATATTTCTACGACTAAACAAGTGCACAACCATCTTTTCAGCCATGGTTCCTTTTCTATGTTGTACATATGGAAAAGCCACAACCCATCATGGTCTTATGTTGAGAAAGATTCTGAGTGCTATACACCCAGAGAACAAATTCTGGCTGCCTTTCCTACTGTCACCAAATGTCCTTCACAGGAACTGGTGATTCTCAAATCTTTGATCTTATTTTAGCGTCTGAGGCCACAAAGACAAGGCACTTCTTAAATAATGCAGCTAGTGCAATCTCTTAGACAAATGGCAAATTAATCAGTCTCTAAATCCTTGTTTTTTGAAGACTTGTGCATTTTTAAAGAAGACGGAGTAATTGTTTAGTGACTTGGTGCCATTGATTTTCATTATGGATGGTGTTGGCTGGGTCTGTGTCAGGTCACTGGGGAGAGATAGCCTTTGCATAGTTAAATAAAATGGGAAAAGGGGCACTTCTTATTTCATATTCATGGGAAGAAACTCTAATCCTTGAACAAGTTTTGCATGACCTTTCTTTAGGATCAACTTTTGCCCAGTGCATTATTTTCAGGAAAGACAAAAATCTCTTGGTACAGATATCAACAGGATGTCTTGGCTTCAATGGCACAAAAAATTCCCCACCCGGGACAATTCTGAAAGAAAGATGAGTGTGAAACAATATGAACAAGATGATTTAAAATATTCTATTGAAATCCATAGTGAATTTTACAGCTATGGTTGAACATGTTTAGAATAGAACCATCAGATCAAACGGACATACTTGCTACAGCTGACAGAAAGAGCAGAAGTTGTGTGTTTTCAGAAGTTCCATTTAAGTAAGTTTTTCTGCTATTTTATGAGTGTTTAACCAAAAATTTCATCTACTGATGCTGAATTGGTTACAGTTAAAAGTGCCTCTTGTTACTCCCAAGATAGATATTCCTTCCAAAATTTCCTACCTGGGATTCTTGCACATCTGACTTGGACATGAAGTTGTTTTAAATTCATATCCAAGTTTCTTTCATCCTTCTCCATTTTGCTAAAAGGTTTGTTAAACTTTGTTCACTGTTGATTCAGGTTTTTCTTTTAAACGTGACCAACCTTATGTATTTATTGTTCAATCCCTAATTTATTTAGTTTGTGTAGACTTTGGCATCAAAGTTTCTGTAAAGGAAGTGTTTTCAGAGGCTTCAATCTTTCTGAAATGAAATATATAATTTTGGTGCTTCTTTTGGCTACTTTTTTTCTTTTTACAAGAAATCACACAGTTGTCATGTTGTGACAACTCATTGAATTACTCCAGAGAAAAGCATGACTCTAAAAAGATTTTTGCCTTTTTCTTTTTAGATATATGCCACAGTAATTCCCTCTTTTAATGATGACTAAATGATTTGAGTCAGTGAGCTGTTACCCAGCTTAGTAGAAACAGAGAAGCTGTGCTTTGCTGTAATGAAGTGTTTGTGAGAGTTTGGTCCTTCTAATCTATGTGATAATTTTCTTCTAAATATAGTCATCAATGACTATTAAATAAATAGATCAATTAAAGACATATTAAAAGCACTCTCGGAGAATGGCAAATGAATCTTATTAGATGAGATGTTACAATATTGCAGAAAATTTGGCAGGCAATTTAAGAGTCTTCAAAGGTTTTTGATTTACGGACTAAATATGCCTTATATAGATTTTAATCAAGACCTGTATAAAAGACAGTTAGTCATACTTAATGCTTTTTGTGTTGTCCATATGATAATAATAAGATTCCCAAAATAGCAAATAATAACTTATTTTCATCAGGTCAATGGTGATGGGGATTAATATTATCTTGGCTATCCATTTAAATGTTGTTCTCCAGAGAGGAAAGTAAACATTGGGATTTCTATCTGAAATGTCCAATCTCCAGTATACTCTAAGCAGTGCTAAATTTTCATGACGGGAGACTACTTGTTTTTTTTCCCATTGATCAATTACCATTTCAGGGACACTCTCAACTGTGAGACCTCAGGCAGACATTTTCAGAGAGGGAGAAAGGTAGACTCTGATTTCATTCGCTTCCAAGATATTTTGTGTATTCACATTTTACCCTTATGTTTAATCTTATAACTCCTTTTGTCACCTTAGTTGCAAATTTTTGTCCTGTGTAATGTGAAAAGTAATTCATTAGAAGGATTCCCAGAAGTCCATATAATAGTTATCATACAAAATACTCTGTGACACAATTCCTGCCTTCTTTATTCTTGATATCAGACTGCAAATTTACTGCATTATCTGAGAGAGAGAAATGGAGAAAGGAAGGGAAAAGGAAGAAGAAAAGGGGAAAATAATGGAACAAATGGAAATTTGAGGGTATCCACTTTGCATTTCTGCTGCTTAGCAATATGGAAGCATAAAAATTTGAGAATTAATGAATAAGTTAAGAATGAATCAACAACCTTAAAACGACAATGATAATGATGCAATATTTTGCTATGTGGATTATTATCTTCAAGGTTCATTTGACTTTGGAATTCATTAATATGCTCCCTTAGACAACTAACAGACACCATGCAAGAGAGGATTCTCTCTACCCTATTTTGATGAACATGTTCTATTTTATTGGGAATGCATGAAAGAGAATATGTAGTGAAAATCTTAATATCACCCATCACTTCACTTGCACAATAGATGATTCTCTTTTCTAGAAGATATATCTTTATAGAAAACAATTGTGTAAATTAAATGCTGGTCATTGGTGATACAAACTATTGGTAATTTGTCAGTATAAAATTTAGAATATATGTATTTTTATATATGCTATATATAATATATATTTTACATATATATTCTACATTCCCTCTATATTATTTTATCTATATTTATTTATACTTAGAGGTGTTGGTTATATGGAAAAATGGCTTTGGGTGGGGTATCTCAGAGGCCTTGTATGAAGCAGAAACCAAAAGCGTGTATGTGTTTGTGTTTTTCTGTATTTCCTGATTTAGCTGTGTCACAAATCAAGAAGTATACTGAGGCCTAGACTTCAGGAATGAGGTCCAGGGAGTAAACACATTTAAAAGGCAAAAGAAATTATTAAACTAGAGGAGAAATCCTGAAGCTGAGGTCTAAAAGATGAGTTCAGGAGCACAAAATATGAGAGTAATTGCCTGGTTACATCGTGGATGTTAATAGTGTTTATAAGTTGCTATGACCTCAGGGCAGGAACAGATGGTCAGATTTGTGAGGGCCAGGGCCAATTGGAGAGATAGGGGCTGGAGAACAAGAAAAGAGGCATATTTGGATAATATGAAGTCAAGTGAAATGTCCAAAAGACCCAATAAATAGTATATATAAATTTACTGGAGAAAATATTTACAATTGACTAGAACCAGCCTCTTATCTTTATATGTCTACTTTTTCTTATTAAATTTCATTCCTGTGCTACTTGCTGGTTTCTATTTTTAGACTGTATGTTCTTTGAAGATAATGCCCATTAATCATCTGAGTCATTTGCCAGTGAGTTATCAAGGTTTATTAATATGACTAAGAAAGTTTGAGTTAGAAAAAGATTAGGTTTCAAATTCTCAAAATGTCATTCATTAGTTGTGTGAATGTATGCAAGTTAGTTGATCTCTTTGAATATCATATTCCTCAATTCGCCTTGCAGAATTGTTGTGTTAGGGTGATGTAAATAAAATGAGTTGCATTGTGTTCAGTTCACAGTAGTGTTTAATATCTAGTACATGTATTGGACATCCATAGTGTCTGGCTCCTGGTGGGCACTCTATTTATCCTTTTCTAAATACGCTTGATTCACTGAAGGTCTTAATTCGACTTTTCCCAAAAGTAGAAACAGAGACAAGGAAGCAGTTGCACCTAATTCTCTCCCCATGGGATTTGACTCCCCTGAACTTCTGAGGCAAGCAGATGCCTATGGATTTGAAGTCATGGGGCAGAAATACATAGAACAGCTTCAGGAAGAGCATGTCAATATATGTGGAACTGTCCACTGCCACTGTGCTGAAATCACAAGCAGGTTCAGTGGATATGGGGCACAACAAAAAGAGGGTCTCTACAACGATTAAATCATGATATCCATGCTTAGAATTTCAAAAACATAGAACAAATATTTGGAGGGAGAGGGCATTTTTCTGCTTTATACTTGTATTTTGCCTGTCTAGCACAGTTGCTAGCACATATTAGATACTTAAAAAGAGTTGTTGATTTAAAGTACATTAATCTACTGATAGTGTCCTACAGAACTGCTAGCAAGTACACACTGAAATTTCAGTGGAAATTTCAATGTACTATTCTTCTTAATTAGCTCAGCATATTGACATTGTTGCTGAAGTAATCCTCATAACTCTTCTGGTTTTTAATTGCTATCCTAATACCTTTTTGGATTGCCTAAATGTAATACTCTTGGTAGGTAATCAATGATAAAAACCCTCAATATTATAGACTATAAAACATCTTTTGTGATTATATAAATGCTATTTTATAATAGAGCTCTAATGGATTGATTTTCATGAGAACCTGCGAGTACAAAAATGCCATTTAACAGAAAAGAAAACAATTATGAAAACTCTCTCTTGAGAACAAGAGTTTGTACCACCTGCAAGGTGATATCTCTTCACTTGAGGCACACTGTAACATAAGAAGCCCTCTCTGAGAGTGTATATACTGTGTAACTTTAACTAGGACCTTAAGCTTATTTAATTTTTATTTGCTGTTCTTTCTATCATGTTTTGAGATGAAAATATTAAATCATCATAATATTCTATTATGAATTAATATGGTTTCTCTTAAGTACAGTTTTGTATTTGGGTTTCAGTGAGTTTTCATAACGGATGTCTAAGCCTAGCAGTTCTGTGCAGCATCACTATTTTCTCACAAACAAATTTTTTACGACAGAATCGTGGTCATTCCTCACAGGAGATCTTCCCACTGTGAGAAGAGAAGGTACAATCAACTGTCAACTTAGAAGAAAAGTGGAGTTGTTAGAACACATGCCAATTGTGTAGTCTTATTCTTAAATAGCATGGTCGAAGGATGATGTCTGGAGAAACAGTCGTGGCGATATAGGGCACCATTGCAGGAGATAACTGCAAAAACGTGTACAATTTCAAAAACAAGAGACTGGGGACTTGGTCATCTTTTGTCTGCTCCTCAGAACTATCTGTATCAGAATTTCATTGTTGTTGCTGATCGTTGTTGTTTCCTTTCATTTTATTTAAGAATCAAGTTACCAGATAAATCACTAAGCCAGGAGTGAATTTGAAATCAGGATCGCTGAAGTTTTGTCATGTCATTCAAAATCCCTTTCAGCAATCCCTAATAACAACTGTATCTGGTTTACAAACTACACTGGTTGAGATAGAACATGTTGAAAAAAATTTCAAAGAAATAGGCTTAGAATAATAAATATAGATGATACTGTTTCATCATTATCCCATTATTTCAATATAATAGAGAATTGTTTTCTTTTTTTCCAAGTTTATCTTAATGCAAAAACAAAAATGCAGATACAAACACACATTTTCATATTATAAAGAGTATTTGGCAGATTTGAATGCTTCTTCTAAACAAACACTGATTTGTAATAACCATCGTGCTGTGGTTGATCCAACAGGCTAGTGAACTCATAGAAGATGCATTTTTACTCTTGAAATTATTATGAATGCTACCTAATACATCACTCAAACAACCTTCCTGTTTCTCTCTTTACTGGTCTGTCTATAAGGACTGCAAACACATTCTTGTGGTTCAATTGTGTTTAGTTAGACCCATTAACAGGAAAGTCCTTTCAACTCAGGTTTGAGCAGAGAGAGTATAATCTCTTTTTTTCTTTCTCTTTTGAGGAAGATAGCCCTGAGCTAACATCTTACACCAATCCTCCTCTTTCTTGCTGAGGAGGACTGGCCCTGAGCTGACATCTGTGACCATCTTCCTCTACTTTTTATGTGGGACACCTGACGCAGCATGGCTTGCCAAGCGGTGCATATGTCCACACTGGGATCCGAACCGGCAAACCCTGGGCTGCCGAAGCAGAACATGAGAACTTAACTGCTGCGCCATGGGGCCAGCCCCGAGAGGGTACAATTTCTAACCTCAGAATGTCTGTTTACTAAGAAAAGATGTGTCTTAAAGTAAGCATAGTTTTAAAAAGGCAAGAGAAGCTTTGGAGAGTATCCAGCGGCATCTCTAGGTAGAAACTGAATAGGGTGGGAATCAAGTTATGTCGGATTCAGGAGGTGTAGGCTTTCTCTGATGCACTTTTATCTCCCTGCTCTGTTGCTCCATTGCATGGCCTCGGAGCCTTTCAGGTTGATTTCATTTGTAAATTTCTTTGGACTCAAATGCCCTTCTTCCTCCTTCTCCTTTATTTCCCAGCAGAAGATTAAAATAAATAGAGGCAAGCAAGTCTAGAAAGCCTTGCAGAGTTTGTGTTACTATTTTAGCAGGAACAGCTTGCCTGCAAGACTATACTAAAGAGAACTACAATTTGTATTCTTCTGAGACTCCCTTGGGACCCCTTCCACCTCTGCCCTAATATAAGATGTGCTCTCCATAGGTCTCTTTCCTGGCTATCCAGGGAACTTGCCCTTGCCTCCTCTCCAATTTTTATTGCAATTATCATTTTGATCCTACCTAAACTAAATGCTGTATCTACCTCTCCTTTATGGCTCTGGACTTGCCCAAATTTGGCTCACAATTCAACAATCAATGGAACCAATGCTTATTCAGCCTAAAGGTTCTTATATTAGAGTTGTAGCCTCATTCAGAGAAAATGGTACAAAATATTTTAGTAAAAGATTACTTAAAGACTTTTTGGAAAATGTGTGTGAAATTTGTAATGATCAGCTTTAGTGAGAGAGTTTCATTTTTTTAAAGATGGAAAAGATCATCTGTGTCTCTCCACTTCTTTACCGTCACCCACTCACTTTACATCTCATGTGGAAATGACCTCACCTTTATTTTTGTCTCAGCTTTACCCAGGCAAACTACTGTTGTCATATTGGTACGAATACCTATATATCTTTGCTTAATTCGTTGTAAGTCCCTCAAATTTGAGGAGTTTGTCTCCTCATCACCTAACTCAATGTCTAACAAGTACTGGCTGTTCAATAACCTTTGCTTAAGAGGAGAATTAAGGCCAAGAATATTATTACACCTTTTAAGAAGAGAGTTACTTAATTTTTTATTTCTCTTATTCACATTTTTTTTCTGAGGCCTTTTTAAAAAGTATTTGATTAGTTATGTTGGAGTCTTCGTATCACAGGTAAGGAGATACTTGCAATTTAATTTTAACTGAATTCTGTCTAAGGTTTACCCAGTAACCCATGTGGCTCATGACGTTTGTAGGAACTTGGAATATTGATCATTTCCATTTCTTGGAATTTTCTTTTTCTTTCTTTTTTTTCTTTTTTCTTTTTTATTGTGGTAACATTGGATTATAACATTATACAGCTTTCAGAGGTACATTGTAATATATTTCGAATTCTGTGTAGATTACATCATGTTCACCACCCAAAAACTAATTATAGTCCACCACACATGTGAGCCTAATCACCCCTTTTGCCCTTCTCCCTCCACCCTTCCCCTATGATAACCACCAATCCAATCTCTGTTGCTATGTGTTTGTCGTTGTTTTTATCTTCTACTTATGAGTGAGATCATATGGTATTTGACTTTCTCCCTCTGACTTCTTTCACTCAGCATAATACCCTCAAGGTCCATCCATGTTGTCACAAATAGCTGGATTTCATCATTTCTTAAGGCTGAGTAGTATTCCATTGTGTATATATACCACGTCTTATTTATATTGAGAATAGGGAATAAATCTGGCATGATTTCCTGGATTATCAATTTTACTAAACAGCAGCTTTACCTTGTAACAAATATACACATTGTTACCAATTAGAGTACAACATTCGGGTGAGTTGTAAACATAAAGCAGGTGACTTCGAAGACATTTACATCTTGTAACAGGCTGCTTTAAGTTAAATTCTTAGATTCAAGGTTGTATATGTTTAGTTTTCTCTGTTGTAAAGGATGTTCAGCTGAAATTTTGAAGAACACTAGAGTTAGCTAGTGACCTCCTAATCAAGCAATTCATTGCCAAAAATAAACCTCCAGCGAAGACCAGAAGAATGACACAATGAGTGCCAATAAGCTCTTTTAATAGTTGTCAGCGCAATGCTCAGCTATCTTCCATTGTCTAGAATCACTATGCTTCACCAAGGAAGTGTTGACAAATGGCTCAGAAAAAGAGATGAGAGTGAGTTACCTCTCTGAGATCTGTAGGTCCTCCCTGATGAATCGGGAACTTTTAAACAGACAGTAAGCTCAGTCCCCAAAAATCACTTTTCCAAAGGAAGCAGGCTTTCTTTTTGGTACAGAAACTTAAATTCTTAAAAATAGGTGTATTGCTGACATCCACGGGCATGAAAGTGCTGAAATCATAAATACAATGCAGAATATGGTTGCCTACTACCTGTATGTTGCTTAGGCAATCCAGATAAGAAACTACAGATGAATTGCAATTAAATACTTAATGGCTGCTGATTGCAAATGATGAATGAAACCGACAATTACTCAAGTAGGATAGATGAGTAAAGCACCAAAAGTAATTGTCTATTAGGATTTATTTTTCTTAAATGCTACCATAATTTCCCTAAAGAGAGTGAGAAACCCCAAGGATTTTTAGGGAGTGATGATCTGGCAGTTTTTACTTCTCATGAATAATTTTATTTTGCTATTACTATGAATTTGCCTCAGTTTTGTTATCTCTAGAATGAAAATAACATCTTCATCCCAAGGTTTTTGTGGGAAATAAGTGAAAGAAGCAGATACCAAGCATAGTATGCTCACAAAATAAATGCACAAGAATCGTGAGCTGTTATCAAGCAAGGACATTCTGCAACCCTTTCTCTCTTTGTTGTTCTCTAGGAAAGAGCACAATCTACCTATTTCTATTATCAGATCTGATTCCACTTGTCAAGAGTTTCCGTGTTTATTCCTATCCTGCACCTCAAGCAATTGGAAATTACTTAAGTTAGGATCTTTGCAAGATGATGCTGTTGGGTAATTAAATGTTTTTATTTTCCTTCTGTACCTACTTGGGCTTTGGATATTTGAATATATCTGCAAAATATATTATTCGGCAGATATTTTTCAATGACCTGTTATGATTCAGGCACTATAGTAGTCACTGGAAAAGCAGCATGATTTGAGAGAAAAGGGTGATAGAAGCTAAAAGAGAATTTTTAAGTATTATAGCAACTATGAGAAGCATGCACAATATGTTTGGGAGCAAAGAGTAGCAGCACCTATCTTAGCTTTGGGCAGGGGCCAGTTTGTAAAGAAGGTTTCTTGGATAAACTGCATCTTAAAGAGTAAAATGAATTTAGGCTTGAGGAAAGGAAATGACTCAATCATGGGCTGATCTGCTAAAGTTATTTTACTTTTAAATATTGTCAAATCCAGCTATTCCTTTCTCATTACCTACTATCACTCACATGAACAAATAGGTTACCTGCTTTACAATGTGGCTTCTGTGTAACTCCTGCTGTACAAGTTAAATGCTATCAGATTGAACTAAGATACATTTTCCTGATGGACGTGGAAACTTAAGCAACCTATGCAATCTTGTCAATCACCTGGAGTAGAGATAGGTCCCCTAAATCTGAAGTAGAGAATTTAAAAGGGAGAGACTCAGACGGAAAGTAAAAAAAAAAAAAATGTTTGGTTTTTCTTGGTCTTGGATGTGAGGGACACTTTTTTTTTTTTTTTTTTTGGGCTGGTAAGAAGCTAAATTATTTTTCCATATTTGGAGGGTTCATCAATTATGAGTCTTTCCAGATAGCAGATCCTACGTCTTATTATAAACATTAAAAATGACAAGTATGTGTTTGCTTAGCTCCCTTTGCATCCAAGGCACGGGCTTGCGACCTAGACTTTGCCCATCAGATACACTGCCCCGGAGTTCAAATAAGAATGGCAAATGCAAAGGCACAGGTGCTGTGCAGGATCTATTCTGACAGCAGGCGGCAGCAGCAGTGGCGGGACCATCGAGTCTGGTGATGTCTATGACTGCGACAACTGTGACATTTAATGTTCTGTAGCAGAGGCTGAGGTCACTACAGACGTGGCCGTGGCTGTTACTTAGACTGCCTTGAATTCCTGCCCATGGCTCAAGTTTTAGTCAGTAAACTTTCTAGCAATTCTGTGAACCTCCTGAAATTCTTTCAATGTATTTTATGCTTAAAGCAGAAGAGTAGTTTCTGTAGCTTGAAAATAAGAACCAAGACAGATTTAAAATAAGGGGGTCTTGGAAAATTGTTACTAACTTGTTATTTTGCACCTGCAAGTAAGTCAGTTATGGAGAGAAGTGGCCTTGACAAGTTCTGAAAACTTGTCCCAGCCATTTGTGACTGTCAGGTAGATCTTTCCAACTTTGTAAATTGTCTCTTTTTAGACTTATTCTCTGAGTTCACATCTATGTTGCTAACATGAACTTTTAGATCTTTTTAAAGGTTCTGTTCTGCCGCATTTGTCCTACAGAGAACCCAAGGAAAGTAATTTATAGACATATTTGATCGATTGAAAGTTTATTCTCGCCAGCCTTGGTGGTGGGAGCAATGGGAATTAGAACAGATGTGGAGTGACTGACGACCAGAGTTAATGTTTATGGAATGCCTATTGTTTGCAAAGTACTGCATTAAATGAATTACATGAATTAATCTCATTTAACATTTAGGCAACCCTATGAGGAAGGAACTACTGTATTTGTTTTGTAGGTGATGAAACCAGTAATTGAACATTTAAAACTATGGCTAAAGCAGAATAGACATGACGTGGAAGAGCCAGGATTTGAACTAAGGGCTGTCCATCTTCAGAAACTGAACTCTTGGCCAGGGTACTCACTGGGACGTGTCAGCCTTTTCTGTCATCTTCTCCTTCCAACCAGATGATTCTTCTTTCACAGCTAAGCTCAGAAGTATGTGTTTGTTTGTTTTAGGAAAATACTTTATGCTAGTGGGAAAAATTTTTGCTTTTTAATGATACTATTACATCCTTCTAATGATTTTGATTGGTTTTATTTCATTAGTGGAAAGGAAATAAGTGAACTAAAATATTTCTTTCTCCTTTACAGCATTATTTAGATATAATTGACATATATACTATGCGAGTTAAAGGTGTACAATGTGTTGATTTCATACATGAATATATTGCAAAATATTTACCACAATAAAGTTAGTTAACACATCCTTCACCTCACATTATTACCATTTTGTTGTTGTTACGGTGAGAACATTAAAGCTCTACTCTCAAAGCGAATATGTAATACAGAATTATTAACTATAGTTATCATGCTGGTCCATTGGATCCCTGGAACCTATTTATCTTATAACTGAAAGTTTGTACCTTTTGATCAACATCTCCGCATTTCCCCCGCCTCTCACTTCCTGGTAGCCATCATTCTACTCTCTGTTTCTATGAGTTCTATGTTTTTAGATTCCACATATAAGTGACACCGTACATTTTTTGTCTTTCTCTGTCTGACTTATTTTACTTCTCATAATGCCCTCAAAGTCCATCCATGTTGTCCCAAATGGCAGGATTTCCGTCTTTTTTATGGCTGAATAATATTCTATTGTGTGTACATGCCACATTTTGTTTGTTCATCTTTCATCTTTCTATGGACGTGTAGATTCTTTCCATGTCTTGGCTATTTTGAATAATGCTGCAGTGAACATGAGGGTAAAGATACCTTTTTGAGTTAGTGTTTTTGTTTCCTTCAGATAAATACCCAGAAGTGGAATTACTGGATCATATGGCAGATCTATTTTTAATTCCTCAAGGAAATTCCATACTGTTTTCCACAGTGACTGTACCAATTTACAGACCCATCAACAGTGCGCTGATGTTTCTTTTTCTCCACATCATTGCCAGTATTTATTTTCTCTAGTCATTTTGAAGATAGTCATTCCAACAGGTGTGAGGTGATATCTCATTGTGAATTGGATTTGCATTTCCCTGACGATGAGTGATGTTGAGCACCTTTTCATGTACCTGCTGGCCATTTGTATGTCTTCTTTGGCAAAATGTCTATTCAGTTCCTCTGCCCAGTTTTTAATTTGATTGTTTGTATTTTTGCTATTGAGCTGTGTGTGTTCTTTATATATTTTGGTTATTAGCCCCTTATCACATATATGATTTGCAAATATTTTCTCCTATTCCATAGGCTGCCTTTTCATTTTGTTGATGGTTCTATTTGCTGTGCAGAAGATTTTTTTTTTTTTTTAGTTTGATGTAGTCTCACTTGCTTATTTTTGATTTTGTTGCCTTTTACTTTTGGTGTCAAATCTGAAAAATCATTGCCAAAACTGATGTCAAGGTGTTACTCCCTATGTTTACTTGTAGGAATTTTATGGTTTAAGGCCTTAAAATTAAGTCTTTAATCCACTTTGGGTTGATTTTTTGTGTATGGTTTAAGATAGGGGTCCAGTTTTATTCCTTTGCATGTGGCTGTCCAGTTTTCCCAAAACCATTTATTGAAGAGACTATCCTTTTCCCGTTTTATATTCTTGGCTCCTTTGTCGTAAATTGACTGTATCTCAATGGCTTTATTTCTGGGCTCTTGATTCTGTTCCACTGATTTATGTGTGTGTCTTTACACTAGTACCATAGTGTTTTGATTACTGTAGCTCTGTAATATATTTTGAAATTAGGAGACGTGATGTCTCCAGCTTTGCTCTTTCTCAAGATTGCTTTGACTATGTGGGGTCTTTGGTGGTTCCACACTAATTTTAGGATTGTTTTTTGTATTTCTGTGAAAAATGCCCATTTCAATTTTGAGAGGGATTACGTTGAATCTACAGCTGGCTTTAGGTAGTATGGACATTTTAATAATATTAACTCTTCCAATATATGAACATGGGATATCTTTCCATTTGTTTGTGTCTTCTTCAATTTATTTTGTCAATGTATTATAGTTTTTGTTGTATAGATCTTTCACTTGCTTAGTTAAATTTATTTCTAAGTATTGTATTGTTTTTGCTATTATATTCTGTATTTCTTTTTTCAGATACTTCATTGTTAATATAGAGAAATGCAACTGATTTTTATATGTTGATTTTGTATCTTGAAACTTCACTGAATTCACTTATTAGTTCTAAATATTTTTGGTGGAGTCTTTAGGATTTTCTATATACATGCTCGTGTCATCAGAATACAGAGACAATTTTACCTCAACATAATAAAGGCCATATATGACAAATCCACAGCTAACATCATATGCAATGTTGAAAAGTTGAAAGCTTTCCTTCCAAGATCAGGAACGAAACAAGGGTGTCCTGTTCAACTGACTACTGAAGTTCTAACCAGAGCAATTAAGTGGGCAAGTAAAACAAAGAAAAGGCATCCAAATTGGAAAGAAAGAACTGTAATTTTTCTTTTTACTTTCTTTTTTTCCTGAGGAAGATTCACCCTGAGCTAACATCTGTGCCAATCTTCCTCTATTTTGTATGTGGGTTGCCACCACAGGATGGCTGAAGAGTGGTGTAGGTCCATACCCAGGATCCAAACCCAGGCTGCTGAAGCAGAATGAGCTGAATGTAACCACTAGGCCATGGGGCCAGCCCAAGAACTGCAATTTTTGAAGCCAAAATCACCTATTCTCAATTCTAGTGTGCACGAATAATTCCTAATCACCTTTTCAATAATTGCGCTGGCATATTCTCAGTGAAGCAGAATGAAAGTTTAAGTGGAGAGTATTTTTAAAGTTTCTCCTTGTGTAAAATTGATTGCTTAAACTTTAATGAATACTGTCTCAGTCATTTCGAGCTGCTATAACAAAATACCACAGACTGGGTAGCTTATAAACCACGGAAATGTGTTGGTCACAGTTCTGGTGACTGGAAAGTTCAAGATCAAGGCACCGGCATTATTATCTTCTAGTGAGGGCCACCTTCTTGTTTCATAGCTGGGGCCTTCTCGTGTCCTCATGTGGTAAAAGAGGCTATGGACCTCTCTGGACCCTTTTTTAACCATTCATGACAGTTTCACCCTC